>NC_139547.1:47676318-48276318 GCF_965153285.1 Podarcis tiliguerta
AACCACCAACCTTCTGATCGGCAAGCCCAAGAGGCTCTGTGGTTTTAGGCCACAGCGCCATCTGCGTCCCTTCATAAGAGGAATAGGGGCCTCCTAACAACTCTCTGCACCCGTAAGAAACTACAGCTCCTAGAGTTCTTTAGCAAAAAGCAGGACTGCTCAAGGTGGAGCTGCAGTGCTTTAAATGGATGGTGTGAAGATGTCCTTGGTCTGCATGAGCACCAGCTGCAATGTGACTGCCCAGCTCAGTGACTTCTGTCTATTGGCTTTGTAGCCTTGTTTACTGCTGTTCTTTCCAGCACATCATGTGCCTCCTGCGGCCTTTTGTCTGCCACAACATTCTAGTAAAATACAGTGCCAGCTTCTGTTTGGGAGGAAACTTGCTCTGACAGAGCAGAAAAGTGTGGAAAGGAACATGGGTTTTGCAAATTCCACACACAGCGAGAACAAAACGATTGACGGCAGTAGTGCCATCCATGTACACAACAGCTTTACAAAGAAGGTGTGGGTAGGCTCCTGCCCCAAGGAGCCTGCAATCTACAGCTGGGGTGGAGAACCTACCTGTCTATTAGATGTCATAACATGTGGTGATTGCCAGGTAGGGCCTCCCATCCATTGTGCAGCATGTCCCAAGCACCCAGCAACTAACATTCTTGGCTGCTCCAATAGCACCAGCTAGTTTCCACTGAAACTGCTGCAAAACAGCTCAATTTTAGCGGCCGCTTTCAGTGTTTTACATAAACTATGCATTTAAGGTTATCTATAAAAGTCAAAAGAAAGAAAGAAAGAAATCATCTAAAAAGAAATTCAAAATATAAATAAAACCAACTGTTGAAAATCTACACCTGTGGCTCCCAGAAGCTGTCAGCAGGCAACAGCAGCCCCACACTGGGAATGGCTTCGACTGGTCAGCTTAACCAGGTGACGGCAGCCGATGGGTCTCTAACCCTCGGTGAGTTAGGGACTTGCCCTGCATGCGAAGACAGGTTCCAGCGGATTTCACCTGGGAAAGTAGCCCATCTGGGAGAAGGACAACGTTGATCCTAGACCTAAACCTTGCCGCTCCCTTGCGGGATATCTTCAGGATAAGAAAATTAGTAAAATAAACAAATCCGGAGTGGAGTCCCTAAGGCAGTTGAATGGCGCCTTGTACTCCTCGTTCCGCCAACTCCTGCAGCCCAGCTGGTACCAGATGTCTTGCTCCGCTTTCTGTTGGACCACACCAGCGAGGTTGAGGGGGGATCTTGTCGTCTGGGTGGTCCAAGACCTCCATACATCCTGCCCAGGCTTGCGCCCTGGAGAGGTCACTTTGATGCTGCCAATGCAGCAGTTTGACTTCACCCCTCTGCAAGGCAGTAATCCAACAGGTGCTGCTTTTCCTAGCGCGCAGCTGCAGCAGTGAGAGAAACCTTCACCTACAGGCTTACTCTGCTCCATGCAGCTGGGGAAAGAGTGCAGAAGTTGGCACTTCTGCCCAGTGTGCATACGAGAAGGAAAAGCTTTCTGCTCATGTGCAGAGGAATTCTTGCGCGCCCGGCAAGACCCCTTAAAGTAAAAAAATTAAAAGGCCCGGAGATTTATGCTTGGCGGCGGCAGGCAGATATGAAACGGGGAGTGTTGATGCACCTTTTAATATTATTTCATAAAATAATAGTATTTTATTAGTAATATTCTTTCCTTAATAGAAGAAATTTCAGCAGGTACGGCTTACATGGTTGTGCAAGAACCCTGTTGTTTTTTCCCCTTTTACATCTGGTCACCTGGTTAAGTCCTGATTAAGTCCCTGCGCTGCAGCATATTTAGCACAAAGCTCCCGTTTCCGTCCACAAACAACGGGGAACCGAACCTGAGCGGCTCCTTTAAATCCTTAACTCCGCCCCTCACGTCGACTCTGACTTTGGCAGCTCCTCGCCTTCCTCTCCACGTGGAGGAGGGGAATCCCCGCCCCCATGATGTAATCCTAGAGCCTGGGCTGTGACGCGAAATCACTCCACTGCGGAGCCGCGCTGCCATTGGCTGAGCCGACTGGCACTACTGGAGGTGTTTCCCCGCTTGCTCAACTAAGCTTTCCCGCGGGGGCATTCCTGCCTTGGCCGCAGACGATTGGCTGAGGTCGCAGCACGGCCCCGCCCACAGGAGCGGAACAAGTTTTAACTCTTTCCCTGCCTGATTGTTTGTTTGCTCCCTGGGAGATTCTGATCGCAGAAGGCACGTTTGTGCCTGCAACGACAAACAGCCCTGCAAGGAAGTAAAGATTAAGTCTGGGTAGCTTAAAAAAACGGACATATTAATTAGGGGAGAAAGATGAGACCTGTTGTTAATGACAGCTAAATGGAACCTGCATGACCTAATGCAATCTACCTCTGAATTTCAGGCATTGTGGCCAGAAAGTAGGAGAAGGACCTTGACTACTCACATGTTCAGAATGTGGCCAGCTTGTCTTTTTTCCCCCAAATTTTTTTTATTAAATTTTCCAAATTTTAAAACTAACATATCATCAAACATAAAAAGAAAACATCAAAGAACAAACAAACAAACAGACATATATCCTAACTATAGAAATTCCACTTTAGTTAACATTGTTAGATGACTTCCTTGACTTCCCCTGGCTGAATTTCCATATAAATCATTGTAACAGTTTTCCAAAACTAATTTTACATAAAATTTACCTAGTCCAATTAACATCTTTCTTTTCATTTTAACTTTTATCCATAGTATTCTACAACATCACATATTTAAATCCTAGGCCGATTTGGTACTCGCAAGTAATTCTATTTAAGTTTGTGGCCAACTTCTCACTGAGGAGACTCTGTCTGGGTCTTACCACTAAAGACTGCAGGGTGGGGTTTGAATGACTGCAGGCTTCCACCTTAAAATATATCCCTGCACATAGAAAAGTAGCGCGACAGGAAGATGCTCTTCTCCTTGAGCAGCTAATCTTCTATGAGCACAGATTGTTGCTGTTGATTTAAAGGAGCGTTCAATCAAGTGAGACCCTATCTGCACACAAGTTGAAAATCTCATCTAGGCCAAATTGAGGCCATAAAGGCAAATGACTTTCTGCTGCTCTTTGTCCTCAACAGCTACTCTTCAGGTTGACGGCCTCTGAATAAGATGCTATCCTAAATATAATAAATGATGCCCAGGGACTGACAACTCCTCTTTCTCTGTGAAGAAGGGCGTGACAGGGGAGTGTAAAACTAGCTGACACTATCAAAGCAAAACCCATGTGTTGCCTCTGGCAGGTAACTGACCCCCCCCCCCCCCCCGCCAGCCAATGTTGCCCAGAAGAGAATGTGGCCATTGAGATGAAAGAGTTTTCCCCACCCTTGTCGCAGAGCATCATGTTCAGAGGCAGTCTATCTCGGAACAGCAGGACCATAAAGCAGTGAAATGGAATATGCTGAAAGCAGGCATGCTTATTTGACTCCTTGAGGAGGGACATTGCAACGTTTTTTGTTTTGTTTTTTAGATAGATAAAACTTTATTCACATTAGCCAATGGCCATCGCAACGGTAAAACATTACAGTATACGCAGAAAAGGAAATTTGATATAAGAGCACAATTTAAAGTCCTGAATCAGCCATCAGTTAGTGGCCCTTATTCTGATTGCCCCTGCTATGAACCCAGCCACCTTTGCTGTTATCTGCTCATTTTGATCTGATCATTGCAATGTTTTATTGCTGGTTCCTCTTTGTCCCCCTATAAAGTAATCTAAGGTAGTGGCTATAGCCACATCCTCCAGCAGTGAGTTCCAGAAGTTAATTTCTGCTTTATTTGCTTGCTTGTTTTCTTTAAAAAAAAAAAAAGCTTTGGGTGCAGTTTAACTCTTTATTTTTATAGAATATAATTGTAGAGATGGAATAGACCCTGAGGACGATCTAGTCCAACCCCTAATTGATTGATTGATTGAATTTCTTTCTTTCATCTATCCTGTATGTGTGTAAAATTTATATTCCACCTCTTCTGTGCTATTGTACCTTTAAACAGATGTGTAGAAGAGACGGTTTCTGCAGGTGTATCCTGTGCTGAAATTCTCTCTTCTGCACAATTATCAGTGGTGCAGGAGCTCTGACTAATTTTGCCACCTACCTTGCAAAGAGGATAAAGGAACAACCTTAACTGTAGTAAAACAGCCACCTTTAGCAGATTTGACATTGGCTAAACATCTGGCAACCTAGGTAAGCTGAGGGATGGCTCTGACCTATTGGATCAAGGGGGGGGGAGGGAAGAGTCTCGCCTAAAAATAGAGGGGAGGCCCCAGATTTATTATTTGGAACACCTATTTTGGATTGAGGAAAGCGGCAGTGCTTTATTCACACACAAAGTTGCCTGTGGATCTAGGTTGTGTGTGTCCTTGCATGATGGGATACAGAGGTGGAGAAGGTGAAAAAGGGGGCACCCCCCCCCACAAGTTTTGTTTCTCCCCCATTTTATTTTGCAATCAAACAGGGCTCTTGCAAGACTCTTCTAAGAATATGTAGAATTCTTACAGGAAATAAAGCTTGCATTGCCCAGCACATGTAGAGATTTCTGCCGGGACCCAGATATAGGCTGGAATCCTAGCCTCTCTTGCATGGAAGCCTCACTTGATTTAGTGGGACTTCTGAGTGGACAGGGTGAGAATTACGCTGTTTGCCATTCTTAGCGCAGCCCCTTTGCAATAAATGGGATGGTTGATTTTTATCAAGCCCCCTTAATTTCAGTGGTGAATATCTAGGGTTAATCATACTCCAAGAAGACCCATTCTGAATATGACTTAGTTGGGCAAATTACCCAATGGGTTTTCCCCAATAATGACTGAAGTCTGGATCCAACTCTTTCTACTTTAAGCAATGGTTGGTTAGACGATTTCCAGTTTCATTGTTTTTCTTTAGTTCATAGATCACAGAATTGTAGTTCGAAGGAACCCCTGCAATGCGAGAAACTCAGCTCGTTATTAGTACGTTTTAAAAATTGCACGGGTGTAATATTTTTAAGGGTGTGTAAACAAATCCTTTAAAATAAATAACCTCATGCATTGTTTCCTTTATATAAAAAACCAGTTATGCTGAAGTTAATCTACTGTTACCAGCAGTGTGGTTGAGCAGCTGAGTGTCAGAGCAGGAGAGCAGAATTCAGCTCCCAACTCAGCCATGAAGCCCACCGGGTATGACACTGGGCCAGTCACTGCCTCTTAGCCTAACCTACACTACAGGGTTGTTGCATTGATGAAGTGCATAAAGCAGAGAACCATGTGCGCCACCTTGAACTCTTTGGAGGAAAAACTGGGATATAATAATAATAATAATAATAATAATAATAATAATTCTTGCAAAATGATGCAAGGTGGTGTCAAATACCTCCCCCCCCTTTCCAAATTGCACATCCTTGGGTTCCTGAGCCTTCTGGGGTCCCCTTGATCAGACCATCCTAATGTCCCTCCCCTAAGCCCCTTTGTGCGCAACAGGCAGAAATTCATCAGGTGCAACTTTCTGGGCATGCATGGTGGGGGTGGGGACGTGTTGAATTTCCCTTTTCAGCTGCTCCAAGGCCTTCCTCCTCCTCCACCAACACTGAGCCTGCAACCGTGTCAACATTTGCTCGGAAGTGATCCCCAGATTTCCTGCTAAGTAAGCGGAGCCTGGGACTCTCGCCGCCGGTGTTGTTGTGTCCCGCACACCCCTCCCGTCCATGTGGGGGAGGCGGGCCGGCCAGCCAGTTCACTTCCCGGGAACTGCAGGGGGCTGCCAATCAAGAGAGCCAGGGGGCGTTCCCCAAAGCGGAGGCTCCTCCCCCTGCTCTCCCTCCCAGTAGCAGGTTCGAGCTCCACTTCGCAACTTGCTCTTGCCTCCACCTTACAGAGCCTGCCATGGACGTGAGGATGGCAGCCAGCAGCAGGCAGCTAGGAGCCACCAGCCCATAAACGCCGGGCCGCTTGGCTTCCCGATGCGCAGATGGCTTCTCTGGGCGCGGAGTCCCCGGCAGCCTAAGGAAGGCGCTTCCTCCTCCCAGCCTGTCATCCAGACTCCTCCAGATTATTCATTTTTATTTTTTTTAAATCAACTTCTTTTTGGCCTGCCCCCGGGTTGGGTAGGGGTGCGTGCGTGGAGGGGGTTTCTCTAAGGAGGGGTTTGTGCGCGCCGTGGCCGAGATGAACAACCTCGCCTTCGAAGAGGCGTCTTTGGACGGCTTGGACCCTTCGCTGACTCTCCATGAATCCAGCGAGATTGACACGGCTCTGCTGAGCGACATTGACGGTGGGTACAGGGTAGGGGGAGCGGGGGGGGGGGCGGGCTGTTTCTCACGGTGCCAGCCGGGGAGAAGGGAAGCAGCTTTTGCCCAGTTGGTACCTGCAAAAAAAATGGGGTCTTGCATCATGGTGGAAGCGCTTTCTTGCTTGAGTTAAAGTCGGGATCTGTGGTTTGGGACGCGGGTCCTAATTTCTGTGCAAAGGGAGTGCAATGGTTTATTATTATTGTTATTATTTCCAAAAGTGCTCTTTTGCCAAGATATATAAATATCCAGCCAGCCTGTGATTTCAGCAAGAGTGAACTTCCAAATTAGAGCCTGAATGGTAGAAACGTGTGCAATATTTCTCAAATCCTTTTTCCTAACCAGTTTGGATGAAGCGAGCGCGTCCTGAGCGCGCGCGCGCCTGAGAAGTGAGAGTTTTGGGAGCGTGTGTGTAGGCACGAGCCTGCTCCTTTCCTACCGAGGGATCTGTTTCTCCTCGGGTGACGGGATCCCTTGAACGGATCCCCCCCCCTTGCCTTCGCGAGCCATGTGCTTTTGTACCCCGCTTGCCACCAGCATCTGGAAACAAAACAAAACGCCGCCTTTTGACCATGGCAACATCACGCCGGGTGCAGTTGTGGGAGGACGGAGGATCGCTGGCTTGGCAGAAGGGAGTCACAAGGAGCCTGTGAGATTGCAAATATAATATCCAGAAATCCACCGCCTCTCCGTGTCCCTGGCGGGTAGCCAGCTGCTAAGGCTAAACGCCCCGCCCACTCCCCCTCCCCGTCTGTGTGTGTGAGAGAGAGGGGAGGGGGAGGCTGACGTCACGCCTCGGGTTACTGTCGGTCATTCCCTCTTTCCGAAGAAAGTTCAGCGCGTTTTTCGCGAGGCGCCGAGGTTTGCGCGCTAGGGCGACGCTCCGCGGCTCCTGCGCTTTCGCAGCGCCTTGATGTGCAAGGTTTGGCTCGTGCAACTAGGCTTGGCTTGCACCCAAGGGTGCTAACTGGAATAAAATATTGGGGAGGCCCAGGTATGCCTTGCCCCCCAGAATGGATCACAAGACGCGGTGCGCACAATGGCAATTCACATCAACTTGGGGGGTGCCCCGGTCTCCTCAAATATTTGGGAGGGGGGCGAAGGGACCTTAGCCCTAGGAGTTGTTTCCTATTATTGCACTCCACACTCCACCGTCTTGCCCGCCCACCTGTGCCTCGACTGCGCCTTTGCAAAACCGTCCTGGGCCAGCGTTGCTGGGTTTTCGTGCAAAGCACACCTCTTGTGTGTGCAGCTGTATATGCATCTCTTAGCAATGCTATGGTGCTTTTAATGTCGCGTTACAAAGTGCAAAGAGGACAGGTCCCGACCTGGAGGCATATACAGTTTTTTTGTTTAGGTCCAGTTTTATTGATAACTTACCAAAAGAGAGACAAAAGTTCCTAACCAATACAAAGCATCTTTTCATAATAAACCCTTGAGGAAAAGGAATACTTTAGAAAGCTAATCTAAAAAAGAACAGAAGCAAAGAGAGAAAAGGAGTAAGAAAAGACGATGGGAAAAGAAAAAGGCTTCTGATTCTCTGTCCGTCAGCTAAAGATACAGTAGTATTCACTCATTGACCTCCAACTATTATATTTTCTATAAGCCAATATTTTTTCAATCTTCAGATTCAGATATTATAAGTATATTTTCTCTTTCAAGCAGAAAAGTCCATAAGAAGTTTCTAATCCTTAATAAATGTCAATAATGCTTTTTCTCTAATAAAGTGCATTAACACCATTAACATGGGGTACATTTAAAGCACTATGACACCACTTTAAACCGTCATGGCTTCCCAAAGTATTCTGGGAGCTGTAGCTTATTGAAGGGTGCTGCAGGCTGTTAGGAGGCCCGTTTCCCTCTTGCAGAACTACGATTCCCAGAGTTCCCTGTGAAGAGGGATTGACTGTTGAACCAATTGAGAATGAAGTACGGTACATGGTATTGGGGCCTTTTCAGTGGTGGCTCCTCACATGTGGAACTCCCTCCCTCCTGAGGTACACCTAGCACCATCTCTGTGGTTTTAGGTACCTGGTTAAGACGCACCTTTTGGGGGCAGGGGTTTGGAGGAAGAGAGACCTGATGAGATAAATGATTGCTAACGAATTCCTGTGTCTTAAGGGCTGCGTAATCTTACGGATCCGTGTTTTTTTTATCTTATTGGACCTCGTTGCAATCTGCCTTGTAACTTGTGCAAAGGGCGGTTAAAAAAAAATCACCTAAATACATAAAACAAAATATACTGTGGAAGTAGCAACACTGTGCATGCTTGTTGTAATAGTTCCTAAGGATCAGGGAACAATATCCCAGGCTGCAACTCATTGCATAAGAGGCAAGGCTGCTCAAGGGCTCTGAGAGCTTAAGTGGCGCATTGGTTCTTGCTTTGGAGTTAGGATATAGTTGCAGTCAGGGAAAGGGCCCATCCCATTTTGCCACCTGAGGCGAAACACGGAAGTGCCCTCTGTTGCCCCTCTACTGCTGCCCCCCCCACCACTTCTGGGCTGCCAGAACGCCCTCTCCCCTATTGCAGAACTCGGCAGGAGCCAGGGTGTTCCACAATTTGGGTGGCAGTGCCGCATGCCAGAAGCAGTCTTGCACATCTGCCGCCTGAGGCCGGTGCTTCAAGCTGCCACATGGGTCGACCAGCTCTGATATTACTGCCTTGGAAAAAGACATGCTTACCATTTTCTAATGCAGGGGTAGGCAACCTAAGGCCTGGGGGCCGGGTGCGGCCCAATCGCCTTCTAAATCTGGCCCACGGACGGTCCGGGAACCAGCGTGTTTTCACATGTGTTTTTCACATGAGTAGAATGTGTCCTTTTATTTAAAATGCATCTCTGGGTTATTTGTGGGGCCTGCCTGGTGTTTTTACACGAGTAGAATGTGTGCTTTTATTTAAAAAGCATCTTTGAGTTATTTGTGGGGCATAGGAATTCGTTCATTTCTCCCCAAAAAATATAGTCTGGCCCACCAGATGGTCTGAGGGACGGTGGACTGGCCCATGGCTGAAAAAGGTTGCTGACCCCTGGTCTAGAAGAAGAAGAAGAGTTTGGATTTGATATCCCGCCTTTCACTCCCCTTAAGGAGTCTCAATGCGGCTAACATTCTCCTTTCCCTTCCTCCCCCACAACAAACACTCTGTGAGGTGAGTGGGGCTGAGAGACTTCAGAGAAGTGTGACTGGCCCAAGGTCACCCAGCAACTGCATGTGGAGGAGCGGGGAATCGAACCCGGTTCACCAGATTACGAGACTACTGCTCTTAACCACTTACGAGATTACGAGACTACCGCTCTTAACCACTACACCACACTGGCTCTCTAATGCATGAAAAGCTGTGCCTGTGTAACAGGGATGTGGAATCTCAGGTCCAGTGCCAAATGGGGTCCTTCAGGCCTCTAACTGGCTGTTGGGAGTCTCCCAGCCCACCCGATCCGCAGGCCACACCACCACAGGTTCCATGACAGTGTTTCTCCAACTTGGGTCCTCCAGCCACTGTTGGACTATAAGTCCCATCATCCCTACCTCGCAGGACCAGTGGTGATGGATGATGGAAGTTGTAGTCCAGTGTTTCCCAAACTTGGGTCCCCAGCTGTTTTCTGACTGAAATTTCCATCGTCTCTGAACACTAGTCTTGCTGGCCAGGGATGATGGGAGTTGTAGTCCAAAAACAGCTGGAGACCCAAGTTTGGGAAACACTGTCCTATGGAAAGGTATGACAGGCCAGCTGTTCCCATTCATGGGGGGGCGCAGATGATGTTCTCCCCCAGATGTTGTTGAACTATCTGCCAGCGTAGCCAGTGGCTGAGGACAATGGGAGTTGTAGTGCTCTGAGACTGGCCTGTCCTAGAATCTCTGGGCAGCTTGTTGTAAATATTTTGCAAAGGAACAGAATGGCAACAAATAAATGGATTCCACTGCTCCCACAGAAAGCATCTAGATAGAAGACTCAGCAGGTGCTGGGCTTCCCCACTGGTGAAGTGCAGCTATTTCCAAATGGACATCTAAATGGATAGCTCAGTTGCTTAGAGCATGGTGTTGATTACACCAAGGTTGCAGGTTTGATCCCCATATAGAATCATAGAATCATAGAGTTGGAAGAGACCACAAGGGCCATCGAGTCCAACCTCCTGCCAAGCAGGAAACACCATCAGAGCACTCCTGACATATGGTTGTCAAACCTCTGCTTAAAGACCTCCAAAGAAGGAGACTCCACCACACTCCTTGGCAGAAAATTCCACTGTTGAACAGCTCTTACTGTCAGGAAGTTCTTCCTAATGTTTAGGTGGAATCTTCTTTCTTGTAGTTTGGATCCATTGCTCCGTGTCCGCTTCTCTGGAGCAGCAGAAAACAACCTTTCTCCCTCCTCTATGTGACATCCTTTTATATATTTGAACATGGCTATCATATCACCCCTTCACCTCCTCTTCTCCAGGCTAAACATGCCCAGCTCCCTTAGCCGTTCCTCATAAGGCATCGTTTCCAGGCCTTTGACCATTTTGGTTGCCCTCCTCTGGACACGTTCCAGTTTTTCAGTGTCCTTCTTGAACTGTGGTGCCCAGAACTGGACACAGTACTCCAGGTGAGGTCTGACCAGAGCAGAATACAGTGGCACTAGTACTTCCCTTGAACTAGATGCTATACTCCTATTGATGCAGCCCAGAATTGCATTGGCTTTTTTAGCTGCCGCGTCACACTGTTGGCTCATGTCAAGTTTGTGGTCAACCAAGACTCCTTTCACATGTACTGCTCTCAAGCCAGGTGTCACCCATCTTGTTGGGTGCAGCTGCATATTCCTGCATTGCAGGGGGTTGGACTCGATAATCCTCAGGCTCCATTCCAACTTCACAATTCTATGATTCCATGATCTATGCTCATGAATTACCACGTGCAAATTTTATGCCACTTCCTGTTGTCTTTTTGCCATCTTTTTGAGGGGTGATGTCTAGTGTTCATCCTGCTTCCAGAACTTCCCAGGTGAGAACAAGGGTAGAATAATATAATGCCCCTATTGATCAGTGCCGGATTTACATATAAGCTGAACAAGCTATAGCTTAGGGCCCCACTCTCTTGGGGGCTCCCCAAAAAATTTAAAGGGAAAAAACCTGTATGTACATTTCCAAAATATAAGATAAAAAACAAATAAAATGTACATACAGCAACCGTGTTTTGTGTTGTGTTGGCTCCTATGATGTAAGTCACGGGCCCTGCCTGCTAGTCTGCGCCCTAAAATATCACTGGTTTGCTCCTTTCTATATACAGGGTGCCTACATTCTGCACGGACTGGTTGCATGGCAACATGCGCAAATGGCTTTAGAATGATACCTATTAGGTCCATAAATCACCATTTAGCACATATTCAAGACAAAAAAACAGTGACAATTTGTTGTTGACAAAGGACAGCTGGACATAGAAAGGGCCCCATTACCTTCAGTAGCTTAAGGCCTCATCAAACCCTTGATACAGCAAAGGGTCACTGCCTAAGGGTCACTCTCAGCCCTTAGGCATTCCTGGTGGTCCTTCACTGTTGCCCTTATGCTGCTGCTATTATTATTATTATTATTATTATTATTATTATTATTATTATTATTATACTGCCCTTCATCCAAAGAACTCAGGGCGTGAAATTACAAAATAAAAACACAAAATACACAATAAGTGAGAGTAAAGAGTAAAGTGAGAGAAAATACTCCAAGGAAAATAAAACAATTCCGACCAGGAATACATCTACCCAGCCCCATGTTAATCAAAAGAAGAGATGGTTCCACGACAGAAAATTAGCACTTGGCCATGCAGGTAAGTTCCTGACAAATGCAGATATATTTCATTTTGGAAATTAGTGTGCTGTACTGGCATTCAACTTTCACTAGGTAGCTCTGGATTCAAACCCTTGCTCAGTCCTTATGCCGCACTGCTTATACCAGTTCCCTTTCTTTTAAAAATGTCAGAATGCTGGAATAGGATATCTCTTGTCACTGTAGATCTGATCGCACTTGTTTTAAAACTGAGGCAGTCAAAGGGGTTCTGCCAAGGTGGAGTACAGGATCAGGTTTATGGTGCTGGTTTTAACCTTTAAAGCCCTATACGGCCTAGGGGCCTCTCCTGGTATGCCCCACAGAAGAACTTACGGTCTGCAAATAAAAATATCCTGAAGATCCCAGGCCACAGAGAGGTTAGGCTGGCCTCAACTAGAGCCAGGGCTTTCTCGGCTGCAGCTCCAACCTGGTGGAACGCTCTGTCACAAGAGACTAGGGCCCTGCGGGACCTGACATCTTTCCGCAGGGCCTGTAAGACAGAGCTGTTCCACCAGGCCTTTGGTCAGGGCGCAGCCTGACCCCCTCCTCTGGCAGTCTGCACAGAATTTTGCTTAATGGTTAGCATCAATTTGATTTTGATTAATTTTTATAGTGAAAGGTTTTTAGAATGTTGGGTTGTTTTGATTGTTGTTAGCCGCCCTGAGCCCAGCTTTGGCTGGGGAGGGCGGGGTATAAATAAAATTTATTATTATTAAGGTGGTGCTCTGGTTAGAGTATGTCAGGCTAGGACTTGGGAGACGAAGGTTCAAATCCCCCACTCAGCCATGAAACTCACTTGGGCGACCTTGGGAAAGCCACTGCCTCTTGCCTTAAACTACCTCACAGGGTTGTTGCGGAGACTGAATGGAGAGGGAGAGAACTTTGTATGCCGCCTTGAGGTCCTTGGAAGAAAAGGCGGGATATAAATGCAATAAGTAAGGAAATAAACATTTGCTGCATGAACAAATGGTTACTGAGTAGGTTAGGATACCAGAGAGACTCTGGGTCTGTGGATCTGCATCCACGTGAGAGCATGGCTATAATGCAGGGGTGGGGAACCCATGGGGCGTTGGACTACAACTCCCATCACCCCTGGCGACATGGCCAGGGATGATGGGAGTTGTAGTCCAACAACACCTGGAGGGCCAAAGGGCCTTTCCCTGATTTGGGAAATGATAGTGGGTACAGGGGTTGATAATGGTTATATGGTTAGAGTGTCAGGCTAGGACCAGGGAGACCCAGGTTCAAATTCAGCCATGAATTTGTGGCTTGGTCGGACCGACCTTGCAGGGTTGTTTTGAAGATTAAAGGGGAGGTGAGGCATGCATGCCACCTCAAGCTGCTTGGAGGACGGGCTGAGTAAAAGTGTAGCGAATAAAAATACACGCAGATTGTTCAAGAGTCAAAATAACCCCACCCCAACACAGCATCTCTCCTCAAAGTAAAATACAGTGGTACCTCAGGTTAAGTACTTAATTCGTTCCGGAGGTCCAGTACTTAACCTGAAACTGTTCTTAACCTGAAGCACCACTTTAGCTAATGGGACCTCCCACTGCTGCCGCTGTGCTGCTGCTGCACGATTTCTGTTCTCATCCCAAAGCAAAGTTCTTAACCCGAGGTACTATTTCTGGGTTAGCGGAGTCTGTAACCTGAAGCATATGTAACCTGAGGTACCACTGTAAGGATGTTTGGAGACTGTGCAGCCAGGCAGTGTAGCACCAACCACTCTGACTGGTGGGCAGTAAAATCCCTATAGATTGGCCAGATCTGGGGGAAATACTGGGAACCTCAGCCTGCTCTTCTATCCTTAGCCCCATCTACACATAAATTTAAAGCAGTATCAAAGCACTATAAGCTGCCATGACTTCCCCCAAAGGATCCTGGGAGCTGTAGTTTGCTAAGGGTGCTGAAAATTGATAGGAGACCCGAATTCCTCTCACAGAGGTACAATTCAGCGAGTTCCTTGGGAAGACGGCTTGACTGTTTCACATCCCAGAACTACAATTCCCAGAGTGGTTCACCTGCCTGCCCTTGTGAAATATAATATATCTGTCTGTAATGCCCCCTCAGTAATTTGGCAGGGCTCTTTTGCAACCTGCACCTAAGAGCAACACTGGGTGTTACGGGACGCAGTTGGAATTAGGCGCCTGAGAGGGAGTGTCCAATTTGATGCAGTCGTGTGTGTTTGTGTTGGATGGATTTGGTGCTAATCAAGTAGGCTTGTTGCTTGGTTGGTAGAGTTGTGGTTTCACTCCTGACAAAGTAGAACTGTAGTACTTTAGATTGCATTTTAGAACAATATCCTAAATGTACACACATACACACTGACAGAACAAGCACAGCTTGTTATGGGTGCCCCATAATATTCCACAATTATAACAAATCAACCGTCTCATGTGTAACAGCTATACTTTCGAACTCCCTGCCGGTTGACAGCAGGCAGGCACCAGCGCTGGACTCCTTTTAGCTCCCACTTCAAATGGTTTTGCTTAGGCAATCCTTTTCAGACCTATAAAAGTTGTATGTGTTCTCTTGCCTTCTAGCTAGTGCTGATTTTAATCTTTTAAATACTTTAATACTTGTTAACTGTTTCTTAACAGATAATTTCAACGACTGAATATTGTTGAGAACCGCTTAGAGGGTTTTTTTCCTTGCAGTATATACATTTTATTAAATGAAATTTTAAAAATTGTTAATATCTTATCTCCAGGTAGAAAATTAGTGCATCAGGGATGCAGCTCAGCCTTATTGTTGTACTAGCTTACTACACACAGGGAGGTTTTTCAATTATTATTATTATTATTTATTTAGTGAGAGGGAACATTTAAAAAGGAATCCATCCACCTGCAATCCAAAGTTGAACTGTTCATCAGTCCGGAGTCCAACCAGCGATATGCCGATGGGCTCCAGCTGACATCAACCCCAGGCTATCTTGGCCAATACTCAGGAATTATGGGAGTTGTAGTCAAACATACATCTGGTACCAATCCCTGACAGCAGAGGAGGTTGTCACTGTTGGCAAGTTTGTATTGCTAATCAGCTGTTGGGAAAAGCCAAACACACCTTTGTGTTCTCAGGAGGTTACCTGGAGTCATCGCTTTTCTGGGGGCGGACTTTGACACAAAGGGCAGGTCCCATTTTTGGAAGTAGGGCAGAGAGTGTCTGGAGAGGCTGCCTCTGGCAGGACGGTGTGTTTGGGTGCTGCTGCTGTCTGTCTGTGCCTAAGTTCATGTTTGCGTTCTTATTTTCCCCATCCCCTTTAGACAGATAATTCCTCTTTCCACACACACCCCAGTGTCCTCCTTTTATGCATCTCCTTTGCCCATCCTAAGCAACACAAGAGGTCCATTGCAACAAAATAATAATAATAATAATAAAATAATAATAATAATAATAATAATAATAATAATAATAATAATAATTTATTATTTATACCCCGCCCATCTGGCTGGGTTTCCCCAGCCACTCAGGGCGGCTTCCAAAAGAATATTAAAATACTGTGATACATCAAACATTAAAAGCTTCCCTAAACAGGGCTGCCTTCAGATGTCTTCTAAAAGTCTGGTAGTTGTTGTTCTCTTTGACATCTGGTGGGAGGGCGTTCCACAGGGCGGGCGCCACTACCGAGAAGGCCCTCTGCCTGGTTCCCTGTAACTTGGCTTGACAAATTAATAAATTGTGGATTCCCAGCCTTTCAGTCTGTTCAAACTCTCTTCTTTCCACGCGTTAGTACAGGTCCTTCTGTCTCTGAACCTTGCTTTGCTCAGTTTTCTTTGGTCAATTTTAACCCTTCTATGAATGAACCTTCTCCCCTAAATTTCCTGTACCAGCAGAGAGAGTTGGACGAGATGATTTTGGAGGACTTTCCCAACTCTTTGATTCTGGCAGTACTCTCCCTATAATGACAATGTAGATCTTCCGTCTTTCCTCCCAAAGGACCCCAGGGTGGCAAACACATCTGGAATAAAAATACAGTTAAAAACAAAACATTTTAAAGTGGTTAAAAACATATGTAAACAAGGAAACACAATAAACCATGTAACCTCAAGGACTGCCTCTCCCCATTTGAAGTGCCCTGGACCCTGTGATCAGAGCCCTTTTTTTTATGCCTTCCCCCACCTAGGTGGCAACTTGAGAACAGGGCCTTTTCTGTGATGGCTCCCCACTTGTGGAATGCTGTAGCCAGGGAGGCTGACTCGATGCCTTCATTAGACATCTTTAGACACCAGGCGAAAACTTTCGTCTTCAACCAGTCCTCGGGCTGATTAACATTCAATGTCCTTTTAAATGTCCCTTTTTGTTTTTTTTAATGTATTTTTTGTTTTTATTTTGTATTTTTATGCTGTGGACTGCCCCCAGATCTTCAGATATACAAATAAACAACAACAACCAACCTTGTGTCTATACAGGCAAAGGAAGAATACAGTGATGGCATCTGCCCAGTGTCAAGTGGCAGGGAGTTCCAAAGTACAGATGCTGCAACGCCAAAGGCAGAATAGACATTTATTGGCTCTTTTAGGAGATTGAAATGATCTAATTGGCCTGTGTTGGATAAGCTAATCCTTTGGGGCGGGTGAGCAGAGAGATGACGTGCTGGTGCTAGTGAGATTGATCAATGTTTGCAACATCCTTGAAGAGGTGGAATTATATTCCCCGGATTATAATAATAAATTTTTATTTATACCCTGCCCTCTCCGGCAATAGCCGGGCTCAGGGCAGCTAACACCAGTAAAATCACAATAAAAACATAGTAGGCGAGGGGGGAAAAAACCAATTTAAAATACGGGTTGAAATACAATTTTAAATGCAGCCTCATTTTAATAGTAGCCCATAGATCAAAACCATAAGGGGAGGGAAACATAAGGGTCAGACCGAGTCCAAACCAAAGGCCAGGCAGAACACCTCTGTCTTGCAGGCTCTGCAGAGAGATGTCAAGTCCCGCAGGGCCCTAGTCTCTTGTGATAGAGCGTTCAACCAAGGTGGGGCCAGTACTGAAAAGGCCCTGGCCCTGGCCGAGACCAATCTAACCACCTTGTTGTCATTTGTGGACCTTAAGGTCCTCTGTGGGGTATACCATATTAGAACTTGGGGCTGTTCAGAAATTGATCGGTCACAGAGGAAAGCAAGGGAAGTATTATTTCATACAACACATGATCAAGGGAAATAATGACTGCATGATTTTGGCTATGGAAATTGTTGTCAAGAGTTAAGTCATGGATGCTTTAGTTGAGATTCCTGCGTTGAGAGGGTTGGACTAGATGACCCCTTGTGTCCCTCCCAGCAATACAATTCTATGATTCTATGATGGCAGTCAGTGTTGTGACAGAGACTCATGGAGGCAACGTTTGTCTGGCAACCTTTTGCCCAAATTTAGGTCTGTAACAGTAAAAATGGTTCCTTCTTTTAATGCAGTACTGGGTGCAGCGATGACTCAAGTGGCTGGAGGTTTGCTGGGATTGCCAGCTTTTTTTAACCACCCCAGCTCCTGTGCAGCTTAATCTGCAGAGGCTGGCTCAAAGTCCTGGGAGAAGGAAAGCTGCTTCCGCTGGTTTTCTTCGTAAGACACTGTGGACACAGGAATAAGCCAGAGTGGGTGTCTTTGTGGCCGTTTCGCAACCTTATGCAAGACAGATGGAAGGGCTTTGTACAAAGTTTTGTTATTGTACACCGAGCTGTTGAAAGCAGAATAGCAAGCCAGGAATTAGATTAAAGGCCCCTTCTGCACCATACATTTGAAGCGTTGTTATGCCCCTTTAAACAGTCATGGCTTCCCCCAAAGAATCATGGGAAATGTAGTTTGTTAAAGATGCTGGGAGTTGTTAAAGGTAAAGGGACCCCCTGACCGTTAGGTCCAGTCGTGCCGACTCTGGGCTTGTGGCGCTCATCTCGCTTTATTGACCGAGGGAGCCGGCGTACAGCTTCCGGTTCATGTGGCCAGCATGACTAAACCGCTTCTGGCGAACCAGAGCAGTGCACGGAAATGCCGTTTACCTTCCCGCCAGAGTGGTACCTATTTATCTACTTGCACTTTGACGTTCTTTTGATCTGCTAGGTTGGCAGGAGCTGGGAGTTGTTGGGAGTAGTTGTTACCAGAGCTACAATTCCCAGAGTTCCATCTGAAGGTAGCACAATGGGGTCAGTGTGACTTGCTGTTAAGCAGAAGGTTGGTGGTTCGAGCCCATCCAGGAGCAGAGCTGTGGGCAGGATTCTTGCATTGCCGGGGTTGGACTAAATGACCCTCAGGGTCCCTTCCAACTTTATAATTTTAAGACTCAGTGAATCAAGGCCAGTTCAATATATGTTGACACCCAAGGCAGACCCCAAAATGGTGTTTTGCCAGAAAAGAAGGGATGAGTTAAGATCTACATCAGGAACAAGGGAGAGGGGGGCGGAATAAAGATCTATATTGGGATCTGTTGCTGCTGAGGGACACGGGTGGCGCTATGGTCTAAACCACAGAGCCCAGGGCTTGCCGATCAGAAGGTCGGCGGTTCGAATCCCCTGCAGCGGGGTGAGCTCCCGTTGCTCGGTCCCTGCTCCTGCCAACCTAGCAGTTCGAAAGCACGTCAAAGTGCAAGTAGATAAATAGGTACCGCTCCGGCGGGAAGGTAAACGGCATTTCTGTGCGCTGCTCTGGTTCACCAGAAGCGGCTTAGTCATGCTGGCCAAATGACCTGGAAACTGTACGCCAGCTCCCTCGGCCAGTAAAGCGAGATGAGCGCCGCAACCTCAGAGTCGGCCACGACTGGACCTAATGGTCAGAGGTCCCTTTACCTTTAAAGGCTCGGCACCCTTAACAAACTACAGCTCCCAGGATCCTCTGGGGGAAGTCAGGACTGTTCAAAGTGCTATGACAAAGCTTGAAATATATGACGTGGATATGGCCTGAGCGTGTGTCTGCGCGCATAGCTCAGTCAGTTGAGTGTGAGACTTTCTAATCTCAGGGTCCAGGGTTCGAGTTCCACGTTGGGAAAAAGATTCCTGCATTGCAGGGGGTTGGACTATGGTAGATGACCCTGGGGTGGGTGGGGGGTGTCCCTTCCAACTCTTACGTTTCCTCTTGAAAAGGTTCCGGCTCCAGCGTGTGCAGCTGACCTAGAGTAACCCCCCCCCCTCGGCCGGCAGGGAAAGCGTTAATCTGCCATGCCCGGCAGTAACCCCGGGTGCCATTCACCTTGGAGTCTGCAGCAAGGCTGAAAGACCCAGCGCCAGGGTGGTTGGCAGCCGGGCCGGCCCTGATTGGCCAAGCAGGATCACCTCATTCTAAATCCGTGATTCACAATTCCACCCTCTCATTCCAGCCAGGGGGGAGGAGGGAAGAGGAGGAGGAGGAGGAGGAGGGGCGGGGGAAGAGGCTGGCCAGAAAAGAGGAGGGAGGAGGGAAGAGAGAGAGAGCTGGGTTTAAAAAAATAGAAAAAGAGCTAGCAGTTCCCAGAGTTGTGCTTTTTGCACAGCGAGGCTGCCAGAACAGGGCACTGTCTGCACGTTTAAGGATGGATTGCACTTTAGAAGGTACACCTTTCCTTTCCAGGTGTAGCGTCTGCTGCCTGCTTGGCCTCCTCTTCTGCCCAGGTGGTGCGGAAGAAGGATGCTCGTGGAAAAGACGCTAGGATCCTTTCCACTCTCCCTCCACCGTAGAGAACAACTCTGGATTTCAGGTGGAGGGGGCATAGCTGTCACCTTTTCCCTTTTCTTGCGAGGAATCCTATTAGGAATAAGGGAATTTCCCTTAAATAAAGGGGAAAGTTGACAGCTATGGGAGGGGTCAGGGTGGGTGGGTGGTATAGCAAGGGCAGGCAAAGGAATTTCATCCGAATTAGGAACTTTCCAGATTTGGTTACAGGTTGGTCTGCTGTAGTCGAAACAAAAAAAATTAATAAATTCCTTTCCGTGGCACCTTAGAGATCAACTAAGTTTGTTATTGGTATGAGCTTTTGTGTGCATGCACACTGAGATGCCAATGGAGGCGAAGGTTTTTGAAACCTTTTCGCCCTCCAAAGTTGTCATGGTTTTTGGAAACTTACCTCCCCGTTTAACCCCTGAATGAATGAAAACACATTTTTTTAAAAAAAATGTTTTTATGAAACAATTGTTTCCATGCAATTTCCTGCAATTGTTTGCAGGCTGGGCTATAATATTTTTTTAAAACAAAACAAAACAAAACCTCAGGCTTTTTGCTAAATTTTAATCTGCTTTAGTGTCTTAACTTTTCGTATGTTTTAAAGTTGTGATTTCCCGTTGGTTTTCTTGTTTCTATCATTTTGTAAACTGCTTTCAGGTTTTTCAGCAGCGCATCAATTTTATGAAATAAATAAGAAATAAAACTTGCTTCTGCTTTTCGAAAGGGTGGAGAGTGGTACCACTCCTCTAATCTGAAGATGGGATGGGGCTCTGAGCAGTGGCATAGCGTGGGGGGTGCAGGGGGGGCCGGCCGCACCGGGCGCAACATCTGGGGGTTAGGGTTAGGGGGCGCAAATCCACGGGTTAGGGGGCGCAAATTACTTGCCTTGCCCCGGGTGCTGACAACCCACGCTACGCCACTGGCTCTGAGTGCTGTCACTCTGATAGCACCCGTGTGGGCTGGCATTCCGATAAGTATCAGAAGTTTGCCTGAAGGGGTTTAATTTACATAGGGCTTTGTGGAGCATGTGCCTTAGTTTAGTGCTAGGTAGATTTGGATAACTGAGCTTTGCAAAATGGACTATTCTGTTGCACATAATTCTTCAGCCCTAGGATGGATGCCCGGATCTGCAGAATGCTTAATTCTCATCCTGCATTTTTGCAGAACCTTCCTGGAGTTTTATTTTGGAGCAGCACTGAGCTGAGTTTGGGTCCATCCACACTTTAGCTTGACCCGTGTTTCAATTGTATACCAGTCAATTCCCCTGGGTCTGAGAGCTTTCCTTGTTGTTCTGCGGCTTTTCCTTGCCTAAACCCAATTTTATTTACCCGCTTAATTGAAGCTTGGTTAAGCAACACCTTGCTGCGGATTTTCCGATTTAGCAAGGTAAGATCAGGGTTTTTTTTTGCAAAGTACAGCCGCTGAGCAATGAGAAAAGCTCCTGGTCCCAAGGGAGTTACTCAATACGCAATGCATTCAACATATCGGTCAAGCAAAATAAGTATGGACTAGCCCTTTTGGGTGGTTCTGCTGGAAATTGCAGATTGAGGTTTGCTGAAGTTCCTGAAATTAAATTTCCAGAGCATTGAAGACAGATTGACACCAGCACAGTTTCCTGAGGGCTGCCTTGTGTTGTGAGTTACTTTTGTCAAGGTGTTGTGTGTGGCATAAAAAACCGCATTATACCAGGCCAGGCTATTTGTCAACTCTGATGGTTTGCTCAATAAAGATGTCGACCCAGTGTGCAGCAGCAGCTGTGAAAAAAAGGCAAATTCCATGCTAGGGATCATTAGGAAAGGAGCTTAAAACAAAGCCACCAAAATTGTGCAAGTCTATGACGTGACAGCATTTGGAATATTGTGTGCAGTTCTGATTGCCTCACCTCAAATGGGATACTGTGGAGCTGGAAAAGGTTCAGAAAAGCGCAAGCAAGATGGTCAAGGGAGTGGAGCAACTCCTCTGTGAAGGAAAAAAATACAGCATTTCGAGTTTTTTAGTTTAGATAAAAGATGCCTAAGAAGTAATGTGAAAGTTTGTGAAATTATACATGGCATAAGTTTTTTTCTTTCCACACAGTGCATAGTTAAACTGTGGAACTGCCTGCCACAGGAGGCAGTAGAGGCCACACAGCTTGGATTGCTTGCAAAGAAGATTAGACAAAATTCGTGGGGGGGAATAAGGCTTTTTATGGCTCCAGCCGTAATGGTTATGCTCTGCAACAATGCTTCTGAAGGCCAGTCGCTGGAAACCTCAGTGGGGCAGGAGAGAGGACTCTTGTGGCTGTATCCGGCATGCAGGTTTCCCTTAGGGGCATGTAGTCGGCCACAGTGAGGTCAGGATGCTGGAACTAGTTGGGCCATCGGCTTGATCCAGCAGCCATCTGTTCTGTTCTGCCCCAATGGATACCTTACTGCAATACCAAAAGGCTCCCCACCCCCCACCTGACATTCCAAATACAGTGGTACCTCGGGTTACGGATGCTTCAGGTTACAGATGCTTCAGGTTACAGACTCCGCTAACTCAGAAATAGTACCTCAGTTTAAGAACTTTGCTTCAGGATGAGAACAGAAATTGTGCTCTGGCGGCACGGCAGCAGCTGGAGGCCCCATTAGCCAAAGTGGTGCCTCAGGTTAAGAACAGTTTCAGGTTAAGAACGGACCTCCAGAACGAATTAAGTTTTTAACCCGAGGTACCACTGTATAGCCCCTTTCATGTAGTCTGCAATCCCGTTCTGGCTTGACCCAGACCTGCTTGGCTTAAACAGGACTGACTTATCACAAGCTTCCTATGCTGCTGGGCATGCGAGGTGCAAATAGCTATTGGTGCAGGATACTGATCTTGAGGGAAGTGGGTGGCACTGTGGGTTAAACCACAGAGCCTAGGGCTTGCTGATCAGAAGGTTGGCGGTTCGAATCCCTGCGATGGGGTGAGCTCCCATTGCTCGGTCCCTGCTCCTGCCCACCTAGCAGTTCGAAAGCACGTCAAAGTGCAAGTAGATAAATAGGTACCGCTCCAGCGGGAAGGTAAACGGCGTTTCCGTGCGCTGCTCTGGTTCACCAGAAGCAGCTTAGTCATGCTGGCCACATGACCCGGAAGCTGTCTGCGGACAAACGCTGGCTCCCTCGGCCTATAGAGCGAGATGAGTGCGAAACCCCAGAGTCGTCCGCGGCTGGACTTAACAGTCAGGGGTCCCTTTACCTTTCCTGATCTTGAATGTTTAGTAGTTGGTGATGTGACCAAAGGTTGGCAGAATTGTGCTGCGGCTGCATTGCTGGAGGTTGGCACAGGTGGTCGTTGGCCACAGGAGGTCTTAACTCCATAGCTGTGGTGGTTGAGAGGACGGATCCAGGCACTCCTGAGAGGCCCACAATGCTGTGTCTTGGGGATGATCTTGCCAAGCCTTGGCTCACACAGTGAGCTTCAGCCCAGACGGGCATCTGGTTGCCATGTGATCTGCTGAACGGGAGTTGTGAAACTGGGTAACAGCCCAAGAGGCAGACATCCTAGAAAGAGGTGGCAAAGTTCTCTTTTGTGTCTGAATATAAAGAGTACCTGTCACATAGCCAAGGAGCTTTCTGAAGTCTCTTTGAAGTGGTATCATACTGGTGAGAGCTGGGAGGGTCCACTCCCTTCTGTGTGAGACAAGGGTTAAGCCCTACCTCTGATAGAAAATCACAATTTTTTCTCCCTCTCTTTCCTCTTTCTCAATTTGTTTTCTTTTGTTTCTCCTTTTCTGTTTCCTCTTTATTTAGCTTAGTTAGTTTTTTATTGTACTGTATGTAGAAAAGTATCAATAATTCCTTTTTTTTTTATAAATAGAGGGTTAAGGTAAAGGTAAAGGTACCCCTGCCCGTACGGGCCAGTCTTGACAGACTCTAGGGTTGTGCGCCCATCTCACTCAAAGAGGCCAAGGGCCAGCGCTGTCCGAAGACACTTCTGGGTCACGTGGCCAGCGTGACGAAGCTGCTCTGGCGAGCCAGAGCCGCACACGGAAACGCCGTTTACCTTCCCGCCAGTAAGCGGTCCCTATTTATCTACTTGCACCCAGGGGTGCTTTCGAACTGCTAGGTTGGCAGGTGCTGGGACCGAACAGCGGGAGCGCACCCCGCCGCGGGGATTCGAACTGCCGACCTTTCGATCGGCAAGCCCTAGGCGCTGAGGCTTTAACCCACAGCGCCACCCGCGTCCCTAAAAATAGAGGGTTATCGCTGTGCTATAAATGTACGGTGCAATTGCAGCCCTGGTTTGGCCTGTGTGCCCATTTCGCCCGTTCGTAAGGAAATTCTCACAGACCCCAGGCTCCTAAGTACAAAGAAAACCCCCCTCTCAAGGCTGCCTTCCTTCTGTATCTTTTGCAGACATGCTTCAGCTGATCAACACTGAAGATGGAGACTTCCCTGGTCTGTTCGAGGCGTCGTTCGGCACAACTGTCACCCCAGAGCCCAATCCACATGGGCCCAGTTTGTTCAGCGGCTACCTGGAGGCTGCTAACTCGCCTTCCTCCAGCTTGTTCCAGGTCCCAGCTCCACCCCCACCAAGCTTCCAACCAGTGACGGCAGCAAACTCGAACACAGAGCCCACTCCGATGGACATTAAGGAGGAGCCTGTCCCGTCGATGGCCAGCCAGCCTGCATCTCGGCTCCCGCCAACCAGGATGGCGGCTCAGAGTTTCGTCCCGGCACCCCAGACCCAATTCTCAGCGCAACCTATGGTGGGATTCCTGAATCAGAGCAGTGTTTCCGGTGAGGAGGGCGGCCCCCAGGCTTAACTGATTTCAAAAATTAAACTATTGATTTTTATTGTATTGTTTCTATTTGTTCTTTTGGAGTGTGTGCCCTTTGAAGGTAGGATTTCTTGATTTTAGTTGTGCACAGAGCCAGGCAGATTGTTGGCGCTATATAAATAAATGTTAATAGTAATAATACAATAGGAGGGGGCTGGGCTTGCCAACTGACCAAAAAGCAGCAGCTGGGTGTGCTCCTGTGCCCTTAGCAGCTGCTACATCTTCAGGAACTAGCGGGCGAAGTTTTTCACACCGAGGAGTCATGTGTCTTTCCCTGCTCGTATTGACACGCCAGGCAGCTGTTAAAGGCACAGCTACAGGGGCCTGTTGAAAAGTTGGCGGCCCTAGCGGTGATTTGATGCTGCAGAGCTCCTTAGAAGTCAATGGATGACAGTCCCCCTACTTCTTAAATGTATAGGGGCTTGTAATCGGGCCCCATATATAAATTAAGGATTAGGAAACTGTGGCCTAAAGATTTCAGAAGTAGAATTATTTGGCGGGGGAGGCAAAACAGCCAAAAGAGACTGATCCATTTGTTGGAGGACAGACAGAAAATCGTGGGTGGTTGGGTGGGGAGCAGAGTGGCTGGAACCGTCAACAGGAGCACTCGAGACTGCACCATTTCGTTGCAGTTGCCGGTGATAAACAGATCATTATCCTGATCTGGAGGACAGAAAGGGATCTCAGAGGGCTTCAGAATCTGCTTTGGGAACCAAAAACGGGTGAAGGCGTTCAGCGCTGGGGGTTTCAAATGTGCAAATGCTTTCTGTCTCGTTCTGTTCATGGCCACTGGTCATGATAATTGCACGAAACCTCCCTGTTCAGTGGTGAGCTACCTGTGAATACCACTTGCCAGGGAGCAACAGTAGGAGAGGGCTATTGCTGCCACACCCTCCTTGGGGGTCTTCCTGGAAGCATTTCATAGAATCATAGAATCATAGAATCATAGAGTTGGAAGAGACCACAAGGGCCATCGAGTCCAACCCCCTGCCAAGCAGGAAACACCATCAGAGCACTCCTGACATATGGTTGTCAAGCCTCTGCTTAAAGACCTCCAAAGAAGGAGACTCCACCACACTCCTTGGCAGCAAATTCCACTGTCGAACAGCTCTTACTGTCAGGAAGTTCTTCCTAATGTTTAGGTGGAATCTTCTTTCTTGTAGTTTGGATCCATTGCCCCGTGTCCGCTTCTCTGGAGCAGCAGAAAACAACCCATTTCACAGGCTGGTGGGAGAAACGGAGGATGCCGACTTACATATTCCTTCGTTCTGCTTCAGCAGGGCTGCTCTGCTGTGATGCAGTGGTTAGAGCGTCAGATTAGGAGACCAGGGTTCAAATCGCCTCTGGGCCATGGAGCTCTCACTGGGTGATGTTGGGGGCCAGTCCTTTGCTTGCAACAACACGGTTGTTGTGGGGATTAAATGAAGGGGAGGACCTTGAGCTGCTTGGAGAAGTGGATGGACTATGGTTGCATTTTAGAAATAAATACGTTTCTCTCTCAGCTCCCCAGCCAGGAGGGCATTCTCAGCCCCCTCCAAACACCCAAGCCTCGTCGCAGCAGAACCAGCCAGTGGCAATGCAAACCCAACTCCAGAACATCGCTCCCCAACAGATTCTGACTCCCCACAGTGGATCCCAAGTCGTCCAGCGCCAGATTCAGCAAGTGCCGGTGAGCAGAGGCTGCGGGGGTCCCGGATCTGTTAGTCCTCTCGTGGTGTAGTGGTTAAGAGTGGTAGACTCGTAATCTGGTGAACTGGGTTTGATTGCCTCTCCAGACAACAACTCTTTTTTTTCTTATGCCTGCGGTTGCAATCTTCTGGGTGACGGGGATGTTGTTAAGACAATTGAATGTGCATGCATACTCAGTCCATTTCCTTCCCTCCTAGCCCCCTGTGTGGCCCTGGGCACTGGTAACCCATGCTATGCCACTGGCGGTTGGGGTTGGCTGTAGTGGTACAGAGTGGTGGACTCGTAATCTGGTGAACCTGGTTCGCATCTCCACTCCTCCTCATGCAGCTGCTGGGTGACCTTGGGCCAGTCACACTTCTCTGAAGTCTCTCAGCCCCACTCACCTCACAGAGTGTTGGTTGTGGGGGAGGAAGGGAAAGGAGAATGTTAGCTGCTTTGAGACTCCTGAGGGTAGTGATAAAGTGGGATATCAAATCCAAACTCCTCTTCTTCTTCTTCACGCTGACCCCTCCTCTCTTCCCGCAGGTCCTTCTGCAGCCTCACTTCATCAAGGCTGACTCTCTGCTTCTGACAACCGTCTCGGGTGCCCAGACCTCTGGCATCACCACTCTGGGGACCACAACGGCCGTCCAGTCGACATCACTACAGATGCCGGTACAGTCATACCTTAGGTTAAAGTTGCTTCAGGTTGAGTGTTTTTGGGTTGCGCTCTGCGGCGACCCGGAAGTAACAGAACATATTACTTCCGGGTATCGCTGCTCGCGCATGTGCAGATGCTCAAAATGACGTCATGCGCATGCGGCGAATTGTGACCTGTGCACGTGCAGATGCGCAGATGTAGGTTGCATTCTGCTCTGGTTGCAAACAGGGCACTGATACGGATCCCATTCGCATCTAGAGGTACCACTGTAATTACCGTATTTTTCGCTCTATAAGACGCACCAGACCACAAGACGCACCTAGTTTTTGGAGGAGGAAAACAAGAAATAAAATATTCTGAATCTCAGAAGCCAGAACACCAAGAGGGATCGCTGCACAGCAAAAGCAGCAATCCCTCTTGCTGTTCTGGCTTCTGGGATAGCTGCGCAGCCTGCATTCGCTCCATAAGACGCACACACATTTCCCCTTACTTTTAAGGAGGGAAAAGGTGAGTCTTATAGAGCAAAAAATACGGTAGTTAATGAATTTTTCCGTCCCGTAATATGTGTGCACCGCTTGATGGTAAACAACAACAACCACCTCAACATGGTTTACAAAAAAATAAAACTATAAAATCGAGGGTTGCCCAAACTTGGGCAGTCCAGCTGTTTTTCGACTACAGTTCCCATCATTCCTGACCACGGGTCCTGCTACCTAGGGGTGATGGGAGTTGTAGTCCAAAAGCAGCTGGGGACTCAAATTTGGAAAACCCTAGGCTTAAATGACCCACAGGGGTCTTTTAACTCTACAATTTTTTGATTCTATGATTTACAGTACAGTCGTACCTTGGAAGTTGAACGGAATCCGTTTCGGAAGTCTGTTTGACTTCCAGAACGTTCGGAAACCAAAGTGCGGCTTCTGATTGGCTGCAGGAAGCTCCTGCAACCAATCAGAAGCCGCAGAAGCCTTGCTGGACATTCGGCTTCCAAAAATTGTTCAAGAACCGGAACACTCACTTCCAGGTTTTGATCGTTCGGGAGCCGATTTGTTCAGGAGCCAAGGCATTCAGGATCCAAGGCACGACTGTACTAAAATAGTGAAATGGATTAAAATTGCCTCGGCTTTTTAAGCATCTGTGTAGGCTTGTCTCGATGAGAACGGTTTCTAACGGGTGCTGAAAAGTGTACAGTGGAGGCGCCTGTTTGATCTCAAGAGGCAGGGATTTCTGCAGTGCAGTTGTTCCTGCAAGCCGTGAGACTTCTGTATCTTTTCGTTTTCGTTTTAAGGAAATTTAATTTATTTGTGTGGTTGTTTTTTTTTTTTAAAAAAATACTTTTAAAGTTTTTTTGAAATTTCTGAAACCTGTTGCGGCAGCTAGACTGGTGACTGGGAGTGGCTGCCGAGACCACATAACACCGGTCCCGAAAGACCTGCATTGGCTCCCAGTATGTTTCCAAGCACAATTCAAAGTGTTGGTGCTGACCTTGAAAGCCCTAAACGGCCTTGGCCCAGAATACCTGAAGGAGCGTCTCCACTCACATTGTTCAGCCCAGACACTGAGGTCAGCGCCAAGGGCCTTCTGGCGGTTCCCTCACTGTGAGAAGTAAGGTTAAAGGAAACCAGGCACAGACCTTCTCGGTAGTGGCACCTGCCCTGTGGAACGCCATCAGATGTCAAGGAAATAAGCAACTATCTGACTTTTAGAAGACATCTGAAGGCAGCCCTGTTTAGGGAAGTTTTAATGTTTGATGAATTCTTGTATCTTAGTGTTTTGCTGGAAGCCGCCCAGAGTCAGAGTGACTGGGGAAACCAAGCCAGCTGGGTGGGGTATAAATTATTATTATTATTACAGTAATAAGAATGTGTTATTGGGGGGAGTGGCTTTGCCTGCTTCAAGAAAAGGAATGACCCTCCCCTCTGCGACTGCTCCTCCTCCCTCCTCCTCCCTTGCAGACGCTGATGAGTGGGGGCACCATCCTGGCGACGGTTCCTCTGATGATGGATACAGACAAGCTGCCCATCAACCGCCTGACTGCCGGGAAGCCGCTGGGAAGCAACGGAAAGGGGGCGAAGCGCACAGCCCACAACGCCATCGAGAAACGGTATCGCTCCTCCATCAACGACAAGATCTCCGAGCTCAAGGACCTGGTGGTGGGGTCGGAAGCCAAGGTACGCCTGCAGGGGGACCTTTATTTTGGGTGCGCAGCTGTCTCCTGGTTGAGGAGGTCTCTTCCTAGAGAAGCCCGCCGGGCACCTACATTTGTGGCTTTGGTTTGGCACCGTTTGGGCAAATGCACTTAGAAATAATTCTCTCAGGCTTTCTATTTATTTCATAAAATTATTATTATTATTATTAGATTTGTATACAACTCTTCATCCAAAGATCACAAGGTGGTTCACAACCTATACCGCTTGACTGTAAGAAAAATAATAAATCTTCAAGTTGGTTACAAGAATTTTGAAATGTTAAGAAACGGCTGTTTACAACATAAAAAAAAAAATTGATGATGAGCTAAAGACAAATTAAAACGCATGCCAGCATCGTACGTAGCTGGGTGAGCTTGGTTAAACAAGCCTTCTTTTAGCAAGTGGTTTTAATACCTTTGAAAGGTTTTGTTTTAATCTCTTTGAAATATAAATATTAGTATTGTTAGCCTTTACCTTTGCTAGTGGGGGGTTAGTTTTAGGCTTTGTGAAGCTGCCTTCACCCCCTCTTTCTGAATTTGGTTATGGTTCTTCCATTGGCACTTTCACAGGTGCCCATAATACCTGTAACCGCACCTGTAAGAACTTACTCGTTTTAATGTACCGACACTTTGGAACTCTCTGCCTGTTGATATCAGGCAGGCAACTTCCCTGTATTATTTTTGTCACCTGTTGAGGACATTCTTATTTAGACAAGCCTACCCAGATGTCTAGAAAGTTTGTAGGAGATCTAAATTGTTTTAGTGTACTCTATGCTATTGCAGTTTTAACCTGTATGTTTTAAAATTTGGTGGTCATTTTTTAGCGGTGATTTTTTGGCATTGTATCTTTATAAAGAGATAGGGACGCAGGTGGCGCTGTGGGTTAAAGCCTCAGCGCCTAGGGCTTGCCGATCGAAAGGTCGGCGGTTCGAATCCCCACGGCGGGGTGCGCTCCCGTTGCTCGGTCCCAGCGCCTGCCAACCTAGCAGTTCGAAAGCACTCTCGGGTGCAAGTAGATAAATAGGGACCGCTTACTAGCGGGAAGGTAAACAGCGTTTCCGTGTGCGGCTCTGGCTCGCCAGAGCAGCGATGTCATGCTGGCCACGTGACCCAGAAGTGTCTTCGGACAGCGCTGGCCCCCGGCCTCTTGAGTGAGATGGGCGCACAACCCTAGAGTCTGTCAAGACTGGCCAGTACTGGCAGGGGTACCTTTACCTTTATCTTTATAAACCGCTTTGAGGTTTTCTGCAATCAAGTGGTATATTAACTATAAGAAATAAATAAATAAATGGCCATATATTGAGTCAGTCCATACAGTCCATCTAGTTCAGTATTGTCTGCTCTGACCGGCAGTGACTCCCCAGAGTTTCTTTCCCAGCCCTTCTTGGAGATGCTGGGGGATTGAACCTGGGACCTTCTGGATGCTAAGCATGTGTTTTGCCACTGAGCTATGGTCCCCTGTCTCCAATAGGGGAGCGGGTGGCGCTGTGGTCTAAACCACTGAGCCTCTTGGGCCTGCCGATTAGAAGGTCAGCGATTTGAATCCCTGTGACGGGGTGAGCTCCCGTTGCGCTGTCCCAGCTTCTGCCCACCTAGCAGTTCAAAAGCACAAAGTGCAAGTAGATAAATAGGTACCGCTCTGGCGGGAAGGTAAACGGCGTTTCTGTGCCCTCTGGTTTCCGTTACGTTGTTCGAATTGCGCCAGAAGCGGTTTAGTCATGCTGGCCACATGACCCGGAAAGCTGTCTGTGAACAAACACCAGTTCCCTCAGCCTGAAAAGTGAGATGAGCACCGCAACCCCATAGTCGTCTTTGACTGGACTTAACTGTCAGGGGTCCTTTACCGCTAGGTTTTGCTCTCTGTTGGTTCTGGAGCTTAATTGGGGAGGTTCAGCCATATTGGGTGGCATCAGGGCTGGATTTACAGTAGGTTTGATGAGGCCCTAAACTACTGAAGGTAATGGGGCCCTTTCTATGTCCAGCTGTCATTTGTCAACAACAAATTGTTGCTGTTTTTTGTGTTGAATATTTGCCCTGTGGTAATTTATGGACCTAATAGGTATATAAAGCCATCTGCACATGCAGAATGTAGGCACCCTATATATAGAAATGAGCAAAACCAGTGATATTTTAGGGAACAGGCTAGCAGGCAGGGCCCATTACTTACATCCTAGGAACCTACACAACACAAAACACTGTTGCTGTACGTAGGTTTTATTTTATTTGTTTTTTATCTTACATTTTGGAAATGTACATCCAGTTTTCCCCCCTTTTATTTTTTTGGGGCCCCCAAGAGAGTGGGGCCCTAAGCTATGGCCCGTTTAGCTTATGCATAAATCCGGCACTGATGAAAATGTTTGCAGCAGCCAATTTTTCCTGCATCTGCTATTTGATGCCACACCAGGGGAGAGCCTGGCTAACCTCCTTGGCCACATAATGCCTCCTTCCAAATGTGGCAGGGTCTCTTGTCTAGGAAATTGTGGGATTCTCAATCCAACTGGCTGTTTCTGCCCACTCAGCCTGGTCCTCCTTCGCTTGGATGATTCCGCTGCCATTATGAGCAGCTGTCTCCGAGGCTTTGGCTACCAAAGGGAACGATTCCTCCTCTATAGCTCTGGCCGCTGTGGCAAGCGGTTCTCTGGCATTGCCCCAGGAAAGAGTTTGTGGCTCGGAGATTCTCCCGCTTGTTGGCCTCGACAGGGCTTGCGCAGGAGAACCTCCCTCCCGGGAAGAGGACAGGTCAAAGAGGAACCCCTCCGAGCCTGTCATTTCCCTCTGCTCACCCTCTAACCGTGCCAACCTTTCCTGTCCGTTGGCAGCTGAACAAGTCGGCCATTTTGCGCAAAGCAATCGACCACATCCGCTTCCTGAAGCAAGCCAACCAGAAGCTGAAGGCCGAGAACATGGCCCTCAAAATGGCGAGCCAGAACAACAGTGAGTTTCGCAGCCTTCGGCCCCTTTTGCAGATTGGAAACTGCAAAAGTTCGGACTTTTGGAGGGGAGGGGAGGAAAAAAATATGAGGGGCCCCCAGAACATGTGCTGGATCCTATCAATACAAGGATCCCAGGTGGTGGTCTCTCATTCATTGGTGGTTTTTAAACAGGTTGGGTGGCCATCTGCCAGGGGTTCTTTGCTGTGATTTCTGCATTTGCAGCGGGTTGGAATGGATGACCTTTGGGGATCCCACCCAGCGCCGCAGCTCCTTGATTCTGTGACTGTTGAGAGGACCAAAAGCATGGTTGCCCTGGGGGGAAACGCAAACAGCTGCCCCCTTCCGAATCATTGATGTTTCTTGGTTGGAAGCAGAATTTAATAATAATAATATTATTATCATCATATGACTAGATTGCCCCAGCCACTCTGGGCGGCTTCCAGCAAAACATAAAAATACAATAAAGCATCAAAAACTTCCCTAAACAAGGCTGCCTTCAGATGTCTTCTAAAAGTCAGATAGTTGTTTATTTCCTTGACATCTGAAGGTAGGGCATTCCACAAGGCGGGTGCCACCACTGAGAAGGCCCTGTGCCTGGATTCCTGCAACCTCACTTCTCGCAGGGAGGGAACTGCCAGAAGGCCCTCGGAGCTGAACTTGCTTTTGGGCAAAGCGCATCTCTCTCTGTGGTGACAATGCATTCTCCTTTTGCTTTTTCCGCCTGTCCTGCTTCTGCAGAGTCCCTGAAGGACCTGGTAGCCACATGTGGTGGCAACACCCAGGACTCGAAGGAAGGGATCAAGCTAGTGGACACCCTGACACCACCCCCGTCGGACGCAGGCTCCCCGTTGCGCGGCAGCGGCAGCCCCCTCTCGCTCAGCAGCACCAGTGGGAGCGACTCTGAGCCGGACAGCCCCTTCTACGAGGAGACCAAGGTGCGACCCCGAATGGGAGCAGGAGGTGGTGGAAGGGAGAATGCCTGGGAAGAGACCAGGGGGCTGGGGCTTCACCTCAGCGGAACCCTGCAAAAGACCATAAGTCCATCTCGATATGAGTTCTGTGAATCAGCTGCATGCCCTTGATCTAGGCCAATATTGCTTCCTCTGATTGCTAGCAGCTGTTCCAGGGCTTTCCCCACTTCCAAGTACCTTGGTTTTTGCAAAATATTTGCACTAGGGTTGCAAAATGTTGCGTTAGGGTCTTTGCACAGGAACTACAGTGGTGCCTCGCAAGACGAAATTAATCCGTTCCGCGAGTCTCTTCGTCTAGCGGTTTTTTCGTCTTGCGAAGCAACCCCATTAGCGGATTAGCGCTATTAGCGGTTTAGCGTCTTAGCGGCTATTAAAGGCTTAAGGGATTAGCGGATTAGCTGCTAAAAGGCTATTAGCAGCTTAGCGGCTTAGAAAAAGGGGGTGGGGAGCGAAAAAAAATCGCAGGAACTCGCAAGACATTTTCGTCTTGCGAAGCAAGCCCATAGGAAATTCATCCTGCGAAGCACCTCCAAAACGGAAAACCCTTTCGTCTAGCGGGTTTTCCATCTTGCGAGGCATTCATCTTGCGGGGCACCACTGTACCTTGATTTTTGCAAAATATTTGCTCTAGGGTTGCAAAATGTTGCGTTAGGGTCTTTGCACAGGAACGATCACCGTTCCTGGAAACCCGAGGGGGGGACCCCCTCCATTATTTTCTGTGTTCATGCCCCTCTTTCATTCACCACCTCTTTCCATAAAGAGAACAAAATGAAGAATTGGTTGCAGGTTCGATCACTGCACGGGACAGCTGCATATTCCTGCATCGCAATGTGTTGGCCTACATGATCCACAGGGTTCCTCCTTCTATGATTCCAAAGGGGTGGGAAATGATTAATATAAAAAGATAGCTTCTCTATCTGACAATTTTTTGTGTATGAAAATTTCAAAATATTTAGCATATACACTCCAGAAATATCTAGCTCTAAAAGCAGCTGGAATCCCCCTGGCTGAAAAAGGTGGCAACTTGGTCCTCCCTCCACGCTGCCCCCAAACTCATCTGCTGTTGTCTGTGGCTGTTTCAGGTGAAGCAAGAGCATCAGGCGCTCTCGCCAGGCAGCCTGGGTATGCTGGATCGCTCGCGCATGGCCCTGTGCGCCTTCATCTTCCTCTGCCTCTCCTTCAACCCCCTCTCCTCCCTCTTGGCGGGATCTCACTCGGCCAGCCCTTCGGATATTGATGGCTCCAGCCACTCCGGGCGCACCATTAAGAGCCAGAACGAGGCCGCAGGTGAGTGCGCAACAGGGTCTTCACTGGGGGGGAGGACCCGCAGGCCTGTGGGGCTTCTCTATCCAGCCTCCTTTCCCCTACAGCGCCATATTTAGGCTTCCAAATCAGCTCTGTTGGAGCAAGCACTCTTCTGTTTGATGCCTGGATGTCCCTATTTTCCAGGAAGAGTCATTGGCTTTACAGAAGCCATCCTGGTTTCTGATTTGATCCCAGAATGTCCCACTTTTCCTTGTTGTTGTTGTTTAGTCGTGTCCGACTCTTCGTGACCCCATGGACCAGAGCACGCCAGGCACTCCTGTCTTCCACTGCCACCCTAACTTTTCCTTAGGTTGTCCCTATTTTCATGGGAGAAATTTTGGAGGGGACACCTCTGTTTTCTTCAGAGAAGCATTGGAGAGTATGAACTTTAGTGTGTGTGTTTGGTCACATTCACAGGAAATGTTTAGAGCGCTGCGATACCACTTCAAACAGCCATGGCTCTGCCCAAAGAATTTGGGGAGCTGTCATTTGTTGAAGGTGCTGAGAGTTGTTTTGTTGTTGAGTCGTTTAGTCGTGTCCGCCTCTTCGTGACCCCATGGACCAGAGCACGCCAGGCACTTCTGTCTTCCACTGCCTCCCGCAGTTGCTAGGTGGCCCCTATTCCCCTCACAGAGCTACAATTCCCAGAGTTCTCTGTTGTGAGGAAGAGAGAAGAATTCTTAAACCACAGTGCCTCGTGTCTTCATCCACAGACACCCCTATCGCCTGGTTCCAGTGGCTTCTCCCCACCTTGGTCTTCTGGCTGATCAACATGCTGGTTGTTTTGGGAGCCTTTGTTCGGCTCTTCATTTACGGCGAGCCCGTCACACGCCCTCATTCAGAGTCTTCCATCCTTTTCTGGAGGCACCGGAAGCAGGCAGACCTCGACTTGGCGCGGGTGAGTGTGTGCACCTGTGATTTTCAGCGATTTTCATGCATTGTCTTGTCTCGCAAAGGTCCTACGACGGAACTTCCATGGGAGGCCCATCCTGTAAAGAAGTGTTGGTTGTGGTAGGGTTGTGGCACTGGGGACACAGGTTCAAGTAATCTGGGGTGTTGGCCGGACTTGCTGTTGACGTTTGTTCATCTTGGTTTCCTTAGGTCAGGGGTCAGCAACCCGCGGCTCCGGAGCCACATGTGGCTCTTTTATACCTTTGCCGCGGCTCCGGGGCGGATACTAGCGAGGGGAGGAGGCGCATTGTGCGCCCCGACACTCCCCACTGTGGCGGGCGCTGTACTGGCAGTGACGTCGCATGGGGGCGGTGTGTGCGTTAGTCACACACCGTCTCGACGTCGCCTTCCCGCACGCCCGCTACATTGTAAGGGGCATGTACGCTGGTCACTGTTTTGAAGGAGAGTGAAGAACACACACAAAAAAAAAGGTAACTTGTTAATTTAATGTTTATTTCTATGAGGAGTAGTAATTCTGAGGGGTCAAACAAAGAAATAATTTTAAAAAGTGACAAAAAAGTTATTTTTATAATGACGAGTTTTGCGGCTCCCAGTTTTTTTTTTCTTCGGAAACGGGTCCAAGTGGCTCTTTTTGTCTTAAAGGTTGCAGACCCCTGCCTTAGATCATAGGTTTCCCAAACTTGGGTCTCCTGCTGTGGTTGGACTACGATTCCCATCATGCCAGACCACTGGTCCTGCTTGCTAAGGATGATGGGAATTGGAGCCCAGGTACGGGAAACCCTGCTTTAGGTCATAGGTCTTGAAGTGGTGGGTTGTGAGGCTACACCAGGTGGGTTGCGGCAATGTTGTTGCTGCCATGATGGGTTGTAGCTAAGGCTGACCAAGTCTGGGTTAGGCTCAGGGCTGGATTAAGACCTTTAGAGACCCTAAGCACTTATATATATGGGGGCACCAAAATATTTTCTCTAATTCAAAATATAAACACTAATAAACAGTAAAATGAAATTGTATTTTTTGAAATGAAATGAAACCTACAGTAAGGTGGAAAATCATGTTTGTTTTTGTATACTTCCACTTTATTTATCTCCTACTTTTTCTAATTGCAAAGTCCTCGATCAGATCCTCAAAACTAATCCTATGTGACCCACATCTGCTTCTTAGCAAAGATGTGCAGACACTTAGCAAAGATAAGCAAAGCCTTCAAGTCCCAAGTTCAGAGGCAGGGCAGGTTCATACGAAGATCAGTCCGTTTCAGAGGTGAATTGGTCCAAAGTTGTTGATAAGAGAGACAGGCACACATCAACAAGGAAGAGCATTCCATAAACTGGGAGCCACTCCTAAGAAGACCCTGTCTCAGCACAGCGAGTTGCTCACGCTGGGGCCTTCTAGATGCAAAGCAGCCGCTCCACCATGTCCTTATAGCCTCTTTGTGCTCCCTCCTTTACAAGGCTTGTCCATTCTCTCCCGCATTTCCTCTTCAGGGAGATTTTGCTCAGGCCTCCCAGAACTTATGGACGGCGTTGAAAGCCCTCGGCCGCCCACTCCCAACCTCCAACCTCGACCTGACCTGCAGCCTTTTATGGAACTTGATCCGCCACGTCCTTCAGCGGCTCTGGGTGGGGCGTTGGCTGGCGGGAAGGGCTGGCGGCTTCTTCCGCGACCGGGAGCTCAAGGCTGACGTGCAGAAAAGCGCCTGCGATGCGGCCCTGGTGTACCACAAACTCCATCAGCTGCACATGACAGGTAGGCTTCAAGCAGAGGTCTTCAACCCTTCTGGGTCCACGGCTCCTTGGCTTAAGGTTCCAGGCATGGCCAGACAGTCCCCATCATCCCAGACCACTGGTCCTGTTAGCTAGGGATGATGGGAGTTGAAGTCCCAAAACAGCTGGAGGGCCAAGTCTGGCCATGCTTGGTTTAAACCCAGGGGTCAGCAACCTTTTTCAGCCTTGGGCCGGTCCACCATCCCTCAGATCATGTGGTGGGCCAGACTATTTTTTTGGGGGAAATGAACGAATTCCTATGCCCCACAAATAACCCAGAGATGCATTTGAAATAAAAGCACACATGTAAAAACACCAGGCAGGCCCCACAAATCACCCAGAGATGCATTTTAAATAAAAGGACACATTCTACTCATGTTAAAAACATGCTGTTTCCCGAACCGTCTGCAGGCCGGATTGAAAAGGCGACTGGGCCGCATCCTGCCCCTGGGCCTTAGGTTGCCTACCCCTGGTAAACTATGAGATCTTTGACTAAGGGTTTCCCCTTCTTCTCTTCCCACAGGGAAGCACGTGGCCGGTCACCTCTCAGCAATCAACATGGCGCTGAGTGCCGTGAACCTGGCTGAGTGCGCAGGCAACACCATCTCCGTGGCAACACTGGCCGAGGTCTATGTGGCAGCAGCACTGCGTGTGAAGACCAGCCTCCATCGCTGTTGTCACTTCCTGGCGGTAAGGCCGTGCGATGTGGGGTGCAGGATATTACCTCAGCTCTTCCATTTGGGCTAAGCTCACCATCGGGTGTAGGGAACTTTGGGCTCTCCAGATATTGTCGAACCACAGCTCCCATCATGGCTGCCCATTGACCATGGTTTTTGAGGGTGAGGGGAATTGCAGTCCAACAGCACCTGGAGGGCCAAATTGTTGTTGTTATTGCTATTTTTCTAGAAAAGAAAAAATAATATTGCATTCTCTTTGAAGAGCAATGGTGCTAATCTGAGAGGTGCCAGAATTGAGTTCAAGCAAGTTCCAGCTGAAAAAAGCCCCATTATTATTATTATTATTATTATTATTATTATTATTATTATTTTATATACAGTCCTTCATCGCAAGCTATCAGGGTGGTCCGCAGAATAAAATACAAGATAAAAACACAAGCAAATAATTAAAACCAAAACAACAGACACATTTAAAAGGCTGTAGAATATTAATCAGCCAGAGGCCTGGTTGAAGAGGAACGTTTTCGCCGGGCTACTAAAAATATATAATGAAGGCACCAGGCGAACCTCCCTAGGGAGAGCATTCTACAAACGGAGCCACTGCAGAAAAGGCCTGTTCTCTTCTGTTGTCACCACCCCAACTTCATATAAAGGAGGCACATGAAGAAGGGCCTCAAAATATTGATTGATCGAATTTACTTGGATGCCGCATTTTCACAACCAGCTGTGCCCAAAGCAGCGTACAGCAAATATTCAAAATATGTTATTGTTTTGTTCTTTTTGCAAACCACTTCGAGGGTTGCTGGGGGTTTTTACAGTGAGGTGGCATATACCGTATTTTTTGCCCCATAGGGCGCATCTAGGTTTTTTTGGGGGGGAAATAAAGAAAAAAAAAATTATTTCCCCCCCAGGCGCGGGGCTGGGGCGGGGGAAGCCCGAGCTTCCCCCGACCCCAGCCCCCAGAACAGCCTGCTATCCGCAAGCCTAGGGAGCCCTGCGGGAAGTCACGCCGGTCTCCCCAGGCTTGCAGAGAGCTGCGTGAAGCCCGCGTGTGCTCTTCCGGCTTCCGGCTCCCCAGGCTTCGGAATGCAGGCAGCTCTGCGCAACCCTTGGGAGACCGGCACGAAGTCACCAAGGGTTGCGCAGAGCTTCCTGCATTCCGCAGATGCCCTAAAACAGAAATGGAGAACCTCAGGCCTCGGGGGGGGGGGGGCAAAGGCTCTCTATCGGGCCCTCAGGACTCTCCCTGACCTCCCAAACCTCAGCCATGTTTCCTTGAATTCTGATTACCGTATTTTCCGCTCTATAGGACGCACCAGACCATAGGACGCACCTTGTTTTAGAGGGGGAGAACAAGAAAAAAAAATCTCCCCCTCACTGTGAAGCACCCCTTCAGCGAAGCGGCAGGAGAAACTGAGTCCCTTCCATTTCTCCTCCCGCTTGGCTGAAGGGGCGCTGCGCAGCTCTCCCTCTCTGCTCAAGCCAGGAGAGTCTTGCTCTCCCGGCTTCAGCAAAAGGAACCCAAAACTCTGCAGGCTTCAGGCGGCTATCCCTGAAGCCTGGAGAGCGAGAGGGATCAGTGCGCACCGACCCCTCTCGCTCTCCAGGCTTCAGCGAAAGCAACGCAAAGCCTCTGGAGCGCAGAGGGAACACTCCCTCTGCGCTCCGGAGGCTTCCCGTTGCTATCACTGATGCCAAGAAGCCTGCATTTGCTCCATAGGACGCACACACATTTCCCCTTCATTTTTGGAGGGGAAAAAGTGCGTCCTATAGGGCGAAAAATACGGTACATTTTATAGGGGAATATATATTTTTTTATTAAAAAAAATAAGGCTTGCAAGTAGCCACTGGCTGCCTTGCAAGTGGTAAGCACAGAATGCTGGGGTCACCTCCAGGGCTTCCCTGACTGGCGTTCCTTTCCCTTTTGTTGCGCAGCGCTTCTTCCTCAGCAGCGCCCGGCAGGTGCTGCTGTCCCACAATGGGACCGTCCCGCCCGCCCTCCAGTGGCTCTGCCATCCTGTGGGTCACCGTTTCTTTGTGGACGGAGACTGGGCCGTGAAGAGCTGCCCTCGAGAGAGCATCTACAGCTCCACCAGTAATCCAGGTATGGAGAGGTCGGCTGGTGTGATGCGAGAGGGCGGAGCCCTGGACTTGGGGAGCAGCAGGGAAACCTGGGTTCAAATCCCTGCTTTGCTGAGAAGCTCACGGGCGACTTTCTCTCAGCCTAACCTTCCTCACAAGGTTGTTGTGAGGATCAAATGGGCAGCGGCCCCTGATAGACAGGAATCATGGAATCATAAAGGACTTTGAGGGCCATCTACTCCAACCCCTGCAATGCAGGAATCTCAGCTGTGCCCAATGACCCACCTGCAGTATAAATTTGAAGCAGTGCCATTTAATCAGCCAAGGCTTCCTGCAAAGAATCCTGGGAACCGTAGTTTCTTAAGGGTGCTGAGAGTTGTTAGGAGGTCCCTGTTCCTCTTGCAGAGCTACAACTCCCAGAGTTCCCTATAAGGAAGACGGATTGATTGTTTAGCCAGAATTGTAGTTCTGATCGATAGTAATCCGCCTGCTTCACAATCTGTCTCCGGTTCCTTCCAGATGGAGTCCCCAACTCCGTCAGGCCTTAACCATTGGCTGTGCTGCCTGGCCCTGATGGGAGTTGTAGTCCAACAATTTCCAGAGGGCGCCATGTTGGCCAAGGGCTTCATGGGAAAGGGTTGTCCTCCAATCTATTCGTTTCCCCCATTGGACCAAGAGGGTATTTTGTGGTGTGCTGTCAGGTGGTTGGCTGGCATCCCTCTGTCTCGGGAGACAGCGGAGGAGTTCACCTTTGTGAATGAAGTCAAGCTGTTGGAGAGTCACAGCGCCTGCTGCGGCTGTAGAGACCGATACGGGAGGGACATGTTTTGTTGCAGCTGAGGCAGATGAAGGCTGTCGACCCCATCAGAAAAGGATGTTCTTTCCCTCTCTCCCCCCTTTGCAGCGGACCCCCTGGCTCAAGTGACCCAGCTGTTCCGGGAGCATTTGCTGGAGAAAGCTCTTTCCTGTGTCTCTAGGCTGGAGAGTGAGGCGCCTGCCAGCCACGACGAGGGGTAAGAGAGGACCGGATTTCGGGTCTTGAAGCCCCTGTACATGTTGCTCTCTCCTGCTTTGGCTCCAACCAGTTCTGGTACCCCCCCCCCCCAAATTTATAGATGCTGAGTGAGAACATTCAAATGCTGCGTTTAATAATAATAATAATAATAATAATAATAATAATAATAATAATGTATTATTTACCGTATTTTTCGCCCTATAGGACGCACCGTCCCATAAGGCGCACCTAGTTTTTTTGGGGGGGAAATAAAGGGAAAAAATTTATTTTCCCCCCAGGCGCGGGGTTGGGGCAGGGGAAGCCCGAGCTTCCCCCGACCCCAGCCCCCAAACAGGCAGCTCTCTGCAAGCTGTGGGAGCCCAGCGCTGGCTCCCACTGCTTGCCGAGAGGTCCGCGAAGCCTGGACGCGCTGAGCTCAGCGCGCGCAGGCTTCAGCATGCAGGCAACTCTCCGCAAGCAGCGGGAGCCCAGGGCTGGGCTCGCCGCTGCTTGCGGAGAGGTGCGCGAAGCCTGCACTTCGCCCCATAGGACGCACACACATTTCCCCTTCATTTTGGGAGGGGAAAAAGTGCGTCCTATAGGGCGAAAAATACGGTATACCCCGCCCATCTGGCTGGGTTTCCGCAGCCACTCTGGGAAGCTTCCAACAGAACGCTAAAATACAATAACCTATTAAACATTAAAAGCTTCCCTAAAGAGGGCTGCCTTCAGATGTCTTCTAAAAGTCTGGTAGTTTTCTCTCTCTTTGGTATCTGGTGGGAGGGCGTTCCACAGGGTGGGTGCCACCACCGAGAAGGCCCTCTGCCTGGTTCCCTGTAACTTGGCTTCTTGTAGCGAGGGAACTTCCAGAAGGCCCTCAGCACTGGACCTCAGTGTCTGGGCAGAACGATGGAGGTGGAGACGCTCCTTCAGGTATACTGGACCGAGGCCGTTCGTTCTGATTCTCCTTGTTGCAGATTTGGCCCAATCCCCCTTCAAACTGCCCTGGAGAGGGGATTCCCACCCATGTCACTTGCTCCCAGATTATCCCTTCCTATGCCCTTGGAACGCAGGGAGCTGCCTTATTCTGAATCGGACCACCCGACCACCCAGTATTTCCCACACTGACTGGCAGCAGCTTTGAAGGGTTTCAGCCTTTTCCCAGCCCAGTCCTGGAGATGGCAGACATTGAACCGAGAACCTTTCCTGCCCTGAGCCACAGCCCTTTCCTAAGGACAGCTGCACCCATAATTTCCCGCTGGGTCGTAGGGCGTGCCGAAAGGTTTTATAATCCCCAGCGAGAAACGATAGGTGAGGTCTGCAACAGTCCTCTTCCCAGCTGTGATTCCCAGCATACTGCCTCCAACAGGGGAGGGAGAACATAGTTCTTGTGGCTTGTAGAGCCTTATCTTCCACTAAGCAGAGGTCTAGTGGGATCCTGCCTGCTTCCTGCCATTTGCAGTTGGTTTCCCAAGGTGACCTTGGGTTATTCCCCCCCCCCCCTTGGAGAAGGGGGCTGTGGGTGCTTGCAGATGTGTGGGTGGAAGAGACCTTGATAGAGAATATCTGGTGAGTTCAGTTTTGCAACTCAGTGTTGGGTTTGTTGTTGATTGGGGAAACCCCAGAACTGGATGGTGCTGCTGATTTCAAATGGAATTGGTATTTGCAAAAAATGTCAAGGGGAACTTCGTTTTCCTCTCCCCCGGGAACAATGCTGCATCGTGATGCAAAAGCTTCTTGCGGCCAAAATGCGCAAGGAAAGATCCCACCTTCCTCCTAAATTACGCAGGCCCCAGACTCTAAAGGAATACAGTGGTGCCCCGCAAGACGAATGCCTCGCAAGACGGAAAACCCGCTAGACGAAAGGGTTTTCCGTTTTGGAGGTGCTTCGCAGGACGAATTTCCCTATGGGCTTGCTTCGCAAGATGAAAATGTCTTGCGAGTCTTGAGATTTTTTTTCGCTCCCCACCCCTTTTTCTAAGCCGCTAAACCGCTAATAGCCTTTTAGCAGCTAATCCGCTAATCCCTTAAGCCTTTAATAGCCGCTAATAGCTGCTAAACCGCTAATAGCGCTAATCCGCTAATCCGCTAATGGGCTTGCTTCGCAAGACGAAAAAACCGCTAGACGAAGAGACTCACGGAATGGATTAATTTCGTCTTGCGAGGCACCACTGTATTTAGGGCTGAATTCTACTGAACACACAATTCACACAGCCAGGACTTGTGTGAATGGGTTTCTGGAGGAAATGGGAGACACTTGTCTGGTGTAAGGTCCAAACTGGGTTGAGATTGGGCCTTGGAGGGGGTCTGGTGGTTGGGCAAGCTTTCAATTTAATGCGTCTCTTTTTTTTAAAAAAAGCCATTCAATCGCATTAATTGTTTTGTGTCTCGCTTTGGGCTCTTGGAAGTCCTGGATTGGGGTACTGGGGAGGGGACTTCCTTTTGGCTGCCCCCTCCCCAACTAGAAGCCCAAACCAGGTTAAATTGTTGGAAACGGGAGCTCTGGCACCAGCGTTCATACCAAAACCCGTCCTGGTTTCCTCTGTTTGGCTGCAGGGAGTTTTCTGACGCTCTGGAGTACCTGCATTTCCTCAACAGCTGTGCAGATGCCGTTCCCAGCCCAACGCCGTCCCTCAGCACCAGTCTGGATGCTGCCACAGGTGGGGAGCGACAAGCCAAGAGTTTCTTTAGGCGGGATGGGTCTGGGAGGGAACTGGAGACTTGTGGGACAGGGAGGAGAAGGAAACCAGAGGTTTATGCGGTTAAATAGAGGCTGGAGGACACTTTTGCTGTTGCCAGTGGTGTGGTCTTTCTGTGCAAATCAGGGCATTTTACAGCAGGCGATTTGCATCAGAACATTTCCTGATTTCCTTGGGCACAGGTGGGCAGCCTCTCCCAGAGCAAGGGCCACGCTTCCTTCTAGGGGGATGCGTGCAGGTGGTGGGCGAGTCCAGTGGCTAAATTGGGTGGAGCAATGAAGGCATTTTATTTATTTATTTTTTGCAGCAGGCTTGTTTTTATACACACACACACACACACACACTTAACACCCCTCTCTGTACATCTGGGCAATCAAGAGGCAGGATCAAATGCCACATTCCAGCCGGGCAACGAAGTGTGGGGTGCGAATGGGGCCAGCAATGGGTGTGTCCTGGGGAGAGGGCTGTGGGCCAGATGGTGAGACCTGGAGGGGGACAGAACCTGTGGGGCTAGAGGTTTCCACCGCTGCTCCAGAGACTGATCTAATTTAGTATGCATATTCTAGTTAAGTATTCAGTAAGCAAAGCTTGCAAAAGTAAGGTGGGTAAAGGTAAAGGGACCCCTGACCATTAGGTCCAGTCGTGGCCGACTCTGGGGTTGCGACACTCATCTCGCTTTATTGGCCGAGGGAGCCAGTGTACAGCTTCCGGGTCATGTAGCCAGCATGACTAAGCCGCTTCTGGCAAACCAGAGCAGCGCATGGAAACCATGTTTACCTTCCCGCCGGAGCGGTACCTATTTATCTACTTGCACTTTGACGTGCTTTCGAACTGCTAGGTGGGCAGGAGCAGGGACCGAGCAACGGGAGCTCACCCCATCGCGGGGATTCGAACCGCCGACCTGATCGGCAAGCCCGAGGCTCTATGGTTTAACCCACAGCGCCACCCGCGTCCCTGCTTGCAAAAGTACCCCACTTTAATTCCACCCCCTCCAAATTCACCAGACGTGAAATATTTGGCCAGGGCAGAAATAAAACACACTGAATGTGGTTTAAGGCTTCATTCATACCATACATTGAAAGTGCTGTGATACTGCTTTAAACAGTCATTGCACCCCTGCAAAGAATCCTGGGGGGTGTAGTTTGCTAAGAGTGCTGAGAGATGCTAGGAGGACCCCCTCTTTCCCATCCGAGAGCTACGATTCCCAGGCTGGCTTAATCAATCAATCAATCAATCAATCAATCAATCCTTCTTCCCAGAGAGTTGGGAACCGTAGCTCTGAGAGGGAAATAGGGACCTCCTAGTGACTTTCAGCACCCTTAACAAACTACAACTCCCAGGATTCTTTCTAAAGTGGAATCATAGCGTTTTAAATCATGGTGCAGACGTGGCCTCAATGCTACATCACGCCGAATCTTTGTTGGGAGTTCAAGCCACGCAGCAAAGGAGAATTGGGTTGCCTGATCCCATGGACTTGTCAGGTGATTGGCGGCTGGGCATCTCCGCCCCTCCAGTCCACGGGGTTGGGGGGAAAGCTCAGGATCTGGCCCTCTGAGCCCGCAACACCCACCTTGCCATAAGAGGTTCAGTGTTTCTGGCAGGATCCGCCTGACGCCATGTCCCTCTCCCTCCTCTAGGCACCGATCCCATTGCCCACTGGTGGGCATCTGTGGTTGCCATGGCGATCCACGGGCTGCAAGGGGATGACGAGGCTGTGGAGCGCCTGTACCCGCTGGTGGAATCGATGCCAAGGGCCCTCCAGGCCTCTGAGTAAGTGGGGTGGGGGAAAATATTAACGTGTTGTTGTTGTTTATATCCTACCTTTTTCTCCATGGAGCTTAGGGTAGTTCAGAGGTCTCCCTGTCCCCATTTTGTCCTAACAACAACCCCTGTGAGGTAGCTCCCCTATGAGAGAGAGAGGGAGACCAGGTCAGCATCATACAATCATAGAGAGAGTTGCAAGGGACCCCTGAGGGTCATCTAGTCCAACCCGCTGCAATGCAGGAATCTCGACTAAAGCATCCATGACAGATGGCTGTCCAACCTCTGCTTAAAAACCTTAAGGGAAGTCCACCACCTCCCAAGGGAGACCGTTCCTCTATCAAACAGGTCTTACTGTTAGAAAGTTCTTCCTGATGTTTAGTCGGAATCTCCTTTCTTGGAACTTGAATCCATTGGTTTTTCCTCTGGAGCAGGAGAAAACAAGCTTGCTCCCTATTCCATGGGACGGCCCTTTAGATATTTGAAAATGGCTAACATATCTCCTCGTAGTCTCCTCTTTTCCAGGCTAAACAGACTCAGCTCCTTCAAACAGACTCAGCTCCTTCAACCTCAGCTCCTTTTCCAGGCTAAACAGACTCAGCTCCTTCATCAGGCTTGGTTTCCAGACCCTTGGCCATCTTAGTTGCCCTCCTCTGCACCCATTCCAGCTTGTCAATATCCTCCTTAAATTGTGGCCAAGTGGGGATTTGAACCCTGGTCTCCCAGGCCCCAGCCTGACACCCTAACCACTATGCCAGACTGGCCAAAGACAGCAAAATCCTGCAAGGAGCTTGTAAGGAGTGTGATGGCAGCCAGGCTGCTCAGCGACATCGGCAGGGGGCTGAGTGTCATCTCCTCCTAAAACAAACGAAGAAGAATCAAAATTGCGCAAAGCTGGGTTTTGCAACCCTCTGTGAGGCCTCCGTTGGCTATAGAGAACCTCCAAGTTCAGGGGAAGTCTACCTCTGAGTACTGTTTGCTTCTCTGACGTTCTTAAGCTCCGTCTTGGAGCTTGCTCAGCTAACTTCTCTCATTTCGGTCATTTTCAGGATGCATTGTTCCACGGTCATAGGGGCTAGGAACTTGAATTTAAGCAAACAAACCCTGAGCTTTAAAAAATTTATTTAAAGGAAACTGGATTCTGTGGCCAAAGGCAGACATCGCAGCTTTCACAGAGCTCTTCGGCCCACACAGAACTCTGCTGATATCTCCTGAAATGATAGGTTGGCAATTCATCCTTCTTCTCCTTTCTTCGCTGCAGGAATCCTCTTCCTCGTGCAGCGCTGCATACCTTCAAGGCTGCGCGGGTGCTGATGGGCAAACTCGACTGCAGCCTGGGCCAGTGCGACAGAGCCGGCGACTACTTGCGAGACAGCTTGGCGGGGAACACGCCCCCCAGTGCCATCGACAGAGTGAGTTACGGTGGGGGCGGGGCCTGGAGGCCTGGGCGGGGCCAAGCGGGAGGCCGAGGTGGCGCTTAAAGGGGTGGGCGGAGCTAATGTGTACTTACTTGCCCCCTGGAGGTGGAGCCTGTTGCTGTACAGGAGGGGGGGGGGTGACGGCCCAGAACAGAGGCTGAGATTCTGAATGAGGCTTTGGCGCAAGGCTAGGGGGTGGTGTTTAGTTTGCCTGGAGCAGGCACCCCCAAACTCGGCCCTCCAGATGTTTTGGGACTACAATTCCCATCATCCCTGGCCACTGGTCCTGTTAGCTAGGGATGATGGGAGTTGTAGTCCCAAAAACATCTGGAGGGCTGAGTTTGGGGGTGCCTCGCCTGGAGCTTTGGATTCGTCCTGGAGCTAAAGTGCTCTGAATGGAGCCTCAAGTTGTGTCAGTGGCTCCCGGCTGGTTGCCCATGAAATTATAAAGACAAGGAAAAGTTTCTTACAGTCCTTTTTTATTTCAGTCTTTACAGAGAGAGGCTATAGAACCCAGCCTCTTGGATAATGTTGTTGTCCCAAGTGAATCTCCACCCTCTGTCTCTCCCACTTCCTCATTCTTCATTCTCATCACCTCCTCTATGGGAGCTGCCACATGCCCTCTGTCTTTGAGCTCTTTGCTCTCCTACTTTCAAGGCTCGCCGGGTTCTGGGAGACGGAGGCTCTGGGATGCTTTCTAATGACAACGTGTCAGCCCGGTGTTGTTCTGGCTCTCCCGTGATTTCCCAGCTTTACCCCCTCATCTGCCTCTGAGCTGCAACCTCCCTCAAACCGCTGTTGTGAATCTATACTGTCTTCCTCTTCCTCCTCCCTGGAAGGGTCAGGATGGGCAGGTGGTCTCCACCACTCCTCCCCCTCTGCCCAGGCCCTGACATCTTGTGGCTGAAGAGGAACAATGTCTCCCCCTCTCCCAATTATCTGGACACCTTCCTTTCTTCAGGTTCAACCCACTTCTTGAGTTTTCTTTTTTTCTTTTCCTCCTCCCTCGCAGTTACCTTTCCTTTAGTGCTGTGTCTTTTTGAGTGTAATCATGGAGGGCAGGGACTCTCTTCTGGTCACTGACGTTTGCAAGCTGCCCTGGGAGCCTTTGTGTGTCTGAAAAGCAGATTTTGTTCATTTTCAACAAATGAACACCTTTGCAAAAAAAGAGAAGACAGTGGCTGAGGTACCTGGGTGATGGAGGTGGTCCAGCAACCCTTTTGCTCCTGCCCTCTGGGTGGGGTTTAGAATCAGGAGAGGTGCTAAGTGGGGAATGGGTTCTGCTTGGAAGACAATGAGTCTTAAGGGGGACGGTGTGGATTGTCTGGGCCATGAGCAGTTGTCTATCTTGGGTTTTTTGCATCTGTGGGGTGAGGGGACTTTCTCAGCACAAGGGCCCATTCCCTTGTGTTGAACCCTCCAGGGGCCGCATGCTGAGGCAGTTGGGGGCCAGAGGCGAAAGGGGGCAGAGCAGCAGATGCAGCATACACTAGTTTTCCGTGTATAAGACGAGCTTATTTTATTAAGAAATTTTGCAAAAAAATCAGGGGCGTCTTATACTAGGATAGTGGAGAGGTGGGACAGGAGATTGGCGGCTGCCACGAGCTGGAGATTGTCAGTGTTGTTTTTGTGGATGGTTGGTTGGTGTGGCAAGGTCTGCTGGCTATTGGTGATGTCCTCCGGCGAGCGTGCAGACGATTGGGGGGTTCGTTGATGTGCGTGGCTGTGGCGATCCTGTGGGTGAGTGATTTTCGGCAACCCCCACTCCAAAAAAAGCTCTACAAGTCTGGGCACTCCCCTCCGAAAATAAACTCAGCAACTGTGGGCAATCCTCCCTAAAAATAGCTCAAAAACTATTGGCAATCTCCCCCCGAAAAAGCTCAACATCTCTGGGCAATCTCCCCCCATTTTCTCAATTTGGAGTCCTCAAAAATACAAGGGCATCTTATACAAGGGGGCATGTTATACATGGAAAAATACAATACCTTTGTACCCATAGACTGCATTCCAGCCACACACAAAATTCTACTTGCTCATCTCTCTCCATCCCAGCAATCAAGGAGCCGTTAGTACAGCCCAGACAGAAGTCCTCAGGGAGGGAGGGCGCAGAGCAGGGTCAATGAGGGTTTCTGTGGGTCTCGACAGGGGCATGTGGTCTGTGGAGGGACCAAGGGCTGGAGTGCAAGGTTCAAAGGGCCACATTTGGCCCCTGGTCCTGAAGTTCCCCACCTCTCTCTCTCTCCAAACATCCTGGTCTCATTGTTTCTGAGGACAACCTTTCCCCACCTCTGGCGACTGCGGAAACCGGGAGGCTGTGCAGAGGCGGGGGGGGGGCGGCATTGTGGTGGTGTCGGGGGTGCATTGTAGTTGCATTGCATGTGCAGCCAAAGTGTGCAATGCCCCTCCAGTGCAGCCCTGAGGCCGCTTCTCCCGGCGGAGGGTCGTGGCAGCAGCCCAGGGCTTGTGAGAAGAGGCAGGAGTGGGAGGTTGATCGGGGAAGACCTTGGGCTGTCACAGAGGGGTTGGACGCAGAGGAATGGTGGGAGGAACCAGCTGGGGAACCCCCGAGGGAAGAAGGCTCAGAGCCCAGGGAGGGGTGGTGGACTTCAATGAGTGGTCATAGGGAAAAGACTGGGAAGAGGAGGTGTCAGAAGCTGAAGAGGCAACAGGGCTAAGTGAGCAGGGAGAGTCTGTGGCAGGGAGCAATCCAGACTCAGAGGCAGAAGCTGAAGGAGGAGAGGAGGGAGGCCAAAAAGCAGAGATGAGTCAGGCTGCTGAAGAGTCCTGGGTGCCTCCCTTTCATGCGACAAGCTCCCCTCCCCACTTGCCTCCCAGAACCAGAAGGGGCATGAAAAGGGCAGAAGAGAAATTAGGGTCACACAGGCACAGTCTCAGATTGCTTGGAGAAAACCCTGGAGAGGAGGGACTTAGGCAGCTGTGGGGACGCAGAGATCTTCAGTCTCAGCAACTGCTTCATGGGGGCAAGACCTGCCAGAGATGAGTTGCTCTGCTCGTGAGGCCTGACCCTCCTGTGCAAGTCATGTTTTTGCTAATAAAGAATCAGCTCCAACTTGCACAGTGTGATTTACTGATGGCTCGCTCCTGGCGTCAGTCCAACACCCTCCACCCACCAACTGTCAGCCCTTCCTGTCTCTCAGTGACTCTTCTTGAGAGCCAGTGTGGTGTAGTGGTTAAGAGTGGTAGTCTTGTAATCTGGGGAACCGGGTTCGCGTCTCCGCTCCTCCACATGCAGCTGCTGGGTGACCTTGGGCCAGTCACACTTCTCTGAAGTCTCTCAGCCCCACTCACCTCACAGAGTGTTTGTTGTGGGGGAGGAAGGGAAAGGAGAATGTTAGCCGCTTTGAGACTCCTCAAAGGGAGTGAAAGGCTGGATATCAAATCCAAACTCTTCTTCTTCTTCTTCTTCTTTGGCAATCACTCGTAGCCGAGTCAGATTGTCTTCCATAAACACGGTTTTAACAATGAGTCCGTAAGTGACTGGAGGCCAGTTCTGGATCCACACGTCCTTCCACAGTGGGGACAGAGGTTTCCAGTTGGGAGTTGATCATGGTGAGAGTTTGCCAAGCGTGCCTTCCTCTTAGCACGTTTCTCCTTCGCGTCCTGAGTTCGAGTGTCTTCAAAGCCCGTATTAGCTGCGGCCGACAAAATTCTTGCAAGGATCTTAGCAAACTGTGTCTTATCAATATCTGAGGTGACCCTTCCTGAATCCCAAAATGGTTTTCGGCCTTCTAGGGGGACAGGGGACATGATTTTCACTGCTCAACAGCTTTCAGAAAAACGCAGAGAGCAAATCCAACCCCTGTATATGGCATTTATTGATTTAACTAAAGCTTTTGACACTGTAAATCGCAATGCCCTGTGGACTGTCCTTCTGAAAATTGGCTGCCCAGATAAATTTGTGAATATCATTCGGCTCCTCGATGATAATACGACAGCAACAATTGCAGATAACTACGACTCTCAAAGTGAACCATTCACAGTGGGAACAGGTGTGAAACAGGGTTGTGTTATTGCCCCAACTCTATTTATTATTTTCATTGCCATGATCCTGCACTTTGTTGAAGGGAAACTCTCCACCGGAGTAGAAATCATATATGATATGATAATCTTTATTGTCATTGTCCCATACAGAACAACGAAATTGAAAAATCTACATAAGACATTCAAAAACCAACAAGCCCAGCTATCCCAACCTGGTTAGCCCCCTAAAAACTCTGATACCCCATTTTAAAATACAGTATACTCCCATAGAGACTCCATACACTGCGTTTAAAACCAAAATCGCATTTGGGTAGAAACTGTTTCTCAGGCAGCTAGTCCTAGTCTTTATAACCCTTCTTCCAGAAGGCAGAAGCTGAAAGAGATCATTTCCGGGGTGCGCACTATCCTGCGCTATCTCTGCAGCTTTCTTATGGCACCTGGAAGCATAGATTTGATCCAAGGTGGGAAGAGTGCACCCAATTATTCTCTCCGCAGTCTTTACAACCCTGGACAGCATTGTTTTTCCCCTGACCGTGCAGCTCCCAAACCACACACACAGACCATCAGTTAATACACCCTCAGCAGTGCAATGGTAAAATGCCATCAACAGGTCCTTTGAGAGATTGTTTTTCTGCAGGATTCTCAGAAAATGTAACCTCTGCTTCCATCGAACAGATGGTAAGCTCTTTAATCCGCGCTTCCAGGATACTAGACTAGGTGGGCCACTGGCCTGATCCAGGAGGTCTCTTCTCAATTTCTTGCCTTCTGTCTCCTTCTCAGGCTGTGCAGTTCCTCTTGTGTGACCTCCTCCTCATCACCCGCACCAGGCTCTGGCAGCAGCAGATGCAAGCAGGGCAGCCGAATGGCGCTCCCTACCAAGCCTCCACCCTGGAGCTCCGTGGCTTCCAGCAGGATCTCAGCAGCCTCCGGCGCCTGGCGCAAGCGGACAAGGCTGCCATGCACAGGGTGAGTGCGGCCCTGGGCTTCTCTGCTCCCGTAAGCTCCTCACTGGCTCTACAATGCGGCCGTCACTGCCGAGAGCGCTGGTTTTTAGTAATCCTATGAAGCTGTCTCACGCCGACTCAGAGACTTCTCCAGTCTGTTTATTTTATTTGTCCCATAAGAAGAACAGAATAGAATTAGAATAGAATTAGAATAGAACAGAACAGAACAGAACAGAATAGAATAGAATAGAATAGAATAGAATAGAATAGAATAGAATAGAATAGAATAGAATAGAATAGAATTTATTATTTATACCCTGCCCATCTGGCTGGGTTTCCCCAGCCACTCTGGGCGGCTTCCAACAGAGTATTAAAATACAGTGGTCTGTTAAACATTAAAAGCTTCCCTAAACTGGGCTGCCTTCAGATGTCTTCTAAAAGTCTGGTAGTTGTTCTTCTCTTTGACATCTGGTGGGAGGGCGTTCCACAGGGAGGGTGCCACTACCAAGAAGGCCCTCTGCCTGGTTCCCTGTAACTTGGCTTCTCACAGTGAGGGAACCGCCAGAAGGCCCTCGGCGCTGGACCTCAGTGTTCGGGCTGAATGATGGGGGTGGAGATGCTCCTTCAGGTCTACTGGGCCGAGGCCGTTTAGGGCTTTAAAGGTCAGCACCAACACTTTGAATTGTAATTGAAAACGTACTGGGAGCCAATGTAGGTCTTTCAAGACCGGTGTTATGTGGTCTCGGTGGCCGCCCCCAGTCACCAGTCTGGCTGCCGCATTCTGGATTAGTTGTAGTTTCTGGGTCACCTTCAAAGGTAGCCCCACATAGAGCACATTGCAGTAGTCCAAGCGGGAGATAACTAGAGCATGCACCACTCTGGCGAGACAGTCCGCGGACAGGTAGGGTCTCAGCCTGCGTACCAAATTTATATACAGCTCGATTGCTGTTGTTTTTTATTTAAAAAAACCTTCAAAGGGGTTTACCGGAAAGATAATACCATGAAATCAACAATAATTTAAAGCTTTCGTAAAGTTAACGTCGCAACGGACTAGAAAGTGGTCAGAACTCCCATACGCTTTCTCAGCATCTGAATAGAAGAAGAAGAAGAAGAAGAGTTTGGATTTGATATCCCGCCTTTTCACTCCCTTTAAGGAGTCTCAAAGCGGCTAACATTCTCCTTTCCCTTCCTCCCCCACAACAAACACTCTGTGAGGTGAGTGGGGCTGAGAGACTCCAGAGAAGTGTGACTGGCCCAAGGTCACCCAGCAGCTGCATGTGGAGGAGCGGAGACGCGAACCCGGTTCCCCAGATTACGAGACTACCGCTCTTAACCACTACACCACACTGGCTCTCTTGTCTGTGCAGGAACTGGAGATTACACTTGAAGGCACCTGCTTGCTATCAATAGGCAGGGAGTTCCAAACTGGAGGTGCTGCCACACTAAAATATCGAGTTCTTACAAATGTGGAATGGGTATTATATGGCACCTTTAACAGTGCTGTTTCCACTGATCAGTTGGTCGAGTGGGCAGATCTTGTAATTAAACTGGTCCCAAGCTGTTAAGGGCTTGACAATGTGGAATTTGCAGCCCTCTGCGTGTTGTGAGGCTCTGAGGTCACATCTGCATCATATACCATGTTAAAAGTCGAGCCCCCCACCCCAAATCCTGGGGGCTGTAGTTTGTTAAGGGTGCTAAGTTTCAAATTTTTGCTGAAATCCTCACAGGTGCAGTGTCTGTGTCATCCTTGCCTTCCTTTTGGTGGCCAAGGGGTGTTTGTTGTGGGCATCCCTTCTTTCATTCTGCAACTCATCTCGCTGGTGGTCTGTGCTCTGCAGCCTCCCTGGGTGCCCAGCCATCAATTAAACCAGATCAGGAAGTGCGGCAGCTGGGAAGGCTGCAAAGCGCCAGAGAAATCTTTTCTGTAAAGAAAAGCACATGTAATAATAATAATAATAATAATAATAATAATAAATTTTATTTATATCCCGCCCTCCCCAGCCGAAGCCGGGCTCAGGGCGGCTAACAACAATCAAATAATCAAACAATCAAATAATCCAACATTCTAAAAACATTTCATTATAAAAATTAATTAAAATCAAATTAATGGCAACCATTAAGCAAAATTCTGTGCAGGTTGCCAGAGGAGGGAGTCAGGCTGGGCCCTGACCAAAGGCCTGGTGGAACAGCTCTGTCTTGCAGGCCTTGCGGAAAGATGTCAGGTCCCTCAGGGCCCTAGTCTCTTGTGACAGAGCGTTTCAGCAGATTGGAGCCGCAGCTGAGAAAGCCCTGGCTCTAGTTGAGGCCAGCCTAACCTCTCTGATGTGCTTGAGAGTTGGCTGCCTTGCCACGGGGAAGTCAGCTTGAAAGCCTTTGGCCACCAGAATTCTGACAGATTTCTAAATAAATTCTCAAGTGCTCTGAGAACGAGGCAGGGAACCTGTAGCCTCTTTTGCAGAGGACAGAAACTGTAGAGACCCTGGGAGAGAGATCTCGACACAGTGCTGGTTTTCATGGCGGTTCTGGTGGGAGGCAGCGGTGGGTGGTGCTGGGGGGAGTGTGGTGGTTCCTGACTCTGGCCTGCCCCCCACAGGTGTTCCTCCATGAGGCGACGGCCCGGCTGATGGCCCGAGCCAGCCCCACCCGGACCCACCAGCTGCTGGACCGCAGCCTGCGCAGGAGAGTTGCCTCGAGCATCAAAGGAGGTGAGTGACAGGGGTGTGGGCTTGGTCCATGCATGAACCACCGTAAGCTGCCTTACTCCGAATCAGACCCACTAGTCCATCCAGATCGGTACTGCCTCCACTGATCGGCAGTGACTCTTTGGGGAGATTCCCAGCCCCACCTGGAGATATCTTTGGGGATTGAACCTTCTGCATGCAAGGCAGGTGGTCTGCAATGGAGCTACAGCCCTTCCCTCTGAAAGCGGGTGATTTCATAGAATCATAGAGTTGGAAGGGACCCCGAGGGCCATCTAGTCCAACCCCCTGCCATGCAGGAATCTTTCACCCAATGTGGGGCTCAAACCCACGACCCTCAGATTAAGAGTCTCATGCTCTGCCAAGTGAGCTATGTTTTGCTCCTCACACCTGAATGCCTCTTCCGCCTTGGGGCCCTGCTTGCCTCCTCTCTGGACCACCTGTAAGAAGGCAGAGAGGTGGGGTCTAGCTGAGTACAGGCCCCATTTGCCCTAAGGGGCCAGTCTCCACCGCAGCACCCCACCCCAATCATAACACCTGAGAGGGTCTGTAGGGAGGGATAGTTGAAAGGGTAGAGCCCAGCATTGGGAGTGAAAATAAGCTGTGGGTCTCTGGATTGGCCCTGCTGCCAGCCAGCGATGCAGCCTTATTAACCCATTCATTGCATTCACATCCCGCCCCCCATTCCTGCCCCCAGGTGACGTACATGGCTCTTCCCCTCCTATTTAATCCCCAAAACTTCCCTGTGAGGTAGGGTGGGTTGAGAGAGGTGTGACTGGCTCCCAAGGCCCCCCCCCCCCCGTGAGCTTCATGGCAATGTGGGGGATTCGAACTCGGGTCTCTCTCCAACACTCTAACCATTGCACCATGCTGCCATCAGGGGGGGAATGGCCAGTGCCAGATTTATGTATAAGATAAACAAGCTATAGCTTAGGGCCCCACCCTCTTGGGGGCCCCAAATTTTTTTAAAGGGGAATAAAACTGGATGTACATTTCCAAAATATAAGATGAAAAACAAAATAAAACCTACATACAGTTAGAGCTTAATAATTATTTCACTATTAATATACTACTTCTTAATTGTATTTCACTGTTAATATAGTTCCTAATTGTATTTCAGTTCAACAATTACTTTGATAAAATACATATTTTGTTATGTGCAAATGGCTTTAGATACCTATTAGGTTCAAAAATTACCACATAGCATACCGTATTTTTCGCTCTATAAGATGCACCAGACCACAAGACGCACCTAGTTTTTGGAGGAGGAAAACAGGAAAAAAAATATTCTGAATCTCAGAAGCCAGAACAGCAAGAGGGATCGCTGCGCAGTGAAAGCAGCAATCCCTCTTGCTGTTCTGGCTTCTGGGATAGCTGTGCAGCCTGCATTCGCTCCATAAGACGCACACACATTTCCCCTTACTTTTTAGGAGGGAAAAAGTGAGTCTTATAGAGCAAAAAATACGGTATATTCAACACAAGAAACAGCGACAATTTATTGTTGACAAAGGACACCTGGCCATAGAAAGGGCCCAATTTCCTTCAGTAGCTTAGGGCCTCATCAAACCTAAATCTGGCCCTGGGGTGGCCTGTCCTTTCTTGCAGGGCCACCTCTTGCTTCCGTGCCCCATCCCGCTGAGCTTCCGACCTTGTTTTCCTTTCCAGCCAGCGACCACGAGAGCCAGCCGACGGCGCGAGAGCAGGCCGAGGCCCTCCTCCTCGCCTGCTCTTACCTGCCCCCCGCCTTCCTTCTGGGTCCCGGTCAGAGGATGGGCATGTTGGCGGAGGCGGCCCGATCCCTGGAGAAGCTGGGGGACAAAAGGACGCTGCACGAGTGCCAGCAGATGATCATCCGGCTGGGAAGCGGGTCCACTGTCACCTCCAGCTAGAGAGAGGGGGCACCGAGGAGGACTTGTGGGGAGGAGGAAGAGGGCAGAGAGGGAAGGCGACCCCTCTAAGCACATGGCGAGTGTGTTCTCCTGGACTCTGGCAGGCGAGACAAAGGATCTGGCGTGGCTTGCAGAAGCCCGACTCTCCCCTCTCTTTCTCTCTCTCTAGGTAATCATTGCTCTGCAGGGCTACTCTCTCATCTCCCCCTAAGTTCTGTGGGGGGAGCCCCCCCTCCTTGTGGCTGTGTGTGCTGAGCAGACCTATGTGACTTGGGGGGTGGGGAGCGCAAGCAAGCAAGTGGTGTTTTCCGAGAAGGTGACAGGCTGCGTGCTTATCCTGCTGTCGAAATTGGGGAGAAGGGAGATTTATCGCTGGCTGCATTGAGGCAGCTTTGGAAAAACCGGACGTCCTTGACAGTGCTGGTTTTTCGATGGGCAGGCAGGGAGCTGCTAGCAAGTCCAGCGTGGGTAGCAACAGGAGCAGCGCCACCATGCAAATAAATGAGGAAAGGTTAGGAATTGGGTCCCCAAATGCATGCTTGGGTCAGAAGTATGTCCTGGGTCTGAAAGGGCTGCTTTTTAGAGCCATTCTGGGTGGGGTGCAAGTGCGTTTTGTTCCGTTCCCTGCAACCGGGTTCTGCATTTTGAGACACACACACACACCCTTGCAAATGCACACATGGCTTGTGGTGGTTCATTGCACTTCCATTGTAGCACCCCTATGGGGGGTGGTGGGCTGCTTTGCAATTGCCTGGTTTCCCATTGGCTGGCCTCTGTTCTTCTCTCTCATCCCGACCTCCCCAGATAGTCTCCCCTACTTCCTGCCAGCAGCCCATGACAAGGCAAAGGGGACCCCTGGTGGCAAACCACCAGCACTGCAGGATGCCCCTCCATCTCTCTGGCCAGATGTGAACAGCTTAGATGTGAGCGCCGTTTCTCCAGAGCCGTCTCTGCTGTCAGACGCCTCCCACTTCGCTCCTCCTCCGTCCTCTGAGGGCAGATGGGGACTCCTGTCAAGGGGCAGAGTGCTACAGTTCTGGGTTTTTCTGGAGGTGGGCCATGGGTTTCCCCGAGGCAACCCTCCCCTTGGATATTCACGTGGTGGAATTGTCTCCAGGAGAAACTTTGTGCTTCGGTTACAGAAGAAAGTTCTCCTCTCCAGCCTTTGTAGTGGCTCCCTGTGAATGATATACAGTGGTGCCCCGCAAGACGAAATTAATTCGTTCTGCGAGTTTTTTCGTTCTACGAGTTTTTTCGTCTTGCGAAGCACCAATGTGTATTGATGGTTTCCCATAGGAATGCATTGGCGGTTTAAGAAAAAAAGGCGCAAGACGTTTCGTCTTGCGAAGCAAGCCCATAGGGAAATTCGTCTTGCGAAGCAACTCAAAAAACGAAAAACCCTTTCGTCTTGCGAGTTTTTCGTCTTCCGAGGCATTCGTCTTGCGGGGCACCACTGTAGCTATATTTTGGTGGGCTGGGAATTGTGGATTTCTGGTTTGGGTGTTCTGAAGCCCACGCTAGCATGCAGTCACTGGCTAGTTACCACACCACAGGGTGTGTGTGCATGGATTTCTAAGAACATTTTCCACACGTATATTCCACCCACCCCTTTTCTGGCAGGCTTCCCCCAAAGTAGAATTCACACGCAAACACGCGTCACTGCCCTAATTCTTGGAGCGGCTGGCTGTGGGCACTTCACCGGTTGAATTTCTGCCTGCTGATCAGCTGTTAAAGGGCACTGGAGTCCTGCTAGAAAAGGTGGCCAGCCCATTTAAGAAAAAACAGACGATTCTCTCTGGGGTTTTTTATTTTGTTTTACGAGTGTACGGGAAAGGAAACGATGAAAGGTCAGAGGGGCAGGCTGCTTCATTTTCTATCCCTCCAAATAGATTTTTGGTCCTTACAGCAAGCACCCCCAGTGTTGGTTCCATCACGCTGCCTGGGTTAAGGATGTTGTTGCTATGGAGAAATTTCCTCTTGCGGGGCGCAGGTGTGACGGGAGAGGCAGGAAGGTCTGGCCTAATCATGGTGGGAATATGAACTGTGCCCTCTTCAGGGCTTCTGTTGCAGGAGCATTTCGGGGGTGTTTCTGTGTGTGTGAGAGATATTAGCGCACCCCACCCCTCCTCAATCTGCATTGCTCAGCCACGCCTCTTCCATTTAAAAGTTATTTTCATAGCGTGAGGTTTTTTTGTACAGATGATAAAATAAAAGACCTACTTATTTATACCTCTTTTGTCTGTGACACTTGATTGGGAAAGGAATGGAGTATGCTTGAGTGGGGCTCAGCAGGTCAGAGAGAGGTGGAGTGGGGCAGAGACCACCTGCCCTTTGAGACCCACATGCCTCCATTCAAGTCCATGGGTGGACCAAAGACAAGTTTGCCAATGGCAGTTCGCTATGGTGGGTTGTATGAAGTCTCCAGGTTCAGAGAGGCAGTGGTCTAGTGAAGACCCTGGTCCTCAGGAGCACCAGTGGGGAAGGAATCTTGCTTTGATGCCTTACCTGAAGGCATCTGGCTGGGCAACTGAATACAAGACTGAAAGGAGGATGCGAGACTGGATGCAGCTTCTGTTTGATCCAGAAAGGCTATGCGTGGCCAAACCAACTTTGTGCCGTCCAAACAGGCAAACCTCCTTTTCCTATAAAGACCCCTATTTGCATATAGGACTAGATTGTGCAAATTGACTAGATTGTAGGACTAGATTGTGCAAATTGACTTCCATAAAAGGGTCAGAACATTGATCTGTAATGACCTAATAGTCTGTGCAAACATTCCCTTGGTAGTATAGTTGTTGAGTAGCGAAGATGTGTGAACGCACCTTCCGTGTTTAAACCAAGGGTCTGGAGCTTCTGGTCTTCCAGTTCCTGTGGACTGTGACTCCCATCAGCCCCAGACAGCATGAACCCAAGGTCAGGGGCGATGGGGGGTTGTAGTCCAACAACTAGGAGGCAACAGGTTCCACATCCCTTAGTTAAAACAGTGGATGCGATTGCTGTTGCAAGGGCATCTTCTCCTTCCTCCAAGCAGAGATGCTGGTCAGGTCCCTTGGCGGTCAATTATTTGGGTACCAGTGGGGACCGTGCATATAGCATTGTTCTTCCTCTGGCGGGTTTCTGTGTATGTTCATGCACACCCTCACATGTCTGCGCACAGGCTGCCGCTCACGTTCCCATTTTGACCTTGAAATCTGCATTGCAGTCCTCGTACCTGTTACGCTGCTGCTGTTTCAAATCTTCCTCTGCCTGGAAAGAGACAGTTTCCTCCGATCAATGGCTTCCCATCGGGGGTCTCAGGTGTGGGGGTTTTCTAGGGGAGCCTAGTACGCTACCTCGGACTGAGGGATGCCTGAATTGATTGGATTGGCAGCGATTGGCTCAAGCTTATTGGGCACCTACTGAATTGGGTGATTAGAGCAACTGGTTAATCTATCCTTACTCCCTCAATGGATGGGGGGTGGCAGAAAAATAGTTTACTAGGGGACTCTGCAAACATCCAAAACAATTATTGAATCTTTATTGATGTTTTTGAATGCAATGACCTGATTTTTTCTCTCTCTTTTTTTTAACTCTTAAGGAAAATAAACTTCTTTTAGAAACAGCTTGTTACACACAATCTTCAGTGTGAAGCAATATACTAAATAAGAACACTAGTTTTAACATTTACAGTCTTTCATATATATTATATATATGTATATGTATACATATATATACACTATAGAATGAGGCAATATATAATACACACGATTCGCCATTTTACAGTCATTATGTACAGGATGCTATTCAAAGACAGCCAAGATCGTCGGGGTCACGATGCCGTGTGGTGGGGGGTGGCGGGGCATGGGGTGGGGTGGACAGGGATTTTCCCCAGCCTGCCCTCATAAGGTGTGCTTCTGAAACAAGCCAGCCAAACCTTGCGGGGCAAGCTGCGAGAATAGCAATGGCGACGGCAGAGAGCGCAGGGTACCATGAAACAGACTGGTTACAAGTGTGAATCTGCGTGGTCTCTCTGAACAGGGCAAAGGAACCCAACAGGATTCTGTTATTGATCCCACTGGATGGGTAGACATGAGAGCTTCATGGGAGCAGAGAGGGCCCAGAGGTGCTCCTCTTTCTGGACTGGGCAACACCAATATGGAATTTCGAAACATAGCAACACATTCACGGTCCTTGCGCATATTCTGTACCTGTTAATTTCTGGGTCCTGTTAATAAGCGAGATGATAACACAGCTGTTCCACGGGCAACTGCAACCAGAAAACTGAACCAACGCTCCCCACCCTCCAGGCTGACTTTCCACCCTGGAGCTGTGTAGTCGGGTGTTCTGATTTCATAGCTAAGCAGAAAGAGTCCTCTAAGATCCCTTCCATTCAGAGGACACCCTCAAGAGTAGGAGTAACTAACATGGGAACGCTCCGTAAGTTGCTGGACTTTCAATTCCCACCAACCCCAGTCAGGGATGATGGAAGTTGCAGTTAGCACCATTTGGAAGGTGCATGTATGCACAGAAAAAAACTGGGCAGGTGCAAGCACAGCTCAGCTTCTGTGGGTTTTCCTCCAGATTTTTGGAAAGGCATAATCTGTGCAAAGGAAGTAAGTGCTCAAACTTATGCTAGAAGCTTCTCTCCCATCCGCCCTCACTGCCTTTTTAGGCACTGCTGTCCACATTTTTGGTCTCTCATCAAAGTCCTGGACCAAAGATGTGGGAAGCTGCCCTGTGGACATCGTTGAGAGTGCTGTTCAAAGGACACATGGGACACGGTCCAGTGAGAACCTGCTTATGGGATGGCACAAAAGGGTGATGTGTGTTGGTGTGCAAGCCTATGGACGGAAGGCCTTGGACTGGGCCCAGCTGCAAAGAAGAGGTCTGTGGCGTTTGGTTGAGCCTGTCTGGCAGGGTGGGACCAAGGCAAGAGGCCATCTCCAAGGAAGATGGTGCCACCTCAGGTGAGCGACACCTTTGCTTCCCAAGAGACTATCTTATGCTACATGAGTTTTCACAGCCCTCCGCAAACCATGGCTCTGATCTAACCCTTATCCTCAGGCGTGTGGAGGGGTGGCTTACTGGTCCTTTGGCAGTGGCTCAAACCATGGTTCTGGTGGCACACGGTGAGGTCCAGAGAGAGCGGCTTCCCCTATAGGCATACTGACTGCCACAGGCACGCCAGGGTCCCTTTAGCAGGAGCTAGGGTGAAATGGGGGTGTATGGTGGAAGCTTTCCCCCCCTCCCCACTTCACCAGGAAAAGCTTCAGCTGCTAAAAAGGAGGCGAGGCAGCTCTGGGTTGGAATCATTTAACAGGTTTGGGGAGGCAGCAACAGGGTCCCTTCTGAGTAGGGTGCAGTGCCTAGCTCCCCATCCATGCCTTGGGCCTGAGCTGGGCCAGGATCTGCTCAAAGTCTGGACACTCCTGCCACAAACTCCAATGGAAGGTGATATGCATTGGCACGGCAAAAGCACCAGGAGGGAGGAGTGTGCCCAACCGTCTCTGTATGTGCCCTGTTCCCAGAAACCACCCAGAGGAACAGAGAAATATTCCCATCCCAAAGAAGCCCCAGTGTGCGTACGGGAGTTGGTGAAACCCAGCAGGGAGTGTGGCGAAACCCTTGCGCAGGCTGGCAGAGGCGTGCGAAACTCTCCATCCAGCCCCAAGCGAACTTCGCTAGTATTCCGCGAAACTCGTTTCCCCTTCCCTTGAAATTCCGCGAGCTGCCTCGCGAGTTTCGCTGCTGGTGAATGGCGGGGGCGAATCCCAATCGAACTGAGCTACTTTTCTCCTTGCAGGGCCAACCAAGGCGACCTTCCTGGGTGCCTGAGCCGCCTTTTGCGCTGGGCAGGAGGGCAGAGATGGGGGTCGGCCCCAGATGGGGACTGCAAATGGGGTCGGAGGGAGGGAGGAAGGGGCGGCGAGGGGTGGACGGGGGACAAAAGCCAAACGAAGGAGCAAACGAACCAAAGCAACGCGGCATTGTTTCAAAAAACATCGGGGCGCTTCTTTTTACAAGCTGATCACAGATATATACAAACACGCACACGCACACGCACACACACCATGAGGTTTGAAGGCAAAAATAGATCAGATCAGAAAAAAGAGACGGAGGAGGAGGACGAGGCGGGCTCGGAGAGTCCGGCGGTTTGGGGGAGAAAGGCAAGGCGACCTGGCGCGATGCTTCGCAGGAGCCTTTCTCCCCGGCTGGCCTCCCCCCTCGCCCGCACCTTTCCCGTGCGGAGAAAGTCTGGAAAGGTGAACTCGGACCGGTGCTGTTGGGATTTCAGATTTCCGATGAAATCTGGCCGAAGGATTGCAAGGTCCAAAGGGTGGTGCGCAGGTAAGAGCCTCGAGATTCACGGCCAGGAGGAGAAACGCAAAAAGGGGAGGGGGGGAGGAAAAAAAGAAAAAGAAACCCACCCCCTAACAAACTCCAGGCCAGATTTTGTCAGTAGCCGTGTCCCAGGTGGAAGATGTTAGCTTATCAGTATTGGTTACAGCTCCTAAGTAGGGGAACCGGGGGAGGCGGGGAGGGAGGAATGAAAACGTGGAGCCGGAGTTTCTCTTCTCTCCTGAACCGGCTCTGGGCTGCTTTCAAGGGCAGGAGGTGGAGCGAGGATCAGAACCTGCAAAGTGGGTTTCGGTTTCGGTGCCAACCTGGAGAGGCTCTTGGAAAATGCCAGAGGAGGAGGAGATCGGGAACCGGAGCCGAGGTCCTGCGCCCCCCCCCCCCAGGCTGAACGCCGGGAGATGCTTAGGAGTTGGGCTGGAGTTCTGTGCCTTTCGGGGGTGGGGTGTCGTCTCGGCGAGAAACTGCAGGCACCTAAGCGAGCTGGAGCGAGGGGCTCTTCCGCGCGGCGGCCGGGGTGGGGCGGGGGGTCCCCATCCTAGAGTACTATTGCAAAGGAGGGCGGACGGGCTGGAGGGTCGGGCAACCGGGCCGAAATACATTCGCTTTGCCTCTCCCCTGCAGAGTTCATCTTGGCTGCAGCCGCTGCCCGAGGCTGGCGACTGGGTGGAGGCGACGGGTTTCCCTGCTCCGCATTACAACGGCTGCTTCTGCAAAAAATAAAAATAAAGCAAAATAAAAAGAGAACGAAAGGTGGGTTTATCCTTTGCTCAGCTGGCCCCTTTCTGCACCTCCAAAGGCATATATATATAATATAATAAGCTCATATAAGCAACGCTTGACGCCCCCCCCACCCGCACTAGGTCTCCCCCACCCCAGAATTCCGGTCCGGGCTTTTGTGGCCGCCGATTGGCTGGCGGGCGGGGGCAGCCCGGTGGTCTTGACGCAGCCCGGGCTGGTGGCTGACAGCTAGAGGACTCCCTTGGTTCATTCATGGGGAATAATTCATGTTGCTAAGGCTCGCCGTGCGCCTCCCGCAGCCCCGGATAAAATAAATAAATAAAAGCACAGCCCTTGACAGTCTGCAGAGATGTGTTTATGGCCCCCTCCCCTGACTTTCCTCCCTCCCTTCCTCCCTCCTTTTTTTTAAAAAAAGGAATCCAGTCTGGTGGTTTTTACGCATCGCGAGGGGGCAGCAAAAAACGCATCCATCTCTCGCGCAAGCTGGCTGCTGTGGAGCCGAGCTCACAATAGCACTTGCCTTGCCAGCTTGAGTTCCCGGGTGTCTTATTCCTAACCCCCCACTCCCCCCCCCCCGCCCTCGCCCTCGCCTCCTTCCGCTTGGCCGGCATTAATTGGTACCGCGAGGCCCCCGGGCCTGCCAGACGCCCACGACTTCGCACCCCACCCCACTCTTGACACCGCAAGCGCTTTGCAGCCTCCCGTGTGCTATTTGTGTGCGGGCATAAAAATGCACACGGCAAAAATAGGAAACGGGCAGGAAGAAGGAAAGGGGTTTGGGGTTTTTCCCTCCTCCCCTCCCCCCCTTTTAAAGTAAAAATAGAATGGATTTTGCAGCCAAGAAGCCAATGTTGCGTAGCCGCTAATGGAGATCAGGGGCATTTTTGCACATTGCAGCAGTGGCACGCTTGGGGGATGCCTCATATAGTGCGGAAGGGGCGCCCAAGGCCTGCATCCCCTTGCAGGCAAGCATCCATCCTTCTGCTGCATGCTGGTGGAGGGCAGGGCCGGAGGGGAAAGGGGGTGGAGCTGCCTGTGGCTCTTCCCTTTGGGCAATTGGCTGTGTTCCCAGCCATGCAAAAGGCAGAGGGTTTTACACCCAGCAATGCCTGCCTTGCCAACCTCTGGCCAGGCAAGCAAGAGGCATTGTCAATGCCCAAGGACACATTATGGCCAGGCAAAACCACCCAAGGAGCAGGGCTGGTAAAGGGTTGGCTTGGGGAGAGTTCTGAGGGCCACATGGAAAGGCTAGAGGGCCAACACCAGTTTGTTCCAATCTACTTTTTCAAGCGTATACTGCAAACATCTTAACTGTACTCTTAAAAACCGCACGATGTGAATTGGCCCATGTGAGTTGCTGTGTCCTTGACTGAAAATTCATCCCAGCTATGGATAAACAAGGGAGGCTCCTTATCTCTAAACTCCAGCCTGCCCCCTCCACCATCTGCTCACATACAAGGAGGCGGTGTGGGAGAATAAAATCACAGAATCGTAGAGTTGGAAGAGACCACGAGGGTCATCTAGTCCAACCCCCTGCAAGGCAGGAATCTTTTGCCCAACAGGGGGCTTGAACATAAGACCCTGAGATCAAGAGCCTCATGCTCTACTGACTTGAGCTATCCCAGCTGACAAAAACTACTATCTTACCTTATAGGGTGGTTGTAAGGGTTGCATGTGGGATATGGTTTATGTAGTGCTTTGAGCGCTTAGAAAAAGTGCTGTGCAAATTCAAAATATTATGATAATGTAGGCATCACAATGCAAAGATAAAAGGGTGTAGAGATTTAAGCATCACAGTCCTGTGAGGAGCAACTCCCGGCAGAGGCTTTGTGGGGCTGGCTAGTCTATGTTCAACTGGTTTAACTTTTCAAAGCACCAACAGAACATATGGAAAAAGGTCTTCACAGAAGCTGCACGCACACACAAATTACGGTAATCTGAAGGGGAAATTTGGACAGACAGAATAGTCTGACTCCATGCTTGAATAACAATGTGGAGAGGGCTGCTGTGGGTGCCACTGCCCTTACTTTCAACTACTTTTTAAAAAGTTGTGTGTGTCTGTGTGTACTGGCTTGGTTAAAACGGGGGAAGGAATTGGCAGAGGGGCTTGCAGATTTCATTAAGCCCCTTCTCCAAATTAATGGGTTCGCACATTCACGGGGAAGGGAAAACAAAGGAAGAAGGGCATTCTTATTCTCCTTGTTTTAAAAGTATTTTTTGGAAAAAAAAAGCTTAGAGGCCCATGCCTTTGTAGAAATCGGCAGAATTCCAGGTGGACTGTAGCTTTTGTCAGATTTGCAGAGGGGAGTGTGTGTGTGTGTGTGTGTGTGTGTGTGTGTGTGTAGGGAGATCCCCGCCCCCTGCCAGCAGATCAGGCTCATAATGGCTGCCGTGGGGTGGGAGTCAAGGTGAGGCCTATGCTGGTCGGCTGCTGGACTTCTTTCCTGCCTGAGCTGGCAAGGGAGAGACACCCCTCAGCCTCTCTGTTTTCTTTCTTAGGAATGCCTGCCAGCCTGCCTCCCCAGATCCCCATCTCTCCTCCTTCTCCCATCTGCTTCAAATTGCAGATAACCAGGTGCAACCCTTGGCGTGGTGTTGGGAGGGTGGGAGGAAGGGGGAGAAGGCAGGAAGCCCTCGCCATGGTGATTAAATTATGTCAGAGGCCTGGTCAGCGGTTACTAAGGCAAGACAAAAGGCCTTTGCTCCAAAAGGCTGTCTCCTGTTTCCTTGACGGTGGGGAAGGAGGAGGAGGAGGAGGAGGAGGAGGAATAGGACGTGGCAGGAACTGCAGTAAGCGGTGTGAAGGAAAGGCGTCCGCCTCCCCACAGCCGTGGCCAGCTTGCTCCCCGTCCTGACAGGGATGGGAAGCGAGAGAGGATGTTGCTTGCAAACACAAGCTGCCGAGAGGAATACTGCAAACGCCGCTGGTGTTGGGCATGCAAACCCGCTCCTGAGAGGCAGAGAGGCGTGTGTGGGGAGCTGGCTGTGATGTGGGATAACAGCCACCCAAAGACTTCTGGGTGCTGGCCTTAGCGCCACGGAGGCCTAATCCTGATGGCTGGCTGGCAGGCAGCCTCAAGCCAAAGAGGAAGGCAGCCTTTGGAGCTGAGAGGTGCCTGAGCTCCCCTTTGCCCAGAGGGTTGCTGCTACTTGTTTTGCCCAAAGTAGTTTCCGGCTGCTCGGACTGAGAGCGCAGGGTTTGAACACGCGCAGAGTTCCCTCCACCCCGCAACCCTAATACTAGAACTCTGAATCACCGAGCGAAGTTGATGGGAAGGATATTCAGGGAGGATGAAAGAAAGGAGGTCTTTCCGCGAGGCATGATTAAGTCACGGCGTTTGCCATAACAGGATGTGGACTGGCTTAGACAGGTTTAGAAAGGGGATTAGACAAATTTGTGGAGGAGGAGGAGATTAAAAAAAAAATTGGGACAGATTTATCAATCTGCATACACAATGTACCTTTAGAGCACATTATTTCCCTCAAGGAATTCTGGGTGCTGTAGTTTCCCCCTCACACAGAATTCCCATCAACCTCAAACTACAGAATTCTTTAGAGGTGCAAAAATGTGCTTTGAAGGTGCTTTAAAGATATAGTGCATATGCAGCCTTAGTCATGTTGCTAATACAGAGCTCTCATAGTCAGAAGCATATCCTCAAAAACCAGTTTCTAGGCTGCAACAGTGGGAATATACTACTTCCGTTCTCTGCTCGAGGGCTTACCAGAGGCTTCTGGTTCACTACTCCTGGAAACTGGAGTTAGAAGGACCTTTGTCCTAATGCTAAAGAACCACTCGCATTTTCTTTGTCCTGAGCAGAACAAGGCAGAGTGTGTTGTGTTTATTTTAAAGCGTCTAGGGGCAGAGACACTGCACAGTGCCTCCTTTCCCGAGAGGAAGCAGTTTCCAAAACACATCAGTTTCAAGGACAGGAGCGCTTTGAGCACATGCAAAGTGCTCCCCTCTTCCAGCTTTAAAAAAACAACACACCAAAATCTTAGGGAGAGTGGAAAAACAAATGCAAATGTTAACATGCAAACCCACACAGCCCGGGCACACACATTTTTACATCCTTCTGTTCTGGCAGCCGGCCAGGAGGATGAAATTGTGGTCAAGCCAGCCTGATCTTCTCCGGTCATGCGGAGGGTTGGAGAAGGCCCTGGGCGATGTGTCATATGGTGCACCCCTTCCTTCGGGGGCTCTGGAAGGCTCACCTAGGGGCAGTGGCTGTGCTCCAGGAAGCTGAACCTAGTGGTTCGCCAGCTGTTTAATTTATCACAATACCCCAGAGCGGTTTTAGGTTGGAGGCACTGTAGGGAATTAAATGGGTAGCCAGGCCCAGCTGCCTGGGGCTGTTTGGAGTGATTAGCCAAGGGGAAAAAAATAGAATAAATTGAGGGAAACCCAGGGCAGGCATCAGCCATGGGACCTGCCAGGGTGCTAGGATCCTGGCTGCTGCCAGGAGATGCCAGGTGCTGTTGCCAGCTCTGGCCAGGTGGCAGCTCCAATTGCCTGGATAGGGAAGATAGCAGCACGGCCCCTGCTGCCAGCATGTGTGTCCGTGCATATAAAGCACCCAGACAGAGACACATCAGAATCCTCTGCCAACTTTAACCCTTTCTGTGCAGAGGAAAGCAAAAACGCTGCAAACCTATTCCCTGCGTTCCTGGGAGGAAGGGGCATTTGGAACAGGCAGGGACTGCCTTCTACCCGCTGAGCACCGTCTACACTAGAGACGGGCGAACTTCAGTTTCTCATTTCTCCAATCTTATGTTCAGTTATGCACATTTCCACACCAGTTTGCCATTTTTTTTAAATTAAAAAAATGAGTCCTCATGAAAAGTCGCCAGGGTTTAAGTGTGAATTACTCCTAACACTTTTTTTTTTTAAATGAGATTTTCCCAAGTTTACACACACAAATGAGGGGGGGGGGTATTGGTTTGTTTGTTTTTCTTCTTGTTTTTATTATGTATTTTGTGTGCTTTTTTAATCTTGTATTTCTGTGTTGTGGACCTCCCTGAGATCTACAGATGGAGGGCGGTATACAAATTTAATGAATAATGATAAAAACTGAGAAATAACTCGCAGTCTTGCAAGGCAATGTCAGAAACAAAACATGTTTTTGTAGGCAGTTTTTCCCTAGTGTACACGTTAGTAGGCAATTTCTCCCACTGTAATGTCTTTTTGTAAGTTTTTTCGCGATCATTTCTATGCACACTTTTCTTTACCATGTTACTATGTTCATTTTTGTACACGTTACTTGGCTGGAGAACCGCAATGCAAAATTTGGAGAGGCGTGGATTCCAAAGGCAGCTCTGTCTTGGTTCGGTTTGTGTGTATTGTTTGGGTAGCGCAAAAGGTAGCTTCACCTTTAAAAGGTAAACTGAATCTTTTTTCCTACCCCATCCTTACACTACGCAGACTCTGACTGGCAGCAGGTCTCCAGGATTTCAGACAGGGATCTCTCCCAGCCATACCTGGAAATGCTGAACCTGAGACCTTCTGCATATAAAACAGCAGCTTTATCACTGAGCTATTCAATGCGCTGGACGCGGGTGGCGCTGTGGGTTAAAGCCTCAGTGCCTAGGGCTTGCCAATCGAAAGGTCGGCGGTTCGAATCCCCGTGGTGGGGTGCGCTCCTGTCTTTCGGTCCCAGCTCCTGCCAACCTAGCAGTTCGAAAGCACCCCTGGGTGCAAGTAGATAAATAGGGACCGCTTACTAGCGGGAAGGTAAACAGCGTTTCCGTGTGCGGCTCTGGCTCGCCAGAGCAGCGATGTCACGCTGGCTACGTTTACCTTTATTCAATGCGCTACTCAATGGAACTTACTAGTGTGGAGACTTGTATAGGATTGTGAATTTGAACAGAGAGGGGCAGAGAAATTACATCATGGAAATTCTACTCAACCTTCTGGGATTTCAACTGGCAATGCTTACAGAGTTCCCCCAATGCAATCTTTGCAAATTTAAGGACTAGAAACTTGTTTGTTGTTGTTTTTTAAAGGAAGGGCAGGGGAGAAGGTAAGCAATCTGAGCGCCTAACAGGTTGCTGATTTCTGCATCTAGTACAACTCTGTACAGAATCTCAAGCGCAGAAACTCACCCCCTGGGCCACAGAACCGGGACAGAGAACCTGATTTGCACACAGAAAACATCAGATTCAAATTCCGGGTGGATCTGTTTCTAAAAAGCTTGGAATTGAGAAGGCATTGTTGCCAGAGAGCTTCTGCCAGCCAGTTGACCATCCTCAGTTTTGTCGACTTACGCTGGTCTGATTTCGTGCAAAGCAGCTCCTGATGGCCACAGCCAGGAGAGAGTGCAGAGAGCAACAAACCCCCAGAGATTTCCCCTTGTTTCTGAAGGTCCGCTCACCTACCTTATGTCTAGGGCAGTTCAGCAAGAAGGTCTCTTCACTTAACAAACAACCTGCAAACAGAGCAGAGGAGCAGCAGTGAATGGGGATCCTTGTCTTGCACTCAAAATTCATTGCATCCGTTCGGTGGCGTAGCATGGGTTGTCAGCACCCGGGGCAAGGCAAGTAATTTGCGCCCCCTAACCCGGGGCAAGGCAAGTAATTTGTGCCCCCCCCCGCTGCACTGTCCCTCCCCCAGATAGTCCCTCGCTCTCTCTCCGCACCGCACCGCACGCCTGGCACCCTCCCCTCCACAGTGGGCGGCGACCCGGCGGCTCGGATCGGATTCGCACAGCCAGCACTGCAGTGAGAGAGAGTGAGTGAGCCAGGTAGGGGCAGAGAGCTGCGAGTGCGAGTGCACCCCTCCCCAGATGTTGCGCCCGGTGCGGCCGGCCCCCCCTGCACCCCCACGCTACGCCACTGCATCCGTTAGAGACCAGTGTTTCTTTCCCCGTTTTACCTTCCCTCCCAACCTTCTCTGCTAACGTGGCCTCCCATGCACAACTCTTAAAAGCATGCTTTGCAACCCTCAAAACCAGGCCCCTTCAAGCAAAAAGGGTGGGGCAGGGGTTGCAATTTATCCCCACTCCAATCCGTTTTGTTACTGAACCCTCGGTGGGTTTCAGCCATCTTTCTATTGTGAATCAATGGCTGCATTCTCTCCCTTGGCAAACCAAGAGTGGTGGCCAGGGGCAGATAATAATAATAATAAATTTTATTTATACCCTGCCCTCCCCAGCCAAGAGCGGGCTCAGGGCAGCTAACACCCCATATAAAACAATTGATTGAAATACAACTTAAAAAACAAGATAAAAATATCTTAAAACATTAAAATGCAGTCTCATTTCAGTAGAAACTCAAATCAAAAACTTTTTGGGGAATGAAAAAGTCAAGTGTTCACCAAGGCCAACTATCCAGACTGGTCCTATATGGGCCAGAAAAAAGCCAGGGAAGTCCTCAAATAGGAGTTCCATCACGGAAGGAGAAAGGAAAAAAGAAAAAGGGGGAGGGAATCAAATTGATTCCAAGCCAAAGGCCAGGTGGAACAACTCTGTTTTACAGGCCCTGCGGAAAGAATCAGATCCTGCAGGGCCCTGGTCTCATGAGGCAGAGTGTTCCACCAGGCCGGGGCCAGTGTTGAAAAGGCCCTGGCTCTGGCTAATCTAACTTCCTTAGGGCCCGGGACCTCTAGGGTGTTGCTATTTATGAACCTTAAGGTCCTCCGTAGGAGGATAGATGACATTCTGCATCCTGCAGAACAGCAGCAACCAACAGCTGGTTTGGGAGCAACATCTGGGGCACAGCCCAGCCTGCGACAAGTCGCACCAGGGGCACCACTCCAATTTTCAATGTCCCTTTTTAAAAAAAGGGGGGGGGGATTGTTGTCTGTTTTTTAAGAAAAGAGAGCAAGAATTCAGATAGCCATATCTTGGTATAGTATGCCCAGATGTGAATTAGCATTGTGGGTGTATGCAATTCCCGCCACCCGTTTGTGCAAGTCAAGAAACACGTGGGGAATTCTTCCATTAACTATAGCAGGTGTCACTGCCTTCAGGATGTTGTGGTGGCTAGTTCCCATCAGTCCCAGCCAGCATGCCCAATGGTCAGGGATGATGGGAGTTGTAGTCCAGCAGTATCTGGAGGGCCCCACATTGGCTACACCTGAACTACAGACCACCACCACCCCATTTTGCTTGAAACAGGAAACTACAGTTAATGGCTTTGGGACAAGCCAAGATGTGAATCTGTGCTTTGAAGATGCCGTAATATCCTGGGACTTGTTCCAAAGCCATTAACTGGAGTTTCTTGATTTGGGTGCAATGGGAAACCGTAGTTAATTGAGAAGTTTGTTTGCTGCAGCCACACCTGCAAGGCTCATTTATAGCTGAGATAGACTCGACCAAACCAGATCAAGGAGAGTAAGAGGCAAAGTTGGCCAATTTTTAAAAAAATGCATCACATGTTGCAGGTTCAGATGTTGACACATGATGTTGGAGGTCTGAGGTCAGGATTTCTGCAGCATTATATATATATATATATATATATAAAATAACAAATAGGAGTTGTGGGGTGGGGTTGACTGTATTTTCCTGAATTTCCTCCTCTTCAAGTTGCTGTCAGGTACAATGGAACCTCGGAAGCCGAATGCCTGTAAACTCAACTGTTTCGGCTCCCGAACGATTGAAAACCGGAAGTGATTGTTCCGGCATTTGAATGATTTTCGGAAGCCGAATGTCCAGTGCGAATTCCTCAGCTTCCAATTGGCTGCAGGACGCTCCAGCCAATCAGAAGCCGCACCTTGGAAGTCGAACGGACTTCCGGAATTGATTCCGTTCGACTTTCAAGGTACATCTGTATTTTTTTCTAAATGAAGACGTCTCCTTAGCTGCGAGTGTATTCTGTAGTAGACAAAAGGTGAAGTACTTCCATCTTCCATCTTCCCCTGCCCCAGGACCTGACAAAAATCTCTTGCCCCCAGTGGGAATCTTACCTGTATCAATGGCACATATGTAGTGAAAGGTTTGGGCACACCCCTTATGGCAGCAGCCAATGGTTGCTCCTACTTGCTGACAACTGGAGCATCTCTGCGGTCAGCAGGCGAGGGGAAGAAAAAGAAAGGGAAAAAAGAGGACCCCATGAGATCTAGCGTCATGGCTGTTTGTTTTCGCAAAGGCAGTGGCGTAGCGTGGGGGGTGTAGGGGGGGCTGGCCGCACCGGGCGCAACATCTGGGGCTTAGGGTTAGGGGGCGCAAATCCACGGGTTAGTGGGCGCAAATCCACGGGTTAGGCGGCACAAATTACTTGCCTTGCCCCGGGTGCTGACAACCCACGCTACGCCACTGCGCAAAGGTAGCTTTAGTTAGCGACATCCGTTTCGGCAGGGAGGTCATCCTTAGGCCACATCCTTCCCTGTTGCTTGCGGGAAGGTGGAGCTTGTTAGTTGTGCCCCCAGATAGTTCTCCCCGCCCCAATCGCATACACATTTCTAGATTCTAGGAGTGCTGCTTCTCACTCTGACGCTGTGGGACACAAAGTGCATTTTATTACGCAGCCCTAACCTGTCGTAGGTGGTTAGCCCCCATATGAACGACAGCAACACTTATCCCAACACTAATGCCACAATTTTGTGTGTGTTGCATCATTGTGACCCCCCCTTTCTGCTTCTCACGACCATTTCCCTCCTCCCTTGCCCTTGCTGCAATTTGTTTTGATTTGGATAGCTCAGTTGGTTAGAGCAGGCATAGGCAAACTCGGCCCTCCAGATGTTTTGGGACTACAACTCCCATCATCCCTGACCACTGGTCCTGTTAGCAGCTAAGGATGATGGGTGTTGTAGTCCCAAAACATCTGGAGGGCCAAGTTTGCCTATGCCTGGGTTAGAGCATGGTGCTGGTCATGCCAAGGGTGCAGGGTCGATCCCTGTATGGGGCGGCTGCCTACTCCTGCATTGCAGAGGGTTGGACTCGATGATCCTCAGGATCCCCTACAATTCTATGAATGATGTAATATATGTTGTTGTTTTTTGCTGATCAAGCTGCACGATGATGTCATACACACTCAGAATCAAAATTTACATGGGTCACTGCAGAGAAGCGGAAGGAGGGAAACATTAACTGAGAAACAGGTCCAGACCTGGGAACAAAACAAGCAGATGATGCCAACCAGCACTGAAGCAACACAGACCAATAATACATTTTGCAACCTGGAATGCAGACCGATTGGTGCCCAACTAGCCATCTCAATGTATCATTCAGGTCCCGGTTCCTGCCTTCATCTATCCCCCCCATTGGTCACTTCACCTTGCAGCCTAGTGGTGATAGATAATGGACATTCAGCCCAGCCTCTATGCATAAACCTCCCTATTGAAATAAATTCTGTCTCCGTCCAATTTGTGCATGCACAGAGCTCTTGGTCACACGAATCGGAGGTTAAGATCACGTACTGTTCTCCTACTGGGTTTAAGGTGAGTTTCATTGGTGCCTGACCATCGTTTGCGCAGCAGAGAGGATTCTGCAATGCATGTAAGCATTCTCATATGCTACTGCAGAGCCAGGTTCAAGGTCCTCGTATCAATCTACAAAGCCCTGAACAGCTCAGGCCTAGGGAACCTCAAAGGCCGCCTGAACTGTTGTATCCCAGCTCCATCACTGAGATCACCTGCAGGAGCATCGTTGGTCATCCTCCAGGCAGGTAAGGCACATTTGAAAGTGTCCTTCAGTGTCCTTGGACGAGCCTTGTACTTTCAGTAGAAAACAGCTGAAAACTTTTCTATTCCATCAGTCCTATGCAGGCAACGAAGAATTCATATTTCCATAACAGCTGTTTTGCAGTTTAAAATTTTTTTTTAAATGGCATTTATTGCAGGGTTTTATGTACAATTGTTGTAAACAGCTTCGATTCCTTAAGAAATAAATTCTGGCCATTGCAAGTCCTACTGCATTCACGTTGCATGCCTGACGGGAAGAAGGTGAGCTAAAAGCCTGAACAGCAAAAACATCCAAGGGGTTGTTACCTTGGGATAAGCAAACTTCCATGTGTTCTAGCAAGGAGGGGCATTGCAAGGTACGTAGAAGGACCTGGAAGGGCACAGGGCCACAACACATAAATATGTGCAGTGCCTGTGGGCAAATGAAGATGGAGGTTGGATGGGGCCTTGTTGACTCTGCACTTTGCAGTCGGCTCAGCTACCCAGTAAGCAAAGGAAAAAAGGTTTTTTTTAAGTTTATTAAAAAAGCAGTGGGGGAAGGGGCATAGATTTGGGGCTTACAAAGAAAACCTGAAGCTCGACATGCCTTTAATAATCTTCCTGAATGTTTCAGCCACATGTTTCAGCTAGAACTGCCTGCCTGACTCACTCACAGGTCGTTGAGTTCCTTATGGACACAGGCCACATCTGCACAATCGATTTAAAGAGCTTGGCTTCCCCCTAAGAATTCTGGGAGCTGTGGTTTAAGGATGCCGGGGAGAACAACTCCAGTTCCCAGAATTCTCTGGGGGAGCCATGCATTTTATACGTACGGTGTTGATGTGCTTCAGCACTCTTGGTGGGGCAGGAGGGTCTCTTGGGGTGCATGGCAGGCTATGCCATCTCTAGCACCTCACCGCTGCTGCTCTGCCCCGCGACGTGTGCCACCTTGAGGCAGCTGCCTCAGTCTGCCTAGTGATAGGGAAGGCCCTGGTCTTGCTGATGTTTCTTTTTCACTTTTGCCATTGCTTCAGATTCCTCTGAGGGTTTCGGTAATGCTTTGGCTTTTCTAAATGTATGCATGCAGCAGTAGTAGGAAGTGCTTTTTGAGATGATGATGATGACGATGACGATAATAATAATAATAATAATAATAATAATAATAATAATTTATTTGTACCCCACCCATCTGCCTGGCTTGCCCAAGCCACTCTGGGCGGCTTCCAACATATATAAAAACATGATAAAACATTAAAAAGCTTCCCTATACAGGGTTACCTTCAGATGTCTTTTAAAGATTGTATAGTTACCGTATTTTTCACCCTATAGGACGCACTTTGCCCCCTCCAAAAATGAAGGGGAAATGTGTGTGTGTCCTATGGGGTGAATGCAGGCTTTCGCTGAAGCCTGGGTGTTTCCCCCGCCCCAGCCCCACGCCTGGGGGGGAAATAATCCCCCCCTTTATTCCCCCCCCAAAAAACTAGGTGCGTCCTATGGGCCGGTGCATCCTACAGGGCGAAAAATACGGTACTTATCTCCTTGACATCCGATGGGAGGGTGTTCCAAAGGCATAGCTGTCAACTTTCCCCTTTTCTTGCGAGGAATCCTATTCGGAATAAGGGAATTTCCCTTTAGAAAAGAGAAACGTTGACAGCTACGTCCAAAGGGTGGGCACCACTGCTGGGGAGGCCCTCTGCCTGGCGCTATGAAAAGTTTGCCTTGGAGAAGTCACCTCTGTCCTCTGCACCTAAGGTATCCCAGTCTTTCGAAGCCACGTGGCCTTGGAGGTTCAAGGAGCCCCTGAGGCGTCACAAGAGTTTCTACCTGACAAGGTGGAGTGCTCATTTGTGGGGTTAGAAGTAGACTTCTTCCGGAAGAGTCAGAAATCAGGAAGACCAAAATTTTAACAAGGAATGGGGGAAAACTTTAACTTATCTTAAAGACCATTGTAAACAGTTAAAATCGTTAGTAGGACTAGAATATCACTTGGAGTCTGAGGTTGAATTTTGGATACAATGGAGATGTAAAAGGTTTGTATCATCATAAAAGATGCAGGAGGAAATGATTAATAATAGGACCCACAAAGGGGAGGATGAAAGTCCAGGAGATTCCTTGAAATCTTGTTTTTATGATTTATGTTTGATATATCTCTGTAAAATTTTAATTTGAAAAACCAAATAAATAAATTGAAAAGAAGTAGAACACAATGTCAGATCTAGAAGCTGATCTAGAAGGGGGAAGGCAAGCTTTCTAGATTTCCATTCAATTTAGGACAGAATGTGGGACTTGGTGGAACTTTAGCTTGAACTAAAAGAGGCAAGCCTTGTGTTCGTATGTTCTCATACAGGGAGGCTACACCTCCCATTTAAGAGTAGCCATGAAACATCCTGGTGTTGGAACCATAAGGCTCATAATCTATAATCCACTAAACCTGGAGTGGAACGCTGGAGTGGCAGGCTGCAGAATAAGCAACCCCATATTCTCTCCCATGAGAAGTTAGACTGGCTCCCTCTTGGTTATCTTTCTGCTGGCAGCCTAAGACCTTCCTGTTCAGGCAGGTCTTTGAAAACTTAGGTGCAGGTGATGCCGGTCGCTGGGCTGCTTTCAGGTCAGGCTGGATTTTAATGCCAGTTTTCAATGTGTTTTAACTATTGCTTTTATCTAGTTCGTGTTTATTACGTTGTACTCTACAATGATGTTTTTAGATGCTGTAAGCCTCCTTGAATCCCAACTTGGGAGAAAGCCAGGATATAAACACATTTAAATCATCATCATCGTCCACTGCATGACTTACTAGCACCATGTGTGAACCAAGTTCTTGAAGATGAAACCATTTGAATCAAATCGAAACCAAATGAAGACTGCAAGGACAGGTCATTGCCAGCCCAAGGGAACAAAACGCAGTGGGCACAGACGGGCTGCTGGGAGAGGAAGGAAAGGAACGACTGGGCAAAAGGGGGGTGGAATGGAGTATCCTGGACAGGGACACTTCAAGCTGCAGCCTTTTGTTGAAGGCCCCACTTGTCCTTCTTAATTTCCTGAGCCTCAGCCTCTCTTGTAAAGACTGCCTGATTTTTCTCAGATTCTGCTCACCAGCCTTTTCATGATGAGTTGAGCGGTACAGCTGAAATACGCAGGAGGTGGGTCGTCGATTTCATGCAAAAATGGTTTGGCAGCAAGCAAGGACAAGGTGGGAGGAGCAAATACTATGTGAGAATGTGCCTGGGAACAGAGGCTAGCAGCAGAGAGAATGCAGACTGAGGCTGCGTGTGGACCAAACGTTTAAAGCGCGTGACTTCTGCCCAAGAAAGGGAATTGCAGCTCTGTAAGGGGGAAATGAGGAATGGGAAATGTGAAGGGACGCGGGTGGCGCTGTGGGTTAAAGCCTCAGTGCCTAGGGCTTGCCGATCGAAAGGTCGGCGGTTCGAATCCCTGCGGCGGGGTGCGCTCCCGCTGTTCGGTCCCAGCGCCTGCCAACCTAGCAGTTAGAAAGCACCCCTGGGTGCAAGTAGATAAATAGGGACCGCTTACTAGCGGGAAGGTAAACGGCGTTTCCGTGTGCGGCTCTGGCTCGCCAGAGCAGTGATGTCACGCTGGCCACGTGACCCGGAAGTGTCTTCGGACAGCGCTGGCCCCCGGCCTCTTAAGCGAGATGGGCGCACAACCCTAGAGTCTGTCAAGACTGGCCCGTACGGGCAGGGGTACCTTTACCTTTAAGGGGGAAATGATAGTTGCCAGGATCCTGCGGGGAAAGCCATGCGCTTTAAATGTACGGTGCATGCACAGAATGAGAACGCAAGCCAAACTGCTTCTGGGAATGTGCTGGACCACAACAGGATGTTGGCCGGTGGTGGGTGAAATGGCGAGGGAAGATGACATCCAAGGTTCCTGATCGAAAGGCTGGGAGATTATCCAGCCAAATGGCCTGGACAAGGGTCAACTCTTAAGAGAGATCCCAGATCCCAGAATGGGAAGGTACCACAAGGGTCATCTAGTCCAACCCCCTGCAATGCAGGAACCTTTTGGCCAACGTGGGGTTCGAACCCACGACTCAGGGATTAAGAGATGCATGGCTACTGTGGATGGCAAGGAACCTCATGTCCTCTTCTCCCCAGTGAACAAAGGTGTATGGCACCATGATAACCTGGTCCTTCTTTCCAATCCTTTGCCTTCTGCTCCCCTGCAGACAGAGGACTTTTGAGTGTGATGACATTGCGCCCTGTTGCCTCTTTCCATCAGGCACAGGGGTCCTGCTCTGGGTGCCAACCACAGATCCCTCGGAACATCTCATTTGGCTTTCATAAGTAGAAGAAGGCAGGAAGGGGATGAGGCCACGCAGCAAAACCCCCAAATGGCATCTTCCCAGCAGCAGCAACATATCACTGTTTGGATGCTAGGAAAATGCCAGGGAAATGAGGATGCCCTGTTGTACAATGGATAATTGGCACACAGATTCCACACTGATCCAAGCTAGCCTGGGTGGCTTTTGTATGAATGAAAGGAATGCACAGAACGTAGAGCTGCCAGGAGCTGGTGACCATGCTGGCTAAATGGAACTTCCATGTACAAGGGAAGTATACCCCTGAAACCAAACGCTGGGGACAAGCAGCACAGAGAAGGCGGTCGTTTTTAAGGCCCATGTTTGTGCTTTCCAGGTGCATTAGCCGCTGCAAAGGTCTTTGGGCAGAAGCCCATTGTCGGAGTAACAGTATTTCTTAAACACAAACAGCAGCACAGGGAGGCATAGATTGCTCTGCTCAGAATGGCACCAGGCTCCATTTTATGCTGGGGTGCAATATTCGCGTCAAGGGTTGGGGGGAATCGCTTGCGGCAAACACACGGACCCTGTTCCTCCCCAGCATGCTGCTCTCGCTAAGCAACGGGTATCAAAAGGGGCACATCTACTCTGCAGGTAGCAAGAAACCCAGGCCCCATTGTCTACTGGGAAAAGATGGGGAACTACCCAAAGCAAATGTGGAGACCCCTGGCATTTGATCTGATGAAGAAGCGTTCTCCTTACATCCTTTTTGAGACACTCCCAGGCATGAAAATAAACCTGACTGAAAGTAGACTGAACGGCAAAAGCAGCCAAGGGCCCCCCAACCCTCTAGGACTAATTTACAGTTGGCCAAGAGGCAGCATTGGGGTGAGACAGATCAGACTGTTGACTGGGCTACTGTGCTTCTTCCAGGAAAGGTTTCCCCGTAACTTCCGAGTAGGAACCAAATGCCCAGCCAAACACATCCAAATCCTACAGCTTTGGCCTCTTGGTTAGGATGCCCTGACCACCTCCCCAGAGCCCTGCAACCCCAAACCTTGTCATTCCTGCTTTTGCAAAGCGGTGTTGGCTTTTGGCGTACGGCAGGCGGTTCTGTTGGCGCCTGTGCCCGCGGCCTGCTCCAAGCGGAGCTTACGCTAAGGGGCGGACTCTTACCACGTCAGCAGCCATCTTTATTGCCTCCTGCAGTCCATAGAGCTTTCCCGCCACCAGGTAAACCCCAGCTGTCCACACAGCGCAGGCCTCATGGACCCAGTGCTCCTGCGTGTCCCCGGCAGGGTCCGGAGGTGGCGGCTCCGCTTTGCCGCATTCGTGCCTCCTGGGCTTCTCGGCGGCTGCGGCTGCTGCTGCCGCCACCGCCGCCTCCTCTCCCTCTGTCCTCTCATCGCAGCAGTAACAGCTTTGTAGTTTCCTAAACATCCCCCTCGAACTGGAGCGGAGAGCGCTCTGTTTCGCTGAGTCAGCGCCACTGTCCAACCTTGGCGGCTTTCCACCCGGCGTACTAGTTGCACAATTATTATCTGTCGCTTTGAGCAGCCTTTCCGCCGGAGACGGAGGCTCCTCGCCCAGCCCCTCCACTTTGATCTTCTCTTTCAGCCGCGACTTCTTCTTCGGAAGGCAGTCCTCAGGGTAGTACGGCCCGCAGAGGTCCCCCTGGTCCTTGTAGTTGGCCGGGTTCCGGCACAGGCAGCAGACCAGGCAGGTGGCGTTGAGGGCCTTGGAGACCACCGGGCCGAGGTGCATGGTGGACGACAGAGGCAGGGCGGCCCGCGGCTGCTGGAGGGATGCGGCCCCCGAAAGCCCGGCCTGGGCAGACGGAGACGAGGAGGAGCGCTCGCTATTGTGCAGCCGGGCCTCTTCGGCGGGCGAGTTGACGACAGTGCAGGTGGTGACGAACTCGTCCTGCTTCTCCACCCGGACGTACGGCGAGAAGGGGGGCGCCCGGCTGTCCGACCGCAGCCGCTTGCACGAGACGTACTTGAGCCGGATTTCGGGCTCGGCCGGGCTCAGCAGGGGAGCCTGTTGCGGGTGCCGCCTCTTGGCCCTGCTCTTGCACCTTGAGGGCACGCTGGGGGCCTTGCGGCGGCTGAGCCGCTTCCTTTGTCTCTTGGTGTAGCCGTTGTAGTTGGAATGGTTGGCCCGCTGCTTCTGCGCCCTGGTCTGGGCCTGCGAGGACCTCCCCTCAGAGCTCTCGGCGCTGCTGAAGCCTTTGTCCTCGGCCTTTGGCTTCTTCGCCTCCCTTTGTCCCTCCTCGCCTTTCCCTGCTGCCGCCGCCGCTGCAGCCGCCGCCTTTTCTCTGGATGCAAAAAGCAGAGCGGGGCTCAGGTGAGGGCACTTCTCCAGGCTATTTTTGGCCGTTCGGAAGGCCGCCACTTTCCCTTTTCGGTTCCTCTTCTTGGGCAGCAGGCCGGTGCCGCTGGCAGCCATGCCGTCACCGCTGTGCTGCAACGTCTCGGGAGATGAATAGGCCTCACCCTTGAAACAGTTGGAGGACAGTTTCTTACTGTTCATTAGTTTTCCTCTGAAGGATCTGTTGTTCGGGCTTCTGCATAATTGCTCGGCTGCTGGAGCGGCGGGAGCCTTTTGTGACAAGGCCTGGTTTAATGGCCTGGCTTCCCCCGCCGCTGGGGCTGCGCCTGCATTCTTTGAGGCCTGCTCCCTCTCCGGTGGCAGGGATGGGCTGAGGGGATTACTGTGGGAGGTGGCGGCAGGGACGGTGAAGGAGACGGTGGCTGTTCGGCAGGCAAACTTTTTCAGGTTGGGAGAGGTGATCTTCTGGACGATGGCTTCCAGCTTCAGGCCCCGGCCTTTCCGTGGGGGAAGCACTTTCGTCTTCATCGCTCCCTGGAAGGCGGCCCGAGAGGTGATCTTGATGCAGACGTCAGGGTTCTCCTTCACCTGAGGGGACTTGAGCACCACTTCGCAGGAGTTCTTAGGGGACAGCTTAGCTTTCGCCTTTTTGGCCAGCGGCATCCTCTTGAACAGGCCGGCAGAAGCTTCCGGCTTCTCATCCTTCGCGTTGCTGCCGCTGTGACTGTTGCTCCTCAGGACCAAGTTCCTTTTTTTCGCAGGAACCGGTGGGATGAAGGCCGACTTCCTCTTCAGACTGTGAAGCGGCTGCTCAGACATCTTGCCACCCATTCCAGGCCTGGCTTTCGGGAGTGCCAGCCTTTTGCTCTCCCTCTCAGACCTGCTTTGGGGGCTGACCTTGAAGGAACCGGGGAAGTGGTTGTTTGGCAGAACCTTCTTGGGTGGCTTGCCCTCTTTGAGCCCAGCATCCATGGCGCTCTTCTCTCTCCTCCGCTTGCTGTAGAAGACCTCCTGGGTCCTGGTCCTGGAACGAAGGATCATGGACTGCTGGTCTTTCGCTTCCGTTTCAACACCATCGGCTTCTTTCGCCTTGTGACCAGAGTCTTCGCTCTGTGCCAAATTTGAGACCGGCGGGGAAGCAGAGTTGCTGGGCTTTGGAGAAGGTTTGCCATTGGCCTTCCTAGCCTTGAAAGCGGCTCTCTGTTTCAGGACGCACGCTGTCTTCTTGCCTGACTTCTCTTGAGGGGTTGAGGCCTTTGCACCTTCCAAAGGATCTGGCATCCTGGGCTCAGTCAACGCAGTGAACGAGCGGGTACACATCCTCGCGGGCAAGCCTTCTGCTGGAAACCGGGGAGTTTGGCCATGGGCGCTCTTACTTGGCATTTCAATCAGGTTGTTTGGAACTGGGCATTTGCTGGCCACCATGCCAGCTGCCTGGTTGCCCGTGCATGGGCTTGACATGGGTTGGACGAGTTCCTCGCCTCCCGACAGCCTGCAGTGGACCTTCTTACTGCGAAGGCTCTTGCCCCTAGATGTTGGTTCTGAGGTTATTGGCACCTGCTCAAGAGAGGCTTGGTTAGTCACCAGCGAAGCTGCCAGCGTCTCTGCCTTATCTGGAAGGGCGTTTTCACTTCCCGCTACCTCCTCCTCAGGCTTCAAGTGGTGCAGGGAAGATTCGAACCAACTTTTCACTTTTGTCTCTGTGCCAACGGCTGGGCCCAAGAGGATAACGGACTGATCAGATAAGTGCGAAGGAGGAGTGGCACTCTCTTTCTCCGCCGCATTTGCCATTTCTTCTGCTGAACCTGGCGTGTCTTGCAGGGAGAGGGCTGGGGCGTTCTCCGCTGGCTTAGGTGTAAAAGCATCATAGGTCAAAGACTTTTGTTCAGAAGCCGCTAGTTCACACAAAGAGGAGTACTCTTCAGGTTCCAAATCGGATTCTTTCAGGTCTGGAGAGGACATCATGGGGAGTTCACTGAAGTCTCCTCCTGAGCAGGACTGCCTGGTGGTGTCTTCCAGCCATCGCTCACTGTCTGCTCTGGTGGCCTCGTCGTAAGTCAGATTCTCTCCCTTGCTTGCCTCCTGCGGCTGATCGAAGCCCTCTGCTTGTTGGGGCGCCTGCTCAGCGTCGCAGAGACTCAGGCAGCAAGCATTTTTTTTCTCCTCGGACGTCTCGCTCAGTTTGCCAGAGAACAAACTCTTGGAAAGGTCTGATCCTTGGAGGCTCGACCCCAGCTCTTTCCACGTGTCGCTGAGGTTTTCGTCCGGCCAGTCAAAGTTCTCCATGGCGTTTTCAGAACCCACCGAATTGGCCGTGGCATTTGAGTAGCAGCTGAAGCTCGTGGCCTCGGAGCTGGAAGTGGCAGCCGAGATGTTGGGTTTGGAATTGTAGCCCACAGAGCTGGTCGTTTTCAGGGTATTTTTCGTCTCTGCTGTTGTAAACGCCACCTGGGAGTTGTTGTAGACTTCCTCTGTGAAATTCTTCCCGTTATTGCCCCCCAGAGCTTTGTCCAACTTCAAGGGCTCAGCGAGGGCATTTGAGTCCCCCTGATTGGACCACGGACTTTTGACTATGGAATCCAGGCAGGTTCTGTGGTTCTCTAAGTGGAAAGGGGATTTGTCAGGGTCTTTGTTTGGAGCAGGAGGGCTGGCCCAGCCTTTGTCTGCTTTCTCGTTGATAGCATCTTGCAAACCGATGATCTCAGAGGCAAGCTCCTCCTGAGACAAGGCGCTGAGGAGCAGTCTGGGGCAATCCCTCTCGTTGGTCACAAACTTGGTGAAGCTCTCCAGCGGCAAGCTGGTGTGGATGCTTTGGAAAGAATCGTCCGACTTGGTGGACATATCGTCTGGAGAAGTCACCGAGCACGTGGATACGGACTCGGGCTTCGCCTTGGAATTGCTGTTGACGCGAGCTGGGCTGCGGCTCTGGTTGCAGTAGAGGAAGCTCCTTTCCAGCTGCTCCTCAGATCCACTCAGGTAATCCCCATCCTGGGCTTCAGCGTGGACCGACTGCGGGGTGCTCAGGGGGTCTGAAAGGGGAGTCCCCGCTTGCTCAGCAGAGTAATTGTTGCCTTCAGGGCTGCAGTGCTGACCCTTGAGCTGCTCTGGGGTCCTTGGCGGGTTCTTGATGCCTTTCTTCTGGGGCATCCCCGTGGACTTGGAGAGGAGAAGCTGCTGGACGGTGTTGGAAATGTTTTCGACTTGGGAGGTGAGCGCCGTGAGGCTCTGCAGGCTGAGATCGGACAAGAGGTTCTCGGGGATCTTCTCCTTCGGCATGCTCTTGCAGTTTGCGGGCGGCTGAGCATCAGGGCTCGCCCCGTCGGTCGGCGAAGGGTTCAACAAAGGCATAAAATGGCTGTGGTCGGAGAGGCTGGCCGGGAAGTTCCCCGTGCTCAGAGACTGCTGGCTGTATTGGAAATTCTCCAAGTTGGGCATCAACGGGGAAGGCGTCGAACTGTACGAGGGAGACCTACCAACCGAACGAGCTGGGGAATGGCTGGAACTGGGGCTGAACGTTTGGTAATACTGGTCTGGAGTCCGCACAGGGGCATCGGCTTGACAGTAGCTCTGTCCCGGCTGGTTGTAATGTTGGTATTTTGCGAGGTTTTGATAGTGGAGGGCTTCCTGGGCATGGTGTCTTCCTTGCATGGACTGCTGCTGCTGCTGCTGTTGTTGCTGTTGCTGCTGCTGCTGGTCGTAGCTGATTCGGTTAGGCTGATAGCCATGTAGGCCCTGGACCCGCTGCCCAGAGGGCAGGCTGGCGGCATTCCCCAGAGTCCTTTCGTGCTGCGGTGGCGCCGAGGGAGCGTTGCAGCTTTTGTAGGAATGCGCGGCCTGGCTCCCGCTCTGGACGGACGTGTACGTCGAGGAGGCCGGGAACGACTGGGAATGCTGGGTGAAGTGGGCGCCCTGTGGGAACGACATGGGGGAGGCCACGTCATTCTGGATCTTCTGCCTCGGGAGCTTGGGGTAGGTCAAGGTGGGCTGCTGCTGCTGCTGCTGCTGTTGAAGGTGCAGGGAGTGAGTTCGGAACGGGAGCTGAGGGGCCTGTTCGTGGTATTGCCTGGTGCCAGAGGAGGCGGCTGTCTTTTTCAACAAGTTCTCCTCATATTTAGCCACCCCTCCCGGCAAGGGTTGCGGCGGCGGAGGTGGCTGTTGCTGCGGTGACCCCCAGGCCTGCAGGCCTTCCTCTCCGGAATAACGGGCCGGATAGGGACTGTTCTCTTGGACAGCGTAATTTGGGAAGGACGCCGGCCGGCCTGGGAGTTGCTGGCTGCGTAGCTGCTTATTCCCCCGGTGATATTTCTCCACGGTGCTGTTCTCCCCATACCCCTGGTAAGGCAGGGGGGGTTGCGGCTGCTGCTGCGGCTGCTGCTGGCCGTAGTACTCCTTCGCCACCATCCTCTGACGCTCGCAGTGCGGCCCGGCCTGGCTTTGATGCCTGTAATTCTCCAGGCGTGATGAATCTTGCGAAGATGCCGGCTGGTAGTTCTGCTGGTTGCCATGGAAACCACACCTTTCGCGGAAGGACTGCATGGCTGGGCCTTGTTATCTGTGCAGAGCGGGGAGAGAGAGAGAGAGAGAAAGACAAGGGGGTTTCAAACAAATGGATTTTCTTCTTCCCTGCTTTCCACCTTTCCACCTTGTATCTCCCCCAGCCCAGCTCCCCTGTTGCCTGTGCTTTAAAAGCAAATAAACAAACACATGAGGCGAATGCTTCAAATTATATATGTACGTGGGTGTGTACATACATAATGGATAGGCAGTATCCTATACAGATAGCTAGATGGATAGAGGGTAAACAACAACAACAACAACAGCAAACTGTTCTTTCACCGCTGTAAAAAGCATTATTCCGGTCTGGGTGCAACGTTCTGACTTTAAAGAAGGGATGAGGAGAGAATGGAGTCTTTCTTGTAACCCACTCCCCAAAAAAACAGGGAGAAAATTGGGCAAGATGTAAAGAAATCAGCCTCAAGAGAATGGTGTGTGTGTGTGTGTGCGTGTGGACTCACAACAGCAGGAGGTGGTGGAACAATCCATACCATTTCATACTACACCCCTTTTCTGAATGCTCCCCCGGTTAAAAAGCAAACAACACCCCGAAGGAACAAGCATAGCACATCAGGGACAAAGGCCAGCCCTTGCACGCTGAGCTGGTTTCTCATTGCAGGGACCTTTTCGTACACAGGGGACATCTGAAACGTTCCACTTAGAAGTGATGCAGTCCGTTCGAGGACTTGGGCAAGGCGATTAGGAAGTTAGCAGCCATCCAGCTGCAGGTGTGCCTAGAGGAAGCCAATTATCTAGATCCCTCCCCCAAGTCCCAGGCTAGCTCACCAGAATTATTTTCAGCGGCACAGCTGAGATTGGTAAAGAGGAGATGCAACTAGGCTTTGCATGCACCAGCAAGCACGGGTCGGCCACCCATTCCGTGCTCTCTTCGAGTCAATACGAAGTCGGCAGTGGTGTCCTGGCTACGGATGGCGGGAGTAGGGGTAGGGGAAGAAATTTGTTGCTGTTTGCATTTTGATGAGACACAGCCTAATTTGCACTTCTTGAACCACTATGCGAGCCGAAACGCAGCTACCCTTCAAACGGTGCACCTCTCGAACCAAAGTGGACAAAAACGCTCATGGTAGGGAGTACAGTGGTACCTCGCAAGACGAATGCCTCGGAAGACGAAAAACTCGCAAGACGAAAGAGTTTTTCGTTTTCTGAGTTGCTTCGCAAGACAGATTTCCCTATGGGCTTGCTTCGCAAGACGAAACGTCTCGCACCTTTTTTTAAAAACCGCCAATGCATTCCTATGGGAAACCGTCAATACACAGCAGTGCTTCGCAAGACGAAAAAACTCGCAGAACGAAAAGACTCGCAGAACGAATTAATTTCGCCTTGCGAGGCACCACTGTATTGCCCATAAAAATGCATATTTTTGTGGGGGAGAAGCATACAAAAACGTGGGGGAATTGCTTGCAAAAAAACGTGCTTATCAGATTGGAACAAAAAAGGGAAGCCGGAATTGACAGATTCATCCATCCTTAGCTGTATTTTTGCATCCCTCCTGCAAACATTTCCGTTGTTAAAACAGCAGAGAGAGATTATATTCTGATATTTCTGGCTCCTATAATCTGGTTGCAAGGCCCAGGATCTGTCCCTTCCAGCATTTGATCCTGCAGCTCCTCAGCTCTCTGGCCTGGATGCTCCTCCTCACCCTTCCCCCCCCCTCTCCCCTCTCCCCATTCCCCCCCCCGCACGACACAATATCTCCCAAGCACCGCTCCGCAATTGCTGCAGCTCCATCTGGAATCTGTCTGCTCTTTACAACTGACGTCTATTAGGAAGGCAGCGGAGAACAGCAGTGATAAAACCACTCTGGGTTTCTGCAGTTCTCTGCTGCGCCGCCGAACAGCGAGAGCACCTGCTTTTGTGTGTTTTCAGCCGGGGATGTTGACAAGATGCAGGTTTTGCATTGAGCACGTCTTGGCTCGGGAGCGATGTGTGCTCTCCTCCCACCGACTCTACAGATCTAAGGGGAGTCTCGATTCTGCTCGCTTGGCAACATCACCCAAAGATGCTGTTATCACCCAGCCGGTGGGCTATATTTAATACCTTTCCCCGGCACAACCTGAACCGCGTCACCGTTCTTCCTCCCCTGTGCTCCATCGCAATCTGCCGAAAGTCATGTCCGTGCGGCGCACAGACAACACGCACAGGGCAATTCTGTGCATGCCGGATGGTTTGAGCATGTGCAGATTGTGTCCTCCTGTAAAAACCTGCCTGCACACGGGAAGGCCTGCTCTGTGTCCCCACACCTTCAGGGATTAAACAAGGGGTGGGAAGAAAGCGCACAGAACAGATCCTTGCCGACCTTTGCACTCTGGCTTTCAAACTCTCCCCGCCCCCTGGGGTTTTCTCTTGACCTCCTTGCTATTGACCTTTTGAGGCACTACTGATTTTTTGTGTGTGTCTTGGATTTCTTTTCCTTTTGCATGGTTGGGAAGAATGAAGAGGGCTGGTCTGTTCTGTTCTGCTGTTGCCACGATGCTGGTCTTGCGCCCCCCCCCCAACTGATCACAGAATCATAGAATTGGAAGGGACTACAAGCATTGCCTAGTTCAACTCCCAGAAACGCGGGAATCTTTCACCCAACGTGGGGCCTGAACCCACGATCCTGAAATTAAGAATCTTATGCTCTACCGACTTGAGCTATTCTTCGGTGTGGTTATGCTTCTCTGTGTGGCCGTTGCTGGTTTTTTGTGTATTTTAATTGCTTTTTTAATGAGCCGCTTCAGGTGTTTGAGTTTTGAGAGGGAATATTTTAAGGTGGGAGGCGGTTACATTGCACCCCTACGCTCCCCCTGCAAACACGCACAAAGCAGATCTGTATGGGCAGTGGCATCAGGATCCCTTGTTTGTGTGTCGGAGATCCACGGTTCAGAGAAGGGCGACCAAAACAGTTGTGGAGATGGAGTGAGTCTCCCACGGAAAAAGTTTGCAGCGTTTGGGACTCTTTAGTTTCGAGAAAAGCTGAGTTAGGAGGCAGCACCAATATAGGTTTTTTAAATTACCGTATTTTTTGCTCTATAAGACTCACTTTTTCCCTCCTAAAAAGTAAGGGGAAATCTGTGTGCGTCTTATGGAGCGAATGCAGGCTGCGCAGCTATCCCAGAAGCCAGAACAGCAAGAGGGATTGCTGCTTTCGCTGCAAAGTGATCCCTTTTGCTGTTCTGGCTTTTGGGAATCAGAATATTTTTTTTCTTGTTTGGCTTCTCCAAAAACTAGGTGCGTCTTATGGTCTGGTGCGTCTTATAGAGCGAAAAATACGGTATACATGGCATGGGGAAAGTGGGGAGAGAAGAATCCTTCTCCCTGTCTCCAAAACATGAGAGCTCATAGATATCCAATGAAGCCGAAGGGTTGGAAGATTCAGGGGAAATAAAAGGAAGTACTTCATCATGTGACACATAGTTAAACTTTGGCACTCGCTACCACAAGAGGTGGTGATGGCCACCAACCCAGGTGGCTTCAGAAGAGGATTAAGCAAATTCGTGGGTGATAAGGCTGTCAATGGCTATGAGCTACAATGGCTCTGCTCTGCTTCAATGGTGAGGCAGCAATGCTCCTGAATGTCAGCTGCTGGGAATTGTAGTGAAGAAGGTTGTTCTTGGGGTCAAATCCTGCTTCCAGGTTTCCCGCAAGCATCTGGTTGGTTCTTGTGAGAAGAGGATGCTGGACTAGATGGGCCATTGGCCTGATCCAGCAGGCTCTTATTATTTAATAATAATAATAATAATAATAATAATAATAATAATACAGTCATACCTCGGGTTAAAGACGCTTCAGGTTGAGCATTTTCAGGTTGCGTCCCGCGGCAACCCGGAAGTACCGGATAGGGTTACTTCCAGGTTTCGCCGCTCGCGCATGCACAGATGCTCAAAATGATGTCACGCGCATGCGCAGAAGAAACGAATTGCAACCTGTGCATGCGCAGGTTGCGTTCTGCTCAGGTTGCGAACGGGGCTCCCGAACGGATCCTGTTCGCAACCAGAGGTACCACTGTAAAATAGCAATTTTATTATTTGTACCCCGTCCATCTGACTAGCTTGCCCCAGCCACTCTGGGCGGCTTCCAACACATATAAAAACATAATAAAACATCACGCATTATAATGATGCTCCCACCCTTTTTCCTCGCTGCTTCTCGGAATGTCTTCTTTTCTTTTCCATACGCACGCGCACACCCTGACTGGGGGAAGAAAACGTAGCTGGCTGGGTTGGAACCCGACCCGTCATTCTCTAGCTTTGCTGAAGCCCGCAGGCTAGATGCGAGCTACGCCCGCCTGCCGCAAAAGATGTGCCCACACCTGCACGAACATTTGCCCACAGCACACAGGTATGTCGCCCTTGACACCCAGACTGTGGAGCAGATGGGCAGCAGCCAACTGAGCACTGGCATGCAAAATGCCACGAGTCCCGAGGTATCGCCGGGATGGATGAACAGGAGGGAACGGGAGGTTGGCGTGGAGTAGGAGGTGAGGCTGGGGAATAGAGGCTGCAGGAGGGAGGTATATCTCCCTGCCAGGATCTGGCTGCCTTGGTTGAAGAAGCAGGACTCCCACCACGCTCCTTGCCTCCTGAGGAAAGGAGAGCAGCAACAGAATATTGGAAGGGTGTCAGCCCACCGCTGGGGATAGAGCAAGCAGAGTCAGAAAAGGCAGGCACAACCTGGTGGCCCAGAGGCCCTCCTGTCAGAAGAAACAGATACAGTGGTACCTCGGGTTAAGAACTTAATTCATTCTGGAGGTCCGTTCTTAACCTGAAATGGTTCTTAACCTGAGGTACCACTTTAGCTAATGGGGCCTCCCGGTGCCGCATGATTTCTCTTCTCATCCTGAAGCAAAGTTCTTAACCTGAGGTCCTGTTTCTGGGTTAGCAGAGTCCGTAACCTGAAGCGTCTGTAACCCGAGGTACCACTGTACATCCTTCCTGGTGCAGTGAGCATCTTACAAGGTCAGCAATCCTGCCCGGCAAGAGAGTCTTGGAAAAGAATGTGTTTTGCCCAGTCTTTAAAAGCTTGGCGGGTGGGTGTGCCATCTCATTGGGACAATGTTGTTGCTACTGTGTAGTTCTGATCTCCTTGCCCTGATCTTGGGATTTCATAGAATCATAGAGTTGGAAGAGACCACAAGGGCCATCGAGTCCAACCCCCTGCCAAGCAGGAAACACCACCAGAGCACTCCTGACATATGATTGTCAAGCCTCTGCTTAAAGACCTCCAAAGAAGGAGACTCCACCACACTCCTTGGCAGCAAATTCCACTGTCGAACAGCTCTTACTGTCAGGAAGTTCTTCCTAATGTTTAGGTGGAATCTTCTTTCTTGTAGTTTGGATCCATTGCTCCGTGTCTGCTTCTCTGGAGCAGCAGAAAACAACCTTTCTCCCTCCTCTATGTGACATCCTTTTATATATTTGAACATGGCTATCATATTTATTTATGATAGATATCATATTTATTTATGATAGATTTATTGAATAACAGAATTGTAGAGTGGGAAGGGACCCCTAGCCCAATGCCCAGCAATGCAGGAATCTCAACTAAAGCACCCATGACAGATTGGCCCTCCAACATCTGCTTAAAAACCTCCAATGAATTGCACATTGACTCCTTAAGACGTGGACCTCTGCTTCTCGCCTGGCTGGCCTCACCTTCCCTGGCCTCTAGCCTGAGTAGAGCAGCTGCAGGAAGTCATCAACTGTTGCTGTGTCTTCTCTGCCTCAGTAAATACCTCTAAGCAGAGGTTGGGTGGCTATCCATCATGCTTTAGCTGAGATTCCTGCATTGCAGGGGGTTGGACGACATGACACTTGGGATTTCTTCCACCTCTGTGATTTTTCCTTACTCTCAAGTAAGGGGTCTGGGTGGGAGCCAGGATGCAAACACCCTCTCTGCTTGCACACACTATATGTGCTCTCCATGACACAGACGTGCAAACACGCACTCATGAATTGTATGGCTGCTTGCCAGGGCTTATAACCCACACACAGCCTCACTGCCGTCAACACAGAACCACAAGTGTATATTCACCCACAAAGCAGCTCATCCCCCACAAAATTTGCCATTGCCTAAGAACTGCTGACTACACTCGCAGACAAAAGCCACATCTCCTTGGGAAAGGCTGTGATGCCCTTTTGCCTTCTACCCAAGAACACAAGAAGCTGCCATATACTGAATCAGACCACTGGTCCATCTAGGTCTGTACTGTTGACACGGACAGGCAGCAGCTTCCCAGGGTATCACACACAGGGTTGTTCTCTCTGCCTCAAAACACGAAAAACTCACGGACAGCCAGCGAAGTTGAATGTAGAAAGATTCAGGACAGATAAAAGTAAAGTCATCTTCGTGCAGCGTGTCGTTAAACTATGGAACTCACTCCTGCAGGAAGATGTGATGGCTGCCAACTTGGATGGCTGCAAAAGCGTTGGCAAATTTACAGGGAAGAAGGCTGTCAATAGCTACTAGCCATGATGGATGTGCTCTGTCTCTACAGCTGGAGGCAGCAAACACTTCTGAATATCGGCTGCCGGAAATCAGAGGAGAGGAGAGCTCTCAGGTCCTGCTTGCGGGATTCCCATTAGGACATCTGGTTGGCCACTGTGAGAACAGGATGCTGGACTGGATTGGTCCTGATCCAGAACAACCTTCTTACGTTCCTAGGAATCAGTACTCTCCCCTACCTGGACACAGAACCTGGACCTTTTGCATGGAAAGCCTGTGCTCTGCTACTGAGCTGAGGGCCTTTCCCAAAGGGTATTTTGGTCCTTTTTTGGGAGGAGGGGGGTTGCTACTGCTGGCCTGTTGCCAAAAGCCCGGCAGGTGCAAAACTTCGCCATGGGTCTAGGAGGGGGCCAGCTGCACTTTTCGCCTGCCTGGCATGCATATCTGCAGAAATTAGGTTTTCTTCCTTTATTAGTCCCAGATTGCTTTCCCTTCCTGTTGAGTGTCCTATGGTGATCATTGGTATTTTGACATCCGCTTGCTTATTTATTTGCAAAAGTGAGAAGGAAGGAAGGAAGGAAGGAAGGAAGGAAGGAAGGAAGGAAAGAAAGAAAGAAAGAAAGAAAGAAAGAAAGAAAGAAAGAAAGAAATCTGAACGAGCCAGAGCGCTGTGGCACTTTGTGGAACGGCACGTTTATTATGGCATAAGCTCCCTGATGATGTGCGCTATGCTGCAATAAATCTGCTCCCCTCTGAAGGTGCCACAGTGCTGCTGTTTGGTGTTGCGACGACAGCCTTAAAACAAGGCAGCCTCTCTGGAGTTATCCTTATAACTGCAACGGAAGTGGCACAGATAATCGAAACCTACACACACACACACACACACACACACACACACCCTATTCCTCTGGTCCATCCATCAGTTCCCAGCCTCTCTCTCCTCCTCCGAGCTGCAAATGCATCTACGCTGCCTTACAGCTGGATCTCCTAACGCACACCAAGCAGTTGGAATGCGGAGCCAGGCATGTATCTCCCCGAAAAGACAGTTCAATTAAAAATACAGCACAGCCTCACAAGCCAGCAACCTGGTACCGGAGTGGGAGAAAGCCCTTCCTCCGCGCTCCGTGTCCCAGCCGAGAGTCGGGAGGGCGGAGGAAAGGATGTGCGTGAGAAAAGAGGCTCGGGGAACAAAGGCGGGCTGGAAATCAAAGGCAGACCCTCTGGGAGAGGAGGGCTCTGGAGCTCAGCACCAGGAGGGGCAGTGGGGCCCAGTGGCCAGCGCAGTTTGAGGGAAGGACATGACGGGGCTCCCTTTAAAGAGCCCCACGTTTCTCTTCTCCCCATTACAGATACTTTTTCAAAGAGTTGAACCAATCACTGCCGAGGAGCGATGGAATGGATGGAGGTGAATGAGCAAAGGAGGGGTGAGGTGGGGAGGGGTCCAGATTGCTAAGAGGAAGCATAGTTTTTGCTTTGTTGCAGCTGCCACACTGGGCTCTTTGGGCTCCTCTCTGCTCCTCTCTCCCCATTATTATTATCATTATTATTATTATTACAATTCAATTTGTAACTGCAGGTTTCAGGGCCGTTCACAACATAAAAACACAACATAAAAACACAGAATACGTAAAAACAATCCTTGTCTCTCCAACACATTTTATAAGGGCATTGTATGCCAATCAGCCAAAGAACGTTTCTGCCTGGCACCTAAAGGGCACCTAATGAAGGCGCCAGGCGAGTCTCTGTGGGGAGAGCATTCCACAAGCGGAATTGACTTTCCATAAACATATTCAGAGTGGGAAGAGACGTGGAGGCCAGCAGGCAATTTGTCATTTTGTTTAGGTGCTCCAGAGCAGCCTAAACCTGCAACTCGCTTTTTATCTGCATCGTATTGTGCTTTTTTCCCGTGGCAAAGTCTCCGACACTGATTGGTTGAGCTGGTGTCACGTTACAGAAAGTCATTCATGAACACTCCAGCTACTTAGGGAACAAAGCCATTAGAGTATATGCTACTATGGGGGAAGGGGAAGTTGGCTGGGATTAAAAGCTCACACAGGCCCTACTTAGTGAGGCAGGCAGAGCACTGAGAAATGGTCCCAGGAAGCAAGGAAATAAAGGTTTAGGGAGATACCGATAAGACTCAGACCCGATACAGAGACAGGGAGAGATGGGAGGAAGCTGGAAAATGTTTGGAGGGTGTGGGCCAGGAAGCCAAGGGGGAACAGGGTTGCTAGGTCTGCATCCTGACAGGGCTGCGACATCTTTAGGAGTTGTGTAGAAAGAAGATTCCATTAGTTGTGGCTTGTGTGGCCACTGCAACATTGTGACCTGTCAATCCTAAGGAGCTGTTGAAGCCCCAGAAGCAGCGAGAGGCAAGGCTCAGCTTTACGTATTGATTGGAGGCAACCTGCCCATCCTTTCAAGCTTTTGCTCACAAGCGTAATTTCCTCACTGGCTGGTGCTCCAGATTCGAGAAGTGAGCTGAAAAGGGACAGTAGCAACATTCACACCATATATTTATGCTCAGGACCCCAGTACCTCAAGGAATGGGTCTCCCCAAATGAACCGACCTGCACCCTATGGTCAGCATCTTTAGCCCTTCTGCATGTGCCCCCTTAACGAAAGGTCTAGAGCAGCAGTTCTCAACCTGTGGGTCCCCAGATGTTGTTGGGCTACAACTCCCATCACCCCTAGCAAGCAAGGCCAGAGCTCAGGGATGATGGGAGTTGTAGTCCAACAACATCTGGGGACCCACAGGTTGAGAAAGGCTGGTCTAGAGGGGGGCAACATGAGAACGGGCCTTTTCTGCAGTGGCTCCCCATTTGCGGAACACTCTCCCCAGGCAGACTCACCTGGCACCATCATTATGTATTTTTAGGAGCCAGGCAAAAACTTTTCTCTATAACCAGGCTTTTGGCCTTAAAAATCTGTGGGCTTTTAGAAACAGGCGGGTATTTGTAATGTCACTTAGAAGATGGAGCAAGCTTGGCCCCCCCCCCTTTCAGAGGGCAGGATCTGAACCAAGGACTTCGAGTTACAATCAGTGGCGTAGCGTGGGGGGTGCAGGGGGGGCCGGCCGCACCGGGCGCAACATCTGGGAGTTAGGGTTAGGGAGCGCAAATCCACGGGTTAGGGGGCGCAAATCCACGGGTTAGGGGGCGCAAATTACTTGCCTTGCCCCGGGTGCTGACAACCCACGCTACGCCACTGGTTACAATAGAGGAGATTCTGACTAAACATCAAGAATAACTTTCTGACGGTAAGAGCTGTTTGATAGTGGAACAGACTCCATTGGAAGGTGGTGAACTCTCCTTCCAAGTAGGTTTTTAAGCAGAGGCTGGATGGCCATCAGTAATAGATGCTTTAGCTGAGATTTCTGCATAGGGGCTAGATGACCCTGGGGGTCCCTTTCAACTCTACAATTCTGTGAATGTATTTCTTTTTCTTCTTGGTTTTAATGTACGTGGGGGTTTTTTTTGTGTCTCTGTGTTTGGTTGTAAATCACAATATAAAGTTACTATTAACTTTAATTATGATTAATAATAATATTTAAATCAGTGCAATATCTCTTTAAACAGCTATGGCTTCCCCCAAAGTTCCCCTGGGAGTTGCAGTTTCTTAAGGGAGTCGAGAGTTGTTAGGAGACCCCCCCTATTCCCCTCGTAGAGCTACAATTCCCAGAGCTCTCTGTGAAGAGGGATTGATAAACCACTCTGAGAATTGCATCTGTGGGAGGGGAACAAGGGTCTCCAAACTACTCTCAGCACCCTTAAGAAACTATAGCTCCCAGGAACAGGTGTGAGGAACCTCAACCCTGAGGGCCAAATACAGTGGTACCCCGCAAGGCGAATGCCTCGGAAGACGAAAAACTCGCTAGACGAAAGGGTTTTTCGTTTTCTGAGGTGCTTCGCAAGACGGATTTTCCTAAGGGCTTGCTTCGCTAGACGAAACGGCCCTGCCTCTCGTGTCATGGCGACGGTCACTGCATGCACGCACGCTCGCTTCCCCGCTCCTCCGGCTCCCTCCCACCTTCCCGCTGACGGCTCCTCCGGCTCCCTCCCACCTTCTGGCTGATGGCCGACCTTCCAGCTGCCTCGCGCCGCTGCCCACCGCCCTCGCGCGCTCCTCTGAGAGAGCCGTTGCCGCCAGCAGCCAGCGTTGCAGCCGGAGTCGCGCTCCTGAGCCCCGCCACCCTCCAGCAGCCGCGTCACGCGGTGGCCACAAGGCACGGGTGAGTCCGAGGTACTGGCTGCGGCAGCTGCCCTGCTTCTCCCCACCCCTCCCCGCCATTGTTAGTGTCTAAATGCAGTGGTGCTTCGCAAGACGAAAAAACTCGCTCAACGAATAAACTCGCGGAACGAATTAATTTCGTCTTGCGAGGCACCACTGTACAGTCTTCCAGGCCTCTCTATCTGGTCAAATTCTAAAATGTGCAAAGTGGGTGAATATATGTAGAGGGAATCCAGTGAAAGATCCTCTTGTTTAAAGCCCAAAATACAGTAAACCACTAAATTAAGATTCTGTGTAAATCAGGAATCAACATGTTAGAATCTGGAGTCTCCCAGAGAGGGCCGGTCCCAGCTTTGACGAAGACCTGGGCATGGCTGGGAACTGCCATTTTAATTCCCCACAATGCCCCAGCATGCCCAACGTAGTGTTGCCTCGGGGCATTCTGGGAAATTACAGTGGCAGCCCACAGACCCAGCAGGGTGGGCGTCAGGGCTGATGTGCCTTGCTGTGGCCTTGGGGTCTCGACGGTTGGCCTCAGATGCCAGCTGCTGACCCCAGACCGGCTATCTGAGTAAGTTCGCTGAGCTGCGGCTCTGGATCCCACTTACTGAGAAATAAATAATCCAGTGGATTCATATCTCCGTAGAACTGGATCCAGTCTGCCTGAGACACAATTTGCAAAGCTGCGGTCAAGGCCGTTGATCTATGCTCCTTTCCATGGACTGAGGTGCAGAGGAGCATTCTGAAATCTGGTCTCTTTGCAATGGCCTCGTTCAGACGTTGCAATAAGTCAGGGCTGCTGGCTTGTTGCAATTGATCTGGAAACCACGGTTTCAAGCTGGCCTGCAGCCCTGGCTTCTCGTGATGTGTGAACCCAGCGCTGGGATTTGGGAGACTGGGAAGACGCAAGGAATTGGGGCGGCTGCAGGGCAAGAGGGGATAGAATCACGGCAGCCTGGGCTGGCTGGAAAACAGAGCAGGCGTTCTGTTCTCCCGCGACTTGTCTAGAGATAACCACAGCCCTACAGTGGCGCCTGCACAGCAGCGGGGCCTTGGTCACCTGCCGTCACCATGGAGATGGCCTCTGGCCCCTGGATGGGAAGACCAGCCTCTCGCTTTCTCTCCGTGTGAGCGCGGGGGTCACTTGGTGCTATTCTGCCAGCGCCCAGCCTCTCCCGGGCTTTGTTGACGGGGGCCAGGGCAACTTTTCAAAGACGGCAATGCCTCAGAAGTTCACACGCCATCCCTGCTTGACCGTCACCCGGGCTTTTGCCGAGCGGAGACGAGAGCATTGTTCTCCACTCTTGCCTTTCTCAGAAAGGCCCAAAAAGAAGAAGAAGAAACCCCAAATAATAAAATAACTGGGAGTGGAGGAGCATGAAAGAACCACAAGGGATTCCCCCCACCCCAGATTCTTCTGGGAGAAAGGCCAAGCCTGACATAGCAGGCTAAGAGACCACAGTTTAAAAGGCCCAATTCCTTTGAAAGCTGTCTTGGCAGGGGAATCTGAGGCAGGCATCCTCCTCCTCCTCCTCTGGTGCATTATGTCACTTCCATGCTGAGCATCACTTTTGGGCCAGGGAGCATGTGAGGCAGTTGCCAGGCAACCAGCAACCCTCCTCTTCCCCCACCTGGGAGAGCAACTAACCCTTGGAGGTAAAGGGCAGAGCGGCAGGGAACAGGGGGGATGCGTCAACCCGGAGCACAATTTTGCCAAGTCATACGTGATGCTTCCGCTTCTGGGTAGGAATTAGCATGCCATTTCTGACAGTCACATGCTGTCTGTTTTTCGAGGCAAGCACGCCCCGTTTGTACACTCTCGAGACGGCGCCGCTTGCGTTCTCCCTGTGTGCGCACAACTACTGCTATCGGAGTGCCGCAGTATAGAATGGTAGAATTGGAAGGGAACCTAGGGATCATCTAGTCCAAACCTCCTGCAATGCAGGGATATGCACCTGTCCTGTTCAGAGATCAAACTGCAAGCTTGGCATTATCTAACCAACTGAGCTATGAAGTTCAGTCCTGTAGCTAAGACAGGACCTAAGAAAGACGTTGTTGACATCTGGCTGTCTCGAGAGACAATAGTGCGCGCCTCAAGGGGTTAAGGCAAACTGCTGCATTAACCCCCTGCAAGGCTTGGGACCAGAGTTTTCCGTCTCCTAGTTGGGCTTCCTTCCAAGCCCCATTTGCCCCTCGCTTCCCTCTACAACACATGCAGAAACCACCTTCTCATCTGTTGGAACCACTGTTGGTCTCATCCAATCAATCTGCCAGAGCTTTAGTCCCCTGGGAGACACAGGGCTCAAGTCCCCACTCACAATTAATCCAGAATGCGGCAGCTAGACTGGTGACTGGGAGTGGCCACCGAGACCGGTCCTGAGAGATCTGCATTGGCTCCCAGTACGTTTCCGAGCACAATTCAAAGTGCTGGTGCTGACCTTTAAAGCCCTAAATGGCCTCGGTCCAGTATACCTGAAGGAGCGTCTCCACCCCCATCGTTCAGCCCGGAAGCTGAGGTCCAGCACCGAGGGCTTTCTGGCAGTTCCCTCATTGTGAGGTTACAGGGAACCAGACAGAGGGCCTTCTCGGTAGTGACACCCACCCTGTGGAATGCCCTCTCAGCAGATGCCAAGGCAATAAACAACTATCTTACTTTTAAAAGACATCTGAAGGCAGCCCTGTTTAGGGAAGTTTTTAATGTTTAATGCTGTATTGTGTTTTTAATATTCTGTTGGAAGTTGCCCAGATGGGCAGGGTATGTATAAATAAATAAATAAATAATAATAATTATTATTATTATTATTATTATTATTATTAATATTATTATTAATATTATTAATAATAATCCACAAATAATTTTAAAAAGCCAACGGTAAAATCCGAAGCAAGGAAAAAGATTAGTGACGAAGAAGGGGGGGGGGGGAACCTAATGCATATATAAAGTTGCTGAATGTATTCCACACTGAAGAGACCGGGCGCAGTGGATTAAAAACAGGTGTTTAGAGGCTTTTTAGAGAGTGCTCCCCAATTACAGGCATTTTTCGCTTATGCACGCAGGGGCCTGGAACTTAACTCTCACATAACCAGAGTCACCTGTACTCTATCCCAGGGGTCAGCAACCTTTTTCAGCCATGGACCGGTCCACCGTCCCTCAGACCATGTAGTGGGCGGGACCATATTTTTTTTTGGGGGGGGGGAATGGACAAATTCCTATGCCCCACAAATAACCCAGAGATGCATTTTAAATAAAAGCACACATTCTACTCATGTAAAAACATGAGGCTGGATTGAGAAGGCGATTGGGCCGCATCCAGCCCCCGGGCCTTAGGTTGCCTACCCCTGTTCTATCCCAAGAACTGAATGCAGAGAAAGACTAGTAGGCCTTAGGTCAGGGGTGGACTAGGGGTAACATCACCCCCGGTCACTGGCTTTGCTACCTGAGGCTGATGGGAGTTGGAGTCCTGTCTGGAGGGCCGCAGGTTCCTCATCCTTGTCATAGGCTCACGATCCCTCTGTGTCATGAGGTAACCAATGAGCACCCAGATCCTCTGCGTTTACTTAAACGTGTGATCGCTCTTGTCCCCCAAATTCAATTTAACCAAAAATTGGTACAGGGTGAAAGGAGATAGAGGCAAGACCCGGCTCTACTGTTAGGCAAGGTGAGGCAACCACCTGAGGCGGAAGGGTTCATCCCCCTCGATTGGAGGACAGAGCTCTGTATGCAACACAGCATGCCCTGCAACCCCAAAACAAACTTGTGATCTGGGGTACCAGTAGAGGACACTATCTTGCTCTTCAGTGTGACTGTACGCAGCATTTCAGCCAAGATGCTTTTTCTGTGCCATTTCGCCCATGCGCAAGGGCACACCAGCGAAACACTGCCTGAAGAGGAACGCCAGGGCGACGATGCATACGACTTGATGTGATGGTACACACCATTGAAAAACCCAGGTTGCATTTTTCTGTGGTGCTGAACCCATACAAAGGAGCGCACAGGCACACCTGCTCTGCGCGGGGAGGAATCTCAATGAGATGGTACACATTTATTGCTTTTGCAACGTTTTAACAACGCACATACAGTGGTACCTCAGTTTTCAAACGTCTCCATTTTTGAACATTTCGGTTTTCGAATGCTGTAAACCCAGACGTGAATGCTTCAGTTTTCAAGCATGCCTTGGAAGTAGAACATGCCACGCGGCTTCCATATTGAATTTTCGTTTTTTGAACATTTCGGAACATCTTCTGGAACGGATTATGTTCGGAAACCGAGGTACCACTGTATACGGATCAGTAACGTGGTGGGGAACAGATGCAAAGCAGCCCAGAGTTATGGAAGATCCAGCCGTGCTCCAGTTCCGGCACGGATTTGCAGAATTCTCCTTGCCGAACCAGAATTCAGGAAGAACAGAAGGCAGAGAAATGCGCAAAAGAAAGGAGCCGGACAGGGGATGGTATCTCACATCCCTGCTTTCACATGAGCTGCCTGACCACCCCCCATCACTGGTTGGGGTCCAGAAGGTCATCCCCTGAGGCTTGCCCTGCAGCAGATATCCTGTTGAGGTGACTCCCTCCCTCCCCCTGCCTCCTACTGGCCCTGTGGCTCAGTCCTTGGCCTTGCCGGGTCCTGAGCAGACGCGCCTACCTTTCGGCTGCTCCCTAGCCAATCTTTTAACAGCACCGAGTCAACTGCCTATGGCAGGAAGGTTAAAATCTTTCCTCCAGAGGTGGAAAGCCCTCGGGCTCCAGTTGATTTGTGCATGCAAGCCGGCTGCTGCTGCTGCTGCTGCCGCCACCCCCACCCCAGGCACAAGCTCCATCCTGCAGCTCATCTCTCTCTCCACTCCCACAATTACCGGGAAATTGCTAGCCTATCTCCCGATTGCATTCGCAACGGAAATCGATAGCCCCTGCTCTCTTATGGAGTCTGAAGACCAGCCGACAGGAGAGAGACAGAAAGAGAATAAGAAATGTGGAGAGCGGGTGCCGGGCTCTTAAAAAGACCCCTGGGCACAGGCCCATGCCAAAGATTGGCATACCATTTGCATATGCTAATTTGTTGCGTGCGTCCATGAAAATTCAGACCAACTTTCAGAGGGAGGGGAAGCAAACTCACAGGGCTACCTCTGAGCTTTGGGGTGTATAGGATCGGTGAGTAGCATGTCCCGGGGTGATGGTTTGAGCCCTGTAAGTCAGGTGCAGAGGCCTGGAGGTCCGCTGGCCCCTGAACCTGAGGTACCCAACCTACTACCAAATGTGTAGTCCCCCCCATAGTTAATTGCGACAGTTAGTCTGCTGATCCTTGTCAAGTCTTTCCCCAGCTGCCTTCGCAGCTTGGCTGCCTGGAGAACTCCTTCAAATAATTACCAGGGGTTACAGAAACGTTTCTCAAAGTTTCAACGGATTCAGAGGCCTGCTAGGACTTCCTTTAGGGGTTCTGCGTTTCCTGGCTCACACGTGAGTTTGGATGAAGGAGGACATGTTTTTTTTTGGGGGGGGGGATTGAGCCCTAGAGCTGCTTGGCCACCTGGAAAGAAAATAAAAATCCCAGGGGCTGCCCACCCCCCCCCCAGCTCCTGTCTTGGACCCGAAAGCTCAGGAGGAGGAGAGAGCAACTCTCAGAAATGTTAGCACAGGCATTCAGCTTTAATGCAAGGCAGAAAACATGTGGGTTTAAAAGGAAAAAAAGTTCTGGGGTGAGACACGCACATCTCAGCTTTCAACCACAGGGCTGCTACTTGTGGCAGAGGAAAAGAGATCTCTAGGGGAAGACATGTGTACGCTGCCCTTTCCTTTCCCCAACCTTCATGACAAGCACCGTATTTTTCGCTCTATAAGGCGCACCAGACCAAAAGACGCACCTAGTTTTTGGAGGAGGAAAACAAGAAAAAAAATATTCTGAATCTCAGAAGCCAGAACAGCAAGAGGGATCGCTGCGCAGCGAAAGCAGCAATCCCTCTTGCTGTTCTGGCTTCTGGGATAGCTGCGCAGCCTGCATTCGCTCCATAAGACGCACACACATTTCCCCTTACTTTTTAGGAGGGAAAAAGTGAGTCTTATAGAGCAAAAAATACGGTAAATCGTAACGGTCGAGAGGCCTTTCTTCAAGGTTGCATGACAACATGTGTTCTGTATCCACCCATGGCTCAAAACATGTGGGGCTGAATTTCAGATCAGTCATGGATGTACGTGCCATGTTCCTCAGTGGGTATCTCGTTGGTCTAGAAGATACCTCTACGGATGAGATAATGTCACAAGCCACTTTGCTTCCCAGGATCCATAATGAGGACAAGAGAAGAGACCGCTGGATCAGGCCAATGCCCCATCTAGTCCAGTATCCCATTCTCACAGTGGCCAACTAGATGTCTGTGGAAAGCCCACAAGCAGGATCCAAGCACAAGAGCGCTCTCTACTCCCGTGGTTTCCAGCAACTGCTATTCAGAAGTGTCAGGGAACTGCCATCGGAGCGGGAGGAGGTGAGAGGGCTCCCGGATGATGGTGGAGAGGGTCCCAGTAGGAGGAGGGATAGCCCATACGCTGGGGAAGGAAATCAGCGTAACACCAGTGGAGAAGGGGAGGAGATAGAGGAAGCGGAGAGGTGGCTCCAGGACTCTTCGCAGGAGACAAGCGGAGAGGGGACAAGTGCTCCGTTGCCCACACCCACAGTGCGCAAAAAACTTTTGCGCAGGCAACGGGGGAGGGGACTGGGCGTCAAGCAGCTTTTATGTTGGAAAAGGTTTAAGAAACGCCCACTGACGGATTCTGCCAGCGACTGAGGCAGCCACGAGATAGAGGCTCCTCTATCAGAAAGGGTTCAACCATGCAAGACAGCCACGAGTAAAGGCAACTTACGCACAAGCAATCTCTAGAACCATAACAAGAAGCATTGCTGCTTCCAATCAGCCCCCCCCCCCCGAGTTTGAAGAACTTCACTTCCATTTTGTGCTGGGCACAAGCTTGGCCCAGTTTGAAATGGGATTTGCCAACCACTGTTAGCCAGCCTTCCTTCCCTGTTACCACACACACACACACACAGTGCCCAAACATTGGCTCCCAGTACATTTCCAGGCACAATTCAAAGTGTTGGTGCTGACCTTTAAAGCACTAAACGTCCTCGGCCCAGTATATCTGAAGGAGCATCTCCACCCCCATCGTTCTACCCGGACACTGAGGTCCAGCGCTGAGGGCCCTCTGGCGATTCCCTCACTGCGAGAAGCAAAGCTACAGGGTACCCGGCAGAGGGCCTTCTCAGTAGTGGCACCCCCTGTGGAACGCTCGTCCATCAAATGTCAAACGAATAAACAACTACCTGACGTTTAGAAGACATCTGAAGGCAGCCCTCTTTAGGGAAGTTTTTAATGTCTGACATTTTAATGTATTTTTAATCTTTTGTTGGAAGCAGCCCAGAGTGGCTGTGGAAACCCAGACAGATGGGCGGGGTATATAAATAATAAACCATTATTATTATTATTATTATTATTATTATTATTATTATTATTATTAATACAAATCTCACCTTTGCAAAGTGGGGTGGGGGTAATTTGAAATGGGAAGGGTTTACTAGGGACGGGATAAAATTTCTCCTTAATCGGAAGTAATGCTCACAGGTGACATTTCCTGCTGGGGAGCATGGGATGTGTGGCTTCCCCTGACTCCTGAACTGAGTCGGGAGGCAGGGGAATTCAAATCCCATGCTCCCCAGATGCTGTTTCCTACCAAGGAACGTGGAAGCTGTAGGTTTCCAAGCATGGCTCTGCTTCCAGGTAGCCTATTGGCTCTTTGTTACTTGGCCTGCTTTAAAATACTTGGATCTTTTGCCTGGACAACCATCTAGCTTGGGCCTTGCCTTATGGGCTCATGAGCATCTGCATTCAACCTGCTTATGGCCCTGCCACCTTCCCACACACTCCAGCTTCAACGCTGGGTCATGAGAAATACGGGACCTCTCTTTTCTGAGCAATGTCCTGAATGAACTTTGGGTGAATGGCTCCTGATTTTGGGGGTGCTCTAGCTGCACCCAGACTGCATTCCCCCCCCCCCCCGCTTTGCTCTGGACTTTTCACCTCCTTTTGGACAAGGGAGGCCACACAGAGAAACCAGGTTACTGTCTGTGCTGGACAGTACAGTCCGACTGCTCCAGCTTTTGCAGTTGAGCTTTGAAGATGCTCTCCCAGGTGTCGAGATCTGCAACAGCCAAGAAACGAGAAGCAAAAACCGACAGTGCCAACAAAACCGCCATCCTGCAAATTGGCAATCTTGCTGTCTTTTCTCCAGCTGCTTACTGCTCTTTCGGATGGGGTTTCAACAGGGTCCTGTAAACTAAAAATAATACGTGCCATAGCCTGCCAATGATATGCCTGGAGATCTCACCGTTAATATAGTGGCGCCAGAGCCATCCCTCCGCAATCGGTTCTCTCTCTCTCTCTCTCTCTCTCTCTCTCTCTGTGTGTGTGTCTCCCTCTCTCCAAAGATGCTGCTCCAGAATGCAAAGCTCTTGCTAACCACAGGCTGCTCTGATGTGCCAGCTGCAAAGCCATCCACACGCCAGCCGCGTCTGCCAGCATTCCAGCCTCTGACCACCCTGAAACCAGGTTACGGCAGCTTCTACCACCAACACAGCTCAGGTTTTTTTTCTCAACACTGCAACTCTGATGGCGAAGGGCTACAGATCAGCGTTAGAACACCGACTTTGCACCCCAGGTCCAATCCCATGTGGCATCTGCAGGGAGGGCTGGGAAGGAGCCCCTGCCGGAAACCCTGGAGAGCTGCTGCCAGCCAGTGCAGGCAATAATGTATTTTTAATCTTTGTTGGAAGCCGCTCAGAGTGGCTGGGGAAACCCAGCCAGATGGGCAGGGTATAAATAAATAAATAAATAAATAAATAAATAAATAATAATTTATTATTTGTACCCCGCCCATCTGGCTGGGTTTCCCCTGCCACCCTGGGCGGCTTCCATAGAAACCAAAAATATACTAAAATATCACACATTAAAAACTTCCCTGAACAGGGCTGCCTTAAGATGTCTTCTGAATGTCAGGTAGTTATTTATCGCTTTGACATCTGACGGGCGCCACTACCGAGAAGGCCCTCTGCTTGGTTCCCTGTAGCTTTGCTTCTCGCAATGAGGGAACAGCCAGAAGGCCCTCGGAGCTGGACCTCAGTGTCCGGGCAGAACGATGGGGGTGGAGACGCTCCTTCAGGTATACTGGGCCGAGGCCGTTTAGGGCTTTAAAGGTCAACACCAGCACTTTGAATTGTGCTCGGAAACGTACTGGGAGCCAATGTAGGTCTTTCAAGACCGGTGTTATGTGGTCTCGGAGGCCGCCCCCAGTCACCAGTCTAGCTGCCGCATTCTGGATTAGTTGTAGTTTCCAAGTCACCTTCAAAGGTAGCCCCGCGTAGAGCGCATTGCAGTAGTCCAAGCGGGAAATAACTAGAGCATGCACCACTCTGGTGAGACAGCCCGCGGGCAGGTAGGGTCTCAGCCTGCATACCAGGTGGAGTTGGGAGACAGCTGCCCTGGATACAGAATCGACCTGCGCCTCCATGGACAGCTGTGAGTCCAAAATGACTCCCAGGCTGCGCACCTGGTCCTTCAGGGGCACAGTTACCCTATTCAGGACCAGGGAGTCCTCCACACCAGCCCGCCCCCTGTCCCCCAAAAACAGTACTTCTCTCTTGTCAGGATTCAACTTCAATCCATTAGCCGCCATCCATCCTCCAACTGCCTCCAGGCACTCACTTATTATTATTATTATTATTATTAATTATTATTATTATTACTGAGCCAGATGGACCAATGGTAGAATCACAACACTGTAGAGTTGGAAGGGACCCCCCGGGTCATTTAGTCCAACCCCCTGCAATGCAGGAATCTTTTGCCCAAAATGGGGCTCGAACCCACGACCCCAAGTTTCAAAGTCTCTTCCTCTACTAACTGAGCTATCCCAGGAGTCTTATCCTTTCTGTTATAAAGGTACAGCACAATGTACTCTAACAGGGCAGTGGAAGCAAAGAGAAGACAGGTCCCTGTCCTCAGCAAGGGTGAAATCCAAGGGCCGAACTGATGGAACACGGGCGGGGGGTGCGAGGTTGTCGAGTTTTCAGGAGGATTAAAATTTTAAAAATGATGATCGCTGCAAAATGCGGAGAACTGGAAAAAGGAGAAAACTGAGAGGAGCAGAAATGGACATACCCTTTCACCCCTGACTGAGACCCTGGGGAGCAGCTGCCAGTCAGAGCAGACAATATTGGCCTAGATTGATACACAGCCTGGGCTGGTGATGGGCAACGGCCTGGGCTGCTATATGTGGAGCCCATAATAGCCTTAGTACTTCCAGGTAGGGCTGGGATAAGATTCCTGCCTGGAATCATGAGGAGCTGCTGCCAGTCAGTGTGGGCAATACTGGGCTGCTTCTGATCCCCGTATGACAGAGGTTTGCAACCTTTTTGAGCCCACGGCTCCCTAGACCAACTACATCCTTTCTGCGGCTCCCCCATGGGGAAACGTGCCCCGAGTCTCAGGAGCTGTTAGGTCTCCCCTTGCCCGCAGAGCCGGCAGCCCCTCACCCATTTTTTGAACACCCTCCCTTGTGGAGGATTCCCTCGGGCACCTCTCCTGTCCTCTCTCCTCGGGAATCCTTGACCGCTTACTTCAGCTCCAGGCAACCAGCATCTCCCTTGGCCAGGCCCAGAGACCCCATTTGCCTGAAGGCCTTGTAGTCAGGGCTGCTGAAACAAAGAGCTGCACGGTACGTTTCCGAGCACAATTCAAAGTGTTGGTGCTGACCTTTAAAGCCTTAAACGGCCTCAGTCCTGTATACCTGAAGGAGCGTCTCTACCTCCATCATTCTGCCCGGACACTGAGGTCCAGCGCCGAGGGCCTTCTGGCAGTTCCCTCACTGTGAGAAGCCAAGTTACAGGGAACCAGGCAGAGGGCCTTCTCGGTAGTGGCACCCGCCCTCCCACCAGCTGTCAAAGAGAAGAACAACTAACAGACTTTTAGAGGACATCTGAAGGCAGCCCTCTTTAGGGAAGCTTTTAATGTTTAACAGACCACTATATTTTAATACTCTGTTGGAAGCCGCCCAGAGTGGCTGGGGAAACCCAGCCAGATGGGTGGGGTATAAATAATATATTCTATTCTAATTCTATTCACATGTCTCTGGACATGGAGACGTGAGAGGGCATCAGAGGGGGGGAGGGAAGGAAGGGGGGGGCAGTGCTGCCCAGGGCACATCTGGCTACCATTCCAGGCGCCCCAGGGTGCCAGGGACGCACTGCTTGAAACCCTCTGCCTTATGGGACAGCTGCATCTTCCTGCATTACAGGGGGCTGGAGTAGATGATTCTCGGGATACCTTCCAACTCTGTGATTCTATGCACCAATGGTCTGACTCTGCCAGCTTGCCACGTTCCTAAAACCGCTTGCGACCGCGCAGAGGGAAACGTTAACGGAAGATGCCTTCCTGGGGGGAACATGCTGCTGGCCCCAGTCACGGAAACGCTTTGCGTACAGATGTCTGCTAACAAGTGCAAGAGGCAGGGGGAGAGACAGACTCCTCCGTCCCTGACGCAGCAGCCAGATTTCGCACTCGTTCCTAAATTAAATTCCAAACGGCGCTTCGACTTGGGAGCGGGTGGGGGACGTGAGAATGTGGCAGAGGCTGCCTGCCACATCCACCTCTTCTGCGCTCTGCTCTCCCCGCCCCCACCCCGCTCTCGCGTCCGCCTTCCCCACACCACCAACTCTGAGAGCGTGAGCCTGTCAGCATGTCAGCTGCGGTGCTGCCTAATTGTGAGCTCCTGGAGTTTAAAGAAACCCTCTCTGGCCGACTGCCACACTGCAAACGGCTTCGTATGATTTTATCATTAGGAATGGGGAAGGATGAGATGCGAGGGTGCGGCGGGAGGCGAAGATACGGGGAGCCAGAAAGGAGGGGTTTGCAAGGGGAAAAACCCACAACAACCTCCCAACGCCTAGGAAAATGGCTTTGAGACCGGGTTGACTGTACCGACTATGGCTGTGCAGATTTAAAGTATTCCCTTGCAAAGGCTTCCGGAAACTGTAGTTCTCCCTTTGCAGAGCTACAGTTCCCAGCGCCCTTCACAAACTACACTTCTCAGGATTCTGGGGAAGGGGGCTTTAAACATGATTCAGAAGCATGTTGCCTGTGTCCAGGGATTACAGAACGTCTCTAAATCAGGGGCGAGAAATTGGTTAGTCCAGGAGCCACGGTCCCCTACCAGCAACCTTCTGGGGGAGGGGCACATGCCAGGGGTGGGTGGGGCCAGAGGCAGAAGTGGGCAGAGCAAGGATCGTGGAACTGGAAGTCACCCCAAGGGTCATCTAGTCCAACCCCCTGCAATGCAGGGATCTTAGCTAAAGCATCCATGACAGATGGCTACCCAAGCTCTGCTTAAAAACGACTCTGAACTTTGGTGCTGTAAGCTACATTCCAGCCAGGGAAAAGCGAGAGGTTCATGCACACAGGAACACAGTGCCTACTAGCCGTGATGGTTCTGCTCAGCCTCCACAGTCAGTAATGCTTCTGAACACTAGTTTCTAGAAAATGCAGGAGGGGCGAGGGCTCAGGCGCAGTGTTAGAAAGCGAGATATGAAAGCTAGAAGCTAAACGGCACCTTAAACCCAGGTTATGGGCGCAAGAACGGAATGTCTAGGTGTGCTTTCTTCATATAACAAGGATACAAAGCTGAAAACGAATGCACTGCAGCTAAAATATTATGTTCATATTTCACATGGTCTAGTCCAGGGGTCAGCAAACTTTTTCAGCAGGAGGCCGGTCCACTGTCTCTCAGACCTTGTGATGGGCCGGACTATATTTTGAAGAAAAAAATGAACGAATTCCTATGCCCCACAAATAACCCAAAGATGCATTTTAAATAAAAGGACACATTCTACTCATGTAAAAACATGCAGATTCCTGGACTGTCAGCGGGCCGGATTAAGAAGGGGATTGGGCCGGATCCGGCCCCTGGGCCTTTGTTTGCCTACCCATGGTCTACCCCTTCTGCTGTCCACCCCTATAATATTCTTAAGAGGGTCTCTTCTCCAGTGTTCAGAGAGTAGCTGGAAGTGGGGAGAAAGGAAAAAGGTCCTCCTTTCCTTCTACTCTGCAGTTTTAATCTGAAATCTTTGGCTCAGTACTGTGCCCAGAACTCAGAAACTGCTCACTCTAATGAAATATGCTGTCGCAAAATGCGCCTAGGATAATGGGAGTTTCGAACACAGCTCAGGCACCACTTGTCAGCTCCCCATGGGTATCTGTATGCTGAGCCACTGATTTGATCCATCAGCTGGGCTCCACTTTTGCTCTTCTCTCTCCATCCTATGGGCAGGCAAGAATTATCATTGTTCTGGAAGACATTCCAGCCAGGTCAAAGCACTTGAGGCAGCGGAGCAGAGGATGGGGGCCACGCACTGCCATAGTTAAGGATGGAGGAAAAAAATCTGAGTTGCTGGCTTGACTGCACTGGCTATCAATTAGTTTCTGGGCTTAATTCAAAGTTTTGACTTATAAAGCCTTAAACCAGTGGTTTTTAACCAGTGTGCCGTGACACCCTTGGGTGCCTTGAAATATGGTCAGGGGTGCCATGGGCAACACTGGCCTCTGTCCCTCTTTCCTTCCCTCCCTCCTCTGGTGCCCTCTTGCATCTCTGTCTCCCAAAGGCTTGTACAGCTGTTTGTTGCAGCAGCCCTGGCTACAAGCTCCGCAAGCAAACGGTGCCTCTAGGAGGTACCTTTCTTTGGGGTGGTGATGGGGGACAGTTCAGAGACCAGGCTGCTTGGAGGACTCCCAAGAAGAGGGGAGAGGAGGCTGAGGGAACACTCCACAAGAGAGGGTGTTCGGAAAAGGGTGAGGGGCTGCCAGCTCTGAAGGCAAGGGGTGACATAACTGAGCCCCACAGGGGTGCCACAGAAAGAATGTAGTTGATTAAGGGAGCCATGGACTCAGAAAGGTTGAAAACCTTTGCCTTAAATGGCTCAGGACCACAATACCGCCTCTCTCCATATGAAGTGGCCCAGTATTTGGCTTTTAACTTTTAGTTCTTTAGCTTTTAACTATCTATGGCCTTTTTGAGAGGGTGGGATGTTTTAATCTAGTTTTTTTTTAAATAACAAAACCCCCCCAAAAAATGTATTTTAGATTATTATTTTTTTAAAATTGCTGGTTTAAATATATTTTATTTATTTATTAGATTTGTATGAAGCCCTTCATCCAAAGATCACAGGACAGGTTCACAACATAAAAACACAAAATGAGAACGCAAAATACATAATAAAAACAAACCAATAACCCCCTCCTCCCACAAACACATTTTAAAGACCATACTATTTCTTTATACAAATTGTAATATATATGAATAGTATATCTGTATGTATTCCTCTTTTTTTGCTTAAAATACTGTATGTTGCTTTGAGCTGCTACAGCAAAGAAAGTGATTAATAAATTTAATAAATAATAGTAACGACAATAAAGTTGCATTTAAAGGAGAACTTAATTTGCACTTTGCAAAACAATACTGAAACACAGATCCAAACGCCTATGAATTTTGCAATGCAGCTCGCCAGCCAAGCAATGTGCATATCCGTTAGGGTAACATGTACCAGTTTGGTGTAGTGGTTAAGAGCGGTAGATTCGTAATCTGGGGAACCGGGTTCGAGTCTCCGCTCATCCACATGCAGCTGCTGGGTGACCTTGGGCCAGTCACACTTCCTTGAAGTCTCTCAGCCCCACTCACCTCACAGAGTGTTTGTTGTGGGGGAGGAAGGGAAAGGAGAATGTTAGCCGCTTTGAGACTCCTTCGGGTAGTGATAAAGCGGGATATCAAATCCAAACTCTTCTTCTTCTTCTACTGAAAAATGCAGCTACTGGTGAACACCACATGCAGAAGTGCATAATGTTTGGCCAAACTGCATACACAAACATCGGGAGAATTAATGCTAAAATGCTGGCGAATTTTCAAGAAGACTTATTTATTTTATTTTGAAGAATCTCCAATTGATGCAGGAATGTGGAGAACTGAACATAAAAGATTGGGGCGGGGGGAATGAGAAAGGAAATTGAAACCGATGTGATTCGCTCCTCCCTCTTCCCGATTATCCGTCTCTCCCCTTTCTGCCTACATATCCATTGGTGGTTCTGCTGCAGAGGTGGCTATTGTGTTAACCAGCAACAAAGCCTCTCTCTCTTCCCCCCCATTGCCGGCTCTCCAACCATGTGCAGCAAGACTTGTGGGGCATGTCACTTCCCACCCATTCCAGACCTCCCCCCTCCCCAATTAGAATTAATTAGCAGCGGGGGAATTGAAAGAGGGAAAGGAGGAAGGAGACAGAGAGAGAGAGAATCAGGATCTGGTAAAAAAAATATTCCAGCATTGCAGTGTACAGACAGGCCACAGCAGTCAGGCCTGACGTGCGCAGGGACCTGGAGGGAAGGAAAAGGGGAGGTTGGCTGCATTTGAATTCTCTGTTTCTCTCTCTCTCTCTCTCTTTTTCTTCTCCACCTCTTGCAGGAGAAAAAAGGAGGAGCTGGTAGAGTCACTTTCCCTCTCCCAGCCCTCCTCATTCATCTTCTCCGATCGCCCCTCCCAGATGCACACGCTCCCTCGGAAATCAGCAGAGTGCAGCAGCTGTTCCTTGCACACTTCACTTGACCACAGATGATGATAAATGGAGCTGGGGTGGCGCCAAAATGGTGCGCGCGCAAAGGGGGGACGGGGGTGAGCAAGAGGGATGTGCTGAGCGGGGGATCCCTGCTGGGTTTGGCTGAAGCTTTTCTGTGTGCTCCCAGAGTACGGGCGGCAGGGTGTGTGTGGAGAAGGAATCCCCAAAGGTTCCCATCCGTTGTTGGCATCCCGTCTGCCTCGAGGGACAATGGAGCGCACCTCCGGGGGTGAAGTCAAACTGCAACACAAACGTGACCCCCCCCCCGGGTGCAAGCCTGAGCAGTGTGTATGGAGGTCCTGGGCTGCCCAGAAGACAAGACCCCCCCCCTCTAGGCTTGGGCAATGTGGTCCAAAGGAAAGCAGAACAAGACGTTTGGCACCAGCTTGGCCGCCACCCAACCGTCATAGGGTTGTTGTTGTTTAGGGAGTGGAAGTCCAAAAACAGCTGGGGACCCAAGCTTGGGAAACCCTGGTCTACACTGACTCTCCAGTTTTTCAGAGAAGAGATTCTCAGCCCTACTAGAGAATCCAAAGATTGAAACTAGGACCTTCTACATTCAAAGCAGATGTCCTACCACTGAGCTTTGGTCTTCCCCAAAAGCTTGGTCCATAATTTTAGGACCATCAGAAGCTGTCTTATACCCAAGTGGCACCACTGGTTTATCTTGTTGTTTAGTCGTTTAGTCGTGTCTGACTCTTCGTGACCCCATAGACCAGAGCACGCCAGGCATTCCTGTCTTCCACTGCCTCCCACAGTTTGGTCAAACTCATGCTGGTAGCTTCAAGAACACTGTCCCACCATCTCGTCCTCTGTGGTCCCCTTCTCCTTGTGCCCTCCATCTTTCCCAGCATCAGGGTCTTTTCCAGGGAGTCTTCTCTTCTCATGAGGTGGCCAAAGTCTTGGAGCCTCAGCTTCAGGATCTGTCCTTCCAGTGAGCGCTCAGGGCTGATTTCCTTCAGAACGGAACCTCACAGGAACTCCTCTTCAAATTTGTCAGGTTTTCCCCTTAGCCCAGTGTTGTAATGGTAAAGGTAGTGCAAAAGGGCAAGGGAAGACCTTCTGGGATATATGCAGAGAGGGAGCAATGGTTTGCAAAGCTATCAGCCCTAACGGCCCCTCCGGCTGGCCACTTGCATGTCCAGCCTTGCTTGCTCACATGTTAAATAATGAAATTTCTCTCTCTCTCTGTCTCTCTCTCCCTCACACACACACACACACACACACAGAGGCAAGGGGAATCTCCACACCAGGACTCTGCCCCGAGGACATTTGGAAAGTGTCAGTCAACTGCCATCCTGTCTCTCGCTTCCCTTGGAAAATGGAGAGATACTTATGTTTAGAAACCTCTGGGGCTGGTGAGGTTGGAATGTGGTCTGCTAGTTGCCAAGGTAAGAGTCCAAGGCCAGAATGAGACCCTTAGAGGTCAAAAGCACTGAAAAGATTCTGGTCTCTCCCACCCACATAATACACTTCTTTTTTCACTAGGATATCCATTTCTATGCCCGCTCTGCCGGAGTATACATATTTTTGCAGACATTGCTGAGCTGGAGAGCTGCATTGCAAAATTCAGAGATGTACGGATTTCAACGGACAGCTGCGTTTAGGTTCCCACGTACTGTTTTGGAAAGCGCAAACTATACAAAGTCACCTTTAAATGTGAGCTGATCTGAAATTCTCCCCTCTCCCTACTTCAGCTTTAATCATCCTGCAGCAAGGCTTGAATGGAAAGAAAAACCTGCTTGCTTTTTTCACCTGACTACGAGGCTCAGTGAAGAGGAAGGAATCCTGAAAGAAGGTTCTCTCCTTCGTGCCACGGGGGAATGAAGCCAGTAATGTTTCTAAAACCTTTACCGTCTCTAAAGAGGACCATGGCAACAAGCAGAACTCTGGTTGTCTTCTGGCCAAGTGTGATGCTCATTCCAGCCCCAGAAGGAATGTGGTTTTTAAAAAGGCCTGCATCTATCCAAAAGATAGACCGCATAAACTGAGGTTACAGTGGTACCTCGGGTTAAGAACTTAACTCATTCCGAAGGTCCGTTCCTAACCTGAAACTGTTCTTAACCTGAGGTATCACTTTAGCTAATGGGGCTTCGCGCTGCTGCTGCGCTGTTTCTGTTCTCACCCTGAAGCAAAGTTCTTAACCCGAGGTACTATTTCTGGGTTAGCTGAGTCTGTAACCTGAAACGTCTGTAACCTGAAGCGTCTGTAACCCGAGGTACCAACTGTATTTGTTAGCATCTTATATCAACACTGTGAGCCTGTTGTTATAAAACAGGAACACCTTAACAAGGGATTTGGTGCTTAGGATTCTAGACAATAAAGGCCTAACTCAGACGCTCCCAGTGTCCCTATTTTTCAGGGACAGCCCCAGATTTACAGAGGACATCTCAGTTTCTAATTTTTTCCTGGAGTGCTGGAGGGGATGGAGTTATGCGACGCCCCGAGCCAAGGAGATAAGTAACTATACAACCTTTAGAAGACATCTGAGGGCAGCCCTGTACAGGGAAGTTTTCTAAAAATTATTGATTATTATTAATTCCACTGAATGTATAATCCACCCTTCCCTCCAAAGGAGCCCAGGCAGGCAAACAACAAGTGAGAAAACAATGAAATCAATATTTTGAAACTTCTTAAAACCATTCTAGAACAGAAGCAGACTGGGAAAGACCTGAACTTAAAAGGCTTGTCAGAAGTGGAAGATCTTCAGCAAACACTGAAAAGATAACAGATAAGGCAGCCATGAAGCTCACTGAGTGCTCTTGGGTCAGTAAGTCACTCTCAGCCATACCTACCTAACAGGGGTGTTGTGAGGAGAAAACGGGGAGGAGAAATATGTATACCACTTTGAGCTCTTTGGGGGAGAGGTGAGATATAAATGCAATAAAATAAAAGGCCTAATTTCTGTGTTGTGCAGAGCAGCCCTCCTGATATGATGGTATCTGCAGGAGGCCCTCAGCAGCAGAGTACAGATATCAATCAGATATAGAAGGGTTGAGATGATCTTTCAGGTATCCTAGGCCTAGGACCCTTGTACCTACGGGACCGCCTCTCCTGGTATGCCCCACAGAGAAAATTACGGTCTTCAAATAAAAACATCTTGAAGGTCCCAGGCCACAGAGAAGTTAGGCTGGCCTCAACTAGAGCCAGGGCTTTTTCTGGTGGAACACTTTGTCACAAGAGACTAGGGCCCTGCGGGACTTAACATCTTTCCGCAGGGCCTGCAAGACAGAACTGTTCCACCAGGCCTTTGGCCAGGGCACAGCCTGACTCCTTCCCTCGGCAATCTTCGCAGAGCTCTGGCCCAATGGTTGCCAGTGGCTTGAATTAATTAATTGTATAATGAATGATTTTAGAGTGTTGTTTGTGCTGTACTTTTGTACTGTTCTACTGTTGTTAGCCGCCCTGAGCCCGGCTTCAGCTGGGGAGGGCGGGATATAAATAAAATTTATGATTATGATTATAATGATTATGATTATGATTATGATCCTGATCCCAAGTTGTATAGGGCTTTGTACACCAAAACCAGCATCTTAGCCCGGTAGTTAACTGGCAGCCAGATTCTACGAATGCTGCAGAAGACGTAGACCAAATCAAGATGAAGCATGACACCCGTACCTAATAAACCCTGGGAAAGGCTAGCAGCTCATCTGTATGAATTGGGAGGTCAACCCGTTCTACTGAGATACTCCTCTTTCCTAACCATTAATTCCCATGGTGTTGTTGCACAACTGAAGAGCGTAATGGTCTGCTTCAGCACTCCAGATGAACTTGTGACTGACAATGAAACCCAACCCACAGAGGCAGAGTTCCACTCACTCCAGATACCTTTTGATTTTGGCCATATTACCACTAGCCCTCACAGGTGGCAGCCAGTGACCATTCGAACTGGTAGGGTGAAAGGCAGGGAGGTCAACAGGAGGGGGCGCCAGAGCCAATGACAAGCACACCTTGGCTGGATGTAAGTCAGAAGGTAGGCAGGTGGGGGCTCACTGAGGGCAGACAGAGGTTGGTGGGGCCAGTGGTGTAGCATGGGGGGTGCAAGGGGGCCCGGCCGCACCGGGCGCAACATCGGGGGGGGGGCGCTCGCACTCGCAGCTCTCTGCCCCTACCTGGCTCACTCTCTCTCTCTCACTGCAGTGCTGGCTGTGCGAATCCGATCCGAGCCGCCGGGTCGCCGCCCGCTGTGGAGGGGAGGGTGCCAGGCGTGCGGTGCGGTGCGGAGAGAGAGCGAGGGACTATCTGGGGGAGGGACAGTGCAGCGGGGGGGCGCAAATTACTTGACTTGCCCCGGGTTAGGGGGCGCAAATTACTTGCCTTGCCCCGGGTGCTGACAACCCACGCTACGCCACTGGGTGGGGCAGCACTACATTTTCCCCATATGGGTCAGCCTCCTTTGGTCCTGACTCTACTCTTGCAAATGGGGATGCAGAGAGGGAACTGCAGACTGCAAAGGAAATCTAGAGTCAGAATGCACCAGTTATTGCTTTCTTAAGCCACAGATCAACATCACTGAACACCCAGCGGAGAAGACTTTCATTCCAAAGCGGCTTGACCTGGAAAGAGATGCTGCTTCTGATTAAGTTGTGAATATTTCTATAACCAGCACAATTCAGTGCAGGAACGACCATGTTTCGAGCCCGGAGAGTTTCTGTCAAGCTTGGTGGGGGAAAGACAGGGGAGGGGCTGGCTAATGCACAAAGAAGAAGAAAATGGAATGCCCCAATCAGATGAGACTGGGCCGGCCCTACCATTAGGGCCATTACTGGGCAGAATAAAGGCTCACACCTGAGAGAGCCAGATGCAGCTTCCTAAGAAGCTCATTGTGTGACCTTGGACCAGTTGCTCTTTCACAGCCTTAGCGCCCTCCCAAGCCCGGTGCTGAGGATAAAGTATGGAAAACGTTTGCAGTGCCTTGAGCTCTTTGGTGGAAAGCCAGGGTGTTTTTTTTTTAAAGAAAAGAAAATGAAAAACATAAAAGTATAATGCAAGATGCCACTCTCTTGTAATTTTCTCTCCGGAGCAGGCAGGAGGCCTTGGCCACGGGGAGCGAAGGCCAATCTATTGTGTCTCGCTGTGCTGTCTTTTCTCATGCCTGCTCCTCCAATTCCATCTTTGAAGTCCCCCCCCCTCACTTTGGTCCCCGCGGAGTCCCTCCTCCTCCTCCTCACGTCTCCAAGCCATTAGCCATTGTAAATAATGGCCCCTCTGCTCCCTCCCTTCCCCCTCTGCCTGCCCGGCTGTGAGGGGCGGCTGTCTGGGAAGGAGGCCGGGGCGAGGTTGTTGCAGGAGTTCACGCAGGCGGCCTTTCACAGCTCTCTCCGGGAAAAAGGCAGGGGGGCGGGCGGAGGTGGGGTGGGGGGTTGCCTCATTGCAGAGGCTCATTCAGCAGCCGCCCTCAGTGAAATATTTATTCCTGGGCTGCCTATTTCTCTTTTTTTCCCCAATGGGGGTGGGGAGGGAGGTTAAAAGGACAATGTGCTTTCAAGAGGGAATTATTGAGCTGAAATCACTGCGAACTATGGAAGAGAGAGAGAGAGGGAAAGTGATATTTCGATTCAGAAGTTCATAACTGGCTGCACTGATCTCCACCTTCCCAGTTATCACCCTCCATCTTTCCAAGCGACTCAAAAGCAGGGGGGGGGGAGCTTTTCGAGGTGGGAGGATCCTATGTCTCATTGTGGGGGGTGGGAAGGTTAAAAAGGGCCAAGGCTGGAAAGGAAAGGTGTTTACCCACATTGCAGCTGGCAAAGGGACAGGAGTCGTTCCATAGAAGCCACCAGTTTGGTGCCAAGCGGAACCACGTCATTGCAAGGACATGCTGGCTGGTGAAGCAGGCATGCAATGCAGGTATTTCCTCCTGATGAGGAGAGGTCGCAGTTCAATGGTAGCTACAAGGACCCAGTGTGGGGCATGACAAAGCACCCAAGTTCAGCCCCTGGCATCTCCAAAGAAAAAGCATCCGACAGGAGGGAGTGGGAGAGACAGATGCTGGAGACCCCAGGAATCCGCTGCCAGTTAGGGCCCATCCACACTTGCCCCAGAATTCATAGTTTCTGTGGTCAGTCGGTCAGCTTGAAGGCCATACCAGAGCACCTTGTACTCTGGTGCACAGCTTTTTAAATGTGCAATTTCTGCGTCCACCCTTGGGTTTTCCATTATTATTATTATGAATAATAATGCTATCAATGGCTACTACTCGTGACACCTGTGTAATAATAATAATAATAATAATAATAATAATAATAATAATAATAATAATTTATTATTTATACCCCACCCATCTGGCTGGGTCGCCCCAGCCACTCTGGGAGGCTTCCAACAAAACATTAAAAAAAAAAAAACATATTAAACATTAAAAGCTTCCCTAAACAGGGCTGCCTTTAAATATCTTCTAAAAGTTTGGTAGTTATTTTTCTCTTTGACATCTGGTGGGAGGGCGTTCCACAGGGCGGGTGCCACTACCGAGAAGGCCCTCTGCCTGATTCCCTGTAACTTGGCTTCTCGCAGCGAGGGAACCGCTAGAAGGCCCTCAGAGCTGGACCTCGGTGTCCGGGCAGAACACCTGTTTACTACCTTCGGTTTTGAATGTGGCATGGCTCTGATATGAGCTGCTGGTGACCACCATTAGGGGAATTTGCTGGTGTGCTTAGATCCTGCTTGTGACGTTTCCCACAGGCATCTGTGGGAAGAAACAAGGTGCTGGACTCTTGCCTGAACCAGCAATGCTCATCTTATGTTCCCGTATTCTTGTCTCAACATTTTCACAGAGCTGAACTGCATCACGAACTGAGAAATTAACAGGAGGAATGTTCAAAGGCAACCCGGCTTCGCTCGGCCAACGAACCACAGAACTGGGCAAGGGTTGTGGTTTTGGTTTTAAACGAGTGTGGAATGAACAGCACAATCTTCAACAAAGGGAAGTCCCGCCTGTGAAGGCTCCTGTGATGGCTCTCCGCCTCCCCTCTTTGAATCATCGCCAACCTCTGTGGAGGTGAGGTGTGCAGAGGAGAGACAGAGGGAGGATCAGGAGACAGGAAATGGGACTGAGATTACATTGGGAGGTCCCATGAGCAATGCGGACAGCCAGATGCAAGGACATCTGATAAGGTAGACTGGCCTTGGCTGCTGATTCCCAGGCTACACAAGACCTCTCAGCTCCTTTCCCAGAAAACAAACAGGAAACTCCCCTCCCCAAGTTGATGAAGGGCTTCCAAAGAGGACTAGACAAATTCATGGAGGACAAGAATTCTAGCCAGGATTGGCTCTGTTGCACCCCAAATGGGTACCAGCTATGGCTATGCCTTCTAGTTGCTGGGAACCACATATGGGGAGACTGGCTGTTGTGCTCAGATCCTGCTTACGGGCTGCCTATGGACATCTGGTTGGCCACTGTGAGAACAGGATGCTGGACTAGATGGGCCATTGGCCTGATCCAGCAGCCAAGCTCTTCTTAGGAAAAGAACAAGAGTGATTTTTAGAAAACCCAGTCTGCAGGCAAGGTTGTATTTTATAGGTACCACATACATACCCCACGTTTACAGAGGGAAGGTTTCCTAGCACGTCAAGTCCTCCAGCCCCATAAATCAGTAATAAAATATTACAAAGCAGTATCGAAACATCAAGAAACAGAGCAAGATCTGCGAGAAGCAGCATGTGTTATTCACGATTATCCTTATGAGATGGTCAAGTCTCTAGGACCCACTTAAAAGTGGGGAAGGAAGAGGCACGGTGTAGTTGACCACCACCTTCCCTACTCAGGATGGGTGATATTTTCAACATCATGATATATCACCAGCTAAACATCATGATATACTGTTATACAGTGGTACCTCGGGTTAAGTACTTAATTCGTTCTGGAGGTCCGTTCTTAACCTGAAACTGTTCTTAACTTGAAGCACCACTTTAGCTAATGGGGCCTCCTGTTGCCACCGCGCCGCCGGAGCTCGATTTCTGTTCTTATCCTGAAGCAAAGTTCTTAACTTGAAGCACTATTTCTGGGTTAGCGGAGTGTGTAATCTGAAGTGCATGTAACCTGAAGTGTATGCAACCTGAGGTACCACTGTATTACAATGTCTGAAATAAAGATGGAGCTATGTAGAGGCACTGACTGGCTTCACGGTTTTTCCAGCATCATGATTTTTGCATAGCACACACACGTCATGATTTGTGCCAGGTCAAAAATTATGAAACCGATATCACAATATGGACTTCAAACCAGTTTTGGATGACATATTGACATATCACCCAGCCCTAGCCCCTACCTTCTAGGGCAGCGAACAGGGCCTCAAGAGTCTGATCTTACAGCATGGGGAAGTTATGGGGAAGAGATGTATCTCAGCGGTAGAAGGTCTGCTTTACAGTCAGGAGGCCTCAACTGCAATCCCTGGCCTCTTCAGGTGAGACTAAAAAAACCCCCTGGAGAGTTGGTGCTGCCAGTGTTCACAATACTCAGCTAGATGAACCAAAGGTCCGACTCAACAGCAATAAAACTGCCAGCACATTTGCAAAGCCAAGCAGAGTCTGGTATGGTTTCAAATTGGATGGGGGACAGTGCATTGATATTCCTGCATTGCAGCGGGCTGGATTAGATGACCCTCAAGATCCCTTCCAACTCTACAATTCTGAGATTCTATGAAGACAGCTAATAGTGTTCCCAAAAGTCCATCTGGGCAGAGGGGCTCCTGGGAGAGCTGTCAGAAGGGAGGGACATCGTTTCAGCCCAAGCCATGCTATTCCTAGGATGGAAAGCCTTCCTGCATATCCTTATGAGTGGTAAAGGTAAAGGTACCCCTGCCCGTACGGGCCAGTCTTGACAGACTCTAGGGTTGTGCGTCCATCTCACTCTAGAGGCCGGGAGCCAGCGCTGTCCGCAGACACTTCCGGATCACGTGGCCAGCGTGACAAGCTGCATCTGGCGAGCCAGCGCAGCACACGGAACGCCGTTTACCTTCCCGCTGGTAAGCAGTCCCTATTTATCTACTTGCACTTTGACATGCTTTTGAACTGCTAGGTTGGCAGGCGCTGGGACCGAACGATGGGAGCGCACCCCGCCGCGGGATTCGAACTGCTGACCATGCGATCGGCAAGTCCTAGGCGCTGGGGTTTTACCCACAGCACCACCCGCGTCCCTCTTATACAGTGGTACCTCAGGTTAAGTACTTAATTCGTTCCAGAGGTCCGTACTTAACCTGAAACTGTTCTTAACCTGAAGCACCACTTTAGCTAATGGGGCTAAAGTGGTGCTGCCGCGCCGCCGGAGCACGATTTCTGTTCTCATCCTGAAGCACTAACTTCTTAACTTGAAGCACTATTTCTGGGTTAGCGGAGTCTGTAACCTGAAGCGTATGTAACCTGAGGTACCACTGTATCTCAATTCAGCTAGCAAAAAACAAAAAAACAAAACCAGTTTGAAATTGTGTGCATGCGCTTTTTCCCCTTAAGGTTACACTACACAATTATTTTGATTGATGAATGATCAATAAATGCATGGCTGGAAGTTGTGTGCTTCTGGTTACCAGTGGCTGGAAGCCGGAGGAGGTGAGAGGGCTCTTTGTGCTTGAATCCTGCTTGTGGGTTCCCCACAGGCATCTGGTTGGCCACCATGAGGACAGGACAGTGGGCGACAGGCCTGATCCGGCAGACTCTCCCTATGTCCTTATGAAGGACGGAAGCATGCTTATTTAGTTCTGTAACAAAGAGAGTTCTTACTCTCCGGCTTCCACAGCCCTGCTCGTGAATCCTTCTACACCACCCAGTTCAAGGGGGCTCACCTCCCAGAAATCCCCTCTGCTTGCCTGCCTTTCTAAGGCTACCAGACCTCCACTTCCTGTGACCCCTTCCTGATCTGACCTGGACCGTGCCTTACTTCCTGTCTGGATCTTTCCTTCCTGCTCCTCTGCATCCCTGCCCATGTTGCACTCCTCGCCTCTCTCTGGGCAGCCCTGGGTCCTACTTGACAGAGGACAGCCTTCCATGTCTGAAGAACCGTCAGAGGACAACCCTCTCTTGTTTGAAGCAGAAAGACCACAAGGACAAAGGCACTGAAGTTGCCCATCCACAGCACCTGGCAATAGCTGTAACCCACCTGTTTAAAGGTAAAGGGACCCCTGACCATTAGGTCCAGTCGTGGCCGACTCTGGGGTTGCGCTGCTCATCTCGCTTTATTGGCTGAGGGAGCCGGCGTACAGCTTCCGGGTCATGTGGCCAGCATGACAAAGCCGCTTCTGGCAAACCAGAGAAGCGCACGGAAACAACATTTACCTTCCCGCCGGAGCGGTACCTATTTATCTACTTGCACTTTGACGTGCTTTCGAACTGCTAGGTTGGCAGGAGCAGGGACCGAGCAACGGGAGCTCACCCCGTCGCGGGGATTTGAACTGCCCACCTTCTGATCAGCAAGCCCTAGGCTCTGTGGTTTAACCCACAACGCCACCCGCGTCCCGTAACCCACCTGTTTAGAGTGTGCTTTTTTCTAAATCTGCATGAATTATACCCTCCAACATTCCTTAGATGAAAACAGGGACATTACTCACACCCCCACAACTGATCCTCCTCGACACCCCCATTTTTTGCCCCCTCTCCTCCGCGGAGCATTTCCTATCAAAAGAAGGGCAAGTGCCACGACCAGAACAGCAAAATGACACAGCACACAAGCCCTCCGCCAGCCTGAGAAAACTCCTTTATCTCTATTCTATTCTATTCTATTCTATTCTATTCTATTCTATTCTATGGTAGATTTACCAAAATGAAAACACACACCAATAAGTAAGTTTTAGGAAGGGGCGAGATTAGACGCAGACGGCACAAAGCCATTCTCCTCTGTTCCCCCTTTCTTCCCGCCCAGGGAGGTCCATGCCCCCTGCCTGCCCCTCAGAGCCTGTGCGTCATGTGGGGCTGGGCCTTGGTGGTGGCAGCATCTCCCCCTCCTCACCTGCTCTCCCAAGGGAGGAGGCCAGCAGCAGCGGCCAAGGAGAGGCCATGGAGAGGCTGCAGGGTGGTCCCTCGCAGTCGCCACTGCTACTGCCACCGCTCAAGACAGGTACCAACTCATGCTCATCCCCAAGCTCGGCGGCAGCAACACTGGCAGGGGAAATGCAGTGGTACCTCGGGATGCGAACGGGATCCGTTCCGGAGCCCCGTTCGCATCCTGAACGGAATGTAATACGCGATGGCGCGTCTGCGGGTCGCGTTTTGCCGCTTCTGCGAATGCGCGTGACATCATTTTGAGCGTCTGCACATGCGCGAGTGGCGGAACCCGGAAGAAATGCGCTCCATTACTTCTGGGTTGCCGCGGCGCGCAACCCGAAAGTGCTCAACCTGAAGCACATTCAACCCGAGGTATGACTGGAGGGGCATTCCAGGATCAAATCAGAAGCTGGGATGCCTTTCGTAATTCCGGGACTGTCCCGGAAAGGCAGGACACTTGGAATGTATGCATGTATACAAAGAAATAGCCAAATGCAATTTTTATGCAAATCAGCACTTTTTTTTTACCTCCTATTTATGATGATGGTGCATTGCCTCAATTTGGGCCACCTTCACCTGTTCAGGCCCCTGCCTACCTTGCGATGCCCAAGACCTGATCCTGCGAAGCCCAGTTCCGGTGACCCTGCTAGCAGTCCAAGCTGCCGTCTTTGTCCCTTGCAAGCAACCAGCCAGATACTCTTTGCAGCTAGGACCACAGACATTCGGGCCCTTTTAATAATTAGAAAACGCTCAAGCCTGCGTATTTCAAATGGATCAATGCAAGGCTTTCAGCAGGACAGGATTTCCAAGACCAACAGAGCCACTGGCTCACCTTCTTGCTCAAGTTTCAAATGCACTCACGTGTCTGCGCACAATCGAACCCAGACCACAGCCGACCCTGCCAATTGGATCCATCTGGGGCTGGACGTTTAATCTGCAAATTTATTCAGCAGCACAGTTTGCCGAGATACAAAACAGAGGCTTTGCAATAGTTGCCTAAACAGAGGCAGCCTCCAAATTCATACACGCTTGCAAAAGGTTTTCAAGATATTTAGAACACAAAGGTGCTGGAGACCTTTTCATAAAGTGCTCCCCCACCCTGCGCCCGATATCAGACATGGGTTGGTGAGATCCAAAGTGCTTTTTTCTCAGTTAGCCGATACTGGCAAATGCCACCCCGATCGCTTGAGATAACAGCCGCTTCGTTCTTACGCAAATGATCAGAGCCCCCTCCCCTTGTTCCTGGGCAGAGGCAGCTAAGGGGGTTCTGAAATAGCATTTTCCTGGTACAGTACTACTGCCAACCAGGACAAGGCTAGTTGCCTTGTTGGAACCACACACAGCCTTGTTATTTGGGAGCAGGGGGAGCGGAGGCAAAGGAACTGGTAAGTCAGCATCGGCCAAGCTTGGTGTGTGAAATAAGCCACAAAGGCAGCAGCAAGAGAGGATTGTATACATTAGATGGCTGCCTGGTCCTCGCCTGCGTGAGGACACTCCACACACTCAGGCCAAACACACACCATACGTTTACAATGCCACTTTGAAGAGCCATGGCTTCCCCAAAGGACCCTGGGAGATGTAGTTTGCTAAGGGCGTTGAGAGGTGTCAGGAGAACCCGTTTCCCTTGCAGAGCTATGATTCCCAGAGTGCTTTATCGCTGAATCCCTCTTCACGGGGGATAATGAAAAAGAAAGCGTGTTGGAAGCATTCTCTCTCTCTCTCTCTCCCTCTACCTCTACGTGTCTCAATGTGCATCCATCCCTCTTTCCCTGCTCTCTTCCATCCCTGCGTCCCGCTTTTCAAACACTGGTGTGTGAATGTTTTCCTTTCCAGAGCAGGAAGCAAGGAATTCTTCCAATGCCAGGGAGGTCTGGAGTGCAGAGACTCTGCTTCCTGTCCCTGTTCCCATTCTCTCGCCCCCCCCAGTACATAAATTGCCCTCTCTGAAACCAAAAGCCCCCCCCCCAGCCCTCTTGATCCTGAGGTTCACGGGACAAGAAGGGGGGACGACGACGACACCGAGCCCTCCGACCTCCATGTTTACGCCTTATCGCCGTTTCGCTCTCTTAATTTCCGCCTGTCACCCGGCTCCTGCTCTCGGCCTGGTGTTTTGCCTCTCCTGTCAGGCCCCTGATTACTTTCCGCTCCCTTGTTAGCCCCCACTCCGCACAAACCGTGCCAGTGTGTGGTGGGGGTGGGAGCTCCTCCCTCCCACCCCCCTCTCCACAGCTGGGCCCCGTGATTTATGTCCATAATTCCCAACCGCGTTATTAAATATTACCTGAATAACCTCCTCCACCTTCGACACCCCCCTCCCCCCCGTATCCGTGGGGCGAGCAGACCACCCCGGAGTGTATTTATAACATAGCGCTCAGACCGTAACCCCTCTGGGCATAAATGGATTTACCTCTGAACATTCTCCATTTCCCCTCTGCGTCCTTTTTACTTTATTTCAATCAATTTCGCCCAACACGTCTCGCCGCGCTTTCAAAATGGGCCCCTGCTGGAATTCAAAAGAGGATTGATGCTGCCATCTATCACATGGGTGTATCATTAGGCTAGCTCTTGGAACAGAGAGGCTTAGCTCCTGATTTTACACCAGTGGGACTCAGACCGACAGGGGCTCAAAGCCTCCATTCAGTCCAGCCCCACTCTGCCTCACGCCTCCGTTCCTCCATCTTTTGCTCCCCCATTCAGTCGATTTACTCCAATCATATCGCCTCCCCCAGCTCCATCAGATTATACTCTAAACCAGGGGAGGCGAGCATTGTGACCGCCAGATGTTAGCCGCCAACTTCCCACCATCTCTGACTAAGGGTGGAGCAGAAATTGGATTCGCTTTCCATTTCTGGGTGAGCCCACCTAATCTGTGCTTCCCAAAACAATATGCAAACCGAAATGCAGCCATCAAACTTCACACCTCTCCGAATTTTGCAATGGGGTTCTCCAGACAAGGAATGTGTGCAAAAAATGCATAGACCGGAGTTAAAGCGAGCTTATAAGTGCACAAATGAGTTGAAAATAGCAGACAGAAAATGCATTATAGCAGGGCAAATTGCTTTGCAAAACCACGTTTGTCAGGCAAAATTGCATATGAAGATTTGCCTATTAAGAGAAATGTGCTTCAAATGCTGCTGAATCTTCGTGAGGACTTGTTTTCTTTAAAAAAAAAAAGTTGCAAACTAGTGGAGAAATGAACTGAAGATTGCAAAAAAGAAAAAGGAAAAAAGGAAAACTGAAATGGACAGATTCACACATCTCTAACAGTGAGTGACCCATTGGTCATTCTGGTTGGGTGGAAAAGTTGCAGTCTACCCAACAGCATTTGGCTACCCTTGGCCTAAACTCCAAAGGTCAGAACTGGGCCAGGACCCAAAAAGGCTAGAGGAAGATACACAATATCAGATCAGACTCTTTGTACATTTGTACATGCAGGCCAGTGTTGTCTGTTCCTGCCTTCACCAACCTAGTTCTCTCCAGATGTTTTGAACTGCCATCACCCCCCGCAAACTCAGCTGTATGGTGATGGAGCTGCTGAGTAAGTCTTGCCAGCACCTGATACCTGATCTTTTTTAACTGGAGGTGCAGGGATAGAACCTGGAACCCTTTGCCAATAAAGCATGTGGCTCAGTTACAGGGTTCTGGTTCTCCCCCGCCCCAAACGTAGTGCATCATCCAAAATTGCAACCCAGTTACCCCTTGTCTCTCCAGAACTTTTAGTTCCTAAAATGTGCAAAATGACACAATCCTGGAATGGAGATATGGAAAAGTCACAACCTTGTGACATCACATCAGATGTTTCAGGTAGCGGAGGGTGGTCCATGAGGACAGATGGGGCACTGTCTCCCCAACCTCTGCCCTCCTCCATCTCCCACCTGCTGCCTTCTTATTTACATTCAGTCCAAGGGCTGCCCCTGGCTATCAGGGAGAAGGAAGAGGAGGAAGGGGACAAAACTAGAATTCATTGGCTCTAGCTCCTACCTACTATTGATCTTCCAACCCACCAGTCCCAATGGCCACTGGAGAAGACCGGGACCCAGTAGATCACATATGTGGGGAGAGGAGTCAGAACTGGATCCAGAGCAACCATTGTCAGCAGCAAGCTGTGTGTGGCTGTGCATCTAGTCCTGCCCAAACAAGCTGAGAAATTTATTTTTTTAAATACCAATGGCACAAACTTTGGGCTCAGTCACAAACCACAAAGGCAAACACACACAAATGCCCTTCTCTCTCTTAGAGGTATGAATTTGAGTAACGTCACACATTCAGAGAAGATTGTTTTCTGTTTGAAAGCCACGATAGTTAGCAATATATTTAGCATGAACCAAACAGAGTGATTGACAGTGAGGCTTCCTCACTCCCTGCCCCCACCACGCCACAATGCCTCACCATTTTCTGATTTTGCCTCCCCCGCCTCCAATGTGGAGCTTGTGTGCTCCGGAGCTCTGCTCTCCCAGGGGTGAAAATGAGCTCTGGATATTTCGCTTCCTGTTCCCACTGCTGCCGTGTCTTTTTCTCAGATCTACAACTCCCCGATGCCCACACACGGGTACTTCTGGCTGCGTGTCCATCATTCATGCTTTGAGGATTTGTCGCAGGAAATACTGGCAAAAGCATCAGGGTGTCCACAGCAGACACGACTACAGCAGAAAGTGTGAAGCCACTAACCAAGCCCAGGCAGACGTAAGATTTAACGAGACGCCACAAGGAGCTCTTCCTCCTAGTTTTGCAATTTGCATGGTGGATGCACATTCTATTGGGTCAAATGCCATGTCAACCACTGAAGTTACTCTCCAAGTCCCAAACCTACTCCATATTCACACACGTAGGAGTATTCAGACAAGGACTTTCGCTTAAAAATAAATAAATCAACACATTCATCCTTTTTTGTGGGTCAATATTTGAGCATCTCCTTTGCTTGCAAAAAGGCTCCAGGTTCCATCTCTGGCATCTTCAGGGAGGGCTGGGAAACCCCTGGAGAGACAATGCCGACCAGTGTGGATTATACTGAAATAAATGGATCTGTGGTCTGAATCAGTATAAGGCAATTTTTTGTTTTATACATTTATTTATTAAATTTATATCCCACCCTTTCTCTCAAAGGAGCTCAGGGAAGCAAACAACACATCTTAACAACAATTCCAATACAGATGCAAAGAGCTCAACTTAAAAAGCTTGTTGAAAAGAAGAAGGTCCTCAGCGAGGGCTTAAGAGAAGGTGCCTATCTAATGTACAAGGAGATGGGATTCCCAAGGACAGGTTCCACCACACTAAAGACCCGATTCCTACAACGTGCGGAACAGATCTCCTGATACGATGGCATCTGGAGGATGTTCTCACCTGCAGAGTGCACTGAAAGGTTGGGTATATAAAGCGTGAGACAATCTTTCAGGTATCCTGGTCCCAAGCTGCAAAGGGCTTTATGCACCAAAACCATCACCTTGAACTTCGTCTGGTAGCTGATTAGCAGCCATTAGCTACTATTTTTAGTAGTGGCATGCAAACACAAACATTTTAAAAAGAACGATAGGCAAACTTCTCCAGGGATGGGACGCGAGGAGATTTCTTGGTGACATCAAAGGCACCAGCTAATTGGCACTTTGCCACACACACAAAAAACTAGCGGGAACATTTCCCCCCAAATGCAAGTGGTGTTATAGGGGCTAACCATTCAGCAATTTTTGCAGATAGCTTTTGGTGTGTACCTGCAGAACCCCCATCGAGAGGGGGGGAAAAATTCTCCTAAATGTGCAGAAATTGCTTTCAAATTTGCCCCACCGCTCTGCCTGCCTTCACTTCACCCTAAACTAGAGGGCTGGGTTATAAATCTGGAAAGAAATTAACGCACACACTCTTCTGTCATCAGAAATGTATAAAAGCAGCGCCATGCATCTGTCTGAACGTTGCTTGAGAGAAATGCATGTTCTGAGGAGTGGGGGGGGGGGAGTTTGCTTTGTTTTGTGCTGTGCAAATTGGTTGGAAGGGTGTGCATGTTCATAGCAGAGATTTTTCAAAGCCACAAAGGGCTCGCCTCTTCCCTCATTCCTTTCTTAATCTCCTCTCTTTGTGGGTGCATTTTTCAAGTGGGGGAAAAAAAGAGAAGAGAACAATGCGCAACCCTGTAAAACATCTGTGGGCGACTTAACCCACACTGTATTTGTGAGATCGATCCAAGTTCCAGACGATTTAATCCATCGCAAAGCATTCTTCTCCAACACATCGCTCTGGGGGCTGGCCCCTACCCTGTTCCCGCCCCCACCCGCTCCAACACTCTGCAACCATTTCATCAAGAGGCGTTCCACCTCTTCTGTGAATGGAACAGCAGCTGCCAAAGACATACCCGTAGCTCAGACAAATGGAAAAGGGAGGCCAGGTGTGATTGCCAAAGCAGCAGCCTTTAAATCTTCTCCGGATAATGCAAGGCTTGGGTGTGCACCGTGCTCAAAAAAATCACATGGAACTAAAGCTCTGCACGATGCAAAGCTGTATTCTCCACCCTATGTAAATTATGCAAATTGCACACATGTGAATGATTTCTCTTATTTTGCACAATTTATTCTGCTTTTGCTGGTCAGAGGGAAGAGCAATTTATTCTGCTTTTCTAATGATCTCACGGAAGAATTGCTCCCGACGAGTGGAGAATTGAGCAGATCTTGGCAGCCCTGAGGGCTAGGCACTTGATCCTTACACACACACACAAAATAAATAATAATAATAAAAATCTTGGCAATCGAGATGCTCAGGAAGCACAATCCTGAAACAGTGACCTTGGGCTGCTTTTTCTCCTCTCCATTCAGAGATTGCAGTAACAGGATGTTGGGCAATGTCATGGAGCTGAACTGCCCCCCAGGCAAAATCTCCCCTGAGAAACTCTGAGCAACTTTGCTTAGGCTCAGGCTAGAGGACAGGAGTCCAAGCGTCTAGGTTGTGGTCTGAATACCATTTCTCCAGGAGTGCTTTATTGCAATGAGCTCACCTTGGGGGAGTGAGTGCCTGGAGGCAGTTGGAGGATGGATGGCAGCTAACAGATTGAGGTTGAATCCTGACAAGACAAAAGTAATGTTTTCGTGGGGACAGGGGGTGGGCAGGTGTGGAGGACTCCCTGGTCCTGAATGGGATAACTGTGCCCCTGAAGGATCAGGTGTGCAGCATGGGAGTCATTTTGGACTCACAGCTGTCCATGGAGGCGCAGGTCAATTCTATGTCCAGGGCAGCTGTCTACCAGCTCCATCTGGTATGCAGTCTGAGACCCTACCTGCTCGTGGACTGTCTCGCCAGAGTGGTACATGGTCTGGTTATCTCCTGCTTGGACTACTGCAATGTGCTCTACGTGGGGCTACCTTTGAAGGTGACCCAGAAACTACAACTAATCCAGAATGAGGCAGCTAGGCTGGTGACTGGGAGTGGCCAGTCCTGAAAGACCTACATTGGCTCCCAGTATGTTTCCGAGCACAATTCAAAGTGTTGGTGCTGACCTTTAAAGCCCTAAATGGCCTTGGCCCAGTATACCTGAAGGAGTGTCTCCACCCCCATCAGTCTCCCTGCACATTGTGGTCCACCTCCAAGGACCTTCTGGCGGTTCCCTCCCTGCGAGAAGTGAGGTTACAGGGAACCAGGTAGAGGGCCTTCTCGGTAGTGGCACCCGCCCTGTGGAATGCCCTCCCACCAGATGTCAAGGAAATAAACAACTATCTGACTTTCAGAAGACATCTGAAGACAGCCCTGTTTAGGGAAGTTTTTAATGTTTGGTATTTTATTGTGTTTTTAATTCTCTTGGGAGCCGCCGCTGGGAAGACCCTGCCAGATGGGCAGGGTACAAGTAATAAATTAGTAGTAGTAGTAGTATCTGGGGAAAGAATAACATTGGCAGCAGCCTTATACTGAATCAGACCACTGGTATATCTAATTCAGCATTGCCAACATTGACTGCCAGAAGCTTTCCAGGGGATATTCCTTCCCCACCTGGAGACACCACGGATGTAATTGGGAACCATCTGAATGCAAAGTGTGACTGTGAGCTGCAGCCCTTCTTCAGAGGAACCCTGATGAAGAGAATGACACTTGAAAACAGTAGAGCATGAGACTCTTAACCTCAGGGTTACAGGTTCAAGCCCCACGTTGGCCAAACGATTCCTGCACTGCAGGCAGTTGGACTCGATGATCCTCGGGTCCCTTCCAACTCTGCAATTCTATGGTTCCACTTCTGCTCTCAAGCACATGGCGTGCTCCTTTTACAAGGGCCATCCTTAATTCCAGCCTAGCTCAACGCAGCATCTTGGTGTCATCGTTTCAAAATATCTCAACTTTATAGGCAGGCCAAGCGGATGGAACAGAGCGAGGTCATCCAATCTTTTGTGGTCCAGGGTTACATTTGGAAATGTAAGAAATTCCAGTAGGCACCACAAAACACCCGTTCAAAGATGAAAAATGGGCGGCGTTCAGAACTCCCACTTCCAAAACAGGAAAAACAGCTATACAAACTAATAAAGCAGAGACAAAAAGGCAGGCTACACCCCCCAAAACAGCAATGCCCCCCAAGCAAAGAAAAAAGTACTCAAATTCAAAAAATCGGGAGGGGTATGCGCACACCGAGAGGGGGGTCTAAGGGTGCTGTTTGCAGCAGATTGGTAGAGGGTTGATTTGATTCCCAGTTCTAGAACCTCATGACATTTTGTGGCACCAGATTGTTCCACAGCAGCCCTCCCTCTGCACCCCAAATTAGGCTGTTGAAAGAAAGAGGGAGGGAGGGAGGTGAGTGGCAGAAAGCGAGAGAGAAGGGAATGGCAGAAAGATGGAGAAAAGGGGGGTAGACCAGCTCACCTGCAGTTCTGGCTCCACCCATCATTTTTATGTGGCCCTTGACAGATTAGCAAGGAGGGAATGTGGCCCTTGATGGAAAGAAGGGTCTCAACCCACGTCAATCCAAGGGCACTCTCCAATAAGCAGCCAAGCCTACAGCTCCATCACTTAACAGAGGAATACAGGGATGTACCTTCTAACCACCCTATCCTCATCCCACGGGGCTTAGAGCCCAAACCTGATCCTACAGTTATACACGCCTGACGGTCTGCTCTGCCTGCTTTATCCTCTTCCTCTCTGCAGCAGCCGAGAAGGTGGCTTGCTCGGAAGCGCAAAGATATACTGGTAAAATATCATTCTCCCACAATCTGTTGTCAGTGGTTCAGAAATAGAGCTCTGCAGCTGTGCGATATGTCTGCGCGTGGTGCTGCTCCTTAGTGTCCAAGTCCTTGCGTTTATACACATGTGCGCAAAAGACGAGGGCTGTGTATGCGCCAAACATTTAAAGCACACACACACATACCCTGCAGCATTCTGGGAATGGTAGTATGTTAAGGGTTCAAGGAGCTGTAGTAAATACCAAGGGGTAAATAGCAATCCCCATAAAGAAGGCTGATCGCCGAAGAATTGATGCTTTTGAATGATGGTGCTGGAGGAGACTCTTGAGAGTCCCATGGACTGCAAGAAGATCAAACCTCTCCATTCTGAAGGAAATCAGCCCTGAGTGCTCACTGGAAGGACAGATCCTGAAGCTGAGGCTCCAATACTTTGGCCACCCCATGAGAAGAGAAGACTCCCTGGAAAAGACCCTGATGTTGGGAAAGATGGAGGGTACAAGGAGAAGGGGATGACAGAGGACGAGATGGTTGGACAGTGTTCTCGAAGCTACCAGCATGAGTTTGACCAAACTGTGGGAGGCAGTGGAAGACTGCGGTGCCTGGCGTGCTCTGGTCCAGGGGGTCACGAAGAGTCGGACACGACTAAACAACAACAACAACAACAAATAGCAGTCCTCAGGATTCTTCGAGGGGAGGGGAAAATGTCCTATTAATGCAGGGGGGGTCCCATTTTTCATATCAAATGGGTGCAAGAGTACTTCAACATGAAACCTTCAGGCTAAACATTGGCTTGTCATGGGGGGTGGGGAGTGACGACAAAACTTGATGTCCCCACAGCCCTGAGCCACCTTCTCAAAATCTGCCCAGAGCAGCTGGGGAAACCCAGCCAGATGGGCGGGGTACAAATAATAAAATTATTATTATTATGAATCCTATAAGCAAGGTGCTGGGCTTTGGGAAGGAGGTGTGGAACTCTGGCAGGGCCCTAGAGCCCTCATGTCTCCTTCCCAAAGCGAAGTATACCTGAAGGAGCGTCTCCACCCCCATCGTTCAGCCCGGACACTGAGGTCCAGCTCCAAGGGCCTTCTGGTGGTTCCCTCCCTGCGAGAAGTGAGGCTACAGGGAGCCAGACAGAGGGCCTTCTCAGTGGTGGCACCTGCCCTGTGAAACGCCCTCCCACCAGATGTCAAGGAAATAAACAACTATCTGACTTTTAGAAGGCAGCCCTGCTTAGGGAAGTTTTTAACATTTGATTGCATTTTTAATATTCTGTTGGGAGCTGCACAGAGTGGCTGGGGAAACCCAGCCAGATGGGTGGGGTATAAATAACAAATTATTATTATTATTATTATTATTATTACTCCTCACCCGGCTTTGGGAAGGCAGCGTGAGGGCTGGAGGCATCAAATTTTGCCAAGGGCTGTGACAAAAGACCTGAAGGGTCGCACGCAGCCCTTGTACCACCCTGGAATGTATGGTGTTTGTGCAGTTATGGTGCATCCTGTTTTGCACACACACATACACATAGGATTTTAAATTCAAAATCAGACGTCCCATAACAACATACGAACAGCCTCCTGGATCAGGCCAGTGGCCCACCCAGTCTGGCATCATGTTCTCACAGTGGCCAACCAGATGCCTGTGAGAAACGAGCCAGGAGGACCTGTGCGCAAGAGCTCTCTTCCCTCCTGTGGTCTCCAACAACTGGGAGCCATGCTGCCTCCATCCAACTATGGAGGCAAAGCATAGCCTGCATGACCAGTAGCCATTGATAGCCCTTTCCGAGAATCTGTCTGAGCCTCTTTTATAGCCATCCAAGCTAGTGGCCATCACTGCCTCCCCAAGGAACAAGTTTCGAAGTCTGACTATGCACTGCATAAAAAAGAACTTTTTCTTTTATCTGTTCAGAATCTTCCAATATGCAGCTTCACTGGATGCCCACAAATTCTAGGGTTATGCTAGAGAAAGAAAAGCTTTTCTCTATCTGCTTTCTCCATGCCATGCATGATTTTATAAACGTCTATCACAGGCTTCCTCCACCTCGGCCCTCCAGGTGTTTTTGGCCTACAACTCCCATGATCCTTAGCTAGCAGGACTAGTGGTCAGGGATGATGGGAATTGTAGTCTCAGAACATCTGGAGGGCCGAGGTTGAGGAAGCCGGTCTATCACATTACCTATTACTCGCCCGAACGCAACAACCTTCCTTCATAGAAGAGTCGCTCCACCCCCGGGATCATTTTTGGTGGCCCTTTTTCAGAACCCTTTCCATCTCCACAACATCCTTTCTGAGGGGGATGAGCAGAGCTGCGCAGAGAACTCTCCAAATGCAGTAGCACCAGTGGCGTAACGTGGGTTGCCAGTGCCCGGGGCCATGCAGAGGAGGTAATAGGAGGGAGGGAAACGGATGGAGTATGCATGTGCATTCAACTGTTTCACTCAAGAGATGGCAGCCACAGATTAAAAAAGAAGAGTCATTTCGTTGTCCAGAGGTCACTTCCTGGTTCTCATGGAGAAGCCGTTTTCCACAAAGCCTAGCAATGGAAGCACACAGCTATATTGAGGCAGCACCAGGTGCTGAAATTTTGCGCCCCTAACAGTTTTGCGCCTGGGACAAGTGCCCTTGTGGGCCCACCCTGCTACGCAACTGGGTCACACCAAAGATTTGTACAATGGCAATATGATATTGCGAGTTTTATTTAAATTCCTTTCCTAATGAACCCTAGCATGGGAATTGCCTTTGTTCACAGCCATCAAGCACTGGGGCAACATCTTCATTGAGCTCTCCACTATGACCCCAAGCTCCATCACCTCCAGTTCAGACCAGTTCCCCAACTCTTCCCAGTACTTAGAGACAGTTGCAGTTAAGTGGTATATAAATTGTCAAAATAGAATAAAAGCAGCGTCCTACAATTGTTGCTGGAATAAAAACCCCGTAATCACTGACCACTGGACATGCTGAGTCCAGCAATATTGGGAAGCCATCAAGTTTGGGGGGGTTGTTCTAGAGCACTGGACTTCAGCTGGTGGGTCGGGGCCTTGTCCAAGGTGGGTTGCAACAGGAGCACTAACACCACGCAAATATATGGTAAAAGCAGTGGTCCCCCCCCCAAGAAAAATAGGCACCAGAACTCACCATGAAGTTGTAACAGTAAGTCGCCAGACAACTTGGGGCAGCCCTGAAGCGTCGCTGGTTTGACAACAGCCGCTTTCACAGCCAGCGGAAGTGCTAAAAATTACGGCAAGCTGTCTCCATAGCTGGTTGTTGGTTTTTTTTGGGGGGGGGTGTCCCTGGTTCTGGTGCAGATTAACTAAATGCACCCTGCCTACCTCATTCTTTTAGATTCATGTGGATGGCTAGGGCAACTCAGAAGGGCCCTCATGCAAATACGTGTGTGTGTGGCTGGAAAGCAGAGGCCTAGCTGGAAAGCTTAAAGTCTGCCACCATTACACGGGAGATGGATTGAAGAAAAGGAAATATGAATTGTCCCCGCCCGGTAGCTGACCAATCATGGCTAGGAGCTAGGTAGAGTCATAGATTTTAAGAAAGTGTAGACTTGCACATGCTGGCCAGCTTCCGTTTAGACTTGAAATGTTTGTTTGGGGCTTGTCAGAAGCATGTAAAGGCAAGAAACAGATGGGGGAGCGCCGGCCCACAATGGCACCCACCTCAGAGGGTGAAAAAAAGCAGTGGGTAAAAGTTATGCCTCCACAAATGCGTGTTCAGGATAAAAGTGGGTGGTAGGTCTGAAAAGTTCGAAGATGCCTATTCCAGAGGATCTATGGAGGAAGCCGGACCAGTGGCGTAGCGTGGGTTGTCAGCACCCGGGGCAAGGCAAGTAATTTGCGCCCCCTAACCCGTGGATTTGCGCCCCCTAACCCTAACCCCCAGATGTTGCGCCCGGTGTGGCCGCCCCCCCCTGCACCCCCCACGCTACGCCACTGAGCTGGACCCTGAAGGATCCAAGTGCTAGCACAATTTTAGCAAGCATTGCCCAAAGGGACAGACTGCAATTTGCCAGGAACCAGGACCAAAAAACCAGATATGAACAGCTGGGGTGTAGGACTGACTGCCCGCAGCTCCTAGTGTGTTTTGCTCGGTCTTTGCATTCCAGAGACTCCCCTCCTTCATAATCTCCTGCAGAAATCCTCTTCCTGACTTTGAGGGCTTGTTGCCACCTCCTCCTCTCCCCGCCGCGATTCTCCTTGCCCGCTTAGAGGTTGAGCTCTGGCAACGGACGGCCTACAGACAGGCCTGTGTGCCAGAGATGTATCCATCTGTACCGCTGCCAGCAGAGCCCTCGTCTCCCCGAGAGGAGCAGACAGCCCAGTAATGAAGCGTAATGCTCCGGCGCTCCCTGGAACAATGCTGCCCCAAACCAGCTGAGCCTCCGCTGCTTCCCACAGCCCATTCGCCTCCCTCTTAGGAGATGGGGAGAGGCCAAATCAACGCACACCTATGCATTTTGAGAAGCGGGTTTAGCCTCTGCGACACAGGCCCTCGCCCTGCCGTCGAGAAAGTCACGCACGTTCGTCCACCAGGGAGGAAACAGAAAATGAAAACTCAAAACGCCAAATCCATCCTGCCGTAGAGATGCATTTCACGTGATGCAGCGGCCGCGGGGGACCCTCAGTCCAAAGGGACTCAAGAGAGCTCCTGCGTGGAAAAATAGGATGTGGGGGAAACCAGAAGCAGCGAGGCCAGGAAAAAGAGAGGAGGGCGAGGGGAGAGGGCGAGCAGAGGCCTAGCCAACGGCGGAAGCCACCATCATCATAGTGCATCTCCCTCCAGGAGCCGCTTGGTGTGAGGGACGCATCGCCATGCGCTCTGCGGGCCCATCCATCTCCTTCAGCTCGTCATGGGGCGCGGTGGCACGCCAGCTCCGAGGGAACGCTTGTCGGGATCCGCGGGGAGCGCTGCCCGCACCTCTTTCACGCTAACAGGCCCAGTGGGGGAGCCACTTATTCTGCTACGGCACTCCAGTTCCAGGCTCCGCTTGCGAAACAGGCAGATTAACTCCATGAGGGAGCCACGGATGACGGCCCAGCCCATGGGGATGGGGGGCGGCCAGAGTTGCTGCTCCCTGCCGTCGCCCCCACCCTGCAAAGGGCAGCCCCTCCCTTCAGAGGATGGATTAATTGGAAGCGGGTTGCGAGGGAGAGAACCGTTTTCATGGGCGACTGGGTGGGAGTTTAGGGATTTGGGAGAATTGCTGCTGCGAAGTCTCGCGGCTGATGTCTGATCATATTGGCTATATGTTTAAAGAACTATGATACCACTTGAAAGAGTCACAGCTTTCCCCAAAGGATTATGGGAGTTTGTCAAGGGTGTAGAGAGTTGTTAGAAGGCCGGCCCAGCCATTTGGTGGGGCAAAGCCACCGCCTCAGGCTGCGGAAGCTGGTGAAGGGCCGAAATCGCATGAGAAATGGGTGCCGATATTGGCGCCACGTCTCTGCCAGAGGCAGCAGCAGGCAGCCTCAGCAGGACAAGGCAACACTTCCTATTTCACCTCAAGCGGTGAAATGGGACGCCCCACCCCCATTTGTTTGGAAAACCCCTATTCCCTTCCTAGAGCTACAATTCCCACAGTGCTTTAACAGCCAGCCCCTCTTCCTAGGGAACTCTGGGAACTATAGCTCTGGGAAGGGAATAAGGGGGCCTTCCTAACAACTCTCAGCACCCTTCACGAACTATAACTCCCAGGATTCATTGGAGGAAGCCACGACTGTTCAAGGGGGCCACGCAGGGTTTTAAAGGTGTGGTGTAAACATGGCCTGAACAAGGACAGTTATACCCCTCACTTGGCATGCATTCTTATTCAAGATGAGGCAGGGAGACCTGAGGCTTAAAGAGCAGTGCCCAGGCAGAGCACCAAGTGTGATTGTACCCAAAGAGAAATTGGAACAGAAGACCTGATGGCTCACTGCTCACACTCCTAACAACTTTGTTTCGTGGCTGAGTGGGGAGCTTAACCCTGGTCTCCCAGGTCCTAGTCCAACACTCTAACCACTACACCACATTGTCTCTCCATGCAGTCTCAACCTTGCCAGCCCTGCCCAGGTAAACTGCAGAGATGCGGGTGGTGGGAGGGATGCTGCCAAATCACTGACTGCTACTGCAGCCACCCTGTAAGCAAAGTAAAATATACAGTGGTGCCCCGCAAGACGAAATTAATTCGTTCTGCGAGTTTTTTCGTTCTACGAGTTTTTTCATCTTGCGAAACACCGCTATGTATTGACGGTTTCCCGTAGGAATGCATTGGCGGTTTTAAAAAAAAGGCGCAAGACGTTTCGTCTCGCAAAGCAAGCCCATAGGGAAATCCGTCTTGCGAAGCAACTCAGAAAATGAAAAACTCTTTCGTCTTGCAAGTTTTTCGTCTTCCGAGGCATTCTTCTTGCGAGGTACCACTGTATTACCAAATCAGACCATTGGTCCATCTGGCTCAGTACTGTCTACACTGACTGGCAGCAGCTCTCCAGGGTTTCAGGCAGGGGGAAATGTCCAACCCTACCTGGATATGCCATTGGGAATGGAACCAGGGACCTTCTGCATGCAAACCTGGTGCTCTAGCACTGAGCTAATGCTCTTCACCAGAGAGTGGTGGAATGGGGCAGGCGATCTGGGAGCCTGTGCAAAAACAAACAGGGGCTCAGCCTCCCTGAGCCGTGCCCTAGCAACACCCTGGCTCAAAGTCCTGGGCAAATTAAAGCTTTTCTACTAGTGATGAAAATATCACAAATATGGTACCAGGCAAACTTTGCAGGGGACGCAGGTGGCGCTGTGGGTTAAACCACAGAGCCTAGGACTTGCCGATCAGAAGGTCGGCGGTTCGAATCCTCGCGACGGGTTGAGCTCCAGTTGCTCGGTCCCTGCTCCTGCCAACCTAGCAGTTTGAAGTGCAAGTAGATAAATAGGTACCGTTCCAGCGGGAAGGTAAACGGCGTTTCCGTGCGCTGCTCTGGTTCGCCAGAAGCGGCTTAGTCATGCTGGCCACATGACCCGGAAGTTGTACACCGGCTTCCTTGGCCAATAAAGCGAGTTGAGCGCTGCAACCCCAGAGTCAGCCACGACAGGACCTAATGGTCAGGGGTCCCTTTACCTTAAACTTTGCAGAGGGAGGGGATTTCAGAGGAGGAGTGACACAACTGAACAGGCCCTGCATCTGGCCACCGTCACCCCACCTCTGGCTCAGGCAGTGGGGGAACGATGAGAATCCTTTTCATATTTTGAGTAGTGCCACCTTTCCTATTGCTGGTGCGAATCATAATAAGCTGTCTTAGACCAAGTCACGTTTAGCTCGCCTGTGCTTTCCCCTCAACGCTGTGATGTCTCCTCCCAGCCCAGCTGGATCCTCCTAACTGCAGATGCTTAGGAAGTGGGGAAGGCTGAACGCAGGTCATTTCCCACTCATATCATGGGCCTCCAGCCCCTGCCCCACAGCTTCTCCTCAGCCACTTCCTGTCTGCTATGTACATAGGACTCCTTCCCGCCACCCCCTCGCTTTTGTCCTAAAGAGAAAGTCAAAAGGAGGAGAGGCATCAGACGAGACCGGGTGATAATATTGGAACAGGGGAACTTCCAAAAAGGACGATTAAGGAGTTAATCTGCTAGTAATAGATAAGGAGCTTAAAGACGCCGGTATTTCATTTTCCCTGGCCAAGTCTGAGATCCAGTTGTGCCTTTAAACGCCGGGATGGAATGTACTTAGATATGACCAAAGTACACGTCTCCCCAGGGGTATTACTCGGCTGCCAATTAGATTGGCTTCCCAGACTCATCCTCTTGCAAGCTTCTTCAGAGGAGGAAAAATTGCTGCCGATCCCTAGAGGAGTGGAAGGAAAGGATGCTGGGGCTGGGGGCGGGGGGGAGAAGATAAAGAGGAGCGGGCGGGCAAGGCTCTCCAACGCACACAATAAGCTATGCTGCCGTTTTCCTTATGAAGGGATAAATCAAGGCCGCTTGGAGATGTGTTTCGAGTGGAGGCAGTGGTGGCCGTGGGCACAGCGAGTGAGGGAGGGAGACTCCAGAACACCCCCTCCACCCCACTGCTTCCAGCACGGCTTTCTCATTCTGCCAATCGAACACAAGAGCGCAGTGATGGGATTTGAGCTGAACTCCTCTGACCTCCCGACCTTGACAGGTCGTGGTCATGGCATGTGTCAAATGCCAGATGCTGTCGCAAATGGGGTGTGTGTGTGAGTTGTGTGGGGAGGGGTGCCTGGTGCCCAGCAGGCTTTTACAAGAGATAAGCCGTGGCCACGATGGGGGAAGAGATCGAATCCCCCCCCTCCCCTCTCGGAGTAATGGGAGCTTAGCAGGAAGTCGATGCCAGGAGACTTGCAGATTTTCTGCACGATTGCCAGCCAGCAAATTCATGTTCCGGAAAAGCTGGTAAACTCCAGGTTCTGCCACAAATAATCTGTCAGTCTTTATGTCAGCCTGGTTTGCATAAAACGCTACGTGGTGTTTTTCTGGCCCAGCCTAAGAAGCGGGTCGTGGTTTGTTTTCTGGCAACAAACCATGCTGCAAAGCCATGGTTGGTTGCTGTCTTGTTTTAACTACAGCATGATGTCCAAGCCTTGCCTAACCATGGTTTCTGTGGACAATCCACCCCAGAGAGTCGCCAAGATGCAACAGGCGTGAGGCAAGGAAACAAACCACATTGGTGTGGCTATCCCACTGCTACCCCTCCACCTGACAGGTCAAGCCAGGGTCTCTAATGGCCACATCTGAAAGAGGGCCTCACCACACAACAGAAAAACAGCATGAAACCAGCCAGTGCTCCTGAATTCTTGTTCCAGGGATAGAACATGGACCAGAAGATGTGCCTGCAGGTCATACAGTGGTGCCTCACAAGACGAAATTAATTCGTTCTGCGAGTTTTTTCGTCTTGTGAATTTTTCGTCTTGCGAAGCACAGTTTCCCATAGGAAATGCATTGACGGTTTCCCATAGGAATGCATTGACGGTTTTAAGAAAAAGGCGCAAGATGTTTTCGTCTTGCGAAGCAAGCCCATAGGGAAATTTGTCTTGCGAAGCAACTCAAAAAACTAAAAACTCTTTCGTCTTGCAAGTTTTTCGTCTTGAGAGGCATTGTCTTGCGAGGTACCACTGTATTTCTTTTCACTATGCTATGGGGTTGGGAGGATTGAAAACACACACCACAGACTGGCCAGCTCACTTGGCAATCCTGGTTCAGCCTTCAGAGTGCTCAATTGTACCAGAATAAGCTATCCGGGCTGCTTTGGCTCACCCTCCGCCGAGTTCCTGCGACTGTGTCCCCGCTCCACAAACTGGTACCCAGGTGTTGCTCTCGCCGGGCTTTGCCTAAGTCTCCATCATCCAGTGACCGTGGAGGGTAAGATGGCAATCTGTTGGGAATGTCACACATGCAGGTGTGGGGTGTCTTGGAAACAGTTGCTATACAAAACATTCCAAGGTAGGTCTGACCGTCACGCTTAATGACAGGTGAAGATTTTAGGATTTCTGATGCTTTTACATTTTAAGTGATTTGATTTCTAGCCTTTCAAAAGCAGATGAAGACAGGGAGGAGAAGGAAGAGGGGGCAAAGGAGGAGAACCAGCATTGTAGCTGAGAGTATGGCCACATTGAGAGCCAGTGTGGTGTAGTGGTTAAGAGCGGTGGACTCCTAATCTGGTGAACCGGGTTCAATTCCCCGCTCCTCCACATGCAGCTGTTGGGTGACCTTGGGCCAGTCACACTTCTTTGAAGTCTCTCAGCCCCATTCACCCCACAGAGTGTTTGTTGTGGGGGAGGAAGGGAAAGGAGAATGTTAGCCGCTTTGAGACTCCTTAAAGGGAGTGAAAGGCGGGATATCAAATCCAAACTCTTCTTCTTCTTCATTCACACCATGTATTTAAAGCACCGAGGCCTCTTTAAATCATCCTGGTGTCCCACAAAGAATTCTGGGAGATGTAGTTTCTTAATGGTGCTGAGGGTTGCTAGGAGACCCCCATCCCCCTGCAAGCTACAATTCCCAGAGTGGCTTAACAATCAATCCCTCTTCTCAGGGAACTCTGGGAATTGCAGCTCTGTGAGGAAAACAGGGGACCCCTTAACCACTCTCAGCACCCGTAACAAAGCTCCCAGAATGCTTTGGTGGAGGCCATGACTGTTTAAAGTGGTATCACAGCACTTCAAATGGAAGGTGTGAATGTGGCAGAGGTGGAGGGGCTCTTAGGATCACAACGGTCGACACCCAAGACTCCAAACTGGCTTTGACAGCCTTTCCAACTGAGGACTCCTTCAGAGAGAGGACTGTCCTCAGTGAAGTGGCGTGTATGGCCACCCAAGCAAAGTGCCCCACAAGGCTTTTAAGGCGCTGGGTTGGTGCTCTCCAAAAGTCCTGTTCCTTTTCAGGCTGACCTTTGGGCAGCAGGAATCCATCCCTGAAGTCATCCCTGAAGCTATCGAGGAGGGAACTCATCCCTTTCTGTGCCTGCTACTGGTTTTCCATGCAAGACCCTCCTTGCTCACCCACAGCAATGAATAAATCCCGAATCTGGACCTTGTGCTTTCAAGATCCGTTCCTGCAAAATCAACAAGGAAGAAAAGTGCTGTACTAAAGTCTTTTGTAAGCTGCTCCAAAGAGCTTATTTGGCTAAAAGGGCGGACTATAAACGCCTTAAATATATAAAATAAAGACGAGAGAAGGTTAAAAGGTAAAGGGACCCCTGACCATTAGCTCCAGTCATGGCCGACTCTGGGGTTGCGGCGCTCATCTCGCTTTACTGGCTGAGGGAGCCAGTGTACAGCTTCCGGGTCATGTGGCCAGCAGGACTAAGCCGCTTCTGGCGAACCAGAGCAGCGCACGGAAACGCCGTTTACCTTCCCGCCGGAGCGGTACCTATTTATCTACTTGCACTTTGACGTGCTTTCAAACTGCTAGGTTGGCAGGAGCAGGGACCGAGCAACGGGAGCTCACCCCGTCGTGGGGATTCGAACCGCCGACCTTCTGATCGGCAAGTCCTAGGCTCAGTGGTTTAGACCACAGCGCCACCCAGGTCCCTTGAGAGAAGGTTGGTCGCTGTTAAAATAAAGCAGCTGGGAAGTCTTGCTAGACCTCCATGGAGGAAGGAGAGAACAACTCCGGAGAACGAGTGACCTGCACTCTCCTCCTGGGCTCCTAAGGACATTTCCACCCCCCCCATTCCTCTTTCTAACTGCCAAAATTTGAAATCCCCCAGGTGCACCGGACTGAACGAACGAACCTCGTGATGTCTCAATTAGGGAAAGTATCCTGAGCTGTGCCTGATCTGCATATTCACAGGCCGTGGTGGGTGGAGTGTGTGCAGGGGGGCTTCTACGGGAATCTTTGCCCAAAAGTGATAAATGCGCCTCTTGCATTAATTAGGAGGAATATTCTGCAAAAAACAAAGAGATCCATTGCTAATGGCCTTCGGTACGGCTGGGGACGGGATGCCGCAAACCAACTTGATTACTTGGCTGCTCCTGGCCGTCATCTCCAATTCAATTAACGCTCGCACGACACCCCCCCCCTTAACGTCCCCTCGTTTCCATTTGTCATCCCTTTTTTGTGCACGCGCGCAGTTTCAGATTCTTTGGTGTTTTGCGTTTTCAGACTGTGTTATCCTAGTCCCCCACACCACCCCTCCGTCCCCCAACATGCAGCCTAATGGAATAGCAGCAGCTAGCACCCCCTTTTGCACTGCCAAGAACATTAATCCTCTCCCCACCCCCCCAACCTCTGGTGCCGTCAAAGCAGGGGGCTCCCTTCCTGCCGGATTTTGAAGGAACAAACAGGGTTATTTATACGATGCTTTAAGAGTTGCATTATCTGGCAACCCTCACAACCACCCAGGGAAGAAAGATCAGCCCCACTGCCCTCAAGTTGCAACTCAGATGCCTTTAAAAGAGGATTAAATGAATTCATGGAGGAGAGCACTATTGGGGGCTACTAGCCGTGGTGGCTAAGAGGCATCAATGCTTCTGAATACCAGTTGCTGGAAACCACAGGAGGGAAGACTTCCTCTTGTGTTCGAATTCTGCTTGCAGGTTTCCCCGTGGGGCATCTGGTTGGCCACTGTGAGAATGATGGACTAGATGGGCCATTGGCCTGAACGAGGCACCACCCTCAGAAGTTCAGAGGATGCCAGAGGACGCTTAGAAGCCCAGGACATGGCCTTCTCTGGGGTGGCCCCTAAGTTGTTTAACTCCCTCCCCTCAGAGGTGTGTCTGGCGCCTTTACCATACAGATTTTGGTGAACGCGGAAGGTGCGCCTCTTCATCCTGGTTTGGGACACTTAGATGCATATGGACCCAAGTCTACACACAAGCAGTCAGCTAGCTCCTTTTTGCTGAGTCACTCATATAGTACAATACATATGGCCTTTGCGACGCCTTCCCTTGCTCCTGTTAATAACAATAATAATAATTTATTATTTATATCCCGCCCATCTGGCTGGGTTTCCCCAGCCACTCTGGGCGGCTTCCAACAAAATATCAAAATACAGTGGTGTATTAAACATTAAAAGCTTCCCTAAATAGGGCTGCCTTCAGATGTCTTCTGGAGTCTGGTAGTTGTTTATCGCTTTGACATCTGATGGGAGGGCGTTCCACAGGGTGGGTGCCACTACCGAGAAGGCCCTCTGCCTGGTTCCCTGTAACTTGGCTTCTCGCAGTGAGGGAACCGCCAGAAGGCCCTCAGTGCTGGACCTCAGTGTCCGGGGTGAACAGTGGGGGTGGAGACGCTCCCTCATTTTCAAAAAGCAGGTGTCCTCCCCATAGAGCGATGCTCACAGCGGTTGTCTCACAGAATAGGAGCCAAGGTTCCTTCAGCCCCCAAATAAAATATTTGAGGGGGCTCGCCCGCCCCAAGTTGACGGACATTGCCATTCAAATGGTGTCTGTGCACCGCATCATGTGATAAATTATGTGGGGCGGAGCTTACCTGCTCCCCCGCCCCATATTTTATTCGAGTTGGCACCCCTGTCTCACAGAGTGCTCACAGTAGCAGCCTCACCATCAGGGCACCTGAATGGGTGCCAACTTGAATAAAGTATTTTTTGGGGGGGGGTGTAGATGCCAATATGCAGCACACCATTACAATGGCAATGCCCATCAGCTTTGTGGGAGCCTGGCTCCCTCAAAAAAAAATTGGGGGGAGGCGGAGAGACCTCAGCCCCTAGGAGAAAGCAGGGAGGCCGAACAGTAGGTGGTGCCAGAGCCAGTGGCAGGTGGAGCCGACTCATTATGCTTCTGCCCCCACCCTCCTCCCTGGGGAGTTCTACAAAGGCAACCCAGAGATTAAGGAAGAGGAGGGGGAAGCTGGAATGCAAGGCCACCCACTGGCCCATAAGAAGGTGGGGGCTGGCTGAGGTTGGTGGGGCAGGGCCCCATTCGCCCTAAGGCACCAGCCTCCACTGACTGCCGCCGTTGTCACTCTTGTAGCTGTTATTGTAGAACTGTGGAGCTGGGAGGGGAGACACCAATGCTCGAATTGGATCAGATAATACAGCTCTCTATAAACGTTATGTCTCAAATCTAGCTGAAGATGCCCCACTTCCATTGAGAATAGGGAGGAATTCAAAGGACATCATTATTAATAAAGCGGGAGGAAAACTTTTACAATTGGTTTTAGAATTTAATCTCTCATTTTTGAATGGCTCAATGTGGCCGGATATTCCAGGAAATTTTACCTTTAGCTCCAAAAGGGGTAGGAGTGTAATCGACTATTCTCTAGTTTCAGTTGAAATGTTAAATGAAGTTGCCTCTTTTACAGTTGTACCTCGCTCAGAGAGTGACCACTTCCCAATAGTTTTAGAGATGTACAGGAATCCTAGAAATAATGATATCTGTCCTCTTATTAGTATTGATAAGACTATTTATGCCAAAAGAATTTATATAAGTGATAAAAATAGGGAGGATCTATTAGCAGTATTTGAAAATAACCCAGTTACTCTCGAACCTGTGGCTAACCAAAATTTGATGCCGCTGGAGGACAATGATTGTTATTATAAGACTATCCAGGAATTATTCTCTTCTTTTTTAGACCCTCAGTTCAGCAACAAACCTTCAAATAAGTATAACTGGTTTGATAAAGATTGTATTAACTATAAGAAAAAACTTAGAACTTGTCTAAAAGAGGCCTATATTACCAACTCTCAAGATCTCTGGCAGACTTATTTTGAAATGAAAAATGCTTTTAAGAACATGCTCCTGGAAAAAAAATCTGAGTTTGCACTAGCCAAATGGTCTAAAATTGTTACTGCATTAGAAATTAAAGATACCAAAACTTTTTGGTCACTTCTCTCAATAAAAGATATCACTGATTTCCCTAATATAAGCGATGAGGCTTGGATCTCACATTTTACTGCTGTTTTTTATGATCACCAAGTCTGTAAAAAGGAAAATTTTATATTTTCTCTGGTAAAAACTACACAATTTCAAATTACTGTTGAGGAGATGAAAAGGATAATTTTCTCGTTTAAGCAAGGGAAATCACCTGGTATGGATGGCATTCCAATAGACCTGTTGAGATTAGATGTAGAATGGTGGGCCTCTAAACTTGTGCCGCTTTTTAATTCTATCTATCACTCAGCCCTTGTACCTAAGTCGTGGAACAACTCAATAGTGGTACCGATCTTTAAAAAAGGTGATAGGAATTGCCAAGAGAATTACAGGCCTATAAGTTTGTTACCATGCATAAGTAAAATCTATGCCAAATCTCTGCTTATTAAATTGGAAGAATGGATGCTGACAAAAGGTCTACCTGGTAAAGAGCAGGCTGGTTTTAAGGCAGGCTCGTCAACTCTTGACCACTGTCTAGTGTTAAGCCATCTTGTGGATAAATATGTCATGAGAAATAAACAAAAACTCTTTGTGGCATTTGTGGATTTAAAAAGCGCCTTTGATTCGGTCGACCGCAACAAACTATGGACTAAACTAGAACATCTTGGTATCGACCCATATCTACTTACATTGATTCAAAGTTTACATTCTAATAACCAAATATATGTTAAAGTATCAAAAGACGGTAGACTTGCAGGTCCTATTCTGAATAATCGAGGAGTTAGGCAAGGCTGTATCTTGGCCCCTACCCTATTTAATCTATTTTTATCTGACCTACCATTATTTCTTCAAAACGCAACGACTCATACTCCTTATTTAAACAATAGCCCACTCTTTTTATTACTTTATGCAGATGATGCTGTAATTATTTCACTCTCTGTTTTGGGTTTAAAAAAATTATTTAAGAGCTTCTCAAACTACTGCTCTCTCAATAATCTCAAAATTAATTACGAAAAGACAAAGATTATGCAGTTCAGAAAGAGAGGGAACCCAAAAGGCTGTATAATTAATGGACATCTAATACAGGAAGTTAAGCACTTCAATTATCTGGGAATCACATTCAAAAATAATATGAATTGGAATACACATATATGTGCTGCAATAGCTAAGGCCAAAGTGACAGCCCAATATATTAAATCCTACTTTTTTTCTCCAGTAGGAAACAGATTTATTCCAGCTGTATTGCAAGTGATTGACATGAAACTCTGTGCCCAACTTCTATACGGCACACCAGTGTGGATTTCAGGTGACCTCAAAAGGTTGGATAAATTTCACGCATCCCTTCTGAGGTCATTATTAGGACTTGCAAACTCTGTAAAATATGAAACATTATGTTGTGAGCTGGGAATATTGCCTTTATCAGTAAGAGCATGGCTGAGGACCTTGAAATATTGGATCTTCCTCCATTATAGAGCCCTATCCCCAAATTCTCTACTTTACGATCTTTTAAGTGATAGCGTAATCTACAATCTATCATCGATTTGTAGGAGAAAACTGGATTCGATAGGGCTCACTCTGACTTTGAAATCTCTGATCCAAAAGATATATGGGAAACTATCAGGAAGACCCTTACAGAAAAAACTGTTCTCACCATGCTTGAGGTTGCAAAGCACAGTATCTGCTCTCCTATCCACTTAAATCTCCCTTTGTGTAGAGATTTCCAAAAGGGATACATGACAAATCTGAAGAAACATGAATCGTGCAGGCTGTTTATGTTGGCCAGATTTAACATGTTTCCCTCGGTGGTAGTGAGAGGAAGATACTTAGCTATCCCAGAATCAGAGCGTCTCTGCAGATGCGGAAAGCAAGAACCCGATACTCTGGAGCATATATTTTTTTCCTGTGATTTTGGCAGGTATGCCAGAGGACAATTATTTGAGGCCCTAGAATTGAATGGGCAGATTTTTGTACAGCCAACTGTTCAGGGCCTGCTGGCGGACGGCGATGATCGAGTCACTTTGATAGTGGCTAAATTTTTGGGTGCTGTCCATGAGGAAAGAGTGGCCCATGATAAAGAGTCTTAGTGGTTTTTAATGGTAGGTGCTGTTGTGTTGTATTGTACTGTCAATGTGCATTGATTTATTTTTTGGGGTTGGGATTTGGACTGGGATGGGCTGTGTTCGCTGAGCCCGTATTTTGTGCAGTCTGTGTGTGGTGTTTGTATGTTGCTTTGCGATGTTTTATGCCTAATAAAGGATTTTGAATTGAATTGAGCTGGGAGGGGTCCCAAAGGCTATCAAGTCCAACCCCCCCATGCATCCCCTCCCACCACTTTTCAAATAAATTGGTGGAGGATCCTAAGAGAGGAGGTAGGAGGAGGCACAGGCAGCCCATGCAAACTGGTTCAAAGGAATTAAAGTGCCTCATTTATTTATCCCCGAGAGGAGACTGCAAGAACATAAGAAGAGTGTGCTGGATCAGGCCCAGGGCCCATCTGGTCCAGCATCCTCTTCTCCCAGCGGCCAAACAGATGTCTCTTTGGGGAAGCTCACAAACAGGATCTGAGCGCAAGAGCCCTCTCCACATCTGTGGCTTCCAGCAGGCCAGAACCTCCCACCCCAAGCAATCTTCCAACCAAACACCCCTACCTCAAAGCCCCCAAACGCCAAATTAAATATAAAAAGGGAGGGACAAGGGGCCTTGGCAGGAGCCGAGGAAAAGGTCTGATGGCACCATCGTGCCCGCGGGCGCAGTGTTGGTGACCCCCCCTTGTATTACGAGTCGGTTGCTGCATACATAGTAAAGGTAAAGGGACCCCTGACCATTAGGTCCAGTCGTGGCCGACTCTGGGGTTGCGGCGCTCATCTCGCTTTGTTGGCCGAGGGAGCCGGCGTACAGCTTCCAGGTCATGTGGCCAGAATGACTAAGCCTCTTCTGGCAAACCAGAGCAGCGCACCAAAACACCGTTTACCTTCCCGCCACAGCGGTACCTATTTATCTACTTGCACTTTGGCGTGCTTTCAAACTGCTAGGTTGGCAGGAGCAGGGGCCGAGTAACGGGAGCTCACCCCATTGCGGGGATTCGGACCGCCAACCTTCTGATCGGCAAGTCCTAGGCTCTGTGGTTTAACCCACAGCACCACCCACGTACATACTGGGCCCTTAAAGCAGAATTGAAGCACCAAATAATTTTGGTAACTGCGGTGGACCCTTCCTGGACCTACAATTCCCAGCACCCTTAAGAAACTAGAGCTCCCAGGGTTTTTGCAGGCCAGGGTGTGCTTAAATGATCTGGTGCACACGTAACCCTGGAGATCGAGCCTGCTATGCAGTTCAGCCCACCCACACAAATGCGGTAATGTCCGAAAAGGGCCGCTGTGTCACTGAGCAACCCAAGCCGTCATTGTGCAAATGCACCTTGCAATTAATATCCCTGCCACAGCGTGACTGGACTGTTGCTGGTGCGACGCCTTGGGAGTGGAAGAGGGTTGAGTTCCATGTGGGGAATCCCTTTCCGGCCTCCTTTGTTTCCTTCATGGCTCCCAGGCAGCTTTAGCAGGAGCAGAGCCGCCTCTCCGCCAATTAATCAGAGGATTTTGGTGCATGTGGCAGGGCTAATGGCACACCAGGTGCCAGCCTGCAGAGCGGGCTGAGCTTAGCGGGGAAATGGAGGCAAATGCTAACCATGGACGCTGCAAAGGCAAATGCTGCTGTTTTTCTGTGTTAGTTGGGCTGAAATGCTCAATGCAAAGACTTCCTGGCAATGCTCCCGTGCCCCTGGAAACCGTACGGTGCAATAGATGGTGCCTGGTTAGGGACGGGTGTCAGTTTCCATCTAAAGGCCGACCTTCCTAAATCACACTCTGCAAAGCTGTTCACAAAGCAGAACACAGCCGTCCTCTGAAATTTCCACGCCTCCGAATTTTGCACTATGGTTCTTCAGCCAGTAATAAAAATAATAGTAATTTTATTATTTATACCCGACCCATCTGGCTGGGATTCCCCAGTCAGTTAAAAACCTCCCCATACAGGTCTGCCTTCAGATGTCTTCTAAAAGTTGTGTAGTTCATTATGTTCTTGACATCTGAAGGGAGGGTGTTCCACAGGGCGGGTGCCACTGCCACTGGTTCCCTGTAACCTCACTTCTCGCAGTGAGGGAACTGCCACAAGACCCTCGGTGGTCAAGTAGGAAGCACAGAAATGAGTGTACTATAGCACCTTTTTGCATTAAAGTGCATATGCTGCTGAGAATAGCATGCAAAAAATATGTTATATTAAGAAGTTTTTTTGCAAAATTGCACATGTGATAGGCAAAATTGCACACGGAAATGTGTATTTTAAGTGAAATTTGCACAAAAAATATTGATGAATTTTCATGAGGACTTGGAGCCCAATTCTGAACTTCTTACTTTGTTACTCAACTCCTGAATCATGACTCCTGAGCTTTGCATTTGCTGCTGAGCCTGTGAGATCTCTTTCTTCCTTATAAGTAAGAACCCCTGCAGGACATTTAGACTCAATGCGAATCTGGAGCCAATTCTGTCTGGCCAGTGAATTACAGAGTTGATATGACAGCATCCATATGACAGATTGCTGCCTAGGCTCTGCTTAAATCCTTCCAAGTGAATGAAGCTTTAACGGTTAGGAAGTCTATCCTAATGTGTAGTTGGAATCTGCTTCCCTAAAATTTCCACCCACTGAATGAATGAATGAATCGATTTCCGTCACTGACCAGAGTGCATTTCCACCCATTGATTCTAAGTCTCCCCTCCAGAGGAACAGAGAAGTCTGTTTCATCATCTGCTTGGTAGCCCTCCAGATACCTGAAGGCAGCTATTGTGTCTCCTTAATCCTCCCCTCTCCAGGCTGAACATACCCAGCTACTTCAAACTTTCTCCATAGGGCGTGGCTTTACAGACACCCCACAACATTCTGGGCACCCTCTCTATATTGGCTATGGAGTTGGTCTCATACATACAAGCACTCTATCTGTCTGTCTATGTGCCTATCTACTCACACTCATATATTTTATATATTTAGGTGTAGACTTGTAATCTGCCCCGAGTCTTTGATAGATGCTGCCCACAAAGTTCCAACCTTCCTTTCGCAACAATGAGGATTAGGAATTACTCTTTTAAAAACAACAACAAAAGCATGGATTCTGCATCATAATACCAGGCTCCTTGCAGTGTCGCAGGATCAGGGCCAGATTTATTTTTACGACTGTTGGCAAAACCCGAAAGCCTTCTTCCCTGTCATTCAACTCTCCCTTTGCAACACACAACCTGAAACAAGCATAACAAAGAAAGGCAGGTCTCCACAGAAGATGCTCAAATCTCAGACTAGACATTAACATGATTCTAAAAGGCAAGAGCGACGAAGATTCCTTGGCTGGGAGAGTAAATGAAGCTTGTGTATGCAAAAAATTAGTTTCTTCAGAACCTCTCTTGCTAATACCTAGCTTTCTATGTGCAGGGGATTGTTTGCCCCTATGGGGCATCGGTCTGCAGCTGGTCAGCTTGAGGCCTACAAAATTGAATATAAGAAGGAACCTGCTACATCAGATCAGGTCCCACCTGGTTTAGCATCCCACAACAGCCAAACAGATGCCTCCAGGAAGCTCCAAAGCTGGGCACAAATGCAATAGTCTGTCCTGGGTATCTGGTAGACTTCTCTTGAGCATTGAGGCGCCATTTGGGGTTAACATGGCTAACCACATCTATAGAACTACCCTACCAAAGATAGATATAGATAGATATAGATATAGATATAGATATAGATATAGATATAGATGATATAGATATAGATATAGATGATATAGATATAGATACAGATATGTGGTTCCACCTAATCCTCCATCCCACAGCCTCTGAAAAGCCTATAAGCAGAGAATGAAAGCAACATAGGCAGGCACATAACTTAATTTTGTAAGCACTGACTGGCAGATGCCAGATTTGAACCTTTGCTGCCCTTTCTAAAAAGTAAGATTCTAGTCCTCAGGATTCAAGGTGCTGAATAAGGGGCCTAAATTAAACAGGAACATAGGGAGGTGCCTTTAGGGATGGAGAAGAAATGGGCTTGGTTCACATCTTCACACGAACTTTAAAAATTTGCGCTTCTTGCCCCAACCCGCAAGCTGAAACACAGCTCTCCTTTGAAATTTGCACTTTCTGAATTTTGTGATGGGTGCAGTCTGGCAACCATGCACACAGAATGCATCCAGATAATTGCATATCTCAGTGAACCAAAGGTATAAAAATGCATTCTATGAGGGGGAACTTGCTTGCAAAACTGCACACGTGAAAATGCGTACAAAAATGCGTTCAACAGGAGAAATGCACAGAAAAGGCTGCAAGAATGTTCACATGGGGTTCCCCGCCGCTCAAAAAAGTCAGAGTTGTATGTAGAAAGGGTGTGCACTTAAAAACGAGAAACTGAGAGAAACGAACCCACCCATTCCTACCGTTGAGCCAGACTAGCGGAGTTCAATAGCTGGCAACAGCTCTACAACATTTCGCAAGGAGTCCACCTGGAGTCCCAGTCCTACCTGGAGATTTTGTGGACTCCACATGGTACCTTCTGCATTCCAAGCATGTGACTGAGCTCCTGCCCTCCCCTGCTGTCCTGCCCACCACCCCTTCAGCAACTACTATTAAATCTGATAAAGAGTGATTTGACCTGGCCATCTGTCCCCCTCACGGAGGGTGGTCAGCAACCAAAACACCCCCACAGCAGGCTTTCTAATCTCTAATCTGTAGAGAACGCCAGTTTTTGACAGCAGCTCCATTTGCAGGGCACCCTGTCAGTCTTGGGGAAGATGGATGATCTAATGAGAAATTCATTTGCAAAGATGTCCCAGCTTTTGACATCCTACAAATGGAGAGGGACGGGGGGGACGGGAAGCGGGGCAACTCAGAAGGCCAGAAACCCAAAGAATCGCCAGCTCAGATGAAGAAGTTCCCACTAAAGGAGAATGGACAACCAAGGTGATTGAGTATGTTGCATTGGCAAAATTGATGAAACTTGCGATCAGGATTTAAACTATGAGCAACAGAAGGAATTAGAGACTGCAGTGCTACCTTGGTACCCAAACTTCTTGGCTCCGGAACAAATCGGCTCCCGAATGCTGTAAACCCGGAAGTGAATGTTCCGTTTTGTGAACATTTTTCGGAAGCCAAACATCCGACGCAGCTTCCACGGCTTCTGATTGAGTGCAGGAAACTCCTGCAGCCAATCAGAAGCTGCGCCTTGGTTTTCGAACGGTTTCGGGAGTCGAACGGACTCCCAGAACGGATTACGTTTGAGAAGCAAGGTACCACTATACAGTATCGTTTTATGGTATGAGAGATAGAAGATAAGGTGCAGGAGAGGGGAGAAATAAAAACACCATGGAAAAGGGGGATGGGATGTCAACAAAACAAAATTAAAAATGACTATGTATTGAAGTGCCTATGTTAAACTTTTGAAAATTTAATAAAATATAATTAAAAGCAAAAACGAATTGCTAGCTCTTTGTAGACCAAAACAGGGGCATGCTTGAAACAGCACAACTCTCCTGCCCAGGATCACTTCCTGACCTCCTTTCTGCTCACAACACACCTGTGGCTCAGTGAAAGAGCATCTGCTTGGTTTGCCGAAGGCCCCAGATTCAAAATCTGGCATCTCCAGGTAGAAGGTGGGATAGTTGGAGAGTCGCAGCTATTCAGGGTAGAGTATATTGAGCTAACGAGGGTGAAAGAGAAGAGCGCAAAATATGGTTTGAAGCTCAACATCAAAAAAACGAAGATCATTGCCACTGGTCCCATCACCTCCTGGCAAATCGAAGGGGAAGAAATGGAGGCAGTGAGAGATTTTACTTTCTTGGGCTCCATGATCACTGCAGATGGTGACAGCAGCCAGGAAATTAAAAGACGCCTGCTTCTTGGGAGAAAAGCAATGACAAACCTAGACAGCATCTTAAAAAGCAGAGACATCACCTTGCCGACAAAGGTCCGTATAATTAAAGCTATGGTTTTCCCAGTAGTGATGTACAGAAGTGAGAGCTGGACCATAAAGAAGGCTGATCACCGAAGAATGGATGCTTTTGAATTATGGTGCTGGAGGAGACTCTTGAGAGTCCCATGGACTGCAAGAAGATCAAACTTCTCCATTCTGAAGGAAATCAGCCCTGAGTGCTCACTGGAAGGACAGATCCTGAAGCTGAGGCTCCAATACTTTGGCGACCTCATGAGAAGAGAAGACTCCATGGAAAAGACCCTGATGTTGGGAAAGATGCAGGGCACAAGGAGAAGCGGATGACATAGGACGAGATGGTTGGACAGCGTTCTTGAAGCTACCAGCATGAGTTTGACCAAACTGCGGGAGGCAGTGGAAGACAGGAGTGCCTGGCGTGCTCTGGTCTATGGGGTCACGAAGAGTCGGACACGACTAAACGACTAAACAACAAGATAAACCAGTGGTGCCACTTGGGTATAAGACAGGTTCTGATGGTCCTAAAATTATGGACCAAGCTTTTGGGGAAGACCAAAGCTCAGTGGTAGGACATCTGCTTTGAATGTAGAAGGTCCTAGTTTCAGTCTTTGGATTCTCTAGTAGGGCTGAAAATCTCCTCTCTGAAAAACTGGAGAGTTAGTGTAGACCAGGGTTTCCCAAGCTTGGGTCCCCAGCTGTTTTTGGACTTCCACTCCCATCATCCCTGACCACTGGTCCTGCTAGCTAAGGATGCTGGGAGTTGTAGTCCTACAACAGCTGGAGACCCAAGTTTGGGCTACATGAAGCCAACAGTTTGAATCAGTAGAAGGCAATTTCCTATTATCTTGAAACTGCCTTCCTTCCACCCACCCATTTAAAAGCTCGTTTGGTGAAACATATACAAGGGAGAGGTGTTTTTGTGGGGGGAAAGGAATCCTAAAATAGGTCACTGACAGTTCAGAGCATGCCTCAGAGCAGCCACCGGATGTGTGAAGTGGCAGGTTGCGCACTGCACGGCCCCTATGTGCCCATGCGCACGCATTGTTTGACACTACAGATGGCTTCCCGCTTCAAGATGTAACTATTGGAGATCCTGGCGAGGGAGCAGAACCCGTTAAGAATGACAGTTCTAGCAGCCTGTGCTGAAACGTTAAGACCCCTTTTTCACCTAGCTTAGTGTGGCCTACACTGACTGGCAGCAGATTGCCAGGATTTTAGGCAGGGAACATTTCCCTGGAAATGCCAGAGCATAGCCATGATGTATAGTAGCCATTGATGGCCCTCTCCTCCCTGAATTTGTCCAGTCCTCTTTTAAAGCTGCCCAAGTTGGTGGCCAGCCCTGCCTACTGAGGAAGGGAGTTCCATAGTTTAACTCTGAGTGAAGAATTAATTTCTTCTATATCTGTGCAGGGGACGCGGATGGCGCTTTGGGTAAAAGCCTCAGTGCCTAGGACTTGCCGATCAAAAGGTCGGCGGTTCGAATCCCCGCGGCGGGGTGCGCTCCCGTCGTTCGGTCCCAGCGCCTGCCAACCTAGCAGTTCGAAAGCACTCCCGGGTGCAAGTAGATAAATAGGGACCGCTTACCAGCAGGAAGGTAAACGGAGTTCCGTGTGCTGCGCTGGCTCGCCAGAGCAGCGATGTCACGCTGGCCACGTGATCCGGAAGTGTCTCCGGACAGCGCTGGCCCCCGGCCTCTTAAGTGAGATGGGCGCACAACCCTAGAGTCGGACACGAATGGCCCGTAAGGGCAGGGGTACCTTTACCTTTATATCTGTCCAGAATCTCCCAACATTCAGCTTCTCTGGGTGTCCACGATTTCTGGACAATTTCCCTGCGGACACATTGCCTGCCTGGCTCTTTCCTTCCTTTTGTAGGTCTTTTGGCTGCTCAACAGCCACTCTGACCTTTGCCTCATCTGGGAGGGAGCCCAATCCTGCCACTGTTTCCTGATCTCCCCCCTTCCCTCCCTGGGGCCAGCAGTAGGGCCTCCAACTCCCAACAAGATCTGTGTACACTCCCCCCTGGCCTCCTCTGGCTGGTTTCCTCAAAGTTGTCCAACCAGACTAGCAGGCTGAATGAAGACCATGTCAAAATAAAACTCCCCCCTTCTTCTCTTAAAAAAATAAATATCTATTATAGCAACCCAACAGCAGACACTCAGGAATCTGCAATGCGAGTAAAATAAGGCTTGTCTACCAAGCCGAAGAGGATGCGGGTGGCGCTGTGGGTTAAACCACAGAGCCTAGGACTTGCCGATCAGAAGGTTGGTGGTTCAAATCCCTGCGACGGGGTGAGCTCCCGTTGCTCGGTCCCTGTTCCTGCCCACCTAGCAGTTCGAAAGCACGTCAAAGTGCAAGTAGATCAACAGGTACCGCTTCGGCGGGAAGGTAAACTATGTTTCCGTGCGCTGCTCTGGTTGGCCAGAAGCGGCTTAGTCATTCTGGCCACATGACCTGGAAGCTGTACGCCGGCTCCCTCGACCAATAAAGCGAGATGAGCGCCGCAACCCCAGAGTCGGTCACGACTGGACCTAATGGTCAGGGGTCCATTTACCTTTACCTTTACCTTACTGAAGGCAGCTGTGATGTTTGGTGATACAGTCCCCTTACACACATGTGTCTGCACACAGCGAGAGACTTTCGCCTTCCCGCAAGGAGTTGAGCGCTGTATGTGTATATCTCGCTTCATTCCCACAACAACCCATTGAGATAGGTTTGGCCAAGATATTGTGGCTGACTCACAACCAACCCAGTGAGCTTCTTGGGGTGCTTGAAGCTGGGTTTCCCCCATGCAAACCCGCCACTTTCATCTGAAGCACCAGAATTTACTCCAACTTCATCCATCCCCATAAAGCAGTGGCGTAGCGTGGGTTGTCAGCACCCGGGGCAAGGCAAGTAATTTGCGGCCCGCCCCGCAGCACTGTCCCTCCCGCAGATAGTCCCTCGCTCTCTCTCCGCACCGCACCGCACGCCTGGCACCCTCCCCTCCACAGTGGGCGGCGAACCGGCGGCTCGGATCGGATTCGCACAGCCAGCACTGCAGTGAGAGAGAGTGAGTGAGCCAGGTAGGGGCAGAGAGCTGCGAGTGCAAGCGCGCCCCACCCCAGATGTTGCGCCCGGTGTAGCCGGCCCCCCCTGCACCCCCCACGCTACGCCACTGCCACAAAGTGATGATTCTGGCTACTTCAATTCAGGGTGGATAAAAATCAATGTTTTTTTTAAAGGTTTTTTTTTTTAAATCAGGTTTTTTTATTTAAACCAGATTTTTAAAATAAAACGCTTTGGGAGGAAAAATCTTTCTAAAGGTAGTTTTCTATTTAAGTTACATTATAGTCCAAAAACTAATCATCAGGAAATAAGGATTTGTTTTAAGTTTCTCATGTGTGCTAAAACTCTTAAGTTTGTTTTTTTTTAATTGTTTAACCACATCAGTTAACAAACATGGATACATATGCTATAATGTTATTGCTTTAGTTAAATAAATTGTTTAAGGAAATGATTATTTTTCTCCTTCCAATAAAGTACAGCAGAAAAGTTGTCCAAATATAAAGTTAACTTATTAAACCTCAAAATAAGTTCATAATTATCTGTCTATGTATTTCTAATAGTATAACCAAATCAGTAATTATTGATATAACTGTAAAAACTATACTGAAAATTTCTTATTCCAAAAATGAGACCTTCCTCTGGTTGTTAAAATTAAGATTATACCAGTAAGAATGAGTCTTTCTGTAAAAAAAAGAAAGAAAGATTTAAATCAAGTCTTACTGACTAGTGATTTAAATTGTGATTTAAATCAATTTGATTTAAATCAAATCCACCGTGCTTCAATTCCTTGGACAAAAAACAATAAGATAGGTCATGGGTCACCAACTTGACGCCCACAGGTGCCCACAAAGGCCTTTCCTATTACCCTTGGGGTCCTATTACTCCTCTGAAATTAGGAGCGAAATTAGGCAATGGAAGGTTTTCCCCCAACTCTAAATTCACAGCATGGGGGCAACTGCAGGGGGGGGGGGGTTGCTACTGGGGAGGGATAAGTTTGGGGCAAGCATGTTTAGCCCACAACAGTTCCTCTAGCTTTCAAATGTGCCCACTGGTTCAAAAGGATGAGCGAACCCTCGGATAGAAAAACATTCTACAAGGTGAAGATAAGACATAACATTTTTAAAGCAAGTGAGGCTGGTTTGAAAGCATTCTCTTGGCATTCTCTCCCTCCCAGAGCGAGCGAGCTCTGAAAAAGGGATTCTGCAAATTTGCAGTGTGGTCAGTTTGAACTGAGGAAGGTGCCCATTGGCTAGTGCCTGGGACGTCACCAGTTCATTCTTCCTGATCCTTAGAACAGTTGTACAAGATAGATAGAAAGATGATAGATAATAGATAGATGATAGATAGATAAATAGATGATAGATAGATAGATAGATAGATAGATAGATAGATAGATAGATAGATAGATATAGAATGAACCAATTATGGGAGGTGGGGAAAGGAGTGAACAGCAAACCTGGTGCATGAAGGAAGGGGCAAGATTGTTAGTTGCAACTTGCTGGAACATAACACTAGTTGCCAAGGCAGACTTTCACTTCCTGGGACCACTCCAAAACCTTTGATAGTTTTGCTCTGAAAATCTTACGCTTGTCTTTTAGGGAAGAGACAAGGAGCTATGTGGAACCCAGAAACACCCATCCCACATCGCCTCTGGACACCCAGACTCTCTGAGAAACTCCCCAACGCTTTCCCCAGGTACCTCCATGGCTACCTTGGCAGGTGGACTGGCCCATTCCGCACCTGACCAGCGATTCCGCACCTGCACTTCGATCGCGGAATCGCACTTGTGCTTCCCGATTCTAACACAGTGGGTTGCGTGAGAGATCACCGGACCAGAGTCACGTTGTATGCAGGTTGTCAAGGGGCAGCCGCTCCCCTCCCCCACAAAAAGGACATTCAACACACCTTTAAATCACTTCCCTAGATAACCTTGGGAGCTGCCGCTTCCCCCTTGCAGAGCCATAATTTCCCAGCGCCCTGAACGAACGACAGCTCCCAGAATCCTCCGGGGAAAGCCACGTGCCCGAAAGGCGCACTGATTGTGCTTTTGACGCGCACGGTGCAGATGCGCCCAAGGAGTGCAGAGAACTGGATGGGCGGGGGAAGGGAAGCGCCCCCCTGGTTGGCACGATGCCTGACCACAGCCTTCCCCACCCGCCCAGCTGCTTCTTCCAGGGGAATGTGGGCCCCTCCCTCTTATCGCCTCTGCTTCTGCTTTGCAGCAGTGGCATTGAATGCGGGCACATACCTCTCTCCCTCCACCGCGCGGGCTCCGTGTTTGCTCTTCCCTTCCTCGGCTGTGATTGATTAAAGGATCAGGGACATCTGAGAGCGGAGGCAGAAGCGGGACTGGCTCCCTTTAGACTTGAAGAGCTGCCGTGGCGGCTGCTCCAACGCCTGCCGCTGGCTGTCAGTCCGCTTTTAATCAAGGTTTGCTTATATCCGCAAAGGCCTTTCCCAGAGGGAGGGGAGGGGAGGGGAGGGGAGGGGGGATGATGGTGGCGGGACGGGCAGGCTGGAGGGGGGGGCGGAGTGCATTAGCATGCCAGCCCCCTCCCCCCTCCCTTTGTTTATCAAGAGGGCCAAGCCGTCTTTTGAAATCGCAAAGGGCTCTGCAAAGGATGTGCAAAGGTGCGATGGCCAAGCAGAAGTGTTCTTCTGGGCGAGGGGGCAAGCGCTTGCAATCTTATTCATTCTTCCTACATCTACTACGTCTCTTGATGACAGGCACAGGTCAAATCTGTGTCCGGGGCAGCTGTTTACCAGCTCCATCTGGTACGTAGGCTGAGTCCCGTGATGTCATTTTGAGTGCGCATGCGGGAGCGGTGAAACCCGGAAGTGACGCGTTCCATTACTTCCGGGTCGCCGTGGAGCGTAACCTGAAAACGCTCAACCTGAAGCATATCTAACCCGAGGTATGAGGGACACGGGTGGTGCTGTGGTCTAAACCACTGAGCCTCTTGGGCTTGCTGATCAGAAGGTCGGTGGTTCAAATCCCCGCGACAGAGTGAGCTCCCGTTGCTCGGTCCCAGCTCCTGCCAACCTAGCAGTTCAAAAGCACATCAAAGTGCAAGTAGATAAATAGGTACCACTCCGGCGGGAAGGTAAACAGCGCTTCCGTGTGCTGCTCTGGTTCGCCAGAAGTGGCTTAGTCATGCTGGCCACATGACCCGGAAGCTGTACACCGGCTCCCTCGGTCAGTAAAGTGAGATGAGCACCGCAACCCCAGAGTCGTCCGAGACTGGACCTAATGGTCAGGGATCCCTTTACCTTTTAAGACTATGGCAGCATCAAGGAAGGCAGAATAGAACTAGACACAAACTGAAACGGCACAACTGCATTGGTTGCCGGTTAGTTTCTGGGCACAATTCAAAGTGCTAGAAACCCAGGAAAGCCCACTGCCAGGCAGGACTAACAATCCTGAGCTAGATGGACCAGTGGTTTGGACCAGGATAAGGCAGCTAGTTGCCTGTTGTTCTCAAGCGGAGAGGATTCTCTCCCACCCCAACCACATTCCGGGATTTTGGGGAGGATGGACACAGCAGATATTAAACCTAAGGATCACATGGCCATGTCAGACTCCGCTACGGAGACCTGCATTTGCTGGTCTTTCCGCACAAACGTTGAAAACAGCCAGGCTTCTAGAGTTCCAAAGAATCATGGAAGGGACCACGAGGGTCATCTAGTCCAACCCCCTGCAACGCAGGAATCGTTTGCACAACGTGGGGCTCGAACCCACAATCTTGAGATTAAGAATCTCATGCTCTACCGACTGAGCTAGTGCTTGGCTTTTGAAAAGCATGCCTTTCCTACAGCTGTGAAGGTTGGCTCTGAAGCATGTGGGCAACTCTCAGGTAAATCTGAGGTGCGGTGGCAGAGGGGTGGTGAGCCGTTTTCATGGCAACCTTCTGGGGGCCGCATGCCAGCAGAGGGGAAAGGGGGCAGAGCACCAAATGCAGATTTTTACTTGAGTGCAGCAGACCAGAAGAGCTCACCTACTTCTCCCCTTCCTGGCAGTCACATCGTAGCCTGGCAAGAGCACTGAAGGAGACCTGGGGATACTTCCAAGGGCCAGACAGAGAGGCCTGGGGGCCACATTCTGCCCCCGGTTCTAAGATTCCCTACTCCTCCTGCAATGCGCAGCTGAATTATCGAGTGAAGGCAGATGCAATATAGAAAAAGGACATCCTGGCAGATTCTTCACCTGCAGCATAAAGTCACCTGCTTCTTCCAAGCTCCATAATCTGCAGGTGACGAACGCTCACACACACACACCAGCAAAACTGTTTCACCCACCTGCCCCAGCCTTCTTTTTATTTCAAAAGAGCCGCACTTCTATCCTGTGGTGCCAACTTCAATAAAATAGGGGGTGGGGTGGGGGCTGCCGTCCTGCCCCCCGTCGAAAGGACAGACAGAGGCCAGAGCCAAGCAAGAACAGCCCAGAGTGAGGCCCCCAGACCCGGACATTTTGTACGCCACTATTTTTATTCCTGTGTTAGGCATTCCCACTCAGCATCAGGAAGAATTTTCTGACGGTAAGAGCTGTTCAATGGTGGAATGGACTCCCACAAGAGGCGATGGGACTCTCCATCACCAAAGCCCTTCAAGCAGAGGTTGGATGGCTGCCTGCCAGGGATTTTTTTAGCTGTGATTCCTACATTGTGGGGGGCTGGACTAGATGAGGTTGGAGGATGGATGGCAGCTAACAGATTGAGGTACCGAAGTACTGTTTTGGGGGGACAGGAGGCGGGTGGGTGTGGAGGACTCCCTGGTCCTGAATGGGGTAACTGTGCCCTTGAAGGAGCAGGTGTGCAGCCTGGGAGTCATTTTGGACTCACAGCTGTCCATGGAGGCACAGGTCAATTCAGTGTCCAGGGCAGCTGTCTCCCAGCTCCACCTGGTACGCAGGATGAGACCCTACCTGCCTGCAGAGTGTCTCGCCAGAGTGGTGTATGCTCTGGTTATCTCCCGCTTGGACTACTGTAGTGAGCTCTACGTGGGGCTACCTTTGAAGGTGACCCAGAAACTACAACTAATCCAGAATGCGGCAGCCAGACTGGTGACTGGGAGTAGCCGCTGAGACCATATAACACCGGTCTTGGAAGACCTACATTGGCTGCCAGTACGTTTCCAAGCACAATTCAAAGTGTTGGTGCTGACCTTTAAAGCCCTAAATGGCCTCAAAAGCCTAGTATACCTGAAGGAGCGTCTCCACCCCCATCATTCGGCCCAGTGCTGAGGGCCTTCTGGTGGTTCCCTCGCTGTGAGAAGCCAAGTTACAGGGAACCAGGCAGAGGGCCTTCTCGGTGGTGGCACCCACCCTGTGGAACGCCCTCCCACCAGATGTCAAAGAGAAAAACAACTACCAGACTTTTAGAAAACATCTGAAGGCAGCCCTGTTAAGGGAAGCTTTTAATGTTTAACAGACTATTGTATTTTAATATTTTGTTGGAAGACGCCCAGAGTGGCTGGAGAAAGCCAGCCAGATGGGCGGGGTATAAATTATTATTATTATTATTATTATTATTATTATTATTATTATTATTACCCTCAGAGTCCCTTCCACCTCTACAATTCTATGACTCTCTCTCCTGTTTAGTTTTAAGCTGCTAAAATTAGGTTGGTTTATTTTTAGTTTTTTACAAACTTGGGTTTGGGGGAATTTCTTTATCGAGGATATTATTTCTAATTGTTTCTAACACACACACACACACACACACCATCTCTGGTGGGTCCTGGGTACTGAGAAAGCCACAAAATTGTCACTGTGTGTGCCCGGCCAGGTGACCCTATGCGTTGCATGTGTGATGTCACACAGCGCACAGAGGCCCAACGGAGCTTGTCGCAGCTGCGGGAGAGTGCAACAGAGCCTGTTACCCTGTGTGACGTCATGCGCACGATGTGCATAGCTCCACACACAAGTCGGGCGCCCCCAATGTGGGATGGGACCCAGCGCACCTGCGCATGTTTATACTGAATTGTTATACTTGCCCACTTGATGTGCTGTGAGCCACTTTGGGCACAATTTAGTTGGAAAGCGGCATACAATGATGATGATGATGAGGCTGAGCTTGGTGGGGCCAGCTCCCTTGCACCTTTGGCAAGAAGTACTGGCACCTCCCAAGCCAGAAGAGACCATGGATCAGAATCTCAAAAAGTTTGCTTTTTGTCGGCTGGGTAGGGAGCCCCACAAGGCGGCTTCAACAGCCCACGCCGGCGATCGGATCATAGCTGCCAACTCCCTTTTTTAAAGGGAAATTCCCTTATTCCAAATAGGATTCCTCGCAAGAAAAGTTGACAGCTATGGACCGGATCCATCTCCCTGCCTCGCCCAGCTGCCCAGAACAGCAGAGGAACTGTCCAGGGTGCAAGTGGATGGGCGGACAGGCTCCGAGCCACAGTATGGAGAAATGGCTTTTGAGCTGCCCTGGGTCTGCACTCTTGGCAGGGCCAAACTTGGCAGCCCCTACGTACACCCCTCGATGTGGCAGTGCCCCACTTACCCTAATGGGCCAGCCCAGATCTCCCAGATCTGCCCTCCCCCACCTCCCTTCCCCGCCAGCCCTCTTCCCTCCAGCTTCCTTCGCCTGTGCTGGCATGGGCTGGCACTTCCATCACGACTGCTTGGGGCTGCTCATTCAGCAGCCAGGCACAGCTGCCTGCTGCCTCGCGCCAAAGCAGGTCTCCTGCCTGCCTGCCCGCCCCTCCCCTGTCAGCTGCTGTAACTACGCAGCAAGCTGACACCCCAGGGAGGCTCCGGGAAGCCAGGTAAATTGGATGCGTGAAACCCAGGGAGGAGGAGGTATGGGGGGGGGGGGAGCTTGTTGCTGGCTTCTGCCTCTGTGGGTGGAATGTGTCAGAATCCATGATGTTCCCAGCAAGGGGCCACTAGAGCTGACATTCCTTCTTTTCCCCTCCTCTCCCTGCCTCTCTCACACACGCGCGCACACACACAGACACAAGCTGGCTGGTTGGCTGGCTGGCTCAACGGCTGTTTAGTTACCTGCAGCTTTGGAAAGTTCCCATCACACCCACGGGGCGCCTCATGCGCAGCCTGCCATTAATAGCTCCCTTTATGGGTTCTGCATAGGAGCAATCCGGCAGCCAGCTCCCTCCGTGAAGCTCCGCTGCGCCGTTTCAGCATCAAATCAGCTGCCCCTCTCTTCTCGTATCCAGCAGAAAGGACGGGCTGCTGTGAAGGCCCGAGGACCAAACCCTGGCCCCCGGAGGATCACCACCTGGCCCCTGGATCCCAAAGAGGCTCCTAAGTCACCGCTTGCCTTATTCCATGCAAGCCAAAATGCCAAGGGCACGTCAAAGCAACCTCTTGCTCAGATGCAGGCCAGAGTGGAGGTTAAAGGGCTCCGAGAAGCGTATAGGTTGCTGGAAGCGGAGTACAGAAGTTTCTAGATGAAATGAACGCATCAGGAGTCGCCCCATTTCTCCCACACTTGGTAAGACACAGGCAAAGGGCTCTGGGAGCTGCTCTCCTCCTTTCTTGAAAGGCACTCAAGACACAGGCAAAACACTCTTTAAATCACCACTATCGTTCTCCCACAAAAGCTGAGACACAGGCAAAGGGCTCTGTAAGCTACCACCCTCTTTCTCTGACACAAGATGAGACAGAGGCAAAAGGTTCTCTGGGACTCTGTCCCTTTTCTCCCATGTAAACCAATTCATAGGCAAAGGGCTCTTTAAGTGACACCCATGCAAGCAAAGACAAAGGGCTCTTTAAGGCAGTGCCACTTGGAGCTGCAAGACAGGTAAAGGGCTTTTAAAGCTATTACTCCCCTTCTCCTATCCAAAGATACAGGCAAGGGGCTCTGTGAGCCACTGGCCCCTTTCTTCCAAAGATGTTGATCCATTGGGAAAGGGCTTCTTAATGCAAGCCAACAGATAAGCAAAGGCATCTTTATCTCCCCTTACTCCCAGACAGGGGCAAAGGACTCCTTGGGCCACTGCCTCTTTTTTCCTTCATAAGCCAAGAAACTAGTAAAGGGCTCTTTAAGCCACCTCTCCTGTCTGCCCCAGTGTGAACAGCAACCGAGGGGGAGTCAGAATTCACTTTTTTTTGTCCTTGAGGCTAGGGATGTTGAATAATTCCAACAGAAATAGGAGCAAAATTTGCCCATTTTCATTCATTCGTCCCATGTCCAGAACAAAAATAAGTCCAGCAAATACGATCGGTATTGATTACACGATTGTCCTCCCTCCTCTTGCATTGCGCTTCTTTGGCACTTAGATGAATGAAGCGGAATAACCTAACAACAACATAATTTAATCATCATAATTTTAATTGTGTGAATTATGTAAATTGCATAATTTCACCACTGTGGACAACTAGATGAATAAAGAAGCCAAACACACCTGCTCCAAAGTCGAACTACAGTGGAACCATCTCTCACCCCAACCTACTTCACAAGGTTGTTGGGCGGATAAAATAGGATCGTAACTATGTACACCACCTTGAGCTCCTTGGAGGAGGGTCACCGAGTCCAGCCCCCTGAAATGCAGGAATCTCAGCTAAAGCATCCATAACAGATGGCCATCTAACCTCTGCTTTAAAAGGAAGGAGAGTCCACCACCTTCCGAGGGAGACTGTTCCCCTATCAAACAGTTCTTACTTTTAGAAAGTTCTTCCTGATGTTTAGTCGGAATCTCTTTCCTTGTAACTTGAAGCCATTGGTTCTGGACCTACCCTCCGGAGCAGGAGAAAACAAACTTGCTCCATCTTCCATGTGACAGCCCTTTAGATATTTTAAGAAGGCTATCAGAAGTAGAAGGGACAAATTCTGCTCCAAACCAACTGTAATACAGAAGGTTCACCATCAGACACCCCAAAGTTCTGATCTGGACTAAAAAGCAGGTGACAGCAGTCACGAAATTAAAAGACACCTGCTTCTTGGGAGAAAAGCAATAACAAACCTAGACAGCATCTTAAAAGCAGAGACATCACCTTGCCGACAAAGGTCTGTATAGTTAAAGCTATGGTTTCCCCAGTAGTGATGTATGGAAGTGCAAGCTGGTCCATAAAGAAGGCTGATCGCCGAAGAATTGATGCTTTTGAATTGTGGTGCTGGAGAGTCTTGACTCTTGAGAGTCCCATGGACTGCAAGAAGATCAGACCTCTCCATTCTGAAGGAAATCAGCCCTGAGTCCTCACTGGAAGGACAGATCCTGAAGCTGAGGCTCCAATACTTTGGCCACATCATGAGAAGAGAAGACTCCCTGGAAAAGACCCTGATGCTGGGAAAGATGGAGGGCACAAGGAGAAGGGGACGACAGAGGACGAGATGGTGGGACAGTGTTCTCGAAGCTACGAACATGAGTCTGACCAAACTGCGGGAAGCAGTGGAAGACAGGAGTGCCTGGCGTGCTCTGGTCCATGGGGTCATGAAGAGTCGGACATGACTAAACGACTAAACAACAACAAAAGCAGGCTCAGATTTGGACCATAGCAGTGTTGCTGGAGCAACCTGCATCGTATTCCTAAACACAAATCCTTGAAACTCAAATAGCCCATTGGAGGAATAAATCAGATACTACTGGGTGAGATTTCTGGCTCTCTGAATGTAGCTACTGCTGTTATTTAAACTGGGGGAAATGTAGGATGTGGGGCAGTAATGGGCCTTTAGCTCCTGGAGATGCTTCTGACTTTCCCTATTCATAGGTTCCAAATGCATGCGAGCATCTGTCTGAACAGAGACCAACTGCATTCCTTGGAGCGTGGGAATAGCTGGAGGGGAGGATGTGATGGAAGGGTGGGAGGCACAGCGGGGGACGGCCCTGGAAGCTTTGCAGGACTTTACGGAGGTTGCAAAGTTGAGGTGTTTGTTTGGAGGCGGCCGGGGGTGGTGGTGTCGTCCACATCTGGCCACCATCACAGTGCAAAGATGTGCAAATGCGGCCACTTCCCAGCTGTGCGAGTTTTCAGAATGTGCAAGGAAAGCACTCCTTTCCACGGGGGGCAGCCAACCTTTCCCAGAAACACTTGGCTTTTGAGAGAGCACTGCGGGCGCCAGTCCTTCTGATCACTTCTCTGCCCAATCCTCCGGATCAGTCCGGCCCACACACAGAGACACAGAGAGATAGACAGTGTGTGTCTGTTAACTAGGCAAAACTATGTACAAAGTTGTGTATATCAGGAGATGTGCGTGGATTGCTATTTTTAAAAATCACAGCCAGATGTGGAAACAGAATGAACTAATTTAGGACCGGGGGGGGGGGGATATGATTAACTGGGAGAAACCAAATTGGGCAGATTTGTCCATCCTGAGCGTAGATCAGTGGTTCCCAGAGTGTGTGATACAACCGCCTGGGGAGGGGCAGTGGGTTACCTAGGGAGGGGCGCTAAGAGGCAAGAGGGGCACTGGAGGTGTAAATGACGACCAGACTTTGAAAAGCTGGTAGCTTGGCGTTGGATCGAGTTCAAACCGTTCATCAAATTAATTCAACTGAATAGTTTTAATTGGATTTTGAATAAACATGCAATTAATTGTTACTGTTTTGAATTTTATTGTGTTATTACCTTCCTTTGGTGGGTTGTGCAGAGAGCTATTCTGAGCCACGTTTTTTACAGGGTAGGGGGGACTAGCGTGGCGCTTATGGAATCCAGGGGGTGGTGCCCTGAAAACAATTGGGAACCACTGACGTAGACTGAGAGCCAGTGTGGTGTAGTGGTTAAGAGCGGTAGTCTCATAATCTGGGGAACCAGGTTCGCGTCTCCGCTCCTCCACATGCAGCTGCTGGGTGACCTTGGGCCAGTCACACTTCCTTGAAGTCTCTCAGCCCCACTCACCTCACAGAGTGTTTGTTGTGGGGGAGGAAGGGAAAGGAGAATGTTAGCCTCTTTGAGACTCCTGAAGGGGAGTGAAAGGCGGGGTATCAAATCCAAACTCTTCTTCTCTTCTTCTCTTCTTCTAGACTCGCCTCCCCCAGCCTAGTGCTATCTACCTGGTTTGAGGCCACTCCCTGATGAGAATCGTAGCCCCAAACAGCCAATCTCAAACATCTGCACCCAGGCTTGTGAAGATGGGTTCAGGCAGCATAGAACTAAAAGATGGGCAAATAACCGCACCTAGTGTACGGCAGCTCCTAATGACTGTGCTTGCCCCCTCCACACCCATTTTTATTTGCACAGCTCTTCAACCTTAAGGAAATTCCAACTCCACATCAGGAAGAAATTTCGGACAGTAAGAGCTGTTCAACGGAAGAACAGACTCCCACTTAGGCAGACCGCCTTGCCCCCACAACAGAGGGTGTCCGGGGCACACTGACGTAACTGTGGCATGCAAGTGGCGTGTTGGCACACCCTGCCGTGTGCACCCACGGCGTAGTGACGTCACTCACACACATCGGGCGTGCGTCATGGAGTGGAACTTTGGGGTAATCCAATCCCTTCATTGAAAATTTGTGGGTGCTCAGGCCCCCACGGCCCTGCATAGGTGGCACCTATGCTCCCACTAGAGGTGCTGGACTCTCCTGCATTGAATGTTTTTGAAGCAGATGTTGGGTGGCCATCTGTTATGGATGATCTTTGAGATTCCTGCATTGCAGAAGGTTGGATAATAAATAATAATAATAATTTCAAACCTAGAGAGCATCTTAAAAAGCAAAGACATCACCTTGCCAACAAAGGTCCGTATAGTTAAAGCTATGGTTTTCCCAGTGGTGAGGTATGGAAGTGAGAGCTGGACCATAAAGAAGGCTGATCGCTGGAGAATTGATGCTTTTGAATTATGGTGCTGGAGGAGACTCTTGAGAGTCCCATGGACTGCAAGAAGATCAAACTTCTCCATTCTGAAGGAAATCAGCCCTGAGTGCTCACTGGAAGGACAGATCCTGAAGCTGAGGCTCTAATACTTTGGCTACCTCATGAGAAGAGAAGACTCTCTGGAAAAGACCCTGATGCTGGGAAAAATGGAGGGCACAAGGAGAAGGGGACGACAGAGGACGAGATGGTTGGACAGTGTTCTTGAAGCTACCAAAATAAGTTTGACCAAACTGCGGGAGGCAGTGGAAGACAGGAGTGCCTGGTGTGCTCTGGTCCAGGGGGTCACGAAGAGTCGGACACGACTAAACAACTCAACAACAAAATAATAATTTTGCTTTGTACCCCACTCAACTGACTGGGTTGCCCCAGTCACTCTTGGCAGCTTCCAACATAATATACAAATGCACAACAACAACAACAGCAGCAGCAGCAGCAGCAGCAGCAGCAGCAACAGCAACAACAGAACACCACACATTAAAAGCCTTCAGATGTCCCTTGAGGTCCCTTCCAACTCTACAATTCTAAATGCCACCTTCTGGTTTTCATTTGAAAGGAATCTCCCCCCTCCATCGACTGACCTGCCTCTGGCTCCCCACACCTGGACAGCTGTTTGCAGCCCCTGCTCAGGAGAGTCAATAAAGCAGCAATTAGAGGCATTTCTTTCCCCCTACAAAGCCCCATCGCTGAGCCCAGCCCTGGCGAAAAATGTAAACGGAAAGCCAGGTGCAAGCTCAACGTGCAGCTTCCTGACACGCTGCAATGGGCAGCTCTGGGGAGCTGCAGATTCGGGAGCCATTGCGGCTAAGAGCCCATCCTCGCTCAGCAAGAGCTGTCTTCTCCAGTCATCCGCTTAATTTTGCAAATTATTTTGTGCTGGCTGAGGAAAGGCAGCCCGTCTGGTGCTCCCGTTACAAGGCAGTAATTGTTTGGAGCTGCTTATCACGCTGACGAGAGAGAGACAGAGAGAAAGAGGGAGTGAGGAAGAGAGAGAAAGAAAGAGCGCTACCAGGCAGCAGGTCTCGAGCAGACTTTAAAGGCAGGGGGATTAATAATATTATTGATGTTGTTTTTATTTCCTATCCTGCGATGCCAGGGGCATGTGCAGACCTCCCGGGAATGACGGGGCACCAGCATGCTGCATTTTAAATAAAGGCAGGTGCAGAAAGCACACAAACACGTTTCTCGAATTCTGTTTATCGCCTTTGTACCCACCTTTCCCCCCAAAGGAGCTCAAGGGGTTTTCAGCTGCCCCATTTAATCCTCACAACAACCCTGTGATGTAGTTTAGGCTCAGGGGCAGGAACTGGGACAAAGCCACACCCAGTGAGGTTCACGGCTGAGTGGGGATTCAAACCCTGGTTTCTCCTGGGTCCTAGTCGGACCCTCTGATGACGACAACACTCTGGATCTCAGGAATCAGGCTGAATTCTGCAAACGCAATGTGGGCATTCGCATTTCACTCCTTTTGGGATTTCTCCCCTCTCCTGAGTATTTGTTTCTTTGGCTCCTGCAAAGAATTTTGAATTGAATTCTACCGCTTTTGCAGAGAAGGGATGAAAGAGAGGGCAGAAGGAAATCGATCACGGTGTGTGTTTGTGTGTGTGTGTGTGGAGGGGAGAGGGGTGCCCACATAAGAACTAGCAACTTGCCTCTTTTTTAAATAAAAAAATGAAACTTGAAGTACTTATCACTTGATCACAGGTTCTGAATTTAGTGGCCTATGGTCATTATTCGCCACATGGTAGATTAGATCCAGGCTAAGTTTGCAATGGGACGCGGGTGGCGCTGTGGGTTAAAGCCTCAGCGCCTAGGACTTGCCGATCGCATGGTCGGCGGTTCGAATCCCCGCGGCGGGGTGCGCTCCCGTCGTTCGGTCCCAGCGCCTGCCAACCTAGTAGTTCGAAAGCACCTCCGGGTGCAAGTAGATAAATAGGGACCGCTTACCAGCGGGAAGGTAAATGGCGTTCCGTGTGCTGCGCTGGCTCGCCAGATGCAGCTTGTCACGCTGGCCACGTGACCCGGAAGTGTCTGCGGACAGCGCTGGCTCCCGGCCTATAGAGTGAGATGAGCGCACAACCCTAGAGTCTGGCAAGACTGGTCCGTACGGGCAGGGGTACCTTTACCTTTACCTAAGTTTGCAATCCTATATACCAGCTGCCCTCCAAATGTCAGTCGCTGTCGGTTGCAGTTCAAACAGCATCTGGAGGGCACGGTGTTGGCGATCCCTGCTATACACATTGACCTGAGAGTAGGTGGCGCTGAATTCAGCAGGCTTTACTCCTGAGCAGGAAAGCATTAAGATCATGCTGTATAAACTAGCCATTGCACTCCACTCCTGTTGAAACCAGTGGGAGTTAAGCCTGATCCGGCAGAGGCTCTTCCGAAAGTCAGTATCCCGCAAGTCTGCCGCACTAAATAGTACAGCGCCATTTCGCCAGGATCCAATTACGGGGAGGAAATAAAAACGTTTCAACGACAGGGAGCTGGAGATTCCTGCGGGAAAGCTTTGCTGCGTTGGCACAGAGACCCCGGGCTTCTGCTCTAGCTTGCTGCCCCCTCTCCTCGCGCCCCCATTTCATAACAAAACAAAAATCCTTCCTTCCCTCCCACGTCTGCTCATTCCATAAGCAGTGATCCTCCAGGAACAGAGCTTTTGATCTTTCATCAATCACAGTCCAAATGCAGAGACATGCGCACACACCACCAGACCTTGAGGTGCCTTGTTATTTTCTTTTCTTTCTTTCTTTTTTAATTTCAAGAGGCTTAAAGCCACCTGGCGGAACTTGTTTGGTCTCTGGGAGGAAAGGGGGGAAAAGAAAAATCTTTTATGGCTCTCTGCATAGGAGCTGTATGTGAGAGAAAAACAAACAGAACCTAGAATCTGCATTTCTGCAGATTCTGTAGGACCGGCCGGCTGTTGCAGGCTGCAAAATGCCCCTTGCTTTCCCACCTGCATTTATACAGTCATACCTTGGATCTCAAACGCCTTGGCTCCTGAACACATCGGCTCCCGAACAATCAAAACCCAAAAGTGAGTGATCCAGTTTCTGAACGAGTTTTGGAAGCCAAACATCTGATGGGGCTTCCCTGGCTACCTGCAGCCAATCTGAAGCTGAGCTTTGGTTTTTGAATGTTTTGGAAGTCGAACGGATGTCTGGAAGGGATTCCGTTTGACTTCTGAGGTACAACTGTACTGCTCTTCTGAGCCATGGTTCAAGCCGCTATGATAAATCGGGTGTCCTTTTCAGATCGGCTTGCTTTGGTTGCTGAGGAATTGGGGGAGGAAGAAGAAGAGTTTGGATTTGATATCCCGCTTTATCACTACCCTAAGGAGTCTCAAAGCGGCTAACCATCTCCTTTCCCTTCCTCCCCCACAACAAACACTCTGTGAGGTGAGTGGGGCTGAGAGACTTCAGAGAAGTGTGACTAGCCCAAGGTCACCCAGCAGCTGCATGTGGAGGAGAGGGAATCGAACCCGGTTCACCAGATTACGAGTCCACCGCTCTGAACCGCTACACCACACTGGCCCTCAAGGGAGAGATGTAGCTCTGTGGCAGAGCATCGGTTTAGCATGCAAGATCTGGAGAACAGGCAAAGTCCCGGCAGACTGGAGGAGGGCAAATGTTGTCCCTGTTTTCAAAAAGGGGAAAAGAGAGGACCCAAATAATTACCGCCCAGTCAGTCTGACATCAATACCAGGGAAGATTCTGGAGCAGATCATTAAGCGAACAGTCTGTGAGCACCTAGAAAGGAATGCTGTGATCACCAATAGTCAGCATGGATTTCTGAAAAATAAGTCATGTCAGACTAACCTGATCTCGTTTTTTGACAGAATTACAAGCCTGGTAGATGAAGGGAACGCAGTGGATGTAGCCTACCTTGATTTCAGCAAGGTATTTGACAAGGTGCCCCATGATATTCTTGTAAAGAAGCTGGTAAAATGCGGTCTTGACTATGCTACCACTCAGTGGATTTGTAACTGGCTGACTGACCGGACCCAAAGGGTGCTCATCAATGGTTCCTCTTCATCCTGGAGAAGAGTGACTAGTGGGGTGCCACAGGGTTCTGTCTTGGGCCCGGTCTTATTCAACATCTTTATCAACGACTTGGATGATGGACTCAGGGGCATCCTGATCAAATTTGCAGATGACACCAAACTGGGAGGGGTGGCTAACACCCCAGAGGACAGGATCACACTTCAAAACGACCTTGACAGATTAGAGAACTGGGCCAAAACAAACAAGATGAATTTTAACAGGGAGAAATGTAAAGTATTGCACTTGGGCAAAAAAAAATGAGAGGCATAAATACAAGATGGGTGACACCTGGCTTGAGAGCAGTACATGTGAAAAGGATCTAGGAGTCTTGGTTGACCACAAACTTGACATGAGCCAACAGTGTGATGCGGCAGCTAAAAAAGCCAATGCAATTCTGGGCTGCATCAATAGGAGTATAGCATCTAGATCAAGGGAAGTAATAGTGCCACTTTATTCTGCTCTGGTCAGACCTCACCTGGAGTACTGTGTCCAGTTCTGGGCACCACAGTTCAAGAAGGACACTGACAAACTGGAACGTGTCCAGAGGAGGGCAACCAAAATGGTCAAAGGCCTGGAAACGACGCCTTATGAGGAATGGCTAAGGGAGCTGGGCATGTTTAGCCTGGAGAAGAGGAGGTTAAGGGGTGATATGATAGTCATGTTCAAATATATAAAAGGATGTCACATAGAGGAGGGAGAAAGGTTGTTTTCTGCTGCTCCAGAGAAGCGGACACGGAGCAATGGATCCAAACTACAAGAAAGAAGATTCCACCTAAACATTAGGAAGAACTTCCTGACAGTAAGAGCTGTTCGACAGTGGAATTTGCTGCCAAGGAGTGTGGTGGAGTCTCCTTCTTTGGAGGTCTTTAAGCAGAGGCTTGACAACCATATGTCAGGAGTGCTCTGATGGTGTTTTCTGCTTGGCAGGGGGTTGGACTCGATGGCCCTTGTGGTCTCTTCCAACTCTATGATTCTATGATCTCAGGGACTAGACAGATGAGGAGGTGTGATGCCTGTCAGCTCCCTCGTGACACAAGGGGTCGCAGGTTCAAACCCTGGCATCTCCAGGAGGGGCTGAGAATGTCCGCAATCTGAAACCCAGAGGCGGCACTTCCAGTCCATGTAGGCAATACTGAATTAGAAGGACCAATGAACTGACTCAGTATAAGGGAGCTTGAGGCTCAGTGTAGCTCAGTGGCACAGCATCAGCTAAGCATGCAGCGGGTTCTGATCTCTATCCCCAGCATCTCCAAGTATTTTCCTCTTTTTGCAAAAATAAATAAATATTTTTATTAACAAAGTTTTCTTGGTTTACAAAGGTATGTGCAATGTCTCTTTTTTTCAAGTTACATTTTCCATAGGTCAGTTTCATTTGTTGAGACATTAGGGTTACATCAGGAAGAGAAAGGGGGGGGAAGAGGTGGGAGAGGCGAGTGGGGGGGGTCGGGAGGCGATGTTTCCAATTTGCTTAATGTATGTGTGGGGTTTTGTGTCAGCATCGTTTGTGCGGGTTCTATTTGCCATTCGCTTGTGTTCCTTTGGTGGTGAGAGAAATTGGGGTTAGCCTAGGGTGCGGTTGCTTGTTTGTGATTGGCTGCGGTGAGCTTTGTTTTTGTGTGTGAGTGGGGTGGGTGTTTTTGAATCAGCTTAGCCATAAGTTGGGGAAGACCAGCGCTTTTCTCACTCTCTAGAAAAACAGGTGCCGAAACACACCATGAAGTTGCTACAGCGACTCGGGGCAGCCCTCAACAAATGGTGGTTTGACAATTGCTGCATTCACTGCCCGCGGAAGTGCTAAAAACTATGGCAAGCTCTCTTCCTAGCTGGTTTGGGGGTTGCCCCCAGTTCTGGTGGAGGACAAATAAATGCACACCACCTCCCTCATTCTCTTAGATTCAGACGGATGGTTGGGGCAACTTGGAAGGGCCCCTTCGCGCACATGCGCAATGGTTTGAGGCCTGTCTGGAAAAGCTTAAAGCCTGCTGCCGCTACATGGGAGACAGATTGAGGAAAAGGAAATACAAATTGGCCCGCCCTGTAGCTGGACCAATCACAATTAGGAGCAGTTAGGTGCTAGGTGGAGCCATAGATCTTAAAAAAGTGCTCTCGCACATGCTGGCCAGTTTCCGTTTTGACTTGAAATGTTCGTTTGGGGCTTCTCAGAAGTATGTAAGATGCAGGTGGAAGGAGCCCACAACGGCACACACATGAGAGCTGCCGGAACTGTGCTCTGGCGCTCTCCGGCTGAAAAAAAGCACCAGGTAAAAGACCTTTGTCTGGAACCTTTGAGAGCTTCTACTGCCAGTGGCTGAAGCCAGATGGGCCAATGGTCCTCCTGCGTTCATATGTTTCCATGGCAACAGACCCCGATGGGCAAATTAGGCCCCTCTTTGTTTGAAGCTGCTTTGGAATGTCGCTTGAGTCATGCCCATCTGCAGGGCAGCAGGTAATTAAGAGACGTGGGCCACACAGGCCTCCGGGCAAATTAAGATGGCAGTTGGCTGGGTTTCGCTGGCACCACGGTTTGTAATGCACCCAGCCAACCCGTAAGCAGAGCAAAAAGGCAGCTGGGGTGAAAAGGGGGAGGGAAAGAGCAGGGGATCTGGGCCGGAGAAGCAAAAGACCCAGGACTAAAGACACACACAAACCCAGAGCCACCCCCTAACAAAGCCAATGCAAGCCAGGGAGGAGGTTACGAATCGTCCTATTGATGGGAAAAGGTTGTACCACAAAGGGAGGGTTTTGGGGGTTTGGCAAAGAGTGCTTATCTGGAGGGATGAGGCTACTGTTACTTCTGCCTTCCTGCTGCCGCCATGCCTGCCTCCTTGTCTCAATACCCGCTCAACCTGTATGTCTGCAGGAAACAGATCCTTGCAAATACATGACACTGGCATGGTAGGAACCCCTGAGCTTCTACCAGTCTGAGTTTGATCTGAGCTTGGATTTATTCCTGCATGCCAGACAGGATCACCTAGTTTGGGGTGGGTGGGCAAAATGCCCTTTTCAGAGGAGGGAAATGAGGCTGACGATTAGGGAGAAACAGCACCGATAGCCGTTTAAATGAGCGATCACAGTCTGAGCATGCTTACGCTTACCCTGACTTTGGCTTCTGTAAACAGGTCTGGCGAATTTGTGTGCTGTTCTGAAATAAAACAGAAGCAGGGGCAAAATAAACCCTCCAACTGCCACCAGCCATACGTGCCAGCTCCTATACAGCCCCCCCCCATGGTTTTGTGTTTTTTTAGCGGGCCGAGCCCCTTCAATATTCAGAGGAAGTCTGACTCTGCCCCATAGCTCCTTGTGATGTCACACTCGTGTGACGTCAGGCCCCCTCTATCATCTCGAGAAGGTGGTGCCTCTGCCACCCACCTAAGGTAAAGGTAAAGGGACCCCTGACCGTTAGGTCCAGTCGTGACCGACTCTGGGGTTGCGGCACTCATCTCGCTTTATTGGCTGAGGGAGCCGGCGTACAGCTTCTGGGTCATGTGGCCAGCATGACTAAGCCACTTCTGGCGAACCAGAGCAGTGCATGGAAATGCCGTTTACCTTCCCGCTGGAGCGGTTCCTATTTATCTACTTGCACTTTGACATGCTTTCGAACTGCTAGGTTGGCAGGAGCAGGGACCGAGCAACGGGAGCGCACCCCGCCGCGGGGATTCGAACCGCCGACCTTCTGATCGGCAAGTCCTAGGCTCTGTGGTTTAACCAGAAGGTTTTAAAACAGGATTAAGGCAAATTCATGGAGGATAACGGCTATCAATCCGAGGCAGCAATGCTTCTGAGCAGCAGTTGCTGGAGACCACAGGTGGGGAGGGTTCCTCTTGTGCTCGGATCCTGTTTGCGGGTTTCCTACAGGCATTTGGTTGGCCCCTGTGAGAACAAGATGCTGGGCTAGGTGGCCCATTGGCAGGATCTTTGTAAGGCTGGGATTGATGGGAGTCTAACAACATCCCAAGAGCACCACTCTGTCTACCCCTGGGCTTAACACCCCCCGAAGCGATGCTCCCAGCAATCCACTTCAGACTCTCTTTAAAAACCTTTGCAGTCTGTGTTCAGCCCAGGAGCTTTGTGGAATCCCAGGGGGGCACCCTGACGCTCCCCTCTTCTACTGCGTCCCTGGCTGCATGTGTGAACACCGATTACTGTTCTGTCTGAACGTTCTGTCTGATAACGCGCAAACACAAAGGCAGAAGGCTGAAGACGGGGGAAAAAGCCATCTCCATCTCTCCCCAAAGAGGAAAGGTAACCATGACTACCTGGGACCTCATTTTAAAGCTGCACTGGCCGTGGGCTAGAAAGGCAGCACTTCCCCATTGTCGTATGTGGGGTTGTTTTTTTACCTTGACGGAACACTTTGAAAATGCTAAATCTCTGGGAAGTAGACTATGAAGAAGAGAAGGAAGGAGGGGAGAGAGAAATTAGAAAATGTATTAATTTTGTTTGCAAGCTCCCCTCTTATTTTTTGCTCCCAGGAATGAAAGGTATTAGCTAGAAGTTCAATTGCACAGTTGTTGTTTTTTTAATATATAAAAAAACCTGACGACTTCTAAACCCTGCCACCTTCAGAAAGCTGGAAAGGCTTCTGGCTACAATCGCTTCCCTCCCATCTCCAAGGAGGCGAAGGTGAGTGGGAGGGATGGGAAGAACTGTGGGCTGGAAAACAGGCTTACGCTCAAAAAATAAAAAAAATAAAAATGGCCAGGGGGGGTTTCAAGCAACGGCGGCCAAATTATTCGCAGGGGAATAAATTACTGCGCCATTTAGCCACCTCTCCCCCCCAGATTCTAATTTCCGCAAACCCATTGGCTGGCGGAGAGTTGTTTGCTAATTAGTTTGGATAGACAGGTTTTGGGCTCCCAGGGGAGCTGTTCCCAAACTGATTACCCATCCTTATTAAACGCTCCACGATAGGTCACTGCGATCGGATGCCTTGCTGGAAGGAACAAAGACCACAACCACTGAAAAAACCACGCTGAGTCTGCGAGGCATGGATGTGGTGGGTCAGGGGTACTGGTGGGTGCGTAAAAAGATTCGGGGCACACATTTCCATAAGATTTGCACATGCTAAATTATATGTGTAAGTGCAAATCTGGGTCCCTGAGCAAATTAAGGTGGTGGGTGGCTGCTGTGTCTGTGTTACTGCAGTTGGCACAGAGCAGCCCTGTAATAAACGATGATGATGATGATGGAAGGAGTAGAGGAGATCTGGGGCCCAGTTCAAAAACCCAGGGCTTGGGACTGCTGCACCAACCCCCCACAAAGCCCTTGCAATGGATGTTGCATACTGCGGAGAAAGATGCAGCGTTTTGTTGGATAAACAACAAAAACACAAACACCATGCATGCTCTGCCTATGCAGACTGTAAGTTGCACGAATCACCCAGATTTCACAGATGCCCAATGAAGCTGAACGTTGGAAGATTCAGGGCAGGTAAAATAAAGGACTTCTTCCCGCAGTCCATAGTTGATCTACGGAGCCCGATCCTGCAGGAGGTTAGCGATGGCCACCAACTTCGATGGCTTTAACAGAGGATTTGAAAAATTCGTGGAGGAGAAGGCCCCTGAGAAGGCTCTGCCCTACTTTGAAGGTCAGAGGCAGTAAAGCTGCTGAATGTCAGTTGCTGGGAGCCACTGGAAGGAAGAGAGCTCTTGTGAACAGATCCTGCTTCCTGATTTTCCACAGGCATCTGGGTTTGAACTGGGAGAAAAGGATGCCTGAACTAGATGGGCCATTGGCTTGATCCAGCCATCTTAAAATGTGCCTCTTCAGTGCGTGGGACCTGGCTGGTGTGCTGGTGAGGCAGGGCATGCAAGAAGAAGTCTCTTGCACTACTTCAGATCTGCTCCATTAATACTGAGAACAGGGGGGTTGTTGTTGGGGACGCGGGTGACGTTGTGGTCTAAACCACTGAGCCTCTTAGGCTTGCCGATCGCAAGGTTGGCGGTTCAAATCCGCGCGACGGGGTGAGTTCCCGTTGCTCTGTTCCAGCTCCTGCCAACCTAGCAGTTTGAAAGCACACCAGCGTGAGCAAATAGGTACCACTGAAGCAGGAAGGTAAATGGCGTATCCATGCGATCTGGCACTCGTCACGGTGTTCTGTGTGCCAGAAGCGGTTTAGCCATGCTGGCCACATGACCTGGAAAAGCTGTCTGTGGACAAACACCGGCTCCCTTGGCCTGAAGGCAGAGATGAGCACCGCACCCCATAGATGAATTTGACTGGACTTAACCATCCAGGGGGGACGTGGGTGGCGTTGTGGGTTAAACCACAGAGCCTAGGGTTTGCTGATCAGAAGGTCGGCGGTTTGAATCCCTGCGACGGGGTGAGCTCCCGTTGCTCGGTCCCTGCTCCTGCCAACCTAGCAGTTCGAAAGCATGTCAAAGTGCAAGTAGATAAATACGTACCTCTCCAGCGGGAAGGTAAATGGCGTTTCCGTGCACTGCTCTGGTTCACCAGAAGCGGCTTAGTCATGCTGGCCACATGGCCCGGAAGCTGTACGCCAGCTCCCTCAGCCAATAAAGCGAGATGAGCGCCGCAACCCCAGAGTCGGCCACGACTGGACCTAATGGTCAGGGTTCCCTTTACCTTTACCTAACCACCCAGGGGTCCTTTATCTTTACCTCATCACCTGTTGTTGGGGTGCTGGGTCCCTTTGCCAAACTTTGGGCCTGGGTCTATGCCAGGCCATGCCACACCCTGGAGCTAGACATGCTCCAAAGGCAAAATTGGGTAGACCTTTGTCAAAACACATACTCTCTCCCATTCCTATCCTCCATCCAGGCGAGAAAGAAGCGCGATCAGAGTTCAGTGGTGCTTTCCAGCAGGGCACAAACACCCAACAAGGGTGTGAAGCAAGGCTAGTCAGGGATGAGGCTCAGGAGGACATGTGGCCGGGGAGAGACCCAGGGGGCAGATAAAGGAAGTCCAGAGGGTTGCTTTGGCCCTTGGTTCCCCATTAAGGGGTGATATGATAGCCATGTTCAAATATATAAAAGGATGTCATATGGAGGAGGGAGAAAGGTTGCTTTCTGCTGCTCCAGAGAAGCGGACACGGAGCAATGGATCCAAACTACAAGAAAGAAGATTCCACCTAAACATTAGGAAGAACTTCCTGACAGTAAGAGCTGTTCGACGGTGGAATTTGCTGCCAAGGAGTGTGGTGGAGTCTCCTTCTTTGGAGGTCTTTAAGCAGAGGCTTGACAACCATATGTCAGGAGTGCTCTGGTGGTGTTTCCTGCTTGGCAGGGGGTTGGACTCGATGGCCCTTGTGGTCTCTTCCAACTCTATGATTCTATGATCCCTAGAGCAGACAGCATTGGGCCAACCGCCTGGCTCAGTGTATCACCCCCACCTTTAACATTTCCATAGAACAGGCCAAGAAAGCTAAGGCAGTCTATCTCAGAATACCAGGCACGAAGAGAAGCAGCCACAGGCTGTAGCCTTCATCGTCACCCTTCCAGCTCCCTGGGAGCATCTGGCCGGCTGCCTCTCATAAGGAGAAAGCAGGGGAAGGTGGAATTGTTGGCCTGACCTGAGGACTTCTCCTTATCTCCTTAAATTAAATACAGTGGGCTTAAAGGCTAATGTTTTCAGGCCGCATTCATCCTTGACCAACCATTTGGAGGCTTGCATGCAGGTGGCTACCCCATGCTCTCTTATGCACAAATTCCCTCATCCAGGTCAGCCAAGGAGAGGGAATTATTCGCCACCCCATCCTGTTTAGGTAAAGGTAAAGGGGCCAGTTGTGACCGACTCTGGGGTTGCAGTGCTCATCTCGCTTTATTGGCCAGGGGGCCAGTGTACAGCTTCCGGGTCATGTGGCCAGCATGACTAAGCCGCTTCTGGCAAACCAGAGCAGCGCACGGAAACGCCGTTTACCTTCCCGCCGGAGTGGTACCTATTTATCTACTTGCACTTTGAGGTGCTTTCGAACTGCTAGGTTGGCGGGAGCAGGGACCGAGCAACGGGAGCTCACCCCGTCGTGGGGATTCAAACCGCCGACCTTCTGATCGGCAAGTCCTAGGCTCTGTGGTTTAACCCACAGCGCCACCCGCGTCCCACCCCTGTTTACCCGATGTTTAATCTGATGTGCCCTTCATCCCCGTCAGGGCACTGGGCAGGGGCTGCCATTTAGCTTGATTTTTTAAAAAAGTATTCCTTCCTGCCGCCGCTGCCACAAAAATCACCTGTGCCTTGCTTGGAGAAGGGAAGAAGGGCTTGCCTTAGGCCAGTGGATCCCAACGTGGGTGGCACTATCCCCAGGGGGGTGGGGTTGGCATTACCTAGAGGGATGCTAAGAGTCAAGCGGGTGGCAAGGGGTATAAATGACTGTCAGACTGGATCAAGTCCTCGGTTTTGTTGAATTAATTAAACTAAATAGTTTTAATTGAAATTTGAATTAATTGCTTCCCGTTTTGAACGTGATTGTGCTGCTGTCTTCCTTAGTGGGTTGTGCAAACCAATGTTCTGAATAATGCTTTTTACAGGGTGGGGTAGGGGATGAGTTTATGGAACTAAGGAAGCAGTGGCCCCAAAATGATCAAGAACCGCTGCTTTAGGGGGGGCTGGATTAGACCCTTCCCCTGCCATATAGCCACCCCAGGGCTTAAGACGCTGTGTTTGCATCACTTCTGCTCCTTGCAACATTTAGGTTACATAACTTGTGGCGGCTTACCTGCGTACAGTGGTACCTCGGGTTACAGACGCTTCAGGTTACATACGCTTCAGGTTACAGACTCCGCTCACCCAGAAATAGTACCTCGGGTTAAGAACTTTGCTTCAGGATGGGAACAGAAATCGCGCACCAGTGGCATGGCAGCAGCGGTGCCCCATTAGCTAAAGTGGTACCTCAGGTTAAGAACAGTTTCAGATTAAGAACGGACCTCCAGAACGAATTAAGTTCTTAACCCAAGGTACCACTGTTTCTGGTGATCCCTGTGCAATACTATACAATCATACCTCATGTTACGTCCGCTTCATGTTACGTTCTTTCAGGTTACGTCCTGCGGTGACCCGGAAGTATCGGAAAGGGTCACTTCTGGGTTTCGCCGCTCGCGCATGCACAGAAGTGCAAAATGACGTTACGCGCATGCGCCGAAGCGGCGAATCGCAACCTGCGTGTGCGCAGATGCGCCGCTCTGGGTTGTGTTCTTTTCAAGTTGCAAACGGGCCTCCAGAACACATCCCGTTCGCAGCCAGAGGTACCACTGTACTACTCAGCTAAGCATACGACTCGGATATTTCACAGCTGTGAAAAGAGGGGTGCCTATAGCACCCCAGTGCTTCCTGAGCACCTCTCCGCCTCCCCCTGCCTCATTCCACCTTGCGGCACTTCTTGCATGCCTCTCCTGCCCTGATTTAAAAGCAAAGAGAGCGTGCAACTGTTTCTCTGGTTAAAGATATACAGTGGTGCCTCGCAAGACGAAAAGAATCTGTTCCGTGAGTCTCTTCGTCTAGCGGTTTTTTCGTCTTGCGAAGCAAGCCCATTAGCGGATTAGCGCTATTAGCGGTTTAGTGGCTATTAGCCGCTATTAAAGGCTTAAGGGATTAGCGGATTAGCTGCTAAAAGGCTATTAGCAGCTTAGTGCCTTAGAAAAAGGGGGTGGGGAGCGGAAAAAAAACCCCCAGGAATCGCAAGACATTTTCATCTTGCGAAGCAAGCCCATAGAGAAATTCGTCCTGCGAAGCACCTCCAAAACGGAAAACCCTTTCGTCTAGCGGGTTTTCCGTCTTGCGAGGCATTCGTCTTGCGGGGCACCACTGTACTCCGAAAGGACACTTTAATTGTCCTATTGCACATTATCAACGGCTCAGGATGAAGTTCTGTCAGCCACAGGGTGGGCACAGCAGGGGGATTTAGTATCTCACAGGTGCACATTTGAATGCACCTGTGCTAGAGAGGAGACGGAGAGGAGCATAGCGTACCATGGCTCAGGTGGTAGAGAGCATGCTGTGCATGCAGAAGGTCCCCGGTTCAATTCCCGACATCTCCAGTCAAAGCAGGATCAACCAGCAGAGGTTGGGGGATGGCCCTTCTAGGGCACTGCCTTGGGGAGGCACTGCCAGTCAGAGCAGACTGCATTGGGCTAGATGGACAGATCACCAAACCTGGGGTAAAGCAGGTTCCTATGGTAATCCTTTCACAGCTTTCTCCTCCCCGCACCAAGGTGAGACTCTTAATCTCAGGGTCGTGGTTTCGAGCCCCACATGGGGGGAAAAGATTCCTGCACTGCAAGGGGGTTGGACTAGATGACCCTCGGGGTCCCTTGCGATTCCATGGATTTAAATCACAGAGGGCAAACTTATCTTTCCTTGCCCAAAAAGGTAAGAGGGATTTTCCTATATGCTACGGTCGCAGCAAAGGGTGCTCATTGCGGCAAATTGGAAGAGTGACGAAGTTCCATCAAGATTAGAATGGATATAAAAACTGGCTGAATATGCGGAATTAGATGGCTTGTCAGAAAAAAATAAAAAAATAAACCAAAACAGGTATTTATATCAAATTGGGAAATCTTCAAAATTTATCTGGAAAATAATAATAGTAGCTTAGAGTCATTTGCAGCATTCGAATAACTTCAGTCGCAGCTTAAAGTATGATGTAAAACTTAAGATAGACTAAGATTATGAAACTTTAACTTGTTATGTGATGGCAGTGTACAACAGACGAGAAAGTGAAGTAAGGAGTAGATGGGAAGTCGGGTCTATAGAGAAAGACCATTTTTATGTTAAGGTTTTGAGATTATTATTTGATGTGTTAATGTTCTTTTTGCCTTACATTGATGGATATCTGTTTTTTCGTTTTGGTGTGCTAAACTGGAAAAAACACACAAAAAACTTATCTTTCCATGCCCACATGCACAGAAAACAGGGGCAGTGATTTATCAGGAAACATGGACTGAACACAGGCACCTTCGCTGTACTCTTTTCAGAGCTTGCTAAAAACCTTTTTGTTTTGACAAGCTTACCCAGACATGCAGAATGCAGACCTATGTTTGAATCTGGATTTCATCTTATTTGAATCTGGATTTTATCTGACCACTAATTTTCATAATTTTTTTTAAAAAAGATGTTTCAGAATAGCTTTTTGAACGTCGTTCCCCCCCCCCCCGATTATTTATTTCATCTTTCTTTTTGTAAACTGCTTTCAGGTATATACATGGTATGAAATAAACACATGAATAAAATTCATTTTTGGATGAAGTGGGAATTCTTTCTCTCTTTCCCCCCCCCCTTGCCTCTTTTAAACAAAAATAAATACGTTGAACAGGGGTGTGTGCAGTGAAATTGCGCACGGTCCAGTCCTAACACGAATCTCTAGAGAAAAGTGGGGTTGTGGGCAGTGAACTAGTGAGATACTAAGGGGACACGAGAGAATCCCCCTACTCTTAGCTCCTGCCCTCCTCTGTGGAGAACAACCTTCATGCAGGCGAGCAAATGGCGAATTAGGAGAAGTGGTGAATCGATGGGCTTGCCACAGGCCTGCTCCCATTAAGCAATTCCCCGCACCCTACCCCGTTCCTTCCAACAATCTTTGCTTTACAACCCCGAAGGACCAACGCCTTCCTCGTTGCTCTCCATAATCGTTGGTTTCCAGGTAAATGCTGACAGCATCTCCTCCAAAATATCACCCCGAAACCTTCGCGAGGCCTGCACAGGCAATTACCGGAAGAAAGACAGGTATAAGGAGAGGCAATTACTGACAGAGAGATATAGATTACCCCCCAGCCATCGCACAAAAAGAGAGTATTAAAAAGACTCCTGGAGCGTTCCCCCACCCCACCTCCTCCAAGGAGGAAGCTTCACCCTCCTCCTCCGAAAAACCGCGAACAAGGGACTCTCTCTTATTAACGGGGCAATCTCCAGAGAATCCTTATACGTGTGAGGTGATGGGCCCAGAAGCTGGAGTCATTAGAAACTGGGTAACTAAGGTAACCCAAGGAATCTAATTTTCCTCCTTCCCTTTAATGTCTGTCTCTTTCTTGGCAACCATCAGACTCAGCCTCTCAGGTTTGGAAAGATGCGTCTAAAAGCTTGTTCTTTTCTCTGCTCTCGGTAATAACAGTGCCACACTCTCTCCCTCTATGTATCGGCGGGGCTTAATGGGACTGATGCACAAACCCTGCGCAAAGAAACAATCGGTGAGCTTTGATGCACGCCACGCATCGCAGGCTCCCTCTGAAAGCCAGAGACACCTCATGCGCCTGCAACAAAAGCAAGGCCTCCAAGCAGGGGCAGAGGGTGGCGAAGGGGAACTTGGGACCCTCGGAGGCTGTTCTAGATTTTTCCTCTGAAATCCTCCTTCCTTCTGGTATATCTCCAGTTCTTTTACTTAGGGTAAAGCTAAAGCTAAAGGGACCCCTGACCATTAGGTCCAGTTGTGACTGATTCTGGGGTTGTGGCGCTCATCTCGCTTTATTGGCCGAGGGAGCCAGCGTACAGCTTCTGGGTCATGTGGCCAGCAGGACTAAGCCGCTTCTGGCGAACCAGAGCAGCATACAGAAACACCGTTTACCTTCCCACCAGAGCGGTACCTATTTATCTACTTGCACTTTGATGTGCTTTCGAACTGCTAGGTTGGCAGGAGCAGGGACCGAGCAATGGGAGCTCACCCCGTCACGGGGATTCGAACTGCCGACCTTCTGATCAGCAAGTCCTAGGCTCTGTGGTATAACCCACAGCGCCACCCGCGTCCCTTTTACTTAGGGTAGAGGTGGGGAAATCTGTGGCTTCCCTGTTGTTCTTCAATGCCATCACCCCTGACCATTGGCCTTGCTGGCTGGGGCTGATGAGAGTTGGGAGAGCAACATTGAGATTGGCGGCGAAGGGGAGCTTTGGTCTTTCAGATTCAGCAGCAGCCTGTGCAAGGCCAAACTTTGGTGCCCTCTGCCACCTTCCATTCTACACGTGCACTTACTCATAGTTGTGGTGCCCTGTGGCCTAAATCCACTTCTTTCTGGAGGGCCACAATTAGCCATCTCTGGCTTATGGAAATGTAAGAGGGATAGCATTAGAAAAGGATACTGGAGTTACTATGAGCCAGCATGGGTTTCTCAAGAACAGGGCATGCCAGACTTTTTTGACAGAGTTACAAGTCTGGTGGATCAGGGGAATGCTGTGGATGTATTGTATCTTGATTCCAGTCAGGCTTTTGACGTAGTTCCCCATGAAATTATTGTGGAGAAGTGGGTAAAATGTGGAATGAATGATGCTAACCAGTAGGTTTAGCCTGGAGAAGAGGAGGTTAAGGGGTGATATGATAGCCATGTTCAAATATATAAAAGGATGTCACATAGAGGAGGGAGAAAGGTTGTTTTCTGCTGCTCCAGAGAAGCGGACACGGAGCAATGGATCCAAACTACAAGAAAGAAGATTCCACCTAAACATTAGGAAGAACTTCCTGACAGTAAGAGCTGTTTGACAGTGGAATTTGCTGCCAAGGAGTGTGGTGGAGTCTCCTTCTTTGGAGGTCTTTAAGCAGAGGCTTGACAACCATATGTCAGGAGTGCTCTGATGGTGTTTCCTGCTTGGCAGGGGGTTGGACTCGATGGCCCTTGTGGTCTCTTCCAACTCTATGATTCTATGGTTCAAGGAAGGAGGTTCCAACTAAACATTGGGAAGAACTTTCTGATGGTAAAAGCTGTTCGGAGGTGGAATGGACACCCCGGAAGAGGTTTTTAAACGGAGGTTGGATGGCCATCTGTCAGTGATTCTTTAGCTGTGACTCTTGCATTGAGGGTTGGACTAGATGACCCTAGTTACTAGGGCACCGCTGAGCCCACGTGTACCACATTGGTGAACTCTGAATTAGTTTAAAACGAGTAAGAGGTCTCTGCTGTGGACCTCCCCTCCCGAATCTGCAGAGCTGTGAGAAGGATAGGAATAGCAGAATCGCCAACCACCTCGGCTCTGATTCTGGGAACGAAAGGGTTTGGAGAACAAAACCTGAAGCAGTCAAATTCCTTCCACCTCAGAAAGTTGTGGGACCCAGGGGGATACGAGGAGAGAGAAAAGATCCCTTTCAATATCAGGACTGGAACGAAAGAGAAGGGAAGAAACTGGGCCTGAACATCCTGCGGCCGATGGATTTCTGCAAATGCGTATTTCTTTCGAAAGGACTTTGGATGGGAGAAGTCAATGGAGTGTATTGAATATTGGGGCTGCCACCTGATTAGCAAAATCTCTGTTAATTCATTGTATGAGTTTTGATTCATTGATTCTGAGTTAAAACTGCAGTGCTGAAGAGGGAGGAGAAGGAGAAAAGTGAACTGACTCTGCTTTTACAGCAGAGCTGGGAGAGCTTCGGCCATACAGGCGTTGTTGGACTCTAACTCCCATCATCCCTGGCCACTGGTCTGGTCATGGTCTGGTGGGAGTTGGGAGTCTGGGAGGCAAAAGGTTCCCCAATGCTATTTTTGAGGATTCTTAGAATCATAGAGTTGGAAGAGACCACAAGGGCCATCGAGTCCAACCCCCTGCCAAGCAGGAAACACCATCAGAGCACTCCTGACATATGGTTGTCAAGCCTCTGCTTAAAGACCTCCAAAGAAGGAGACTCCACCACACACCTTGGCAGCAAATTCCACTGTCGAACAGCTCTTACTGTCAGGAAGTTCTTCCTAATGTTTAGGTGGAACCTTCTTTCTTGTAGTTTGGATCCATTGCTCCGTGTCCGCTTCTCTGGAGCAGCAGAAAACAAGCTTTCTCCCTCCTCTATGTGACATCCTTTTATATATTTGAACATTCTTCTCTCATAGCTCACAGTAGTCTAGAAGAGGGATCCCCCCCCCACCGCCAACTTGGTGCCCTCCAGATTTTTTTGACCCAAACTCTGATCAACCCCTGCCAGAATGGCCAAAAGTCAAGGATGGCGGAAGCTGTAATCCAAGTTCCCCCCATAAAAACAGCAGGAAAGAACCGCATGCTGGTCTATCACCCCAAATCTCATCACTTTATTCCCATGATTTTCCCAGTTAAGGAGGATGCAAACTGATTCCCACCCCCCGGAATCAAACAGAAGTGAGTGATGAACATGCACGTTAATCCATTAGTTTTCTGGAAGCGGTTTTTACGTCATGTGAAAGCTCAGATATGGCATGGAAATTAACAAGGAAATGGGATAAATTGCCGTGTGAAGGCAGACTGAGCCAGCCACATTTTTTTTCCACCTGACCAAACTCACGGGGGGTCCTGCATGGATAAAATGGAGTAACGCCCCATATATGTCACCCTGAACATCACAGGATTATAGAGTTGGAAGGGACACTGAGAATCATCTTCTCCAACCCACTTAAAATGCAGGAATATGCACCTGTACAGGACTCAAACCACAACCTTGGCATTATCAGTACCACGCTCTAATCAACTGAGGTATGCATTTTTAAAAAGTGGTTTATACTAAAATGCCATTTTTTTCAGTATCCCAACAAACAGAAAAGGGGCAAATGCATTTACAAATACAGCCATACCTCGGGTTGAAGTAGCTTTGGGTTGAGCATTTTTGGGTTGTGTTCCGCAGCGACCCAGAAGTAATGGAGTGTGTTACTTCTAGGTTTCGCCGCTCGTGCATGTGCAAACGCTCAAAATGATGTCACGCGCATTCGCGGGAGCGGCGAATCGCAACCCGTGCAGATGGAGGTTGCGTTCACTTCAGGATGTGAATGGGGTTCCGGAACGGATCCCGTTTGCATCCAGAGGTACCACTGCAAATAAAGCCATATTCAGTCAGCAAAGGGGCAATGCAAGCACAAAAGAGCAACATCTTAAGCCCTGTGTGGCTGTTTCTAGTTTCTCATATTTTAGGACAAACATCTGCGGTGGGAAGGCCTCTGTCAACTTCCTTCACAGGATTCTGGCTTGAGCAAGGAGCCTGTGTGGGGAGTTGGAAGGAGCTGCAGCCACATCCATGCCATACGTCGTCAAAAGCACCACAATGCCACTTTCAACAGTCGTGGCTTCCCCCAACTCATTCTGGGAGATGTCATTTGTGAAGGGTGCTGAGAGCTGTTTTGAGGCCCCTATTCGCAGTTCACAGAGTTCCCTGTGAAGAGGGACTGACTATTAAACCACGATGGGAACTGTAGGTCTGGGAGGCCTCCTAATAACTCTCAGCAACCTTAACAAACTACAACTCCCAGGGTTCATGGCTGCTGAAAGTGGTACGATAATGCTACACAAATCTAGAGTGGAGCCTTGACTGTTGGGTGGAGCCTTGTAGGCCTCCTTCCGGCAACTCCTGCAGCCCAGCTGGTGCCAAACATCTTGACCTGCTTTCCTTTCCATCAGCGAGGACTTGGGGGGGCACTTTTCCTCTGGGCATTGCAGGATTTCCAGACACTGCCCAAGCCTGCGCCCCAGGGAGGTCACTTGGGTGCTGCTAACACAGCGGTTCTTGCCGACAAAGGTCTGTATAGTTAAAGCTATGGTTTTCCCAGTAGTGATGTTTGGAAGTGAGAGCTGGACCATCAAGAAGGCTGATCACCGAAGAACTGATGCTTTTGAATTCTGGTGCTGGAGGAGACTCCTGAGAGTCCCATGGACTGCAAGAAGATCAAACCTATCCATTCTGAAGGAAATCAGCCCTGAGTGCTCACTGGAAGGACAGATCCTGAAGCTGAGGCTCCAAGACTTTGGCTACCTCATGAGAAGAGAAGACTCCCTGGAAAAGACCCTGATGCTGGGAAAGATGGAGGGCACAAGGAGAAGGGGACAACAGAGGACGAGATGGTTGGACAGTGTTCTCAAAGCTACCAGCATGAGTCTGACCAAACTGCGGGAGGCAGTGGAAGACAGGAGTGCCTGGCGTGCTCTGGTCCATGGGGTCACGAAGAGTCGGACACGACTAAACGACTAAACAACAAGAACAACAACACAGCAGTTTACTTCACCCCTGGAGGCGCACTCAATTGTCTCTCAAGACAGATGGATGCTAACAAGTAATTATAATTATTTTATTGTTTATATTCCGCCTAGCTGGTTGGGTTGCCCCAGCCACTCTGGATGGATACTTTAAACATCAAGTGCAAATGGAGCCTTACGCTGAGTCAGACCATGGATCCACCTGGCTCAGTGCTGCCCGCACTGACTGGCAGCTGCACTTCAGGCAAGGGGACATTCCCAGCCCCGAGTGGAGAAAACAGGGACTGAGCCTAAGCAAAGCAGATGCTCTGTGGTCCTTCTCAATTTCTAAAGAGGGATCTCCTAACACCTCTTAGCACCCTTAACAAACTGCACTTCCCAGAATTCTCTTTTTGGGGGGGTGGGGACATACAATGACTGTTTAAAGTGGTACCACAGTGCTTTTATTGCATGGTGCCGAGGTGCATGTGACAACAGAGTTCCTTTGGACTCAGGTTTGAGTGGGGATCAAAAGGCCTCATTCCTTCCTATGTACAGTGGTACCTTGGGTTAAGTACTTAATTCGTTCCGGGTGTCTGTTCTTAACCTGAAACTGTTCTTAACCTGAAGCACCACTTTAGATAAAGGGGCCTCCTGCTGCCATCGCGCCGCCGGATGAGAACAATTTCTGTTCTCATCCTGAGGCAAAGTTCTTAACCTGAAGCACTATTTCTGGGTTAGTGGAGTCTGTAACCTGAAGCGTATGTAACCTGAAGCGTATGTAACCTGAGGTCCCACTGTACTTCCCTCTTCAACCCCAGCCCCCCCCCCATAATCCTCTCCCCTCGGCTTGTCTGGACAATGTTAATGCACCTTAGGCCTCCCGGCATCCCTTGACGCCACACAGTTGGGCGGCTGCGCCACTGCAGACCGCTAAGCAAATGTAGTGCAAATGAGACGCCGGGTTTTCATTTGCACCCAATCTCCCTTTCTGTGGCACCCCCGAAGCTGACCTGTTCGGTCCTGCCCCCTCCTCGCCACCGCTGCTTCGACTCCTCCTTCCCCCTCACCATTGCGACGCCCCCTCCCCTCTCCCCGGCCCCGCTACAAATCAGCGTCCGCTCGCAGCGCCGTTAGACAGAGTCTCGCCGTACGTGCTCCTGATCTTAATGCCTTCCCGAGAGGAGGCCGGGGAGAAGCTCCTTCCAGCTGCCAGTCCAGGGAGGCCGCTGTTGCTACCACCCTGGTCGGTCGGCAGCAGTTTGTGGCTGGGTGCTCTCTCCTTGCCTGTGGCCTCAGGCTCCAGAGAACCAGGGTTGCACAGTGGTTGGAGCGCTGGACTAGGACCTGGGGGAGACCAGAGTTCAAATCCCCACAAGCGGCTGTGGAGCTCAGTGGGGCCCCATCTGCAACATACATTTAAAGCAGTACCACTTTAAACGGTCATGGCTCCCCTTCCCCCCACCCCAAAAAAAATAATGGAAACTGTAGTTCTTAAAGGGTGCTGAGAATTGTCGGGAGAGCCCTAATCCCCCATCAGAGAGTAGCAATTTATCTGTTGCTTTTATACCCAGAGAGGCTCTCCTGGTGCCATCCTTACATGTCTTCAGGCACCAGGGGAAAAACCCTCCTCTTTACCCAGGCCATTGGCCATTAAATAATCCATGGCCTATTAAAGCTGGGCGGGGGGGGGGGGGGGGGACACACGACTGTTATTATTTTATCGTGTGATATTTATTATTATGCTCCATAAAATGTGTTCTTAATGTTGTACAGTTGTACCTCTGGTTAAGTACTTAGTTCGTTCCAGAGGTCCGTTCTTAACCTGAAACTGTTCTTAACCTGAAGCACCACTTTAGCTAATGGGGCCTCCTGCTGCCGCCGCGCCGCTGGAGCCCGATTTCTGTTCTCGTCCTGAAGCAAAGTTCTTAACATGAAGTACTATTTCTGGGTTAGCGGAGTCTGTAACCTGAAGTGTTTGTAACCTGAAGCGTATGTAACCCGAGGTACCACTGTATACTGCCCTGGGACCTTTTGATAAAAAGTGGTATATAAATTGAAACAACAACACAACAACAACATCACACCCTCCCTTCCTCATTTAATTCCTCGCAACAACTCTGCAATGAGGTAGATTAGGCTGAGAGGCACTTTGCAGAGGGATGTCTGTGTGTGTGTTGGTAGAAATAACCTTTCTGTACACAGGTGAAATTTACATCCATTGCTCCGCCCACATTCCCCTCTGGCCCCTGCCTCCACAAGCATGCGGCCCTCAGACGGCTGCTGAGAAAGGAACTCATCCCTCGCTCTGGAAAAGGTTCCCCGTCCGTCGTACTGGGATGTGCTGACTTCACCTTTGCAGCTGCCGACACAGCTATGAGTTTGCCGAGCCTATTTTTAGCCTGCCGGCTTTGCCACACTTCTTCCGCTGCGAGACAGGAGAGGCTGATGAAGTTGCTAGAGGAGGAAGAAGAGGAGGAAGAAGAAAAAGAAAGGCTCATTTGGTTCTTTCTCCACCATCCCAACCGTCTCCAGTGGGGTTTGAGGTGTCCAGCATCGCAACGACCTCCGTCTCGGCTGCTCACGGTGATCATCTGGCCATGGATGGAAAATGGAAATGATTTGCCTTTCCCTGCCCAATGGGCCAAACCAGATGGTCAGCTGCAGTCGTGATCCTCTGTGTGCGCAACGGTATCAGGGCAGTAGCGGGTTGTCCTGTTTGCGCTTGAAAAAGTCCCATGGTGGACACGCAGCTCTGTTTCCATGCCCTGTAATGGGCTGCTGAAATCCTGCAGCTTCTTGCATCACAAATATTCCAGAGCTGGGTCAGCTTTCTCTTGCTCCGTAGCAGGGGGGTGCCCCGCACCCCAAAAGATGGAAGTGATGCAGCAACATTGGGGGAGCATTGCAGAACAACTGATGAAGAAGAATGATGTGTGGACGGGTCAGTATAAACCCAGCACGAATGCGCTATCATTTGTAAGCCGCTCTGAGTCTTGTTTTTTTATTTAAACAATCAAGTGGTATATAAATTTATGAAATGCATCAATGGCATCCTGCACAACAGACATGCATTAAAAAAGCATCTGAAGGGACCCTTTCAACTGGATTCAGTTAATATATTCTGGGGATCTACCAATAAACAGAGTATCTCCTGCAGTCTGCCCTCCCCTGAACTATATAGCAGCCTCCAAGAAGCCAGATCACATACCCTTCAAGCGTCCCGATTTTCCCAGGCCTTTCCTGGAATGACAGAAGCCATCCTGGCTTCTGATTTGATCCTGGAATGTCCCATTTTCCCCTTCCATTGCTGCCACCAAGATCAGGGAGGAGAATGGGCCGGTGCTTGTGCTTGCAGCTATGAAGATGTTAGCCAAATGGAACTTCCATGTCTAGTTGCAGAGTACCTTTGAGTACAAGATGCTGGGACAGACAGCAGAGTGGAGGGGGGCTGTCAGGCATGTCCTGCTTGCAAGCTTCCCAAATAAAGGCTATTAGACCAGGGACCTGTGGCCCTCCAGCTGCCATCCACCCCCGTTTATCATGCATTCTGGCTAGGTTTGATAGAGACTGGAGTCTCTATCACTCCTGGAAGAGGGTGGCAGGTCCCCCAGGCCTGTAACAGAAAGAGGGATGCCGGTGTACACATGGACCTCGCTCTGATCCTGCCAGGAAACCGCTGTGGACCTGGGATAGCTCAGTCAGAAGAGCATGAGGCTCTGAATCTGAAGGTTGTGGCTTCGAGCCCCAGGCTGGGCAAAAGATTGCAGGGGGCTGGACTAGATGACCCTCGTGGTCCCTTCCAACTCTACAATTCGATGTATTTTCATGTCACAAGCAGCCCTCTGGAAACCGGGTGGGTCAGCCTTCCCTGCTTTGCCTTGGGCATATTTTCCTTCTCGTCCCGAGCGTCAAGACATCTCGTTTGATTAAAGACGGGCACTGACCAAGCATGACTGCCATTATTAATGACACAACTGGAGAGTTCCAGAGGGGCCTTGGCAACGAAGCCGGCCACTTGGTTTCTTCCCCCCTACTTCCCGGGAGACACTACGTCCTGCAGCCACACTGCATGGATGCGACCCAGGGGATCCCATGGCCTTTCAGCAGACAGCAAGCGGAGCCGGCGGTGGCCGCCGTGGTGGGCGCCCATTGCTCCACCGCCAACACCTCATTTATATGTCTTGATTGCACCTTATCAGTCCTTCCCAGAGACGGGCTGACTGCGGGATGCCTCAAAGGTGGCGTCGCGAGCCCACTCCTGATTGTAATTCTACTTAATTGGCCCTCCTTGCCAAGGGTAGATAGGCACAGATATATAGATCCTGCTCCGAAACGTTTTGAAGAGGGCGCGTTTGTAATAAGAGTAATAATTCTCATGAAAGGATTGCACGTCAAGAACCCATCAGCACCAGCAGGGGAGGAAATCTTACCCCGCCCTGGCTCTCTCCCGCCCCCCCCCCCCCGTAGCCTCGAAGCAGCAGGCGGGCGGTGGGTGCGGGGAGAAGCATCTGCTGACTGATCCGGCTGCGGCTGTGCCCTCGCGTGAGTTATGAGATCATTTGCCAACCTGTGGAATCCATAAATCGAGGCTCCCTCTTGGCCCATTACGCGGTGCTCCGATGGTGTCACGTTCCTTCGTTCGCGCCCGTCCCTCGCCAGCTCCAGCAAATCGCAGAGGCCAACGTTTTCAATTTAAGGAAGAGGAATAATTGCAGGCAAGGCTCCAGGTTTCAAGTGGGGATGGGGAAAGGGGGCAAAAATGTTTCACTCCCCGCTTCGCAAGCTGCAAAATGTCTCCGGAGGGGGCGTTCCAGAGGCTCGCTGCCTCCCCATCTGTGGCTGATGTGCTAAAATCATCCAGGGGGAATCCTGAGGGATGGTGCTTTCGATGATGCTTATCATGTCAACTGCTGCTCAGGAGGCTTTGGTTCAGGGCTGCCCAGAAACCTTTGGACTCACTGAGTGGTAGCAAACTGCACAGTGCCCCCACTCCCCGAAGAAAGTGCACACAAATGTCTCTTGCAGGTGTGGGAACCTGGTGCCCTCCATAAAGTGCTAGACTACAACTCCCATTGTCTCTGATTGCCCAGGCTAGCCGGGGCTGATGGGAGTTGGAGTCAAACAATATCTAGAAAGCCGCTGGTTCCCCTACCTTTGCCTTAGAGACCTTTTGTATTGAACATACAATGAAACATGGAATCATAGAGCTGGAGGGACCTCAGATATTGTCTAGTCCAATGTGTCTCAGACTTGGGTGGACTACATCTCCCATGATCCCTGTTCACTGGTCCTGCTAGCTAGAGATGATGGGAGATATGGTCCAACAGCAGTTGGAGACCTGAGTTTGAGAAACACTGGTTTAGCCAAACCCCATGCCGTTGCAGGAAATTGACTGTGACCACGTCCCTTAGAGGCAGCTGTGTAGCTTCTGTTTGGAAACGTCTGACTAAGGAGAGCCCACTACCTTTCAGGTAGTCTTCTCCACCAACCACAGTTCCTCTGCCAAACAGCCATCAGGAACATCTTCAGATTTTCATGATATTGAGTCAAAAGCAGGAGCCCGCTGATTTGGGTCCTGCCTTCTGCAGCAGCAGAAAACAGATTTGCTCCAACATCTATATCAGGGACAAGGAAACATTCTTCAGCCTGAGGGCCACATTCTCATCTGGATGACCTTCAGAGGGCCACATGCCAGCGGTGGGCGGGGCCAGAGGCAAAAGTGGGAGGCGCAACCCCTATAAATATTACCTCTCTATGGTAGGCTAGTTTCCACACATCTCTCTCTATTCTCCATCCAGACAAGCAAGAGGCACATTCTAGCCAGGCAAAAACTCTCAAGGAGGGTAGGAGGTAGGGCTACTGGGGTCTGTTGCCCAGGGAGGATTCTGAAGGCCAGATAGAAAGAATTGGAGTGCCAAATCTGAGTTCCCCACCCTTGATCTAGATGAAAGGCCTTCAGAGATTGGATGATGGGTATCATATAAAGGTAAAGGACTCCTGACCATTAGGTCCAGTCATGGCCGACTCTGGGGTTGCGGCGCTCATCTCGCTTTACTGGCCAAGGGAGCCGGCGTACAGCTTCCAGGTCATGTGGCCAGCATGACTAAGCTGCTTCTGGCGAACCAGAGCAGTGCACAGAAACGCTGTTTACCTTCCCGCCAGACTGGTACCTATTTATCTACTTGCACTTTTGTGCTTTCGAACTGCTAGGTTGGCAGGAGCAGGAACCGAGCAACAGAAGCTCACCCCATTGCGGGGATTCGAACCACCAAGCTTCTGAACGGCAAGCCCTAGGCTCGGTGGTTTAACCCAGAGCGCCACCCGCATCCCGGGTATCGTATGGCCTCTTGTTAATCTGACTTGGTATATAATCCTATAGTGGGTCCAACTCTTCATCTGCCTAGCCCAGCACTGTCTGCTCTGACAGGGACACAGACAAAGATCTCCCACCACATTCTATCTGGAGAGGCCGGAGGTTGGACCCGGGACGTTCTGCATGCAAAGCAGGTGTTCTACTGCTGCATCACAGACCCTCCGCTCTGCTGTTCCATGGGCACCCCAGAAAACACTGCCCAGGCAAGTCCTTTGCCCCTCTGTCCCTTCACCTATATGAAAGGGAAAAGTAAGAGCTTACTCAAGGTGCATAAAAGGCAGCAAAGCTTTCTTTGGCTCCCTTGGGGAGAACTTTGCCAAGCTGGTTCTTCAAACAGGTTTCCCAGTCCCTGTCAGGCTTGAATTGGACAATGCCGCTGCCTCCGAACTTCCCAGATGGATCCCTTGCCCCTGCAGCTAAACCGCAGGCACCGCCTTCCTTTCCCCCTTGCCGCTGGCTGCCACCCCCCCTTCCAAATGATAATTTATGACCCTCTGACCCGCTCCACCTTCTAAATCAAGCGGATCAATAGAGGAATCAGACAATCCTTTTAAGAAAGCAGCTCATCTGCTCATTTCCAGCTAATGATCCTTGGTCCTCATAGCGCCAATGTCTGGGCTCAGACTCAGAATGGGGAGGGGGAAGAGAAGAAGATGGAGAGGGGGCTCAACGCCATCGGAGCTCACTCCCCCCCCTCAATTGCTGCAGAGATTTCCCACCCCTCTTGGAAAAGCAACCATATCCTACAGGTTCTCACTGCTCTGAATGACTCTGCAAGCCTTATCTCCCTTGCCGACTGGCGAGCTCCCGTCTTCCTGGAGGGTTCTCTTGCTCCAGAGTCCTCACCTCCTCATCAGTCTCTCTGTTCCTCCTGATACCCTGGTTCCTTCTTGCCTTGAACCATCTTCCCTCCCCACCCCTCCTCTCTCATCTTCTTGTTTACGCCTCCCACAGCTGGCAATGCCTCTGCATCATCTTTCCCTTGCCAACAGAGAAAGAGAGAGAGAGAGAGAGAAATAATGATATCTATCCAGGGTTTCATTTGTGGCTGAGTTCCTGCTCCCAGAGGACATGAAGTGTTGCATTGGCACAATCTCCCAGCCCCTGCCAGCTACGAGGATTCAAGGAGATGCCTTTGGCCGGATCGCATCTCCAATCTCTCTTAGCCTACGGTTCCCCAGATTTCTGATACTTAGGGGGAAGGTCACCTCCCAGCTGGGCTACAGCAATGCACTCTGCACGGGGCTCTCTTGAAGACAATCCAGATACGCTGATAACTGATTGACACCAGGAGCAAGGGGTTGGACTAGATGGCCCTTGGAGTCCTTCCAACTCTACAATTCCATGATACTAGGGGGAGCCAATTTGGCAATGTCCATATGTTGATGGACTACAACGCCCATCTTCCCAACCACTAGCCATGGTGGCTGGGACCAGGGTTAGCTGTAGTCCACCCAGCAACATCTGGAGGGCACAACATTTGCTAACCCTGGTCCATATTATGCCACCTTCGCATATTAAGTGGTGCCAATGTGCTTCTGGGCTCAATCCAAACTCTTGGTTTTAGACTCTAAATTCAGATACCTCAAGGTCTGTCCCATGGAAGAGGGAGCAAGCTTGTTTTCTCCTGCTCCAGAGGGCATGACGCGAACCAATGGCTTCAAGTTGCAAGAAACAAGATGCCAACTAAACATCAGGAAGAACATTTTGACAGCAAGAGCAGTTTGAAAATACAGTGGTACCTCTGGTTATGTGCTTAATTGGTTCCGGAGGTCCGTTCTTAACCTGAAACTGTTCTTAACCTGAAGCACCACTTTAGCTAATGGGGCCTCCTGCTGCTGCCGCGCCATCGGAGCACGATTTCTGTTCTCATTCTGAAGCAAAGTTCTTAACCCGAGGTACTATTTCTGGGTTAGTGGAGTCTGTAACCTGAAGCGTATGTAACCCGAGGTACCACTGTAGAACGGATTCCCTCAGGAGGTTGTGGGCTCTTCTTCACTGGAGGTTTTTAAGCAGTGATTGGATGGCCCTCTGTCATGGATGCTCTAGCTGAGATTCCTGCATTGCAGGGGGTTGGACTAGATGACCAATTCTACAATTCTGTGATTCTAAATGCTGAGGCACCAGCCTACCATCTTGGCTGTGAGTCCTGGAAGACCTGCTCTGTGCCTTGCTGGCCTTTCCCCACCTGGCCTGGGACAGTGGGGCCCGGACTGACTCCAGCTTCAAAAGCTGAGGCAGCTGAACAAACTCTTGGACTGGAGTTTCCTTTAGTGGGCTCTCTCCATGGGTTCCAACTGAGTGCTAAAGGGCGATTTTCCTCAGGGGAAAGCAGCTGCTTGAGGGGAAGTGTGGATGTGCCCCGAGAGAAATCAAAATCGGCAGGTTTCCCTTTTGCTAAACCTGAGTACACCTTTCCTTCCTTGTGATTCTGCTGCTCATATTTTGTGCGTGGGGGTGGGAAATCAGCGCCGCCCCAAGCAGCAGTGAGCAGTGGGCACATCCAACATGGTGGTTCATGTTTCCAAATGGCGCATAAACACAATTTGAGAATCACGGACGTATGAAGCTGGCAGCTATTGGTTGTGTTTGCACGTAGTGCTAAGCCAGGGGCCACAGTTTTTTTTTTCAGAAGTGGTGTTTGCAACCCTTCTGTTTCCAGGTGGTACAGGAAGGCACCACTCTCCAATCTTGTTCCACATACAGCAGTACCTTGGTTCTTGTACAGAATGTGTCCCGGGAGTCCATTCAACTCCCGGAACCTTTCGAAAACCAAGGCACAGCTTCCCATTGGCTGCAGGACCACACCAGACATTTGGCTTCTGAAAACTGTTCGAAAACCGGAACACTCACTTCCGGGTTTCAATCGTTCGGGAGCCAATTTGTTTGGGAGCCAAGGCATTTGAGATCCAAGGTACGACTGTAAACTGAGATACAGCCCTTCCCTCTCCACACACCTACAACGCACCTCAACTTCCCCTTCTCTAGGAATGTACCAGACTGCATTCGCTGGTCCCCACCGGAGCAAAGAGCGCAATACATCCTGCAATCTGGTCCTACAATGCAACATCCCCTTTGCACCTAAAATAACAGAACCGCCATCACCACGGCCAGGCTTTAATTTCGGCTTGGGCTTGTTTGCAACAGCCGCTACTACCCATCCCAAAACATGAATCCTGTAATCAGGGTTATGTGCTGGGTTGTGTACCAACAAGGAAGGAAAGGAGCTAGAAAACCAGAGATAATTCCCAGCAAGACAACACACCGTGAATAAAAAGGTGAGCTCGGGGGATGCTAACCAAAGGCCCATCAACTCCAGTGACCTGCTTCTCCTACACCACAGCGACCAGCTAGGTGTCCCCCCTCTGGGCAGCTCACAGGCAAGAAGCACAACGCCGATAGCCTTCATCTGTTGATACTTCCGAGCATCCGTGCTCAAAGGTATAGCGCCTCTGGAGATGGAGGTTCTATTTATTCTATTTCGCTGTCATGGTTAATATTTATTTATTTCGAGTATTTGTATGGTGTTCTACAGCTGGAAAGTCTCCCAGACTGGCTTACATGCAATCGGTTAAAACAAGACTGTCCCTGCCAACAGGCTGACAATCTAAAACACGCAACACAAAAGGAAAAAGAGATGCGAGGGAAGAGGTGGGGAAGCAAACTCAAGCCCCAATTTTTGAAGTGAAATATTTGTTTTTGTAATATGGCTATAGGTAGACCTATCCTCCATGAAGAATATGTCAAACCCTTAAAGAAAAACCAGGTAATTTTCTGCGTATGCATATGAGGCTCTCTACATATGCTCAGGAACACAGGCCAGATGAGATGGGCACACACACAGTAGATGGCGAGCTCCAGTGTGCAGAGAAAATATCAGTTCCAGTTCGACCACACTTTCTGGGTGAACTGGGTCCTGTTCCGACAGCTCTCATGTAGTCCAGCACCCTGTCGTCCCAGTGGCCAGCCTGTGGAAAACCGGCAAGCAGGGTTCGAGCAAGAGAGCGCTCTCCCTTCCCGTGGCTAGTAGGCCTTGGTAGCCCTCTCCTGCACGGATTTGTCTACTTCTCTTTTAAAGCCACCCAAAGTTGGTGGCTGTCTCTGCCTCCCGCGATGTTCTCCCCTCCTGTGGTTCCCAGGAACTAGCAGGCCCAAAGGGTATTGAAAGCAGGCTAGCACAGACCTCATCCTGACTATCAGCAGCAGAAATCATACAGAAGGGGGGGGGGAAGGGTGCTTTGCGGGTATCTCAATGCTCCAGCCCCCCATGAACCCATTCCTCCTGCCCTGTACCCCTTCTCGCTATTAACAAACAGGGATACTATTCAACTCCCGGTGATAGAGCACTGGCGACGAGGCATGGAGGAATGGGAATAATAATAATAATAATAATAATAATAATAATAATAATAATAATAATTTATACCCCGCCCATCTGGCTGGGTTTCCCAGCCACTCTGGGTGGCTGCCAACAGAACACTAAAATACAATAACCTATTAAACATTAAAAGCTTCCCTAAACAGGGCTGCCTTCAGATGTCTTCTAAAAGTTTGGTAGTTATTTTTCTCTTTGACATCTGGTGGGAGGGCGTTCCACAGAGCGGGAGCCACTACCGAGAAGGCCCTCTGCCTGGTTCCCTGTAACTTGGCTTCTCGCAGTGAGGGAACCGCCAGAAGGCCCTCGGAGCTGGATCTCAGTGTCCGGGCTGAATGATGGGGGTAGGGATGCTCCTTCAGGTATACTGGACCAAGGCCGTTTAGGGCTTTAAAGACCAGCACCAACACTTGAAGGGCAGAAGACAACTGGATCTCTTCTTACCTTGCCAACGTCCTCTGGGGAACAGGACACCAGGCAAGACGGACCTTTGGTGAGATCCCTCAGGCTTTTCCTTATGTTCGTAGACTTCGGAAGCTTTTCGACAAAAGGGACCGGAAGCATCTCTAGGCTGACAACTGGTAACCTTAAAGTGAGCGACCCAGAGAGGCTCACGGGGGGACAGACGAGGAAGGCTACAGGCACAGAGATCTCTAAACGGACGCCACCGCTTTCACAGCAAAGAATATTGGCATCCCATAGTTTCACACAGACCAAATTACGGTGCTTGTGTGGGTGGGGGGACACTTTTCTCCCGGGACCCCCCTAAATACCTCCTCGTCGTTATCTTGAAAGGTTACAGGAACAGCTGCACTTGTCAGCTAAAACAGTATGTTACATGCAGGGGGTGAGGTCAGTCACACTAGAACACTGGGATATATATATATATCCCCACAAAATCTGACACCAGATCCAGAGGCACACAGAACGCCATCACCAATCAACCACACCAGACCCAAACCCAGACCCTCTCCACAGATAAATTACAGACACCATCCAGTAGCCAAACCAGGGTGGCACCTCCGGATGCTGCACCCCCCTGCAATCCCTACACAGATCTGGCTGGCACAGGCCACAAAACCACAGCTCGCCCCTATACACGAAGCCAAGCCAGAGCACAACCAAGTGCAGTACAGCCATCTTCTCAGAAAAACTCTTCACAAAGTTCAAGAGTTCAAGACACGAAGGCTTTAGCAACTAATCCACACCTAATGACCCACCTAAGTGGGATTCAGGAAATCACTCAAGAAATCACTCAAGATATCCCTCAAGTAATTAAGGAACAAAAGAAGAAAAGGCACACTAGCCTGGGAACCTCCTCTCTGCCCAGAACATTGGAGGCTATACACCACACCTCCTCAACAGTATTTATAGGAACTCAAACACTGAGATCCTGCTCTGTTCCAGTAACAAGGAGCCGAAAGCACCAGCCTGAAGATGACGAGTGAGACCTCGTCGAAACGTCGCCTAGACACCCCAACTTTTACACGGGAAGACACCCGAGGACACCAAAACCTGCATTCCTGTACCCGTGAAAATCTACGAAAGCAAATATCTCACCTCTACGGGGAGGAAACCTTCCAGCTGACAAGAACCTACGAGAAACTAGAAATCCGAAGAGCCACCATCTTATGTGATCTCTTGTTCCTACGCAACTGCCGAGACAACAACTTAATTCCCACATGCTTCCAACTTAAATTCCACTCTAAAACCCCAGCTACCGAAAGGATCCTGAAACGAACTGAACTATCTCTAATCAGAAACGAACTACACAAGAAAAGATACCTACTAAACCAAACCAACAAAGATCTACTCACTCTTCACCTCAAACTCTGTAACAAAATCCACCCTGCACTCTGGGACAAATGCAAACAACTAGCCGTCTGGAGAGCTGAAACGGAGACCTCACACAAGACAGACACACACACCAACAAACTCCACAAACTAGAGAAACGCCAGAAGCCCAGCCACCCTCCACAACAACCCATGAAACAAACAGTACATAACATATCAGACAGGATCCTCACCTCAACTGAAACCAAAGTACTCTCCAAAGGTTTCAACTTTGCAGTCGCCCCGAGACGCATCCCCACGGAAAACATCATATGCGGAGTCGAAGCTAGCCTAACCAAAATCAATCCAGATGAAGCCAATAAAATCAGACTTGAAGTCACCAACATCCTCTGCTCCAGCAAACCACCCAGAAGCAATTTACACAAAGAAGAACAGAAAGCACTCACCAACCTGAGGAAAGACAACAACATAATCATTCTCCCAGCAGACAAAGGTAATGCCACTGTTGTGATGAACACATCGGACTACCAAGCAAAACTATCAAATCTACTCCAAGACCCTATGTGCTGGTCCCGGGGGTAAGGTACCTTGGGTGTAGCAAAGTCCACACGAAGAGGGGCAAGGTCCGAGGCAGAGTGCCGGGCGGTGAACCGGAACGCTGGAACAGGAGGCTGTGCAGGGAACAGGAACACCGGATGGTCGGGAACAGGAGGCCGAGCAGGGAACAGGAGTACCGGATAGTCAGGAACAGGAGGCCGAGCAGGGATCAAGAACGCAGGAAGGTCCGAAGCCAACAACGACGTTGCTCCCGCAACCTGGGGCCGGGCTGACTGGGCTTTTATCCTCTTCTAAGGCCAGGGGCGGTCCCGGCCCCCAGGAGCCCCGCCTCCTCTGGCCTTAAGGCGAGCACTCCTCCTGGGGGCAACCAGTTCCCTTCGCCTCTCTGCTCTAAACCTCTGCAGATCAGGAGAGGCCGAAGGGTTACTGGGCCCTGGAGGAGGCTCACCTGTGGCCACTGAGTCGTCAAGCCTCTCTGGGGCCAGAAGGGCTTCACCTGGGGCCAGCTCCTGATGCACTGCCACAGGTGCAGGCTCTTCAGCATCTAGGCCTGGCCCCAGTTCAGCCGGCCCTGGAGGCGGGGACTCCTGTGCAGGCCGGGATTCCTCTGTTTCATCCTCCGAATCGGAATCCCAGGCCATCACACCATCCCCCCTCCCAGGCCCCCCCCTCAACCGAGGGTCCGGACCCGGCTTGCCGGGGTACGTCGCATGGAACTCTCGGAGGCAGGCAGGTGCGTGGACGTTGGCCGCTGGTTCCCAGGAACGGTCCTCCGGTCCGTACCCCTTCCAGTCAATGAGATACTGCAGCTTCCCCCTGCGGTATCGGGAGTCCAGGATGCGTTCCACCTCGTACTCAGGCTCTCCCCGAACCAACACTGGCTGCGGTCGGGGACGGTTCGGGTGGAACTCGTCGGGTGGGGCCACCGGACTCAAAAGGGACCTGTGGAAGACCGGGTGAACCTTCAGGGTTGCGGGTAACCGGAGACGAAATGCCACAGGAGAGACTTGGTCTACGATAGGGAACGGGCCGGTGAAGCGGGCGTCCAACTTCCGCGAAGGTCGAGAGGGGTGGAGGTGGCGAGTGGAGAGCCAAACCAGGTCACCGACGCGAAGTTCCGGCCCCACCTGGCGGTGGCGGTCGGCCTGGGCCTTGTACGCTTCCTTGGCCTGGTGCAGTTGCTCCACCAAAAGCTGTTGCTGGGACTGGAGCTCTTGAAGCCACTCCGTCACCGCCGGGACTGCGGATGTCGGCAGCACCTCTGGAAACAGCCGTGGATGATAACCATAACTGGCCTGGAACGGGGTCTGCTGGGTGGACGCATTCACCGCGTTATTGTAGGCGAACTCCGCCAATGCCAGGTGGTCGACCCAGTCATCCTGCTGGTAGCTGCAGTAACACCGGAGGTACTGCTCCAGCACCGCGTTCGCCCGTTCCGTCTGGCCATCGGTCTGTGGGTGGTAGGCTGACGAGAGGCAGACCTCCGTCCCGAGGGTCCGGTGTAGTGCTTGCCAGAACCGGGATGTGAACTGAACGCCCCGGTCGGACACCACGCGCTCAGGTAGGCCATGCAGGCGGAAGACATGCTGAAGGTACAGCTGAGCAGTTTCCTTGGCTGTGGGTACAGATGGACAGGGAGCGCAGTGCACCATCTTGGTGAAATGGTCGGAGAAAACCAGAAGGCAGGTACAGCCACGAGACGAGGGTAAGTCCACTACAAAGTCCAACGAAACCGTGTGCCAAGGGTGCGGTGGAACTGGCAATGGCTGAAGTAGGCCGGGGGGTCGCCCGGTAGGTCCCTTGGCGCGCCGGCAGACATCACAACCAGCAACGTAGCGAGCCACGTCAGCCTTCAGGCGGGGCCACCAAAACTCTCGACTGACCAGATGGGTGGTCCGATACCGTCCAAAGTGCCCCGCTGCTGGGGCATCATGGGCCATCCGGAGAACCTCCAGCCGTAGTGGCCCTGGCGGGATGTACAAACGACCGTGGTGCAGCAGAAGGCCCTGATGCAGGACCAGCCCCGGATACTGTGGGCTGGACCCTTCAGCCAGCTCCCGGAGTCGTTCCTGGGCCCAAGCGTCGACCCGCTGCTGTTCCCGCACCCGAACCTGCAGTGGCTGCGCCTCCTGGGTGGCCAGGAATGCAGCCGGAGGTAGGATCGTGGTGGGTTCTGCTTGCTGTACCGTGTCTGCGTTGTCGTCAGGTTTCCGGGACAGGGCATCCGCCTTCTGATTCTGAGAGCTAGGGATGTAGCGGATCCGGAACTGGAACCGGGAAAAGAACAACGCCCACCGGATCTGTCTTTGGTTCAGCTTGCGGGTGGTCTGGAGGTACTCCAGGTTCCGGTGGTCGGTTCTCACCTCCACCGGATGTCGTGCCCCCTCAAGATGGTGGCGCCAGACCTCAAAGGCTACCTTGATGGCCAGTAGTTCCCGCTCCCACACAGTATAGTTACGCTCCGCTGGTAGGAGCTGGCGGGAATAGAAGGCACAGGGTAAGAGTGGCGCTTCAGGACCAATCTGTTGAGACAAGACGGCACCGAGAGCCGTACTGGAAGCGTCGGTCTCCACCACAAAGGGTCGAGAGGGGTCAGGATGTTGTAAGATTGGTGCCCTCTGGAAACAGGCCTTCAACCCCTGAAACGCCTCCTCTGCCTCCTTGTCCCAGGAAAACGGCGTCTTTGGGCGCAGTAGCCGGGTCAACGGGGTGGTGCGATGAGCATAATCAGCGATGAAGGTCCGGTAGTAATTGGCGAACCCCAGGAAACGCTGTAGGTCCTTGCGGTTCCGGGGTGCCGCCCATTCTTGAACCGCTGTCACCTTCCCCGGGTCCATTTGCACCCCATCTGGAGAGAGCCGGTGACCAAGGAAGTCCACAGTCCGCTGATGGAACTCGCACTTGCTGAGCTTTGCGTACAAACGGTGCTCACGCAAGCGCTGCAGCACGGTCCGGACATGTCCCTCATGGCGAGCCGGGTCACGGGAGTAAATCAGTATGTCATCCAAATACACCACCACGTACTTGTCTAACAGGTCCTGAAACACGTGGTTGATGTAGCGTTGAAACACAGCAGGCGCGTTGCACAAACCGAAAGGCATAACCAAATATTCGAACTGCCCGTACCGGGTCCCAAACGCTGTCTTCCACTCATCCCCGGCTCGGATCCGAATCAAGTTGTAGGCCCCCCGGAGGTCCAGCTTGGTGAACACCTGTGCCCCTTGCACCCGCTCCAGCAGCTCCGAGATAAGGGGCAAGGGGTACCGGTCTGGGACGGTAATTTTGTTCAGGGCTCGGTAATCATGGCAAGGGCGGAGTTCCCCACATTTCTTCTTAACAAAAAGCACCGGCGCCGCGGTGGGCGAGGTGGAAGGCCTAATGAACCCACGCTCCAGGTTCTTGCGCAAGAAGTCCTGCAAAGCCTCGCGCTCTGGCTCTGTTAGGGAATATAAGCGACTCACTGGTAAAGGCGCTCCGGGTTGGAGGTCTATGCCGCAGTCAAAAGGCCGATGCGGCGGCAGCTGGTCTGCCCCCCGTTCCTCGAACACGTCCTGGTAGTCCTGGTACACGGCTGGGAGCGTGGGTGCTGCCTCCTCTGAGGGCGCGGCCGCCAGCGTTCCGGATTGAGCATGGGAACATGGGTCTGGGAAGTGCACGGTCCGTTTGACCCAGTCAATCTGAACGTTGTGGGCCTCCAGCCAGTCCATCCCGAGCACCAGGGGGAAGCGGGGCATAGAGGCAATGTCCAAAGTTCGCAACTCCCGGTGCTGCTGGAGACACAGGACCAGAGGCTGGGTCTCCTGAGTAACGGCACCTGAACGCAGAAGTCGTCCGTCAATCGCTTCCACCTGGACCGGTACTGGCTTGTTCCGAAGTGGCACCTGATGATGGGCGGCAAAAGCAGCGTCCATATAGGAGCGGGTTGCCCCGGAATCTACCAAAGCATGGGTGAGGATCCAGGGCCCACCTGGAGGGTATAAACGTACCGAAACCATAAGATGTTGCAAGTCCATTGGTGCGGGCCCATTCTGTACGGTTTGGGACCCCCGGTAGCTAGGGCCATCAGCTACTGGGGTTGGCGGTTTCCCTGCGGCTGGCGTTTCTCAGGGCAGGACCGAGCGAAGTGTCCACTTCCGCCACAGTAAAGACAGAGATTTCCATCCCGACGCCGCGCCTTCTCTGCGGGGGAAAGGCGTGGCCGCACTGCCCCGAGCTGCATAGGCTCCTCCGTTAAATCAGTTGTGACCGTGGGGCTGCCGGAAAAAGCTGGTGCCGTGAACTGGAAGTGTCGGCGACCCCGGGCCTGACGACGATCCTCCAACCGGTCGCCTATTTGTAGACTCCGTTGAATGAGAGTGTCCAGCGTGGTGGGGCGTTCCATTGTGGCCAACTGGTCCAGTACCTCATCCGAAAGCCCTTCGAGATACTGGTCCCGCAGTGCCGAGTCATTCCAGGTCAAGTCCTGTGCCAACAGCCGGAACTCCGTGGTATATGTGGCCACCGTGGACTTGCCCTGTTTCAAATGCCGAATCGCCCGGTTGGCTTGACTCTCTTTCTGGGGGTTGCCGAACGCGGCCTCCAAACGATTGCAAAACCCCGTATAGTCTGCCAGCAAGGGGGAGTCTTGCCTGAGTAGCGGCAACGCCCACTTGGCCGCCTGGTCCTTTAACAAGCTAATCAAAAAGTGCACCTTGGTACGGTCGTCAGGAAAGTTCCGGGCTCGCCCCTGAATATACAGTTTGGCCTGGGCCAGGAACATGGGAAAGCTGGCCGGGGCTCCATCAAATTTCTCAGGCAAAGCCACTGGGTACTTGCCCGGAGCCGGGGCGTCGGCCCCAGAAGCCGGTAGGGCTTCCAAGCGTTGCTGAAGTGCCTCAACCGCGTCACTGAGCTGCTGCACGGTGTGAGACAAGGCCTGGTTCTCCTGGGCCAAAGCCACCAGTGCAGCCGCCTGTTCAGCCATGGCCTCTGGCTCTTCCCGAACGCACCCCGACGAAGGGGGAGTGCGGGAGGTGGCGGGAGCAAACTGTGCTGGTCCCGGGGGTAAGGTACCTTGGGTGTAGCAAAGTCCACACGAAGAGGGGCAAGGTCCGAGGCAGAGTGCCGGGCGGTGAACCGGAACGCTGGAACAGGAGGCTGTGCAGGGAACAGGAACACCGGATGGTCGGGAACAGGAGGCCGAGCAGGGAACAGGAGTACCGGATAGTCAGGAACAGGAGGCCGAGCAGGGATCAAGAACGCAGGAAGGTCCGAAGCCAACAACGACGTTGCTCCCGCAACCTGGGGCCGGGCTGACTGGGCTTTTATCCTCTTCTAAGGCCAGGGGCGGTCCCGGCCCCCAGGAGCCCCGCCTCCTCTGGCCTTAAGGCGAGCACTCCTCCTGGGGGCAACCAGTTCCCTTCGCCTCTCTGCTCTAAACCTCTGCAGATCAGGAGAGGCCGAAGGGTTACTGGGCCCTGGAGGAGGCTCACCTGTGGCCACTGAGTCGTCAAGCCTCTCTGGGGCCAGAAGGGCTTCACCTGGGGCCAGCTCCTGATGCACTGCCACAGGTGCAGGCTCTTCAGCATCTAGGCCTGGCCCCAGTTCAGCCGGCCCTGGAGGCGGGGACTCCTGTGCAGGCCGGGATTCCTCTGTTTCATCCTCCGAATCGGAATCCCAGGCCATCACACCCTACCTACCAACCTATAAAAACAGATCCCACCACCTATCTGGAAAAAACCACCAAATCCAAAATAAAAGCCTCTCCTATCAGTGAAGAAATCCAGCTAAGAATCATCCCCAGAGAAAAATCATCCAGATGCCCCAAACTCTACGGCCTCCCCAAGATACACAAAGAAGGAACACCACTCAGACCTATAGTCAGCTCCATAGGCTCACCTCTACAAAATCTCGCTAAATTTCTCGCCAAGCAACTTCAGCCCTATGCAGAATCCATCTCTTCACACGTTCCAAACTCCTTCCAGTTCATAGAAACAATAAAGAAGCAAAACCTACAACCCAATGACCTACTTGTGAGCTTCGATGTTGTATCTCTCTTCACACAAGTGCCCATTAATGAAGCCTTGACAGCCATTCAAAACAAATACAATCCCCCCGAATACATCTTGGACCTGACCAACCACTGCCTAACCAACACGTACTTCATCCACAATGGACAAAGATACAAACAGATAGAAGGAGCACCTATGGGATCACCCCTCTCACCGGTCATCGCTAACCTGTACATGGAACACTTTGAAACCAATGCTTTAGACAAGTCAGAACACAAACCCAAACTTTGGCTCAGATATGTTGACGACACCTTTGTAATTTGGCCACACGGGAAGGAAAAACTGGATAGCTTCCTCACACATCTCAACAGCCTACACCCCAAAATACAATTCACTATGGAAATAGAAGCCAACAACCAACTTCCCTTCCTTGACGTCCTAATCTACAAAAAACCTGATGGCTCCCTAGGACACACTATCTACCGGAAAAAAACACACACCAACCGCTACTTACATGCACAATCACACCACCACCCTGCACAAATAAACTCCGTAGCCAAGACTCTCATCTCCAGAACCAAACGCCTGGCTGACGAAGACCACTTGACAACTGAGTTACAGAATCTCTCAAATGTGTTAATTGCCAATGGATACCAGCAAAACAGGGTTACGAAGCTAATCCAAAAAGAAACACCCCCCAAAAACCAAGACACAGAAGAAAACAATGGCATAGCCCTCCTTCCTTATATCAAGGGCACTACAGATAAAATTAGCAAAATCCTCCATAAACACAATATCAAAACAGCCTTTTGCACCAACCAAAAAATAGCCAATATCCTCAGAAACCCCAAGGATAAAATTCAGTTGGAAAACCAAGGGGTCTATGAAATACCCTGCAAAGTCTGCCCAGCCACGTACATTGGACAAACAAACAGACGAATAAATGCACGGATCGCAGAACACAAGAATGCCGTCAAAAAAGAAGAAAAAACTTCCTCTCTTTTCCAACACATGAAAGAAACAGGACACGAAATTAATTTTGCAGATTCCAAATTGCTCTTTAACATGGAACATCACCACAAGAGAATAATCATGGAAGCCATCGAGATAGAGAAACACCCTCACAACATGAACAAGCGTGACGACACATCCCGCTTGCCAGACATCTGGAAATTAGCCCTCCCCACAAAATCTGACACCAGATCCAGAGGCACACAGAACGCCATCACCAATCAACCACACCAGACCCAAACCCAGACCCTCTCCACAGATAAATTACAGACACCATCCAGTAGCCAAACCAGGGTGGCACCTCCGGATGCTGCACCCCCCTGCAATCCCTACACAGATCTGGCTGGCACAGGCCACAAAACCACAGCTCGCCCCTATACACGAAGCCAAGCCAGAGCACAACCAAGTGCAGTACAGCCATCTTCTCAGAAAAACTCTTCACAAAGTTCAAGAGTTCAAGACACGAAGGCTTTAGCAACTAATCCACACCTAATGACCCACCTAAGTGGGATTCAGGAAATCACTCAAGAAATCACTCAAGATATCCCTCAAGTAATTAAGGAACAAAAGAAGAAAAGGCACACTAGCCTGGGAACCTCCTCTCTGCCCAGAACATTGGAGGCTATACACCACACCTCCTCAACAGTATTTATAGGAACTCAAACACTGAGATCCTGCTCTGTTCCAGTAACAAGGAGCCGAAAGCACCAGCCTGAAGATGACGAGTGAGACCTCGTCGAAACGTCGCCTAGACACCCCAACTTTTACACGGGAAGACACCCGAGGACACCAAAACCTGCATTCCTGTACCCGTGAAAATCTACGAAAGCAAATATCTCACCTCTACGGGGAGGAAACCTTCCAGCTGACAAGAACCTACGAGAAACTAGAAATCCGAAGAGCCACCATCTTATGTGATCTCTTGTTCCTACGCAACTGCCGAGACAACAACTTAATTCCCACATGCTTCCAACTTAAATTCCACTCTAAAACCCCAGCTACCGAAAGGATCCTGAAACGAACTGAACTATCTCTAATCAGAAACGAACTACACAAGAAAAGATACCTACTAAACCAAACCAACAAAGATCTACTCACTCTTCACCTCAAACTCTGTAACAAAATCCACCCTGCACTCTGGGACAAATGCAAACAACTAGCCGTCTGGAGAGCTGAAACGGAGACCTCACACAAGACAGACACACACACCAACAAACTCCACAAACTAGAGAAACGCCAGAAGCCCAGCCACCCTCCACAACAACCCATGAAACAAACAGTACATAACATATCAGACAGGATCCTCACCTCAACTGAAACCAAAGTACTCTCCAAAGGTTTCAACTTTGCAGTCGCCCCGAGACGCATCCCCACGGAAAACATCATATGCGGAGTCGAAGCTAGCCTAACCAAAATCAATCCAGATGAAGCCAATAAAATCAGACTTGAAGTCACCAACATCCTCTGCTCCAGCAAACCACCCAGAAGCAATTTACACAAAGAAGAACAGAAAGCACTCACCAACCTGAGGAAAGACAACAACATAATCATTCTCCCAGCAGACAAAGGTAATGCCACTGTTGTGATGAACACATCGGACTACCAAGCAAAACTATCAAATCTACTCCAAGACCCTACCTACCAACCTATAAAAACAGATCCCACCACCTATCTGGAAAAAACCACCAAATCCAAAATAAAAGCCTCTCCTATCAGTGAAGAAATCCAGCTAAGAATCATCCCCAGAGAAAAATCATCCAGATGCCCCAAACTCTACGGCCTCCCCAAGATACACAAAGAAGGAACACCACTCAGACCTATAGTCAGCTCCATAGGCTCACCTCTACAAAATCTCGCTAAATTTCTCGCCAAGCAACTTCAGCCCTATGCAGAATCCATCTCTTCACACGTTCCAAACTCCTTCCAGTTCATAGAAACAATAAAGAAGCAAAACCTACAACCCAATGACCTACTTGTGAGCTTCGATGTTGTATCTCTCTTCACACAAGTGCCCATTAATGAAGCCTTGACAGCCATTCAAAACAAATACAATCCCCCCGAATACATCTTGGACCTGACCAACCACTGCCTAACCAACACGTACTTCATCCACAATGGACAAAGATACAAACAGATAGAAGGAGCACCTATGGGATCACCCCTCTCACCGGTCATCGCTAACCTGTACATGGAACACTTTGAAACCAATGCTTTAGACAAGTCAGAACACAAACCCAAACTTTGGCTCAGATATGTTGACGACACCTTTGTAATTTGGCCACACGGGAAGGAAAAACTGGATAGCTTCCTCACACATCTCAACAGCCTACACCCCAAAATACAATTCACTATGGAAATAGAAGCCAACAACCAACTTCCCTTCCTTGACGTCCTAATCTACAAAAAACCTGATGGCTCCCTAGGACACACTATCTACCGGAAAAAAACACACACCAACCGCTACTTACATGCACAATCACACCACCACCCTGCACAAATAAACTCCGTAGCCAAGACTCTCATCTCCAGAACCAAACGCCTGGCTGACGAAGACCACTTGACAACTGAGTTACAGAATCTCTCAAATGTGTTAATTGCCAATGGATACCAGCAAAACAGGGTTACGAAGCTAATCCAAAAAGAAACACCCCCCAAAAACCAAGACACAGAAGAAAACAATGGCATAGCCCTCCTTCCTTATATCAAGGGCACTACAGATAAAATTAGCAAAATCCTCCATAAACACAATATCAAAACAGCCTTTTGCACCAACCAAAAAATAGCCAATATCCTCAGAAACCCCAAGGATAAAATTCAGTTGGAAAACCAAGGGGTCTATGAAATACCCTGCAAAGTCTGCCCAGCCACGTACATTGGACAAACAAACAGACGAATAAATGCACGGATCGCAGAACACAAGAATGCCGTCAAAAAAGAAGAAAAAACTTCCTCTCTTTTCCAACACATGAAAGAAACAGGACACGAAATTAATTTTGCAGATTCCAAATTGCTCTTTAACATGGAACATCACCACAAGAGAATAATCATGGAAGCCATCGAGATAGAGAAACACCCTCACAACATGAACAAGCGTGACGACACATCCCGCTTGCCAGACATCTGGAAATTAGCCCTCCCCACAAAATCTGACACCAGATCCAGAGGCACACAGAACGCCATCACCAATCAACCACACCAGACCCAAACCCAGACCCTCTCCACAGATAAATTACAGACACCATCCAGTAGCCAAACCAGGGTGGCACCTCCGGATGCTGCACCCCCCTGCAATCCCTACACAGATCTGGCTGGCACAGGCCACAAAACCACAGCTCGCCCCTATACACGAAGCCAAGCCAGAGCACAACCAAGTGCAGTACAGCCATCTTCTCAGAAAAACTCTTCACAAAGTTCAAGAGTTCAAGACACGAAGGCTTTAGCAACTAATCCACACCTAATGACCCACCTAAGTGGGATTCAGGAAATCACTCAAGAAATCACTCAAGATATCCCTCAAGTAATTAAGGAACAAAAGAAGAAAAGGCACACTAGCCTGGGAACCTCCTCTCTGCCCAGAACATTGGAGGCTATACACCACACCTCCTCAACAGTATTTATAGGAACTCAAACACTGAGATCCTGCTCTGTTCCAGTAACAAGGAGCCGAAAGCACCAGCCTGAAGATGACGAGTGAGACCTCGTCGAAACGTCGCCTAGACACCCCAACTTTTACACGGGAAGACACCCGAGGACACCAAAACCTGCATTCCTGTACCCGTGAAAATCTACGAAAGCATATATATATATATATATATATATATATATATATATGATATAGATCTAGATCTAGATCTAGATATATGTCTGTGTGTATAATATATATTCTACATGCACTATATATAAATAGTATACTATATATACACATGCATATACTTTCTATACATAAATACACACATACACAATATCTGTAGGGCCACAGATTCCCCATTGTGCATATACACATACACACACACACATTTTTGTTTCATTTAACAAAACTGATGTGCTGCTTGTGCATCTAGAACCTCTAAGCAGTCTTTTAAAATCAAAACAAGCATTCAGATTGTCAATAAAATACAAATACAAATACATATTTGGATAGAGTTGCCAGTACAATAAGATTTTTAGCAGCCCCTGAAAAGTAACACACACACACACACACACACACACACACACATGTATTGAATACCTGTGACCCTTCAGATGTGGTGGACTCCATCTCCCATTATCACTGACCATTGGCCAAACTTGCTGTGGTTGCTGGGAAATGTAGTCCCGCAACAAATTAAGTGCCACAGGTTCGCCATCATCCATCCAGCCATCTATCCATCCCAGATGGATGGATAGATAGATAAGATAGCTAACAGGAGATATAAATGCAGAGACAAATACAATGCACTGCCAGGGTTTCTAAGTGCCTTCCATGCATTATATTTACTGGAATAACTCTGCTATCCAGAAACCCTTTAGCCATCCTACACTTGCAAAACGTAGTTTATTAATCTAATAATGGGGCCAGAGAGAGCCCGTTTAAGTCACAATTTTTAACACAACAAGATGAGTTGGTCCCCCATTCTGAGATGGAACTGACCCTCGCAAGGGAGCTGAGCCCCAGAGAAGGACAGTGCGAGCAATGCACACTAGCAAGATTTTAACCGGGTGTCTCCCAAAGGCACCATCAGGACAGTGATTATTCAGAGACAGGGACCAGAAACGGGGCGGGCAGTTGGACTGCAAGGTGAGTTGAAAGCTGCCTGTGTAAAGAGGCAATAGAGTGGTTCTGCTTCTGCTGGCACAGCCAGGACGATAACTATTCAGGGGCTGGGAGGAGAAACCAGGTGGAGGGTGCACGTTGAGTTAAAAGCTCCTTGTTTTTTAAAACAGCAACAGGATGGTGATGTTGTTGCTGTTTCCAAACTTCGCTCACATCCTGAGCACTGGGGAAAGGCAGTGGCGTAGCGTGGGGGGTGCAGGGGGGGCCGGCCGCACCGGGCGCAACATCTGGGGGGGGGGCGCACTCGCACTCGCAGCCCCTACTAAAATCCACGGGTTAGGGGGCGCAAATTACTTGCCTTGCCCCGGGTGCTGACAACCCACGCTACGCCACTGGGGAAAGGGGTCCTCTCAAGAAATGCTGGCCCTACTAATAAGCAGACCCACACACGGGCTGACGTTTCCCAGGCAGCTCTGGTTGCCAGAACCCAGCGGCGCTCTGAAAGGCTGGCCTGCGAGAAGTTCAAGTATGCCGTAAAGCAGAAAGCCAGCCTCCCTCTCTCGACCTCTTTTTTTCCGAGGAGCTGGGCAAGGAGAGGGACGCCTCCTGGAAAGGAGAACAGCCTGGCGCAGAGAACTCCAAAGGCCCCCGCCTGACAACCGAGGATTGATGGATTGCCTGCCGCGGAAAAAACCCTCCCCCTCTTCCTTGCCCTCGCTCATTTCCCTTTGGTGTGCAGCAGAAAGAGATAGATAGCGCCTGTGTCTCTGTGTGTGTGTCTCTCTCTTTCTCCTCGTCCTGCTTGCTTCTGGAAGAGGCCGAGCCAGATGGAAAGCAAAATAAATCGGAGGCAGGAGGATTTTAATGATGATCATTTACAGGAGAATTGGAGGGTCCCCCCCCCCTCCTAGAGTAGAGGGGAAAGGCTGGCCATCACTCCCTGACAGGGGAGGGAGACCAGCTAAGTGGCAGAGACCAGCTCTGCATGCAAAAAGCTCTCCTGTGATGTGATAGCCGTCTTGAAATATCAAGAGGGCTGCCACATGGAAGATGGAGCAAGCTGGTTTTCGGCTGCTCTGCAGGGCAAGGCCCAAAGCAGTAAGATTCAAATGGCAAAAAAAGGGAGATTCTGACGAAATGTCAGGAATAACTTTCTGAGGGCAAAGGCTTGTTTGGCTGCAGAACCGACCACCTCAGAAGATGGCGGACTCCCTTCGTTGAAAGTTTTTAAGCAAAGGTTGAGTGGCCATCTGACGGGAATTAGGGGTCTCTCTGAACTCTGTCTAAGGGACGTGGGTGGCGCTGTGGGTAAAAGCCTCAGCACCTAGGACTTGCTGATCGAAAGGTCGGTGGTTCGAATCCCCGCGGCGGGGTGCGCTCCCGTTGTTCGGTCCCAGCGCCTGCCAACCTAGCAGTTCGAAAGCACCCCCGGGTGTAAGTAGATAAATAGGGACTGCTTACTAGCGGGAAGGTAAACGGCGTTTCCGTGTGCGGCTCTGGCTCGCCAGAGCAGCGATGTCACGCTGGCCACGTGACCCGGAAGTGTCTCCGGACAGCGCTGGCCCCCGGCCTCTTGAGTGAGATGGGCGCACAACCCTAGAGTCTGTCAAGACTGGCCCGTACGGGCAGGGGTACCTTTACCTTTACCTGAACTCTGTAGTTCTATGTTCAATCAGTTAAAAGGATTTCATGTAGGATAAGAGGGCTGGGAAAGACACCCCTCACTGCCTAAGCCCTGGAGGCCACGATTGGCTATGGCTCCCTCAAACAGTTACAATTCCGAGAGTTCCCTGGGGATTGACTACTATGGGAACCGCAGCTCTGTGAGAGGAGTCAGGGTTTCCAAGAAACTCTTAGCACCCTTAGCAAACTACACTTCCCAGGATTCTTTGGGGGTGGGACAGACATAGGACTGTTTAAAGTGGCATGTTACTGCTTTAAATCATACCCTGTGTCTTTTGAGCTGCGTGGTCTTGCATGGGTCACGTGACTCGTGCAGGACCACGGACGGGAAGACGCATGTCCCGGTTTTGGGACTCAACATGTTGGGGGTATGTTTCAAATGCACAGCGCAGATTGGGGGCCTTATACCAAGCCTATATTGTCCACACGGACAGGCAGAGGCTCTCCAGGACAAGCGACATTCTCAGCCCTAACTGGCGAAACCAGGGATTGAACCTGTGGAACTTCTGGCTGCACTCAGCTACAGCTCTTCCTAAAGGGAGGCTTTGTAGCTATTAGATTTTAAGCGACAATGGTTCCAATATTTCAAATAGGCACCTGCATGTAAATTCAATCAATGGATTGCTTTGGAGGCTGATGGTGCAGGGCTATTTCATAGGGGTGACTTTTCCCGAGAGGGTTGGGGAGGACAGGTTACTGGGAAGGAAGGCAAGGAGACCCCTTGAGCGGGTCTTTCCCCCCTGATGTGGCCTCGTGCATCAAAACAGCTGGCTTGGAGCAAGCCCCTTGTCCCCCTATGGAACGGCCAGCTCTGCCGATAGGCTCTGCATGGATCAGGTCCCGCCACATCCTGGGATCTCCGGATGAAAGGCGCCAAGCCCTATTCTTATTCAGTGCAGCGGTGCCTGAAATTAAACCCCTCTCTACCACTGTAGGTTCTCCTGATACCTTGTAATGGAATGGGGGCGGGAGAATCAATCACATACGGCTGTACCTTCATTGTCATTGTCAATACGCATTCCTCTAAAGGGGCGGTAAAAGGCCGGATCACCCGCTAGTCCTTTCTCGCTAGAAACCCGTTCCTCTTTTCTTAGCCTGGCATGCAATGATCAGAGCCAACACTTGGCCAGGGGCACCATCTTCTAGGGGCTGAGCTCTTTTGCCCCCCCCCATATTTTGGGGGTAAAGGTAAAGGGACCCCTGACCATTAGGTCCAGTTGTGGCCGACTCTGGGGTTGCGGCGCTCAGCTTGCTTTATTGGCTGAGGGAGCCGGGGTACAGCTTCCGGGTCATGTGGCCAGCATGACTAAGCCGCTTCTGGCAAACCAGAGCAACGCATGGAAACGCCGTTTACCTTCCCGCCAGAGTGGTACCTATTTATGTACTTGCACTTTGACGTGCTTTGGAACTGCTAGGTTGGCAGGAGCAAGGACTGAGCAACGGAAGCTCACCCCGTCGCGGGGATTCGAACCGCCGACCTTCCGATCGGCAAGCCCTAGGCTCTGTGGTTTAACCCACAGCGCCACCTGCGTCCCATATTTTGGGAGAGGGCCCTCCAACGTTCAAAAACAGCAGAGGTGGCTGAGTGCAGAGCTAAGAGGGTCTTGACTTCAGTGGCCGGCTCCATCTCCTCCTGCTACGAAGGGGAAGGAGTGGGGAAGCAGCCCCTGGTCGGTGGTGGCAAAGGAGGAGGTCAGGGAGGAGAAATCCCTGACCATAAGCTGGTACCTCTGTACCCTGCGTCTTATGGGCCCAGTACAGTGGTACGGCTCATTGCTTGTATCTCTCCCCTTCTCTCCAGGGTTAAAAACTCAGATATATAAGCTAGGCGCCAAATGCCACCTTAAACCTGGGTTACGGTCACCACAACGGAATGTCTGTTCCTTCCAACAGATTCTATGATGCTACGTTCTCAACTACATTGCTTGACTGTAGCTTGCTCTTACAACAGTATGCTTGTCCCAGTATGCAAGGAGGAGGAACACACAAAAGGAAAATGGAAATGGTATTAACTATGGACTAAGGAAGAGGTTTTAAGACGGTGGTCATCAAACTGGCACCTAGAAATATCCACGAAGTTGCAATAGGACCCGCACTAGTAGCAAAATGCATCTGGCTAGTTTCAAACAATGCTCCTCTCACCCCCCTGCACTTAACCTGGCACCCCAAGTGTCTGGATTCAACCCTTATTTCATAGGATCACAGAGTTGGAGAGGACCCTGAGAATCATCTCGTCCAACCCCTGCAAAGCAGGAATATGCAGCTGCCCCATACGGGAACTCAACCTGCAGCCTTGGCGTTGTCAGCACAACGTTCTAGCCAATTGTGAGAGCCAGTGTGATGTAGTGTGGTGTAGTGGTTAAGAGCGGTGGACTCGTAATCTGGGGAACCGGGTTCGCGTCTCCGCTCCTCCACATGCAGCTGCTGGGTGACCTTGGGCCAGTCACAGTCTCTCAGCCCCACTCACCTCACAGAGTGTTTGTTGTGGGGGAGGAAGGGAAAGGAGAATGTTAGCCGCTTTGAGACTCCTTAAAGGGAGTGAAAGGCGGGATATCAAATCCAAACTCTTCTTCTTCTTCAATTGAGCTATCTTGCAGTGTTCCCACAACCTCCATGGAAGGAATTGTCCTATTCAGGGTAATTAATGAACTTAAATCAGCTGTGACCATTAACGTCAATGGTTCTGCTCTGAGAAGGCCTTAGCAGTGCACGCAACCCCTTTTTATAAACTGCTTTCAAATGTTTTATTATAATATTAAGCGGACTATAGCTTGAGCAAATCAATAAATAATGTAGCTTGACTCACTTGCATGAGTGATCTCACCAAAGGAGTCTGGGGCAGTCCCTTGCTTTTTGCATCTAACCCCCCCCGCCCCTTCTTATTTAAGGGGACCAATGGATGGTGCCTTATCCAACCTAATCCTCAAAGTCCTGACGCCAGCTCTGCCTGCAAAAGATGGCTAAGGGTCTTCTTGGCCAAGTTTTAATTACAGCTGCGGAACAGCAGGCGAGGGGAGGGGAGGGACAGGGAGACGGTCTCAACTTGGAAAGGTCACAGCTAGAGCTCTGCATAAAAACAACACAAATGCCCAGACCCAGGCAGTCCAAGGCAAACCCATTTCTGCAATTTGTAAAAAGGAGGCAAACACGATGCATTTCCATTGTTGCATATTTCACATAGCTCATTCTGGTTTTGCCCCTCACAAAGAAGGGAAAAGGTGCTGGAGTTGCTCTTGTCAAGCAATCTTTTCCAGGCCTTACTCAAGGCTTCAGTCGGTTTTGCCCACGTATCTTCCCAGCCATCCATGTGGGCTAGAAACTTGTGCTTTAAAAAAGGAGGAGAAGGAGAATAAGGAGGTGGAGGAGGAGGAAGAAGAAGAAGACGAAGAGGAGGAGGGCTGTGGTTCTCAGGAAGGTAGATGATCTCTGCATCCAGGACCATAATTGCTTTTTTTTTTTTTTTGCACCGACACATTCTCAGCATCCACACAAGCCTGCTGCACTTTACAGGACAAGCAAAATCTGACCAGCCACCCTGCATTGCAACCAGAAGACAGAGTGGAAGAAAGAAATTCTCAGAAGCAGTCTTCTCCTTTACAAACCAGTTGTTCATGAAAAGTGGCTCCAGAGATCCTGCTCTCTCCATTGCTCACACAAGAGACGGGGCCTTTTCAGTGGTGGCACCATAAACATGGAACTTCCTCCAGATGCAAATAGGAATACAGGGAGCTGCTTTACATCAAAGTCAGCAGCACACCTAGCTCGATACTGTCTTCACTAACTGGCCACGGGTTTCGGGGAGGGAACATTTCCAACCCTTCCTGGAGATGCCGGGGATTGAACCTGGCACCTTCGGCATGCAAAGCATGTGCTACACTACTCAGGTATAGCCCTTCCTTTAAGTAAGATGCTAGTCCTCATGGTCCTGAATGAAGAGTTGCTTTTAAACAGGCTGCCTTTTACCACAGCAGTCCATCTAGCTCAGTATCGTCTACTCTGACTGGCAGCAGCTCTCCATAGTGCCAAGCAAGAGCCTTCCCTATCCCATACCTGGACATGCTGACGGGGGTGCAATCTGAGGCCCTCCGCATGTGTACCCTGCAAGTGTCCCGAAAAAACTGAGACATCCCTTTTTTCTCGCGAGAGAACAGCGGCCATTTTGGCTGCTGCGATCTCGCACAATTTTGTGACACCATTTCCCCTCAGAAAACATGGGGGGCACAATCTCGCATGCCACTCCAAAATGCACGTTTTGGGGCGCTGTGCCCCCCCAAAATAGGGGTTTTTTGGGGGAAACTGCAGCGCGAAATCGTGCAAGATCACAGCAACTAAAATGGCCACTGTGCCATTGCGATAAAAAAACCAGGAAGATGGCGTCTGGGAAGATGGCGTCCCGGATTTTGGTTTCAAAGCGTTGAGGGGTATGCTGCATGCAAACTTGACCTCTGAGCCACTTCTTAATTCTCCTGGCTTCTTTAGATCTCTTGGGGGACATGCACCAAGTTCAAGAAAACACCCGTCTCTTCCGAAACGTCACCCTGGGGAGGGTGCTGAATCTCGAAGAACGAGAGCTCTAGCAACTCACTCTAATGAGTACAACACAGTGTTAACAAGGCCTTCCTACAAAGGCAAAAATAGAGTACAGGGCTCCGAAAATAGGGACTGTTGCTGGTAAACAGTGAGCAGTCGGAGCATCTGTTCTCGTTCTGCGGCTACCCTGCAATCCGCCAGAGCCCAGGGTGCCTCAACAACTGCCTTCTCCCGTATAAAATCATTGGGCCACAAAAGTGGAAGGGGCCTCGAAGGTCATCGACTCCGATCCCTGACTCAATGCAGGTTCTGCAAAGCAAAATGCGACTGCGCTACAGCACCCCTGGCTGCCCGTCCTCTGCTACCCTATACCTCAAGCCGAGAGCTCAGCATTTCCCAAAGAGCTTTCCCTGTCGGGAGGTTTCTCTGAACGTGAGCCCAAATTCCATTTCCTGCCTTTTGCAGCCACCGGTTCCGATCCTGAATCTACAGAGAACCAATCTGCTCCGTCACCCGCACAGCAGCCCGTCGGATCTCTGAGAACAGCTTCCATAATCTTCTCTTCTCCAGGCTAAGCACACCCAGCTCTTACAACCATCCCTTGTAGGATTTGGCTTACAGATCGCTCCTCCTCTGGACGGTGCTCTGGTTTGCCAGTGTCCTTTTTAAAATGTGGTGCCTAGGACTAGGCACAGCACTCCAGATGTGGTCTGAACAGCACAGAGCAGAGTGCAGCTACCACTTCGTTTCTGAGCACAATTCAAAGTGTTGGTGCTGACCTTGAAAGCCCTAAACGGCCTCGGCCCAGTATACCTGAAGGAGCGTCTCCACCTCCATCATTCAGCCTGGACACTAAGGTCCAGCTCCAAGGGCCTTCTGGCAGTTCCCTCCCTGCGAGAAGTGAGATTACAGGGAACCAGGCAGAGGGCTTTCTTGGTGGTGGCACCAGCCCTGTGGAACGCCACATTAGATGTCAAAGAGATAAAGAACTACACAACATTTAGAAGACACCTGAAGGCAGCCCTGCACAGGGAAGTTTTTAATGTTTGATGTTTTATCGTGTTTTTAATATTCTGTTGGGAGCCGCCCAGAGTGGCTGGGGGAACCCAGCCAGATGGGCGGAGTATAAATAAATTGTTGTTGTTGTTGTTACACTCCCTTTAATGCAAGTCCAGATTGCGTTGGTTTTTTTAACCGCTACATCACACCACTGGCTCATGTTTACTGGCATTACCTGTTTCAACATTTTCCAGAGTCCTTCTCTGATCTCCCCTGCTGCCTGGGTTACGGCTAACGGTTGCCTGGGAACAGGCCACCCAAGCTGTTTTTTAAAGGTGATTCTTTTCCAGAGCACCTTTTGAGGCCTCTTGTTATGTCCGAGGTGGGGGGGGGGATAGGGAGGGGGGCTGGAGGCGGCTTATGTTGTTTCCACTGCCTGGCTATTTATTGTCTATCTCCTTGTTTTTGTCCTTTCCCGGCTGCCTGGTTCCGATGCTATCTGTTTGGTTACGTTTTTCATCTGTGTTTGCTTCTGAATTTCAATTATTGGTTTGTGGGCTGCCTCCGTTAGACCCGCATGCCGAAAAGGCAAGGTACAAACATTTTTAATAACACATTTCAGAGAATTGTGAAGCCGCTGGATGCTAGGATTCTTGTCTGCGTCAAACTCTGCCTTATTGGAAATCAGATTTGCAAAAGAGGGGTTGGGAATTTCCCCGTCTCTTCTCAGGGAATAGATACGGCAGCTATCTGGTCACACAAGATGTCTTTCCAGATGATCCTCCCAAAACAACAACCAGGTTTTAGTCTTAATGCTAAAGTGGCCTTCTCCAACTTGTGACCCCAGAATCCAGCAGCAATCCAGACATAGTGTCGGGGTGTGTGTGTGCAGAGTTGCAATCTAAGGAGCCGGGACAAGGAGCAGGAATAGATTCAGGGCTCTGGGCCTGCTGCTGAGGACTAGAGAGACCACCGAGACTAACAGACAGGAGACCCCCAAGAAATCTCCTGTACAACCAGACCCAGGACCCCAGGCACCTTCCCCCCAGGAACCAAATGCCTCCCACAGGATCTCACCGATCCAGCAGAACTGGGTGTGTATCAAAAGAGAGGCTATAGTGTGGAGGACTGAGAGGCCATTGTTAAGGCAAAGCAAGCAATTTCTGGTCTGCATATGCAGAGCACACATGTTGTTGTTGCCTGCCTGCCTGCCTGCCTCATTTCATAATGTGTCTGACCTGAAAGATCGTATCTCCTTACACAAACCTGCCCAGGTGCTACGGTCCTCAGGCGATCGATCACCTTACTGTATTTATTTATTATTAAATTTACATACTGCCCTTCATCAAAAGATATCAGGGTGGTTCACAAGATAAAAATATAAGGAAAAAGCACAAATAAATAGTTAAACCAGAAACAACAGAACAATAACACCCCCTACCCCTCACACACGAACATACTTAAAAGGCTGTAGAATATTAATCCGTCAAAGGCATGGTTGAAGAGGAACGTTTTCGCCAGGCTCCATATATATATATATGGACGGCAACAAAAGAACAGGGCCTTCTGTGCAGTGGCTCCCCGTTTGTGGAATGCTGGCCCCAGGGAGGCTCGCCTGGTGCCTTCCTGGGGTCAGCATTCCACAAACGGGGAGCCACTGCACAGAAGGCCCTGTTCTTTTGTTGCCGCCCTCCGGACTTCACGGGGAAGAGGCACACGAAGAAGGGCCTCAGGTGATGAATGCATAGTCTGGGTCGGTTTAGGTGGGGAGAGGTGGTCCCATCAACATGAGAGCCATGCTTGGTGGTGACACGAGAGGCAGCTTTTTTGGGGGGGCTACCCCCAGATGGTGGGATTCCCTCCCAAGAGAGGCTAAACCGGTTCCCTCTCCGCGATCCTTCCGCCAGCTAGCTAGGACTCTCCCGTTCAGAGATGCCTTTGGAAACTAAGGTACAGAGTCGCTGTCCCCCTGTCAGGGCAAACTGGGTTTTAAATGTGCTCTGGTGCCTTTGAATTATGGTTTGTTCACTAGCTTGTCTTCGTTAGATTGCATTTTTAAATTTTAAACCAGCTGCCTTAAAATCCCAATTTGGGATAGAAGTACGTTAAATAACAATAATAGAGATAGCACTGTTTAAACCCCCGTACCTTTTGAGTCTTGCACACTGACCACTGGCCTGCTCCGCCCCAGACAGAAAGCCCCAGTCCAGTAGGAGTGAGAGACACAGCCGTCAGTGAATGCAGATCCCACGAGGGTTACGCTCTTCAATTAGGGTCCTCATTATAAGACTAGAAAACTCCACTCTGTCGTCTGTGCACATAACACAGAAATCTCCCCCCTCCCTCTTCCCCCTTTAAAAAGAAGAAAAGGAGGAAGGGGGAGGGAATAGGAGCTAAGACGAGGAGAGCGGCATCTTTAATGCAAGAGACGGGTCTGCTGAGATTCAGTCTTATTTTGACTTTCATCTCGAAAAGCTGCCTTGGGAATCCATTAAGCCCAATTTAAATCGACTCTCCGCCCCCACAGTCCTCTCCCCGCCTCCCCTGCCGTTCTGGACTTCTGCTTCCCTACGAAACAACAACAAACAACGTCATTAAAATAAATAAACGGGGAGAGCGGGTTGGGGGGGAACCCTCCCTGAGCAGGTTTTTGCTCATCAGGTATTGGGGGTCAAACGGACCCCAAGTTCAGGGCAGTTTGAGGAAACAGTAACATGGGATGTGCATTTGATGATTCCAGTTTAGGGCAAACAATATGGAACTGGGGCTTATGCTACAAGGGTAGAATCTGGAGCCTGTGATGTTCAACAGCCTCCCAGAGCTATGGACGATGAACACCATCAACATATGCAGTTACAACAGCCATCAGGGAAGGGCTGTAGCTCAGTGGTGGAGCATGTTTCTTGCATGCAGAAGGTCACAGGTTCGATCCTCTAGCTGCTCCAGGTAGGGCTACAAAAAGGTTTTCTTTTTTGCCAAAGCCATTGTAGCAGCCATAGCAAACTGAACTGCGCTCCTTGGGTTCAGATCCTCACTCCGTGAAACTCCGTTGGGTAGCCTTGGGCCTGTCTGTTTCTTGCTCTTTCAGCCTAACCTACCTGACAGGGTCGTTGTGAAGCTCAACATGGACCGACCCAGTATGCACGTACATTACCCGTGAGCTCCCTGAAGTAAGAGATATCAGCAAGATTTTTAAACCTATCTAACTGCATAATATTAAAACTGTGACATCCTGTTTTGTGGCTTGGCAGGGATTTAGCAAGAGATTTGCATCTTTTCGGCCCCAGGTCTAAAGTCAGAGGCTGTTTTGGATTTAAGTGTATGAGAAAGGGTAGGTTCAATTTAAGGTCCAAAGGCCAGTATATCCACGATTAAATTGCAAAAGACGAAAACAAACCCACCCCTCAAACAAACCGAAAACAAACAGTGTGCTTTCAGAGCGTTTGTGGACTTTACTTTTTCCATGCCTTGCAGCACTCAGAAATTATATGCTCCCTGAAGAATAACCACATGCAATCTGAAACACAATAGCAGGAGGCAGGCTATTAACCTTGATAGCAAGAGATAGAACTGCCCTGTTCAGAGGCAGTCTATCTCCGAACCCCAGAGGCTGAGGTCAAAACAACCAAGAAAGGCCACTTGTGCGATCCCTGCCTTGTGGGCTTCCTGGAGGCATCTGTCTGACTGCTATTAAAAAGAGGCTGCTGCTGGGCTAAACCTGGAGCAAAGAGCCTCTCTCCCCCACCTAACTGCACACAGCTGGCCTACAAACAGCAGTCTGTCCACTACGCCAAACACTGCAGCTTTGCCTTCCTCTCCTCATTTTGAAACCTGCCCACCTGCCTCCTTTGTCACAAACCCACCATTGCGACGATTTCTGCATGCCACAAAGTTTCATCCCGCACCTTAGCTGTGCTGCCTCCCTGAACGGTGTGTTTTCTGCGCCTTTCCATAGATGGGATTTACATTTGTGCTTTGTTTTTGTTTTTTAAAAAAGGTTCCAATATTTGCACGGTGAATTCCAAGCCCGCTGATGCGCCCATCCGCACACAGTGACACAGGTGCAACAAACCTCTCTGCTCCCATCCGGGTCGCCTCGCTTTGTTGGTTTTAATAGGGTTGCTCTGGAGTGGAGGCTTTTTGTGGATCTCGGCCACCACACCTGCGCCAAACGCACACAATTGCCTGCTCTGAGTAGCTCTTCAATGGGAGAGGGTGGACGGCATCCTGCCGCTATGTCATAGGCTGGCTGGCTGGCAGTTTGGCTCTAGCTGATTCCCAGCTCTCCTCCTGCAACAATACTTCAACACCCTGCCTACATTTCCAGTTTCATCCTTTTCCTTTTCTGCAACAGCAACAGCAGCAGAAAAAGAAAAAAAAGGAAGGGAGATCAAGGAGGCTCTTTTGTAGGCTGGCGACGCTTCCTTGAGGCTCTGGAGAGCCCATTTATTTATTAAAAAATAATAATCGTGTCAGTGGGCGGTTTGTGTCGGGAGGGGGCAAGGCATTTGTCATGGGAAAAAGAGAACCCCAGGGAGACCTCGAGAAAATCTCCCTCCCTCCCTCTCTCTCTCTCTCTCTCTCTCTCTCTCAGCATACCCCCCCCCCCCCGCCCTGGGGGGATTTCCAAATGAACCATCACAGCTGTACAGTACAAATGCTAGCTACAATTTATGGTCTTCTTAGCTCAGAGGAGAGACTGATTCTCTGGCAAAAGGAACCAATGGGGAAACACATCGATCAAAGCCGCGCATGGAAACACTGGCGAGAGATAATGGGATGCTTGGGTCTCCATCCGACAACTTTACTGAGACCTTACGAAGGCATCATCCAAAATAACCTTCAATCTCAGCCTCTCCACCAATTTAGCATTCTTTGAACTTCTTTTTTTTTTAAGCCACTCTCCAGAGACACCAAACATCTCCCCCACCCCCCGCATAAGAAAAGAAACATCCCTCCCCAAAACCAAACTTCTTTTTCACGCCTGCACTTGTGCGTCCAACCAGATTTAGAAAGAACAAACGAAGAAAGGAAAGAAGGAAGGAAGGAATGCAGCTAATTCTGCAAGGAAAATCCAGAAGCCCATTTCAAACAATCCACTCGGAGGGGGAGACAATGCACACTCACCAACTCTGCCAAAGCCGAAAGACCAACGCGGCTGTCTCTGAAGCGCTCCCCCCCCCCCCCATCTCCCCAAAGCACAAATGGCGTAAGCAAGAAACATAAAACCAAGGGGAGAGGGAGGGCAGGGGACAGGGGCTGGGTGGGAAAGAAGGCGAAGGGAGCTGATGAATGAGCGGCCAGCGCGCAGCCCCCCACCAAAGAGACATCAAAGCACCCCAAAGAAAGATCTCCTTTCGCCCTACCTGCAAGCTCTCCTCTTCTCCTCTTCCGTCTCCTCTTTGGCGCTCCCTCGCTCTTTTCCCTTGCCGTCCTCCCAGAGCAGAGTGGTCACCGATTTAGATCCTTTAGGAGGGGGGAAAAACGTGGGGAGAAAAATAGGTATATAGCACAATTCTTTTTTGTTGTTTTTATTTTTTTGTTCCCCCTTTCTCTCTCGCTCTCTCTCTCTTCTTAGCAACCTCTTTGAGCTCCTTCAGTAGTCATTATTCATAGACCACTAGGGGATAGGAGGTAATTAGGAACGGCCCCGTAGCCTGCAGTTTGAAAATTTAATGCCAGGGGTAGGAATGGTGAACATGTGTGTGGAAGAGGAAGGGAGGGCGCGCACGGCTGTGTGTGTGTGTGTGTGTGTGTGTCGTGGGGGGGGGGCTGATTGGTTGGCTGCAGGCTGCTAAAAGGGTGGGGGGAGGTTGTGCTGATGGAGATGAGGGAGAGGTGGGGGGAAAGGAGGGGAGAGGATACGGAGGGAGTGGTTTCGGGGTCTCTCTCTCGGTGGCACTATAAAGACATCAGGATGTCCAACGAGATTGAGGGACCAGCGGTGGCAGATTTTTTTCCCTTTCTCTCCCCCCCCCCTTCTTGTTTTGTGTTGTGAGTGGGTGGCAGCCTTGTCGCCGGTGTGTGATGTTTGTGATCCGTGTGTGTGTGTGCGCGTGTGTGCCAGGAATAGCAATCAGAAACAGAGGCAGCCTACGAAGCATAAAAGCGCCATCACGCAGGGTCAAGAAAAGCTACAGATTTAAAATATGAAATGGGAGAGAGAGAGAAGGAAACACCCTCCGCAGTAAGGAAGGGGAGGCAAAAAGGAAGAAGAGGAGGAGGAGGAATTTTTAAAAAGCAAGAGAAGGAGGAGGAAGTGGGGGGGGGGCTTGGGGGGGTTTGCCCTCCATCAGTCTAATTTGGCCACAGCCATCCCTCCTCTCTGAAATGTAATCCCACGCATACACAACAAAGCCACGGCGGTTGAATGAGCAGAGCGGTGTGAAAGCTTGAATGAGAGAGGTCTGGCTTAGGGAGGTGGGAGCTGCGTGGGAGTGTGCGTTGGGGAGGGGGGGGGTTGCGATGGGGGAGAGGGAGGACCAAAATGGGGGAGGGAAGGGGCCTGGGGGAGAGGGAGGCATCCTCGCCCCTCCACACCGGGAGATTCTCCTAACTGCGCGCAGCTGCAGCCCAGGCAGAGACTGAAACAGCAGGCGGAGGAGAGGGGAGCTTTTGGGGGGTGGGGGTCCCTGCGTAGTGGTTGGGGGCGGGAGTCCTGCGCGCAGCCCGCTGGCAAATGAGAGCCGAGGGCACCTGATTTCCCATGGGTAGCTGCTGGGCATCAGGAAGGACTGAACGACAGAGGTTAAAAGCACAGAGCTGGAAGGGACCCGCAGGGTCATCTAGTGCGCAACCCCCCCCCCCATGCAGGAATCTTTCGTCCAATGTGGGGCTCGAACCCACAACCCTAAGAGTCTCATGCTCTACCGACTGATGAGGAATAGCCTTCAACCATTCTGGCCATTTCCTACCATGACCCACACAGAGCAGAGGGGGTTGCCCTCCTCACATCGTTTTTTACCCAGGGTGGGGGGAGTGTAATTCAGAGTGCAGAAACCCAGGTGCCCAGTTCCCTCTGGTTCCCCCAAAAGTGGCAGCTGCAACACACTAGCCACAGCAGCGTCCATCCGTTCACTGGCAGTGCACCCAGCTTTCCCAGCAAGCTCCCACAAAACATGTCCGGCTTCTAAACTTTTGTGCAACAACCAAAGTAATTCCTTCTGAGCCTTCGCCTTCCTGCAAAGAAACTGATGACCCCACCTTCCTGTTTCTAGTCATACAAAAAAACCTGCAAGGTACCTTGAGGCAGGCTTTTCCCAACCTGGCACCCTTGCCAGGCATTTTAAAGACTACAAATCCCATCAGCCACAGCCGGAACATAGGTGTTCTGTGTTGGAGAGGTGGGAGATGGAGTCCAAAAACATCCAGAGTGTACTAGGTAGGGGAAGGCTGCAATAGGGTGAGAGAAAGTGCTTGGAACATGGTCACTGAGGAGCAGGGGCGTAGGAAGGGGTGGGGTGCGGCCCGCCCCAGTTGTCATCCCTGAGGAAGTGACAAAATGGCACACCGCGGGGGGCGGCACTTACCGCGGGGGCCTGGCCTGCAGTGTGCCCGAGCCACACTTCTGGGAGTGACACAGTGGCTTGGGGCCCTGCGCTGCCCAAAACAGCAGCACAGGGTTTGCGTCTGCCAGGCGGACTCAATGGTCAGCTCGCTGCACTGCCCCCCTGGGCAGATTCCCTCACTGCCTCCGTGCACGGATCGCCCCCCCCCCCGTCCTCCTAAGAGCACAGGGTGCGTACAGCTCAGCATAATGTCCCGGTAAATAAGCACACATGCAAAATCACAATATTTACAAAATAACAATCACGGACCGCAAGAACATCAAACTTATCCATTCTTAAGGAAATCAGCCCTGAGTGCTCCCTGGAAGGACAGATTCTGAAGCTGAGGCTCCAATACTTTGGCCACCTCATGCGAAGACTCCTTGGAAAAGACCCTGATGTTGGGAAAGATGGAGGGCATAAGGAGAAGGGGACGAGATGGCTGGACAGTGTTCTCGAAGCTACCAGCATGAGTTTGACCAAACTGCGGGAGGCAGTGGAAGACAGGAGTGCCTGGCGTGCTCTGGTCCAGGGGGTCACGAAGAGTCAGACACAACTAAACAACAAAATTTATTCATTTATTTGAGTTCTGTCCCATCCAACAGCATAAGAAGAGTGTGCTGAATCAGGCCAGTAGCCTATATAGGACAGCATCCTGTTCTCACAGTGGCCAAAGTGATGCCTGTGGGAACACTCTCCCCCCCTGTGGCTTCCAGCCACTGGCATTCAGAAGCATTTCTGCGTCCAACTGTGGAGGCAAAGCTTAGCCATCAAGACTAGTAGCCATTGATAGAATTATCCTCTGTGAGTTTTTCTTGTCCTAATTCAAAGCCATCCAAGCTGGCTTTACTCCAAGGATCTCAAGGAGGCAGCAGATTTTTTATTCTCTCTGCCCAACCCCGTGAGGTAGGTTAAGCTACGAGGCTCACCCAGCGAGCTTCATAAATGAGTGGGGATTTGAACCCGGGTTTCAGAGGACTTAGCCCAAACCTCTAGCCACTGAAACCCATCAGCTCTCAAATTCACTTTGCATTTTAAGACGAACCTGCCTCATTTGCTGTTCCTCAACCATACATGGTCCCATGTACCCATACATGGTCCCATGCGCCTCCACCCCCATTGTTTAGCCCAGACACTGAGGTCCAGCTCCGAGAGCCTTCTGGTTGTTCCCTCACTGCAAGAAGTGAAGTTACAGGGAACCAGGCAGAGGGCCTTCTCGGTAGTGGCACCCGCCCTGTGGAATGCCCTCCCATCAGATGTCAAGCATATAAACAGCTATCTGACTTTTAGAAGACATCTGGGAAGTTTTTAAATCTTTGATGTTTTATTGTGTTTTTGAATATTTTGCCCAGAGTGACTGGGGCAACCCACTCGGATAGGCAGCATATAAATAAAAAAATATTATTATTATCTCACTGAATGGGTCAGCTGGTTTGGGGTGGGAGTTCCTGTGGATAGCTGGGCCCTAAGCCATTTTGGGCTTTATAAATCATTAGAAGGACGCGGGTGGCGCTGTGGGTAAAAGCTTCAGCGCCTAGGACTTGCCGATCGCATGGTCGGCGGTTCGAATCCCCGCGGCGAGGTGCGCTCCCGTCGTTCGGTCCCAGCGCCTGCCAACCTAGCAGTTCGAAAGCACCCCGGGTGCAAGTAGATAAATAGGGACCGCTTACCAGCGGGAAGGTAAATGGCGTTCCGTGTGCTGCGCTGGCTCGCCAGATGCAGCTTGTCACGCTGGCCACGTGACCCGGAAGTGTCTGCGGACAGCGCTGGCTCCCGGCCTTTAGAGTGAGATGAGCGCACAACCCTAGAATCTGGCAAGACTGGCCCGTACGGGCAGGGGTACCTTTACCTTTTTTAAATCATTACCAGATCCTTGAATCTGCGAGCTAGTAGTTCACGCTGCCAGTGCAGGACCTTCAGGTAACATCATAGTTGCTGCAATTGTGCCCTAGCTGCAGCTGTTTACAGACTGTTTTCAAAGGCTGAGCGCATTGCAATCACCCATATACATGGTCAGCAGAGCACAAGTGGCCTCTATAGTCACTGTACCACATGACTCTCATGATTTAATGTAATAATGATGGTTTGCTACAGCAGCAAAGCACGAGGTGCTTTTCAGAGTAACGCAAGTGAAAATGATGCAATCTGTGGGACATGAGCCTACGATCCAAAGAAACCACGGAACAAAAGCAGGGGGTGGGTGGGCTGCTGCAGGCATCCCAATTCCAGTTCCATAGGAACTGGAGATCTCAGCCACCAGATGTCTGGCACATGAGCCATGTGGGCTGAGAACATGGAAACAGGAGCAGTGTCAAGTTTCAAAACAGGAGAATAGCAAAACCATCAAGCTTAGCTACAAAAGCTCTGTTGGTTAGAACATGGTGCTGATAACACCAAGGTTGCAGGTTCGGTCCCTGTATGGGCTAGCTGCATATTCCTGCACTGCTCAGCAGTTCTCAACCTGTGGGTCCCCAGATGTTGTTGGACTACAACTCCCATCATCCCTGAGCTCTGGCCTTGCTAGCTAGCGGTGATGGGAGTTGTAGTTCAACAACATCTGGGGACCCACAGGTTGAGAAAGGCTGGATTAGATGGTCCTCGGGCCCCTTCCTACTTTACAATTCTATGAGTCTATGAACCCAGAGTCTTCCTACTTCCCCTTGTGGTCAAAGGCATCCAATCCTGCTTCCTGCAGCAGTCGGATGCATCCCAGAGAGGTGATTGTGAGGACTGCAAAACGTTTTGCAAAACTTGGAGTCAGCCAAATTTAGATCTCAAGGGAGAGGAAGGAAAGAGACCTAATATCTTAAGCTCACAGGTGAGGTCACTTTTCCAGCTTGCGGGGTGTATGGGGGGGTCAGGGGCCAAATACAAATACGGTTGTGGTCAGAGCCAAATACAAAAGTAAGTGTGGCTACAGGCAAAAGTAGGTGAAGCAACAAATGGAACTCTTACCTTCGCGCAGCTGTCTAGCTGCTATCCAAAGGCCCTAAGTTTCTATATATCCACACGTACACCTCTGCATCCCCTGTCCAGGCAATCGGGACACATTATTTTGACACAGCCCAGCCAGACAAAAGCCCTTGAGAAGGGCTGGCGAAGGATGTGGCCTTGGCAGAACCCCAAGGGCAGGAGAGAAGGGAGGGTGGAGGGCTACAATCAGCCATCAGGCCTGAGATTCCCCATCCCTGGTTCAGATAGATGAGATACAGGAGATTCCTGATTGGATCTCCTGGCACTGGTCCTCCCCACATGCATACAATCAAAAAGCAGTCAGGGGAGGCTCCAGTGGTGCTGGTGATGGGGGGTTGATACTATCATGTAAATGCCATGGCAGGAAGGTTTAGACCCCCTTCTCCCAGCACCGCTGTTTTGAACAACACTGGAGCCCACCTTGCCTGAGTTTTAGTGGAAGGAAGGAAGGAAGGAAGGAAGGAAGGAAGGAAGGAAGGAAGGAAGGATCAAGAAGACCCCAGACTTCTTCTCTGACCTGGTGTTCCTGGACTACAACAATCTCTGCCACTGGCAGTGCTACCTGGCGCAGGTGGGAGTCCAGTGACATCTGGAGGTCCACTAGTAGGGAGAGGATGTAGTGGACCATCTTGGCCTAGAGCTGGTGTGGGGATGCTTTGGCCGACCCAGATGTTGCTGACTTGCAACTCTCATCACCACTGACCATTCTGGGGAGCCCAAGGTTCCCCACTCTTGGCCTAGAAGAAAAACTAGTATTGCTCTAAAGGAATAAGCACCGCTTCTTCTACACCAAAAGGTATACTGAAATCTCAAAGGGCAAGTCCAGCCATTTGGATTTCTATGGCGGCCACATATAGGCTCACAGTGGGACAACTGTCAACTACAGACCACCTGCGTATGTGGAAAGGGAAACTTTCTCATGCCCTTCTCAGCAGCTGACTGGAGACTTTGGAAACCGGATAAGTGGCGACACCCCCAATGCAGTTGTATTTGTTCCCAAGGTAAGTTTCTACCAAGGATGGGGGACCCTGTGACTGGATCTGGCTGGAATACAACTCCCACCATTCCTGATTATTGGTTGTGCTGGCAGGGGCTGATGGGAGTTGGAGTCTGGACAACTCATGACTTTTCCCATTTATGCTTCTGTATTAACCAGTCCCAGGCAAATCTCCACCCTGATTTTGCCTCCTGTGGGACTGCTTTGTTCTTGGTTCGCTTCCTCATTTCTACTGCCTTGCAGCCGTTCTGCAACATCCAACTCTCTCCAGGGCAAATCTCAGAACTTAAGAAGCGGCCTTCTACTGAATCAGGCCCAGGATCTAATTCAGTGTTGCCAACCTTGACCGGCAGCAGCTGTCCCAGGTTCTCCAGACAGTCTTTTCAAGCCCTGTCTGGATATGTCGGGGATTGAAGCTGGGACATTCTGCGGGCAAAGCATGAGATATTCCATGGAGTTGTAGCTCCACGCCTAAAACGAAAGTAAGACACCAGTCCTCATTGTTACGAATAAAAGAGCAAATCAAATGGTGCATAGCCTAGCAAGTCAGGCCATTGTTTCAGCTAGCACGTCATTGTTTGCACTGATTGGCATAGGATTTCATAGAATCATAGGTCTGTAGAGTCGGAAGGGACCCTGAGGATCATCTAGTCCAATCTTCTGCAATGCAGAAATATTTCTAACATTTGCATGGCTGCCAAATGACGTTCTCTGACCAACAATAACACATATTGCAAATCCCAGTCCTACCTGAAGATGCTGGGAATTGAAGTTGGGCCCTATTGCGTTTCACCATTGAAACGGAGCCCTCCTTCTGATGGGGTGCCATTGCAATGGATCGATCTTGCCTCTGCAGGTGAACACATTAGCATAAACCCTAAAATGCCATGCCTAGAGCAACCTGCCATTCACACCCGCTGCAGCTGCTGAAGTAGATTCTGACTGCAAGACAATTACGTTTTCCAAGCAGGTCGTTAACCAAAGGGTTGCAGCTCTCTGGGCTTTTCAAATCAATGGCGGGAGGGTTGGGCCATGGAGGAGAAATTATCGCAGCAGAGAAGGCTTGGAAGAAAGCTTTCAGCTATAAGGAACAAGTTGGGCAAAGGCTGGGCCGCAATCTTTGGCTGAGAGAACGGGTGTGTTATAAACATGCCCCAGATCTCCTTCTGTGTGGGATGTCGAGGGGTATGGCCCTCAAGGCCCCCTGCATGGAGTAGTGGTTGGACTGTCAGGCTAGGGCTGAGGAGTTCCGAGTTCAAATCTCCGTTCAGCCACACAGCTCACTGGGTGGCCTATGTTTCCCCTAACGTCCCTCACAGAGCTCTTGCAAGGATTAAAAGGGGTGACAGAGAGGAGGACTTTGGTTTTACTGGCGTTGTTTATTTATACCCCGCCCTTCATATAAATCCCAAGGCTGCCTTAAGCTTCCCAGAGGAAAGCAGAGGCAAATACAGCCCAATTTTTTTTTAAATTAAAAATGGTTGCAGACAGGCTAAGGAAAGATGGGGTCTGAACAGGGCCGGCTCTACCATTAGGCAAACTGAGGCAGGCGCCTCAGGCAAATGATTTTGGCTGCCACGATAGGGCAGCAAATTGCTGACCACTTAATTTATTATTGGGGCATTTTTACTACCAGAGAGGAGGTGAGGAACTCATGAGATACGTGCCTCAGCTGTTAAAATTACTTGGCAGGCCTTGGGTTATAGGCATCTTGACCTGGAATGGGAGAAAGCAAAAAATGGCCTAGGCCAGGCCTAGATCTGAAGAACAGACACATCTGCGCTATACGTTTAAAACCCTCCTATACTGCTTTGAACAGTCATGTCTTCTCCCAAAGATTCTTGGGAGCCACAATTCCCAACGTTTAGCAACCGTTCCGGTGGCCATTTTGGCCAGGTGGCAGCTGGAGCATGTTGCTGTAATAAATGCCATTATAAGTAATTGGGCAATACCTGAATCTGTTTAGGAAACAACAACAACAGCCGCCACCGTTCCTTCTTCCCAGGGAACTCTGGGAATTGTAGGTCCGTGAAGGCAGTGGGGGTGTCATCACAACTCCCAGCACCCTTAATGAAGCGACAGTTCCCAGAATCCTTTGGGTGGGTGGTGGGGAGCCATGACTGCTAAATGTGGCCTGTTAGTGCTTCAAAATTATAGTGCAGATGCGGCCTTGCTCATGAGAAAACCATGACATGGCAGGAGGCAAATGCAGGCTCCCATCTGGGAAATGAGACTGGCCCTCAGGCCATTTGCTGTAGTGGTAGCCCCTCCTAACCTGTTAGTCGAAGGGTGTCTCAATATAGGCTTTTCTCCATGCAGGGCCAGATCTACTATGAAACTAAAGAAGCTCACAAAAAAAGGGAAAGGGGGGGAAAGAAACTAAAAAAAAGGCTCAAATTTCAGGGCCCCTAATCCCATTGAAAATTATGGGTCTGGTAGACCAAATTTGAGTTGCACAACGCAAATTGATTCTTTTTTTGTTGTTGTTGCATCTATTTCAACCACCCCAATGTTTAAGAGTCAGCAGCACAGAGGTAGACCCTCCAAGTTTCCCTATTTTCCAGAGACAGTCCCGGATTTACAGAAGCTGTCCTGGTTTCTGACTTGATTTTTTAAATGATTTCCTAAAAAATATATTAAACCTCCCCTTGCCATACGTCCGGGTTTCCCCGGACATTTTGCCAATTTGCCGAAAATCTGCCTGGACTCCATTTTCCGGCCAGAAACCCGGACGTACGGCAGCCCTAAGGTTGTCATATCCCAGGCCCTATTTTCCAGGGGCAGTCCCAGATTTATAGAAGCCGTCCCAGTTTTTGATTTGATCCCAGAATGTCCCGCTTTTCCTTAAGACGTCCTTATTTTCATCGGAGAAATGTTGGAGGGTATGGAGTTATGTGACCCACAAGTCAAAGAGATGAGCAATTATCCAACCTTTAGAAGACTTCTGTAGGGAAGTTTTTAAATGTTTTATTATGTTTTTATATATGTTATAAGCTGCCCAGAGTGACGGGGACAACCCAGTCAGATAGACAGGGAAGGATAATAATAATAATAATAATAATAATAATAATAATAATAATGGAACAAGATGTCCCTATTTTCATTGGATAAATGTTGGAGGGTATGGTACATATTTCAACAATCCCAAAGTTTGAAAGTCAGTAGCACAGATGTTGGAAAGGTGTGGTGATCTGCAGTGAACAACCTAGTTGGAAAAGGTAACACTGGTTACCCAGACCTCGCTGCGGGTTGCAAAGGGGCCCACATGAAAGTCCAAGCTTCCAACATTTCTCCAATGAAAACAGAGACATCTTATTCCATCATCATCATCATCATCATCATCATCATCATCAAATGTTACTGTTTATACTCTGCCCATCTGACTGTGACGACTTCTGTAAATCCAGGACTGTCCATGGAAAATAGGGACACTTGGAGGGTCTGATTTTCAGGGCCCCCCAAATGCAGGTCCTCAAATGATATCCAGCTCTACCTCTCTTTTGAACCAATGAAAGCGGTGAAGGTCCTGTGTGAGTGCCTAGAGGTGGTTGGAGGATGGATGGTGGCTAACAGATTGAGGTTGAATCCTGACAAGACAGTACTGTTCTTGGGGGATAGGAGGCGGGCAGGTGTAGAGGAATCCCTGGTCCTGTAACTGTGCCCCTGAAGGACCAGGTGCGTAGCTTGGGAGTCATTTTGGACTCACAGATGTCCATGGAGGCACAGGTCAATTCTGTGTCCAGGGCAGCTGTCTACCAACTTCATCTGGTACGCAGTCTGAGACCCTACCTGCCTGCAGAGTGTCTCGCCAGAGTGGTGCATGCTCTGGTTATCTCCCGCTTGGACTACTGCAGTGCGCTCTGCATGGGGCTACCTTTGAAGGTGACCCAGAAACTACAACTAATCCAGAATGTGGCAGCTAGACTGGTGACTGGGGGCAGCTGCCGAGACCATATAACATATACATACATTGGCTCCCAGTACTTTTCCAAGCACAATTCAAAGTGTTGGTGTTGACCTTTAAAGCCCTAAATGGCCTTGGCCCAGTATACCTGAAAGAGCGTCTCCACCGCCATCGTTCTGCCCAGACACTGAGGTCCAGCTCCGAGGGCCTTCTGGCGGTTGCCTCCCTGCGAGAAGTGAGGTTACAGGGAACCAGGCAGAGGGCCTTCTCAGTGGTGGCACCCGCCTTGTGGAACGCCCTCCCATCAGATGTCAAGGAAATAAACAACTATCTGACTTTTAGAAGACATCTGAAGGCAGCCCTGTTTAGGGAAGTTTTTAATGTATGAAGTTTTATTCTGTTTAATATTCTGTTGGAAGCCACCCAGAGTGGCTGGGGAAACCCAGCCAGATGGGCGGGGTATATTAGGTCCACCACTGGCTCTACACCCCCCCCCCCCGCACCGCCACGGATGATGGCCCTTCCACCCAGGCCAGTCTCCAGTTCCGCAGGAGGAGGGAACCCCCTGACACCTCTGCTCCTCCACAGGCAGGAGAGGAAGAGAAAGGAAAGCAATTTTCCTTCCTCCACCCCTCTTCCCCAAAGGTTTCTCTCTTCTGCAACAACAAAAAAAACCACCTCCCTTTTCTTCCCCGGCCCCTCCTGCGGTGACCTGGGCCAAATCTGGAGTGCAGCCCTCGTACCTCGTTTCCATGGAAAGGGTGAATGGCGGATCCGTGCCGGCAGTCTATTAGAATTCCTTTTATTCCTACGGAGGGGCAGCCAAGCGAAGGGAAAGGCTTTAGATGCGGGCCTAATGGAGCCCTGGGGAACGAGGCGGGGGTAATTTGCACCTCCTTGCTTGAGGAAGAGCGGGGGGCAATTGAGAGGTGGGGGCTGCGTATTACCGAAAAACAAATTCCCATGCAGGTTGATTCTCCTTCCCACCCAGTCCTCATCCCACCCTGCTTTTTCTCTCAGAAACGAAGCATCAGGCTTGCAGATGAAAACCAGCCTTTATTTTTAAAAGATGTTGGGAGAGGCCTGCCAGCAACGTTCCCAAGCCAGGAGCAGCGGAAACCTCATTCACCTCTGGCGGCCTGCTCACTGGCCTTCCAACGCTCGCTGCCTCCTCCCTCAGCCAAGAACACGGCTTGCTTCATGAACGGCAAAATGCACGCCTACCACGCAGCGAGGGGCCGCCCATGCTTGCCTACAAAATCCAGAGTTTCTGCAATTGGCTTGTCACTTTGAAGTCCATGCCTAAAAACTAAGGCAAGCTTGCAGGATCAGGCCAGTGGCCCATCTAGTCCAGCATCCTGTTCTCACAGTGGCCAACCAAATGCCTACGGGAAGCCAGCAAGCACTGAGCACAAGATCATTCTTCTTTTCTGGGGTTTCCAGCAACTGGTATTCAGAAACTTTTGCTGCCTCCAGCTGTGAAGGAGAGAAAGTAACTGCTGGGGCTGGTTACCATCAACAGCCCTCTCTTCCATGAATTTGTCTAACCCACTTCAAGGCCATCGAAGTCGGCGGCCGTCGCTGCCTCCGGTGGCAGCGAGTTCCACAGATTAACACTGTGCTTTTTATCTGTCCTGATTCTTCCAACATTCTGCTTCATTGGTTCCCCACGGATTCTAGCGGTATGAAAGAGGGGATCTCTGGCATGTGGTTTTTAAAATGTGGAGTTTCTGCACCGACCCTCAGGTTTTCCATTATTCGCTCTTTCCAGAAATGCCCATCTCAAATCCTCATGGTCTGACTTTCCACACATCTGAGAGGGCACTGGGACAGACAAAAAAAAAAACATCCACACACCACATGTAGATGTGGTTTTAAGAAGACCAGAGTTCTTTTTTTTTTTGGATTTTCTAAGAGAATCTGGCTTTAGTGCAGGGGTTGGGCTAGATGATTATCAGGGTCCCTTCGAATTCTACAATTCTATTAAAAGCTTTGTGCAAAAGATGGGAAGAAGGATTTCCACAGGGATGGGAGAACGAGTGTCAGTGTTCTGGGAGGACTTCTGGGGGAGCATGGAAGAAAGCCTAGAGTCTATCAATGGAGAAAGATGGGGTTCTGGGATGGGGTCCCCATCATTAGGGGTGCATGAAAAAGGAGGATCAGAGTTGGGGTGTGTGTGGAAAACCTTCCGGCCTCTCTGTTGGGCCAACCATCTAAATTTATTTCATTCCCCCTCTTTCTCTCTAAAGCTCGTTCTTCCTGGCAACGGCTAATGCTTCCTAATAAATGCATTTCACATTTGACTAAAACACAGCGCCTCTCCACTCGCAGCTTCGTCGTTCTGGTTCAATACACCCACCAGACCTTTTCTGAAGCACCTTTTCCCTCCCTCTCCCTCTCCCTGACTTAGGAAGCGCTCTCTGTCTCTTGCTCGAGAGCCTCCCAGCTCTCACCGCTAGGAAGAGCTGACAAAGATCCATGCAAAACGTCTCCGAGCGGCCTCCGCCAGATCTCATGTAGTGGCTTTCAAACCCTGCCCCCCTGGGGAACCCTTTGCACGTCAATTTCTCTGCCAAGGCGCATACGTCACGAGGCTGCTGCGCATTGCAGGAGGTTCTGGGGAGCACAGCGGGGTGCATGCTCGGTTCACGGGGAGAGTGCACTCGCCTCTTGCACCTCATGGCCACTCCATGCGACCAGGAATCACTCTGCATTCATGCACCAACTGTCCTCTGTTTACCAGGGGCTGCTCCTGCTTTCTGGAGTGCTTCTATACAGTGAACGCTTGGGTTGCGAATGTGATCCATGCGGGATGCACGTTCGCAACCCGCAGCGTTCACAACTTGCGTCTGCGCACACACAGGTTGCGATTCGGCGCATGCGCATAGCTCGATCTAGCGCTTCTGCACATGCGCGACCGCCGAAACCCAGAAGTAACCCGTTCCGGTACTTCTGGGTTTCAGCGATCCGCAACCTGAAAAAATGCAACCTGAAGTGGCTGTAACCCAAGGTATGACCGTACTGCTTTATATTTTAGGGGGCGGGGTAGAGAATCTCAAAGCAGTTTACAACACTTTAAAACATCAAATAAAACAATCCAGAACACACACACACACAAAAAGAAATTCAAGTTTCAAGGAAGATATTTCAAATCCTTTTCCAAGTGATGTTTTGCTGTCCGCATATCTATTTACCTACTTAATTCTAAGTGTGTGTGTGTGTGTGTGTGTGTAGGTCACAACCACTTTGTGGATTCTGCCAAAGAATCGTGGGAACTTTAGTTTGCCCTTCGCAGAACTACACTTTTCAGCACCCTTAATGAATTACACATCCTGAAAGTTCTTTGGGGGAAGCAATTGGCCTTAAATGTACTCTGAATGTGGATGTGACCTAAATGATAGCATTTTGAGTTTGTGCAAAGCACTTTTGGGGGGGCCCCACAATTTTGCAAGGCTCCCCAAAACACAAGTGTCGTGCTTGCGTCTTCAGGGCTCTGTGATCTCACATGGGTCATGTGACTCGCACAGGCGCACAGCTGGAAAGATGTGCATCCCGGTTTGAGGACCCAACATGTTGAAGAGTATGGCAGCATCATTATCATTGATTAAACCCCCCTCACCCTAAGGTCCCAGGGCAGATCACAACATTAAAAAGCAATACTAAGAATGTGACACAACCGACAACCCAAAAAAAAGGAGGGTCCTTAAAATATACACCTTAAGTGTCAAAAGCCAGGGCAAAAAGGTGCGTGTTCAGCACTCGCCAGAAGCTGTACAATGAAGCTGCCATGCACACCCTCTTTAGTAAGGGAGTTCCACAGCTTAGGAGCCACCACAGAGAAGACCCTCTACTAGGCCACCCACCCTGAGCCTCTGAAGGCAGAGGAACTAGTAAGGGGACCCCCTCTGCTGATCTCTGTAAGGAAAGAGGCAGTCTGGTTTGCTCCCTCGGAAGGTTGCGGACTCTCCTTCCTAGGAGGTTTTTATGCAGAGGCTGGATGGCTACCTGTCATGGATGCTTTAGCTGGAATTCCTACACCGAAGGGGGTTGGACTACATGGCATTTGGGGACGCGGGTGGCGCTGTGGGTTAAACCACAGAGCCTAGGACTTGCCAATCAGAAGGTCGGCGGTTTGAATCCCCGCAACGGGGTGAGCTCCCGTTGCTCGGTTCCTGCTCCTGCCAACCTAGCAGTTCGAAAGCACATCAAATTGCAAGTAGATAAATAGGTACCACTCTGGTGGGAAGGTAAACGGCGTTTCCGTGCGCTGCTCTGGTTCGCCAGAAGCGGCTTAGTCATGCTGGCCACATGACCCAGAAGCTGTACGCCGGCTCCCTCGGCCAGTAAAGCAAGGTGAGCGCCACAACCCCAGAGTCGTCCACGACTGGACCTAATTTTCAGGGGTCCCTTTACCATTACCTTTACCCAACTCTGCAATTCTATTATTCTACTTCCCTGGAGAATTCCAGTATGAAATTCGGAAAAGTGAGGATTTCGGAGGGAGCTGTGTTTCAGTTTGCAAAATTGTGTGCCACCTTTTAATTTGAACTGGATCTAAATTCTCCCCCTTCCCTAATTCCTCCATCTAATCCCCTTTGACCCCAGGTAACTTTCCGGGTCACTGTCCCTTCCTGCCCCGCTTCTGCCCCATATCCCAGTATCTCCCTCCTTCTCCTTGTGCTCTCCTTCCCTTCCCTTTCTCACTCTATTCATCACCCAGCCAGGGTTTAAATGTTCTGAGTTCAAGTTCTCAATCCACCTCCTTGTCCCCGTTTTACTGCCTCGAAGTCGCCCCACCAGTTATAATAATAAAAATAATTTATTATTTATACCCCGCCCATCTGGTTGCCAGCATCCGTGTTCGATGCCAACTGCAGGTGCCAGAGCTTGTGTCCAACGCAGAACGGCACTTAGGACACTGAGGAAGAGGCACAACGGATGCAGACGGCAGCTTTCAGGTGCATTGCATGATAATTAAAATGCTTCTTGAGATATTTAATTGATGAACCTGCTTAACTGATTAAACACTGCAGCCATAAAAGTTATTGTTATTTACTGTTCAGTGTGCAGACGACTCCCTGCTTATGTGGGGGTCATGTTCTGCGCATAATTGACATGTGCATAAGGAGGGGGGACGACCCACTACACCTCTGGCTTGTGAGGAGATTTTCCTCAGAGCTCGAAAGGGACGTTCTCTTTGGCTCCAGGGGAGGGTACCCCCATGAGCCAGAGGCACAGCGGGACTTTGTTGGGGCTCTTCCAGGTTTCTGGCACCATGCATATACGTGGTTGTGTGTGACTTGAATGTGCTTAATGAGGGAATGCCTGTATTTACACCACGCTTTTCTCCCAAGCTGGGATTTGGGGCAGGCTAGAACAGAGGGCGGGCAGGTGTAGAGGACTCCCTGGTCCTGAATTTTGGTAACTGTGCCCCTGAAGGACCAGGTGTGCAGCCTGGGAGTCATTTTGGACTCACAGCTGTCCATTGAGGTGCAGGTCAGTTCTGTGTCCAGGGCAGCTGTCTACCAGCTCCATCTGATATGCAGGATGAGACCCTATCTGCCCATGGACTGTCTCGCCAGAGTGGTGCATGCTCTGGTTATCTCCTGCTTGGACTACTGCAATGCGCTCTACATGGGGCTACCTTTGAAGGTGACCCAGAAACTACAACTAATCCAGAATGCGACAGCTAGACTTGTGACTGGGAGCGGCTGCCGAGACCATATGACACCGGTCCTGAAAGACCTACATTGGCTGCCAGTACATTTCCAAGCCCAATTCAAAGTGTTGGTGCTGACCTTGAAAGCCCTAAATGGCCTTCGCTCAGTATACCTGAAGAAGCGTCCCCATCGTTCTGCCCGGACACTGAGGTCCAGCTCCGAGAGTATTCTGGCGGTTTCCACACTGCGAGAACTGAAGCTACAGGGAACCAACCAGAGGGCCTTCTTGGTAGTGGCACCCGCCCTGTGGAACGCCCTCCCATCAGATGTCAAGAAAATAAACAACTATCTAATGTTTAGAAGACATCTGAAGGCAGCCCTGTTTAGGGAAGTTTTTAATATTTGATCTTTTATTGTATTTTTAATATCCTGTTGGAAGCCGCCCAGAGAGAGAGGCTGGGGAGGCCCAACCAAATGGGCAGGGTTTAAGTAATAAATTATTATTTTTATTATAATTATTATTTTAAAAACACCATTACAAAATACAAGATAATAAAAGCAAACTAGCTGAAAAGCAGGAGTCAAAATACATTGAAACACATTTAGAGCCAGCAGTTAAAATCCAGGTTGCCCTGACAGCAGCCTAATGTTAAAACTAATGTTAATGTCTTATAGTGAATACAATGGTACCTTGGGTTAAGAACTTAATTCATTCTGGAGGTCTGTTCTTAACCTGAAACTGTTCTTAACCTGAGGTACCACTTTAGCTAATGGGGCCTCCTGCTGCCACCACGCCACTGCCGTGCAATTTCTGTTCTCATCCTGAAGCAAAGTTCTTAACCCGAGGTACTATTTCTGGGTTAGCGGAGTATGTAACCTGAAGTGTCTGTACCCTGAGGTACCACTGTACTACATTTAACCCCTTCTTTGTACAATTAAGCAGCACCTTCGCCTTAGTTTCCAAAGGCCTGTCTGAACAGGAAGGTCTTAGCCTGCTGGCAGTAGGATAACAAGGAGGAGGCCAGTCTAGCCTCTCTTGGGAGAGAATCCCGCAATCTGGGGGCAGCCACGGAGAAGGCTCTCTCTTATGTCACCACCAGCCATACCTCTGATGATGATGGGATTGAGAGAAGGTACTCAGATGAGGATCTCTGCACATTGGCAGGTTCATATAAGGAGACACAGTGGTACCTCGGGTTACAGACGCTTCAGGTTACAGACTCCACTAACCCAGAAATAGTACCTCGGGTTAAGAACTTTGCTTCAGGATGAGAACAGAAATCATGGTCTCACAGCGCAGCAGCAGCAGGAGGCCCCATTAGCTAAAGTGGTGCAGTTTCAGGTTAAGAACAGACCTCCGGAACGAATTAAGTTCTTAACCCAAGTGTCAGGGAACTGCCATCGGAGCAGGAGGAGGTGAGGGGGCTCCCGGATGATGGTGGAGAGGATCCCAGTAGGAGGAGGGATAGCCCATATGCTGGGGAAGGAAATCAGCGTAACATCAGTGGAGAAGGGGAGGAGATAGAGGAAGCGGAGAGTTGGCTCCAGGACTCTTCGCAGGAGACAAGCGGAGAGGGGACTAGTGCTCCTCTGCCCACACCCACCTTGCGCAGAAAGCTTTTGCGCAGGCAACGAGCGAGGAGACTGGGCGTCAAGCAGCTTTTATGTTGGAAGCGGTTTAAGAAACGCCCACTGACGGATTCTGCCAGCGACTGAGGCAGCCACGGAATAGAGGGCTGTCTAGTCAGAAAGGGTTCAACCATGCAACCTAGCCAGGAGTAAAGGCTACTTACGCACAAGCAATCCCTAGAACCATTACACCGAGGTACCACTGTAATGATCTTTCGGGGCAAGGCATAGAGAGCATTATAGGTCATAACCAGCAGTTTGTATTATAAGAGTTGTGACCCAGCATATCCTACGATGTCTGTTTCATCGCGGGGCAGAACGCAGAAGATCAGTTTACCCATGATGGTGCAGTAAAACCACGACACTTTACCGCTTGGTAAACGATAGTTTTCCCACCCTCGTCGGCGCAGTCTCCGGCGCTAGGCCATTCCGAACGGTCTTGCGTTTGAGAGAATTAACGTGTGCAAATAGAGCGGCCCTCCCTCGGATGGATTCTGGCAACAACTCTCTGCCTCCAGGCGCCTCCTCCGCCGGCTTAAGCGGCAAGAGCCAGGTGCGAAATGGCTCGCCGCAAGCAAATCGCTCCGCAAAAGGAACTGCATCTGTGCCCCGTTCTGCAGCCCCACCTCACAGCCTTCGGAGACGTCCGCTGATCCCCATCAGCCCCAAGGGAGGCAGAGACGGGCACAGGATTGCTTGCCGTTGTACCATGGACGTTGGTGGCCACGTATTCATAGGCCCCAGGAAACAACGGTGGGAGGGAGAAGCAGAAAGATCTCTCCGGCTTCCGAGTCACGGCCAGCCACTAAGCCACCCTCCTCCTCCCCTCGACCTCTCTCCCCTATCTGAGTACTTTTGCCATGACAACAGGCCTGTTGCTCTTCTCTCTGCCATCTGTTCCAGCTTGGGCATCGGCAGAGATGCGATGGGCATTAGCCTCTGTCCGGCTTGGACACCTCTCTGGCTACTTGCCAAAGCCAGAGCATTAGGACCTCGGCTGCAGCTGCAGCAGCCCTGGCGTTTTTGACAGATTTGGGACATGCCTTTAAACCCATTCCTCCTACCTGCAAACCGACTTTTAATAGTTATTTTTTATTCTTCGGCCTACCCCCCGCAAACCCGCAGGAGCAAAGGGATACTGAGTTAGCCCATTAGCCTTAGTATTGCATTCGCTGACTAGCCCAGTGGTTCTCAAAGGGGGTGGTGTGTCCCCCCATACCATGCAAGTGTCCTGGGAAAAACGGGACACCCCATTTTTTCTTGAGAGAGAGAGAGAGAACAGCAGCCATTTTGGAGGAGAGCTTACCAGCATCCTACCCCATTGCAGGTAAGAAGAGTGTGCAGTGACAGGAATAATAATAATAATAATAATAATAATAATAATAAATCTTATTATTCATACCCTGCCCATCTGACTGGGTTTTCCCAGCCACTCTGGGCAGCTTCCAACATATATAAAAACATAATAAAACATTTAAAAAACTTCCCTATACAAGGCTGCCTTCAGATGTCTTCTAAAGGTTGTATAGTTACTTATCTCCTTGGCTTGAGGGCCGCATAACTCCATAACCTCCAACATATCTCTGATAAAAATAGGGATGTCCTAAGGACATTCTGGGATCAAATCAGAAATCGGCACGGCTTCGGTAAATCTGGGACTGTCCCTGGAAAATAGGGATACGTGGAGGGTCTTGGATATGACTTCATTGGGGCTGCCATACGTCCGGTTTTCGGCCGGAAAATGGTGCCCAGGTGGATTTTCGGGAAATTGGCAAAATGTCCAGGTAAACGCAGACGTATGGCATGGTGGGGTGTTAATATTTAACGTTTAAAAATTCAAATAATGGCCAAAACTTAGATTTTGGGGGGAGAGGTTCCCCAAAATGCTCAACAACTTTATATCCTTGAGAAAAAAGGAAAAAAGCTTTTGGGAGTACAGTACGGCAATCCTAGACGTCAAAGAGTCCCCTCTATACTGGTTCTGAAACTCCATAGTGCCATTGCTTGTCTAGCAATCATGCCTTTGTGATTTGGCTGCAGATGCTTCCACACCAACCACTGTATGCTCTGCAGGAGAGGAGGGCACCTTGCAGATACCAATCCTAGAACACCATGTCAGAATCAGGCCTTCGGTGTCACATGGGAGTTGGAGCTCCAGACATTGGAGGGCACCAAGTTGGGGAAGGCTGCCCTGCACCATGTTAGCGATGGGTCGGAACCTGCACCACCAAGCTGAAGAGTGTGAAATGACAAACGGTGTCTTAATGCACAGGGCCTTAATGTTCCTGCTCATGGACTGAAAGCCCACGCTCCTCAATGGGGCGCATGGGAGCAGCCATCTTTGCCGGCCCAGAATGCCCCAGGGAACAACATAACATCATGACATAGTGACCAGTGGCGTAGCGTGGGTTGTTAGCACCCGGGGCAAGGCAAGTAATTTGCGCCCCCCCCCCCGCTGCACTGTCCCTCCCCCAGATAGTCCCTCGCTCTCTCTCCGCACCGCACGCCTGGCACCCTCCCGTCCACAGTGGGCGGCGGCTCGGATCGGATTCGCACAGCCAGCACTGCAGTGAGAGAGAGTGAGTGAGCCAGGTAGGGGCAGAGAGCTGCGAGTGCGCCCCCCCCCCCGATGTTGCGCCCGGTGCGGCCGGCCCTCCCTGCACCCCCCACGCTACGCCACTGATAGTGACGTTCCCAGGGGGTGATCTAGCCCACCTTTTCAAAGGGAACGATAGCCCGACTGCTTTAAAAGTGAGGGAGAGATCGCCGCCATGTCGAAATGTACACCCAGCCTTACCTAAACCTGCTTCAGTAGGTCCATCCCTCCACAAAGATTAATGCCCCAGAGCTACCTACCCCCATCCAGGCCAATCTGGGCCTCAGGACCTGGGATACCTCAGTCAGGAGACCAGGAGACTCTTAATCTCTGGGTCATAGGTTCGTTGAACCGCCTTGGGCAAAAATAAAAAATACTGCAATACTATGCGGTCTAGGGGGACGCGGGTGGCGCTGTGGGTAAAACCTCAGTGCCTAGGACTTGCCAGTCGCATGGTCGGCTTTTCGAATCCCCGCGGCGGGGTGCGCTCCCGCTGTTCAGTCCCAGCGCCTGCCAACCTTAGGAGTTCGAAAGCACCCCTGGGTGCAAGTAGATAAATAGGGACCGCTTACTAGCGGGAAGGTAAACGGCGTTTCCGTGTGCGGCTCTGGCTCGCCAGATACAGCTTGTCACGCTGGCCACGTGACGCGAAAGTGTCTCCGGAGAGCGCTGGCTCCTGGCCTTTAAATGAGATGAGTGCGCAACCCTAGAGTTGGACACGACTGGCCCGTACGGGCAGGGGTACCTTTACCTTTATGCGGCCTAGGACCCACGTACCTATGGGACCTCCTCTCCTGGTATGCCCCATGGAGGACCTTAAGGTCCACAAATGACAACATTTTGGAGGTCCCAAGTCACAAGGTGGTTAGATTGGTCTCAACTATGGCCAGGGCCTTTTCAGTACTGGCCCCAACTTGGTGGAATGCTCTGTCCCAAGAGACTAGGGCCCTGCGGGACCTGACATCTTTCCGCAGGGCCTGCAAGACAGAGCTGTTCCTCCTGGCCTTTGGTTTGGACTCAGTCTGACCCCTATGTTTCCCTCCCCTTAGGGTTTTGACTTTTAAATTGAGGAAGCATTTTAAATTTCATTTTAACCTGTATTTTAAATTAGTCCCCCCCCCCCCATTATGTTTTTACTGTAATTTTACTGGTGTTAGCCGTCCTGAGCCCAGCTTTGGCCAGGGAGGACAAGGTATAAATAAATAAATTATTATTATTATTATTATTATTATTATTATTCATTGCAAGGGGCTGGACTAGATGACCCTCAGTGTCCCTTCCAACTCTACAATGCTATGAGTCTATTACTCCCCACCAGCCATGGGATGTCCTCCACAGGTCTTTTCTTGCTCTCCTGTTGCCTAGCTGAGCTATGATGATGCCTCTTCCTTGCCTGGATGGAAAGATGTGAGTTTGGATGTATAAAAGTACCTGGTTTTTTTTTGTTTGTTTGTTTTGCTGGACCGTAGCCGATGGCACTGATGTCTCTTCTCATGCTTGTTTTTTGCCTCTGGCCCCTCCGCCTCCTCCTGCCTTGTGGCACCTGCCTCTGAACATTACCCGCAAAGCAAGGCACCCCTCAAACTATCAAAGGTTTCCCCACCCCCTATTCTAGAGAAACTCACCTGGCGCTGAGAGCTGCGCCACTTGGTCATCAGCCAAATGTGTCTTTTTTCCATCTCGGCCTTTAACAATGCCAACCTGTATGTGTCTACTCACAATAAAGCCTAGTTCAGTCTCCCAAGAAAATGTAGATATTTAGGATTGCGGCTTAAGCCGCGAGATTTGTGTACTGTTTTAAATGTGGTCTTCCTTGTTTTCCTGTTGGGGTTTTGTTTGTTTTTGGCTGGGGGGGGGTGTTTTAGGAGGTGAACACATTGCTTTTATAATATATATTTTTAAAAACACACACACACACTGCAAAGCATTCTCAAGTCCACAGATATGGCAAGAAATGAAAAAAATAAAAAATAACTACAGTTGCCCTTCACCAAAAATATCACTTTTTTTTTTGCAAGAGGAAAATGCAGCATCAGGGAGGGAAACCTGAGCCCTCTGTATCCAATGAGGAACATCTAAGCAAAACGACACCATGAGATCTCATTTTAAAAGACTGTTAACAGACAACTGTGGGTGTATGTATGAAAAAAAACACATATGGGGGAAGAGAATGATCACCGATAGAAAAAAAAAAAAAAAGGAGCAACGAGGGACGACAGATCCGGCCCCAATTGCACCCCAGTTTTTAAAAGCCATTCCGGTCTTAGTCAAAAGGAGGACTGTGTCCCCACTCCCTGCAGCAGAGGGGGAGATGCGAGGGATCTGCCTATTTTATTCCACGCACGGTGCGCTGAGCAATTAGGAAGGCGCTGCAAATTCAAGCACACGGCAGACAGGACCGGATCCATCAAAGGAAGAAGGAAAGCCTATTGGGGAGTTTTTAAGGAGGGAGGGAGGGAGAGAAGTGATTGGAGAGGTGCTGGAGGATACACACAAGCAATGACAGCAATAAAACTCCAGCGGCAGAGCAATCTGGTGGCACAAGCCACCTTCTCTTTAGCGTGATGTACTGAAGCTAAATGGCCCCAGGCGTCTAAGCATAGATCCTTCCTCCTCTCGTTTCCAACCTCATCAAGGAGCCAGCCAATAATTTTTTTTAACAACAAGAAAAGGAACCCACCAAGCCCTAGCCTCCCAGCAGATGCACTTCTGGGACTGTACTGCATCTTCCGGGTTTTTCTCTTCCCAAAAAACCTTCCTGTATTAGCAGCGACCTTGCAGGGGGACGAGCCTTTGTGCACAGCGCTGGATCTCGCCCGTCACGCTCAATTTGCGCAAGGGGTTGAGGGCTGAAAGCTCTTTTCCCCTGCCGAGGCTCAGCTGCGGACATCGCCTCCCAGAAACGTGACTAAGCATCTCTGGGTTTGGTTGGTTTTTTCAGAAATGGAGCCACGGCGGAGACCGAACCTTCAGCGGTGCCCAGGAAAAAGCAGCGTTTTCCTTTGCGCCCATGCCGCGCTGTTTCCGCACTCCTGCGGTTCATCTTCCTCCAAAAAAGCTCAAGTTATTCGCTTGCTGTCTGCTGCGGCGAAACTGCGCAACTCGCAAAATGTACGTCATTTTGTAAATTGCTTGAGTTACGTTGTTGTTGCTGTTGTGTTCCTCTGCCTCACGCATCTCAACGCAGAAGGAAACACAACACAAATGGTGGCGAGAGAAGACGTACACAGGTACCCATTGTTTGCAGAATGCAAGCGGCAACAACAGCAAATACTGGTCATTTTTGGTAGATAAGGACATAAGGAATGCCTTGTGTCAGGCTGGTGGCAGACTTAGTCCAGCATTCTCTTCTCATAGTGCCCAACCAGATGCCCGGGCACAACAGAACTCTCCTCTCTGGAAACTGGCATTCAGAAGCATTAAAGTCTCCAGCGGTGGAGGCACAGCATAGCCACTGAGGTCTCTCTCCTCTAAGATAAAACTGCATTGGAAAACTTATCTGTGGGTCCTCCACGGGTGCAACTAGGAAGTCAGGTGTGAAACTTTTGCTACAGGGGCACCCGAATTCGCACGGGCTACCAAGCCAGGTTCAAGGTGTTCCTACTAACACGTAAATCCTTATACAACTTGGGACCAGGTTATTTGAGAGATCCCAAGTTGATCGCTGTGGCCTGCAGCACAATCTCTCCAGCAGAAGCTGCCCTGCAGTAGCTCAGAGCAGGGCTTTTAGTGCCCTTGCACCTGCCTTGTGGAATAGCATTCCTCTTGAGATATATCAGGAGCTCCCTGTTTCTACTTTCCGGAAAAAGTTGAAGACCTTTTTCTTTTGACAGGCTCTATCTGCTGGGGTCTTTACGTGTCTACTTGTCAGGGTTTTATTCTTGTTTTAAATATATTTGGGGTGGGGTTTTTGGGGGGTTTTAACTGTTTTTAATCACCTTACATGTGAATCGCCTTGAGACAGTGGTTTAGAAGGTGATTAATAAATTACCGTATTTTTCCATGTATAAGACTATATTTTTTCCTAGATCTCTTTAAAATAAGGGGTTGTCTTATACACGGATGGTACATAGTGCATTTTCTTAATTCTGAGCCCCCCCCCCTCCGATAAGGGGGCGTCTTATACACGAGGGAGTCTTATACAGTGGTACCTCAGGTTACATGCACTTCAGGTTACGTACGCTTCAGGTTACAGACTAACCCGGAAATAGTACCTCAGGTTAAGAACTTTGCTTCAGGATGAGAACAGAAATCGTGCTCCGGTGGCGCGGCAACAGCAGGAGGCCCCATTAGCTAAAGTGGTGCTTCAGGTTAAGAACAGTTTCAGGTTAAGAACAGACCTCCGGAACGAATTACCGTATTTTTCGCTCTATAAGACGCACCAGACCACAAGACGCACCTAGTTTTTGGAGGAGGAAAACAATAAAAAGAATATTCTGAATCTCAGAAGCCAGAACAGCAAGAGGGATCACTGCGCAGTGAAAGCAGCAATCCCTCTTGCTGTTTTGGCTTCTGGGATAGCTGTGCAGCCTGCATTCGCTCCATAAGACGCACACACATTTCCCCTTACTTTTTAGGAGGGAAAAAGTGAGTCTTATAGAGCAAAAAATATGGTAAGTACTTAACCCAAGGTACCACTGTACACGGAAAAATACGGTAATTGTACTAACAACAACAATAACAATAACCCTCTTCATCTTTCCAAAGGAGGAGAGGGGAATGACAACTCTCACCTGCCGTATTTCCACAGAGACTGGGCGACAAAGACATTTACGCAGGAAGAAGGCTGCCTCTCTCCATATACGCCCCCTTGGTTGGAAGTGCTGACCCCACGTAGAGGCCGGCTTTCTCCCCAAAGCCCTTTGTTGCTTGGTAACAAAGAAGGAAAAATAATAATACAGTAAATGTTCCTTCTCTCCCTGTCCCTGCCTCTCTCTTCAGAAGAGTCTTTGATGCACAACCGCAGCCTAAACGTCACACGGGACTCGCGTGTGTTTCCAGGAGCATTTATTAGTGGCGCTCAAGCAGGTCTGCTCGCCTGGACACCCCCAAGCGAAGAGAAACTGACTCAATTTGCAGAGTGGAGACTGGGCAGGACATGGGGCCGGGACAAGGTCTTGCGAGGAAGGTGCCGTCCGAGGTCTTGAAGGAAGGGCCATAAGCTCAGTTGTAGCTGCCAGCTCCCTGGAGCCCTGGGTGCCCCAGCACCCACAAAATCCCCCACGAAGGGCACCCACAAATTTCAGTGCCAGGGCCGTGAACGCTGCATGGCACCCAGGACCATAGCTGTCAACTTACAGATTTGAGGCTTAGCAGCCTCGAAAATAAAGGATCAGCAGCCAAAATAATTTTAGTCAACCAGCTGAAATATGAAGTTAAAAGGGACCAGATAATTTTGGAGAGTAGCGCCGGTTTTTAGCCCTTCGTTTCCAGAGGTTGCTGCTCAAGACAACAGCTGATGAAACACTGCAATTAAATAACTACAAGCAGCAACTACTTTTTGTGCAAAACCAAGTCCAAGCTACGAAGATGCTGCTGCAGTTCTGTATCTTTTCTCTCGTGCTCCATCTGCAGCTCTCAGTCCCATCAGGCGGGGCGGGAGGGGGGGGGAAATAGCGCCCAAAGTAAACCCACAGATCAGACCATCTATGCTAGTCTACCACTCTGCTTTCCCCCTCTATGGTTAGCCCTTGGAACACCTGCCCGCACCTCCTCCTCCTCCTCCTCCTCTCTCTGAACTGCTTTCTCCATGGTTGCCCTCGCTCTCCTCTCAAGGCTCCTCAGCAATTCATAGGCCGCGCCAGGCTGCCCATCTCATCCGGGTCCTTTGACGGCGCAGCCACAGTACGGCCTAGCGGGAGCAGTGGCAGTGGCGACAGGCAGAGGGGAGGCCCCAGGCAGAGATGCTCAGTTCGGCGGCCGCGAGGAGGATGGTGGCAGAAGGGCCTGAGACTCCCGCCAGTCCCCGCGGGGAGGGGCTCCCAGGGGCCGAGGCTGGTGAGAGGAGGCCGGAGGGGGGCAGATCGGGCAGCCAAGTAACACAGTTGGAGGCTCCCTCCTCCCTGGCCAGCAGGGAGGGAGAGGAGCTGCTTCCTTTGAAACCCGGGAAATTTAAAGGACATCATCAATAAGGGACAGCAGCGGGACATGGCGCTGGGATAAGGGAGTTTCCCGCCAAATAAGGGACGGTTGACAGCTATGCCCAGGACCTGGGCACCCGCAGCTGCAGAGCCAAGCTGGCACTCCTGAGCTTAGCAATGGAGCAGCTGCATGCAGATGGCCCCAGGTTCAATCCTCGAATCACAGATATGCAGAGTTGGAAGGGACCCTCAAGCATCATCTAGTCTGACCCTCTGAAGTGCAGGAATCTAAACTAAAGCATCCATGACAGAGGGGCATCCAACCCATGTACAAAAATCCGCTGTAGTGTTAGAAATTTGCCAGGCACCATTTACGACCGACGCAAGTCCGATTCTGCCCATGTGGAGATCCATGACTGACATCTCTGTTTGGGTGGCCTCTCCAGCTTTCCTAAGCCGTCAAGAGCTTATTTGCTGAATTTCCATCCCACCTTTTTCTCCAACGAGTGCCTAGTTCACCCTCCCCTTCTCAGTTAATCCCCACAGCCACCCTGTGAGGTAGGTTAAGAGCCTGTCACTGACTCCAAGGTCGCCCAGTGAACTTCAGGGTGGAGTGAGGATTCGAACCCTCATCTCCCAGTTCCTAGTCCAACACACTAACTACTACACCACCCTGGCTTCCTAGAGTTCTTCTGCTTTGGGGCAGCTAAATAAATTAAGTAGGTAAATAAATAAATATGGGGAAAGCAAAATGGCAGTTAGAGAAGGACCTGATAAATTTTCCTTGATGTTTGAATCTGTTTTATTCTGGATTATTTTATTTGATGTTTCAATGTGTTGTAAACTGCTCTTAGATCTTTTTCCTTTACAATATAAAGCAGTACAGATGTGAAATTATTATTATTATTATTATTATTATTATTATCATTATCATCATCACTATTTCAGTGGTACCTCGGGTTACAGATGCTTCAGGTTACAGACGCTTCAGGTTACAGACTCTGCTAACCCAGGAATAGCACCTCGGGTTAAGAACTCTGCTTCAGGATGAGAACAGAAATCATGCGGCGGCAGCAGGAGGCCCCATTAGCTAAAGTGGTACCTCAGGTTAAGAACAGTTTCAGGTTAAGAACAGTCCTCCAGAACGAATTAAGTTCTTAACCTGAGGTACCACTGTATCATCATCATCATCATTATTAAATCCCAGTGCAAAAAATAATGGTGACTTCCATTGTGACCATAACCAAGGTTGAAAGTGCCATTTGGAGATTAGCTTACACATCTGAGTTTCTAACTCTGACCCTCTGCCTGAAACCCTGGATTCAGACTGTTGCAGCACCCAGCTGCCAGGTGAATGTCAATGATGTGGAAACCGCAGAAGACTCATTCTCTTCGAAGTTTGGTTTCTGGAACTATCCGTGTGCTTCTAGAAGCCAAATCTTTTTATTAAAGGGGGGGGGGAGGCCAGGAGAGAACAGACCCTCTGTTCTACATGCCCCTCTACCCAGGCCAGGAAACGGTGACATCGGTGACAGGCTAAATGAAACGAGCCGGAAGGAACTGTCATGGCGTTGTCTGAGCGTCTAGCAGTTGGGTGAGACTCCATATGCCACTTCCCAGGGCATCTGTACAGAGAGCTTCAAGGAAGGGGCAGCCATATGGCCCTATTCCTTGCCCCACCCCATCCCCTCTCATATCCTGCATCAAGCCTCAAGAAGGTCCATTTTTACATGCCTTTTACGCCGGTGCTTGATTTCATTCTGATTCGTTGAGATCTCACCCAGTGAGGAATCACTCTGAAGCTACTGGGTGTGATCCCGTGATCGGAAATACTTAATGAGAAGGGAGTCCAAGAAAGATGGAAGTTTCTAAGAGGAGAAATATTGAATGCAGACAATACCAACAAGAAAGAAAAGCTGAGATGGCAGCAGGGAATCTGATTCAGAGGCTGAACTTGAGGAATCCCAGCCTGCACAGGAGTCCCCGCCTCCAGGGCCGGCTGAGCCAGGGCTGGGGCTTGAACCTGAAGGGCCCTCACCTGTGCTGGATTCTCAGGAGCAGACACCACCTGGATCCGCTCTGGCTCCGGAGGTGATTGAGGACCCATCGCCTGCAGGTGCTCCTCTCCCAGCCCTGTCAGGGGAAGCTGAGGTTGCCTCTGGGTCCAGTAACCCTCCAGCCTCTCCTGAGCTGCAGAGGCTCAGGGCAGAGAGGCAGAGGGAACTAAGTTCCTCCAGGTCAGGAGAGGCGAGTCACGTGTGGACTGGGGCCGCCCTATGCCTCAGAGGAGATAAAGGCCAGCCCGCCCAGTTCCAGGTTGGCGGGTGCAACATCGTTGGTTACCTGTTCCTGCCAGCACCCTGTCCTGCTTTCTGCCAGAGTTCCTGACCACGCCCGACTCCCTGCTTTGGACCCCCCCTTCAGCCTCGGACCGGACACGGACCACGCCGCACGGTAACCACCCCCCACCCCCCCGCCCGGGACCAGCACAAAAGCGGGAGGCAGAAAAGGAAACCAGTGTGGCTGTGTTAAGAAGCTTGCAGACGAGCTGAGAGTTAAGAAGGGCATGTATAAGAAACGGAAGAAAGGAGAAATCACAAAGGAGGAGTATACACGAGCAGCTAACAGTTGCAGGGGGGAAATCAGGCTGGCTAAAGCTCAGAATGAGCTCAGGCTTTCAAGAGAGGTTAAAAATAATAATAAAAGGATTATTTGGCTATGATCGAAGTAAGAGGAAGAACAAGCAAGTGGTAGGTCCTCTGTGTGGGGAACACGGAGAAATGCAATTGGGTGACAGAGAAAAGGTGGAACTACTCAACACCTAATTTTCCTCTGTCTTCGCCCAAAAGGAAAGTGATGCCCAGCCTGGTGATAAAAGAATAAATGATGTTGGCCAGGGCACAGCCTGACTCCCTCCTTCTGCAATCTTCGCGGAGCTCTGGCCCAATGGTTGCCATTGGTTTGATTTGAATTAATTTTATAATGAATAATTTTAGAGTGTTGTGTTGTGTTGTACTGTTGTTTTATTGTTGTTAGCTGCCCTGAGCCCGGCTTCAGCTGGGGAGGGCGGGATATAAATAAAATTTATTATTATTATTATTATTATTATTATTATTATTATTATTACTACCACTCTGTTCTGCCTTAGTCAGACCACACTTGGAATAATGTGTCCAATTCTGGGGACCGCAGTTTAAGAAGGATGTTAACAAGCTGAAACAGAGGAGGGCAACCAAGATGATCATGGGTCTGGAAACTAAGACTTATGAGAAGCGCTTGAAGGAGCTGGGTATGTTTAGCCTGGAAAAGAGGAGACAGAGAGGAGATATGAGAGCCATCTTTAAATATCTTAAGGGCTGTCACATGGAGGAGGGAGCATGCTTGTTTTCTCCTGCTCTGGAGGGTAGGACTCACATCAATGGCTTCAAGTTGCAAAAAAGGAGATCCGAACTAAGCATTCAGCAAAACTTTCTGACAGTAAGAGATGTTCAGCAGTGGAACAGACTCCCACGAGAGGTGGTAGACTCTCCTTTTTTGGAAGTTTTTAAACCATTGTTCTGCCCGGACACTGAGGTCCAGCGCCGAGGGCCTTCTGGCAGTTCCCTCGCTGCAAGAAGTGAAGTTACAGGGAACCAGGGAGAGGGCCTTCTCGGTTGTGGCACCCGCCCTGTGGAACACCCTCCCACCAGATGTCAAAGAAAAAAACAATTACCAGACTTTTAGAAGACATCTGAATGCAGCCCTGTTTAGGGAAGCTTTTAATGTTTAATAGGTTATAGTATTTTAATATTCTGTTGGAAGCCGCTCAGAGTGGCTGGGGAAACCCAGCCAGACAGGCGGGGTATAAATAATAAATTATTATCTGTCATGGATGCTCTAGCTGAGATTCCTGCATTGCAGGGGGTTGGACTAGATGACGCTTGGGTCCCTTCCAACTCTAAGATTCTGCGATTTTAAGTGCTGATGGATTAAACGCCAACAACCAGCATCTGAACAGCTGCAATGAAGACACAGAACAAAACCTGGAGGAGTGGGGAGAGAATCTGGAAAATTATTGTTGTGATTTGGGGGGGGGGGACCGCCCTAGGCCCTAGAAATTAATCAATGGTACGATTGTGATTATTTGGAGAATGGAAGGGAAGATTGCAGGCCAGTCGAAAAATTCACACTAAGCTTCCTTTCCAAGCCAGCGCTTCACCTGACATAGAGGCGTTAACATGAGAAAAGGTGTTGATGGCCTTTCTAAGAGCAATCTTGGGCCTGGGCAGACAGAAGTTGCCAAGGTGATGGGGTGTGTGAGAGAGAGGTGACAGGAAAAGAATGTCTTGAGCTAGGTTTGCGGGAAAGAAGAAGGGAGAACAAAGATTGAGATCCATCTTGGGCAGGCTGGCTGAAGGCTGGCTGGGAGAGATGCTTCGGACTCCATGGCTGGCTTGCTGTGGGGATCAAGCCCTTCTTGAGATGACCATGTTGTAAGATCTGGAATCCCTCCATGCAGACTGAAGGCGTACAGACAATTCCCCATTTGCGCGGGGGTCAACACATGTTTAAGTGAAATCATGTGTATTTGAAACACCATTGAAAAAGCCTGCAAACACCCCGCCGTTCCACCCCTTTTTGAGACATTTTTGGGTCACTTCCAGGTTTGGCGTGATGCATGCAGTCATGGTTGCGACACACCTAAAATGGCTGCACCCGTAAATATGTGAGTAAACCGCATTTCTTAAAGCTACGGCAGTCTCTGCTGTGTGCTCTGTTCTCCAAAGGAGCACAGAGACTGGATGAGGGCCCAAGACCCCTGGAATCCCATGCACAGTTCTGAAGGCACCGGGGCGGCCGGTAACATTCGTTGGGATCCCACCCAATGAGGAATAACTTCGGCAAGTACTGCTGGATTAAATGCCAACAACCAGCACCTGAACAGCTGCAATGAAGACACAGAACAAAGCTTGGAGAGGTGGGGGGGGGGGGAGAAACTGCAAAATCATTGTGTTATCACTATGGATTTGACATTTGTGCACTACCCTTCTGTGTGCCTACCAAAGGAGGCACCTGGAGAATATCTTTAAAAAAAGGCCAGGTTGAAAGGGGAAGGGCTACGCCTTGAGTTTTTGGGGGTCCCCAAGCCATCTGGGGCTTTAACAGTAATAATAATAATAATAATAATAATAATAATAATAAATTTATTATTTATACCCCGTCCATTCGGCTGGGTTTCCCCGACCACTCTGGGTGGCTTCCAACAAAGATTAAAAATACATCAAAATGTCACACATTAAAAACTTCCCTCAACAGGGCTGCCTTCAGATGTTTTCTAAATGTCAGGTAGTTGTTTATTTCCTTGACATCTGATGGGAAGGCGTTTCACAGGGCGGGTGCCACTACCAAGAAGGCCCTCTGCCTGGTTCCCTGTAGCTTTGCTTCTCGCAGTGAGGGAACCGCCAGAAGGCCCTCGCAGCTGGACCTCAGTGTCTGGGCAGAACGATGGGGGTGGAGACGCTCCTTCAGGTACAGTGGTACCTCAGGTTACATACGCTTCAGGTTACAGACTCCGCTAACCCAGAAATAGTGCTTCAGGTTAAAAACTTTGCTTCAGGATGAGAACAGAAATCGCGCTCCAGTGGCACGGCAACAGCAGGAGGCCCCATTAGCTAAAGTGGTGCTTCAGGTTAAGAACAGTTTCAGGTTATGTTCGAACCTCCGGAATGAATTAAGTACTTAACCCGAGGTACCACTGTATACTGGGCTGAGGCCGTTTAGGGCTTTAAAGGTCAACACCAACACTTTGAATTGTGCTCAGAAACATACTGGGAGCCAATGTAGGTCTTTCAGGACCGGTGTCATATGGTCTCGGCAGCCGCCCCCAGTCACCAGTCTAGCTGCCACATTCTGGATTATTTGTAGTTTCTGGGTCACCTTCAAAGGCAGCCCCCACTTAGAGCGCATTGCAGTAGTCCAAGCAGGAGATAACCAGAGCATGCACCACTCTGGCGAGACAGTCTGTGGGCAGGCAGGGTCTCAGCCTCCGTACCAGATGGAGCTGGTAGACAGCTGCCCTGGATACAGAATTGACCTGCGCCTCCATGGGCAGCTGTGAATTTAAAATGACTCCCAGGCTGCGCACCTGGTCCTTCAGCAGTACGTACCAGCACCTTGAACTGGGCCCAGAAGCAAACAAAAGCCAACGAAACATAGAATCATATAATTGTATAGTTGGAAGGGCACCAGGGTCATCTAGTCCAACCCCCAGTTATTTTTAAATGGTCAGAGAGTTAGACGTTTGTGCTAATCCTGTGCCACAAAACCTCAGGCGCATGTACAGCGCACCCATTTTAAATGTAAAAGTTTAAATTCAGGGTCAGCTGCAAGCCTCATTTTTGGCTCGGACTTGATCCGCTCAGGGTCACTGTGAAGGACGCGTGGCAGGCGCCAGGAGACCAACAGAACTGGCACTGCTACAAACCTCGGAAGAACGTGGGATCCTTTTGCTGCTGCTAAGCTGTGCTCCTGGAAAAGTTATCCTCCCTCCGGTGAAACATCCACAATTTCTCAGCCCGCAAACAGGGTGGACAACCGAGAGCTCAATTGCGCAAAGGACTAGTCCAAATGGCCGACTGAGGGGGAGATTAAGGGCATGTGTAAAAGTCATAAACCACACGGAGGGGGGACAGGGCAGGAAATCCGGCACCCTGGGGGGGGGGGGTCTCCTTCCCTCCCCCCAAGGGGAGACCTTGCTATGCTTGCAGGCGAGCAGGACAGCGCACCCTCCCAGCTAATAGCTGCAGACTGGAGCTGGAAATGAGCAGGTAACAGGATCCGCTAAGCGGCGGCGCTGGAAGAATAAAAGCAACCATCTCAGAAGAGCCGTAATGAATCCGTAGCCCATTAGCGCACCATTAAAGGATGCGGCGGAGGCGCACCTAGGGAGAGTGACATCCGATGGGAAGGCCTTCTTGTGGGGATCCGCCAGCCTTCGTGGCCAATTTATGTAGTGGCATGTAATCTGCTCCAGTTATAGGCGGCCCATGTGGAAATGTCACTGTGCTTAGAAGTCATTAGCTGGGGACGCAGCTAGCGAGAGACAGAGGCTGGGGACGGCTGGCGGGGAGAGAGGGATGGGCGGGGAGATGAGGCAGAGATAGGGAAGGGAAGGAATTAATTTAATTAGAAAAACCTTTAGAGCCTTGCCTCTCGATTCGTGCGGTTTTGGGGCTTGGCAGAGCTACCGAGAATTTCGAGCAAGGAAAAGGAAGGTTACTGGGTGCTTTACTCTTTGAAAGGAATAAGAAGAAAAGGGGGGGGGGATACTTTCCATGTATGGGCAGATAAACCCCCTCACCAACTTTCTCAGTCTCAAGACAATCCAGTTATTTACTGACACTTTTACTGTTTCCTCCCCCCTTCCTTTTTTAAAAGATCTCTCAAGCTCCTTTCAACTTGATCTCCATATCCTGAATATGATTAACACCCGTCATTTGCAGCCGACGTTCTGGCTAATAAATGTAACATTAGACAGGGAAAAAAGCATTTGGCTCCGTGGTGGCGTATCTGTTTGTCGGCGGTAAGACTTCAGAGTTGGGCATGGAGGAGGGGTCGTGCTTTCTTCTCACTTCTACATGCCCCCCCCCCCCCCAAATATGGCAGTTTATTTTTTTCCTTGGGAGTAGATAGCAATAGCTGACTTTATATGGAAGAAAAGGGTGCATCGCTATTGATAGGCACTAGACCCAAACTGGTGGCACAGCACTGCCTTGTGTTCTGTCTCTTGGTCACACTAGGATGTGACGGAACTGAGTTATGAAGAGAGAGGAGCCAATGGTGAATAGAGACTAGCTTTAGCACTGGATAGATAGGATTTTGGTGGATTCCTCACCCCCACCCTTAAAAAAGAAAAAAAGCAGAATCAAATATCCTGCTTCTGCAGCGATAACAAATGTTTACCACTTCCATGTGTGTGGCCGTCGCTGCAGCAGCCTCTCAGAACTTCCCAGACGCTGTAATAAAATTTGCTCTTGGATTGCAAAAGCCAGAACCGGGTTTTTGTTTTAAAGCTCTGGCCCTCCCGTCCAGTTGATGCAGAGTAAGGGCACGGAGAGGTCACCCTGCAGGGTCACATGGCCCACGACAACAACCGAAAAGCAGCTTCCCATTGGCTCCCTGCAAGAAACACTTTTAAGCAGAATGTCAGCACTGCTTTGTGTTAACCTTGACACCTGATCAATACATCTGTAATTGATTGTTACTGGCTGCCTCTGCATCGCTTGGGCATCCGGGCCGACTGCTGTGGTCCTGATGCTGGCTGAGAGCTTAGCATCCACATGTGCCAGGACTGGCTACAGGTTTCTGGGGGCCCTTGGGCATGGGGTGCCAGGGGGGGTCCTCACCCCCTGCTCAAACCACTCTCCTTCTGCACTCTTGGCCCTTCCCCTTTCCCTCTGTGCTTTTTTACGTTCTCAAATATTTCTACCCTTTCTCTAGATTAGCTAAAGCTATTCTAGGCTGCATCAGCAGAAGTATAGTGCCCAGACCAAGGGAAGCAATAGTTCTACTCTATTCTGCCTTGGTCAGACCACAGCTGGGGCACTGTGTCCAGTTCTGGGCGCCACAATTTAAGAAGGATGTTGACAAGCTGGAAGGTGGGCAGAGGAGGGTGGCCAAGAGGATCAAAGGTCAAGAAACCGAGCCTTATGAGGAGTGGTTGAAGGAGCTGGAGATGTTCAGCCTGGAAAAGAGGAGACTGAGAGGAGATATGAGAGCCATCTTCAAATATCTCAAGGGCTGTCACATGGAGGAGGGAGAAAGCTTGTTTTTTCCTGCTCTGGAGGAGGGTAGCACTGGGACTGACAGGGGTTTAGTAGTTTTATCAAATACTAGCCAAACCTACAGATTCACCCATTTCTGAATCTGAATCACCTCCGCTGATCGAAATCCTGTGGCTGTTCCATGTTTCAATTTGTTGTACAGTACTGTTGTTTTAGGGACGCGGGTGGCGCTGTGGGTTAAACCACAGAGCCTGGGGCTTGCCAATCAGAAGGTTGGTGGTTCGAATCCCCGCGATGGGGTGAGCTCCTGTTGCTCAGCCCCAGCTCCTGCCAACCTAGCAGTTCGAAAGCACCTCAAAGTGCAAGTAGATAAATAGGTACCACTCCAGCGGGAAGGTAAACGGCGTTTCTGTGTGCTGCTCTGGTTCGCCAGAAGCGGCTTAGTCATTCTGGCCACATGACCCAAAAGCTGTACGCCGGCTCCCTTGGCCAATAAAGCGAGATGAGCGCTGCAACCCCAGAGTTGTCCGCGACTGGATCTAAGGGTCAGGGGTCCCTTTACCTTTTATGATAAGGCTCCAGCGTCAGAGCTTTCCCCTTAGCAAGAGTAACTTCCATCTGGTGTGGAGACAAGGCCTTAGTAAGTGCTGGCTAAGTGTTCGTCCTGGTCTCTGCCCGTTTTTAACTATGCACCTGCAACTTGCGCCGTTGATCCTTGGGCATTCAAACAACTCGCCTCGAACCCGGAACCTTACTGCCTGGGAGCCTGATGCCTTGGAGGAAGTCCCTTTTCACACAGCGCAAAGTGAAACTATGAACTCCCTCCCCCAGGAAGCAGCAAAGGACACTAACTTGGAAGGCTTTAAAAGAGGATTAGACAATACAACATAAGGGGGAAAAAACACAAAAACACAAATCCAAATTTTTGTATCCAGATCTTTCATTAGCTTATTTCCTTGACTTCCTCACACCTCCCTTTTTTGTATTCTGGTTCAAATTATCTGGTTCAACAAATCCTTTCCCTCTTCTTCAATTTAGTCTGTAGTTTATCATAACATAATTTAACTTTCAATTTCCCAATTTAACCCATTAGCACTTAGTGTTCATATAATTCTTAATAACACTTCTGCTAAAACCTTAAAATTTAAACTAAAACCTTACATTTTTTTTCTTTTTTACTTCTTTTGTTGTTGATGTATTGTGTTGAATGTGTGTACTGTTTTGCCTTTACTGTTTTTCCTTTATAAGTATAAAATATCTAATAAATTTCATTTAAAAAAATAAAAGAGGATTAGACAAATTCTGGGGGAGGGCTATCAATGGCGATGCTCCAATCCCATTGTTGGAGGCAGCAATGCTTCTGGATCCCATTTGGAAACCACAGCAGGGGAGAGGTGCTCTTGTGCTCAAATCCTGCTCACTGGTTTGCCATAGGCATTTGGTTGGCCACTGTGAGAGCAGGATGCAGGACTAGATGGGCAGCTGGCCCGATCCAACAGGCTCTCCTTATGTCCTTATGCCAACCTCATTCAAGGTGCAAGTTGGAATAATAATAATAATAATAATAATAATAATAATAATAATATATTATTTGTACCCCGCCCATCTGGCTCAGTTTCCCCAGCCACTCTGGGCGGCTTCCAACAAAAGATTAAAAATACATTAAAATGTCAGGCATAAAAAACTTCCCTAAACAGGGCTGCCTTCAGATGTCTTCTAAGAGTCAGATAGTTGTTTATCTCTTTGACATCTGATGGGAGGGCGTTCCACAGGGCGGGTGCCACTACCGAGAAGGCCCTCTGCCTGGTTCCCTGAAACCTCACTTCCCGCAGTGAGGGAACTGCCAGAAGGCCCTCAGCGCTGGACCTCAGTGTCCAGGCAGAATGATGGGGGTGGAGATGCTCCTTCAGGTATACTTGGCCGAGGCCGTTTAGGGCTTCAAAGGTCAGTACCAACATTTTGAATTGTGCTTGGAAACGCACTGTACTGTATTAACCCGGATATAAGCAGCACTTTTTTTCCAAATTCAGATCCTGAAGAGTTAAAATGCAGCTTATATTCAAGACCTTATGGCGCCAACAAAGTGGCACAGCTCCCCACCCCCCGGCAGCAGCCCGGGAGCGCAGGGCAACAAGCCACCGGAAAGAAGGGAGAAGGGGGAAGGCCCCCCCCCAGGTAGCAGCCCGGGTGTCGTCTTTTTTTCTTTTGCCCCCTTCAATTTTAAAGATGCAGCTTATTTGCGGTTACGGCTTATATTCGGGCCAATACGGTAATCTTATCAAGCCCAGACATCACCTGATGACCCAGGAGTAGCTTTTTGCAGGTACCCCTTCATTCCTTCCACAAAAGGTGCTTGCTTCTCAAAAACTTTTCTTTTTTTTTTTTTTTAGTGACTAGAGAGCCACCTTCCCTTTCCGGCGCATCAAAGCCAAACAAATAACCGCAAGCTATCGAGCGTCATTAATTAGCGGCAGATGGCAAGCGATGACAGGTAGCACCATACCTGCGCGTTGCACCCCCCTACTTAACAGACTTGCTCTCGGAGGGTCTCCCGGTTGCAGAGCTGGCTTTTTGCCGGCTGAACGGGGGGCAGCCTCTGTCGCACGTTCCCGTTTTGCAACTTGGGGCAGCGCAATGTAGAGGCATTAATGACAGATGAATGCCAAGCCGGGATGGTTTTGCATTAGCACAACAGAGGGGAGGCAGGCAGGGAAAGCGGGGGGGGGGGGGAGGCAGGCGAAACAGCCCTTTGTATCTCAGACAATCAGCCGCGTTTTCAAACGGCGCTGAAGAGATAACACCGCAAAAGTGGGGGAGAGTCTTGTGTCTCGCTCCTTCTTCCCGCAAAGGATTTACTGGCGGCGCATTAATGGGGCTGTTCAGTATTCCGCTCCAGACGGCGGATAATGCCTTTGCCAAACTAACTGCAATAAATTAATTAAATTAATCTGCTGTGCTGCGCCTGTCCCCACCCGACGAGAAAGCTGTGGATGAGTGGAGCTCGCCACTTTCTCCTCTTGGCTGGCGAGCTCGAGAATCTGGCTTCACCTCCTTCTCTCCCCCCCCCCCGCTGCCCCCGCAGCCCCCCCCCCGGTGCTCCCGATTCTTCAGCCCGGTACGCCACCTGCCTCATTCAGCTAATCGCCGTCCTGGCAGTTTAGATCACATTAGTTTCCCGTGTAATTAAGACTGTCCAGGAGGGCACGCAGCTGCTTCGCCCGGCCGTTCCCTCTTACACGTCAACGTGCCTCCTGCACAGATAGGTGCAATTAACCAACCCTGTTCACAGTCATTAAGCATTAATGCACCTCATTAGCATAAGAACTGGAAAGAAGCTTTGATGCGGGGGGAAACCCCCATAGGAGAGAGAGAGAGAGAGAGAGAGAGAGAGAGAGAGAGATGTACATGCAAGGCGCCAAGGCAAAGGATCCGGCCCCCAAACCTCCTGATGAGGTCAAACAGACAATTCGGCAGCCTCTCCAGAGTAGAAAATCCCTAGATTTTCCTAATATTCAAGGAATATGGGCAACTTTTAACCAAGGCAACTCGCAGAATACTGTGTCCCTTTCAACATACTAAACTCAGAGGGCACAGCACAGAAAGGTGAAACCAACGGCACCTCTGACAAAGAACTTCCTGTGTTGTCAAACTCAGCCGTATCGCAAAGTTTACATGCGTGAATCTGCGCGCTAAGCTCTCTCCGCGAAAACAGCGTGCCACATTCCTCCAGGAATTAGCTTTGCTTAGATGCAGAGGCGCTGTGCAAGAAGAGTTCGAGACAGTTGCACCAGTGCCCTTGGAAATCAAAATGGCCGCTGTTTTATCGGTCAGGATGGGCAAACCATGGCCGGGGTGGCCACTCTGCTCTTCAGGCCACCAGCATAGCAGGGAGGGTGGAGGAAGCTGAATATTCTACTTAACAGCTGTCCAGTTATTTAAGTAAAGTTGACCACACAGTCAAGGTTTCACAGTATGGAGCACAACCTTTGGGCAGTCGGTGGTTGTTGACTGCGGGGCTCAGGAACAAATGCACTCCCAGGAAGTTCTAAAGAGGGTTGATGAATGCTATCCTTCACCTTTCCATAACAAACAGAACACAGCAGTATGAGCTCTTTACTGACGTCAATCACATGACTAGGAACGGGCAAATCTATCCATTTTGCTTTCTCATTCCCCCCCCCCCCGTCTTTAGCCCAGTTCTCCAAATCTTCGCATCAGTTTGCTAATCTTCCCCATGAAAATTCATCAACATTTTAGTGTGAATTTCCCCAGAAATACTTTTTTTTTTGCCTAGCAATTTCCCCCAATACAATGCGTTTTTGCTATCTCATTTTCTCTCTGTGGGGCACCTCAATGCACATTTTACCCCGTATCCATTTCGTGCCTGTTGTTCAGCTGGAGAATTTGACGCTGCAAAATTCGGAGAAGTACAAATTTCAGAAGTGGGGTCGCGCACCATGTTTCACTTTGTGACCATTTCGGAAATTACGAACCAGGCAGGCTCCACCTTTAATGTGAACCCCACCCCCTTCCTTATGCTTTTGTTTTCAACGTAGGAAACCAGCCTGTTTGTGTGTGTGTGTGTGTGTGTGTGCGCGCTTTCAGGGCCCTATCTGTGCAGCCGGCAGCCTTGACCTTGCAACTCTGTAAATGCTTAAGAGATGTTGCAGATGCAGAAAGGAACCTGTGAAGGCCAGGGCAGAGCCCGGTGCCGGGACACTACCTCTCTCGCCTGCACCCACAAAATAACATCTGTAAAATGCAAATGAGATGAACATGGAAGCTTTGGGGTACTGCATACCTATGTAAAACTGCACTCAATATGTGTTTGTGTTTTTTAAAGAACCAACACCTGGATTCCTAAAAACTGGGGGAGCTGAACGACCAAGCCAGCCCTAAGGAGAGGCACCTCCCCCCCACTTCATCGTGGGAGAATGACGGACACTGACCATGACCCGGCAGGGGCTGGTGGGCTTACATCGGCTTGCTCCTTTCAATTTGCTCTTGCTTTTTTTCTTTTTTTAATGGGGGGGGGGGAGAAGAGGCCTGCAATTACAATTAGCCAGGAGAGCAGCAGGGGTGTTCAACAGGAAAGCCAGCAGCTAAGGGAGGGGTGAGGCTCCCCCTTCCTCGGTTGCTTTTCTGAAAGGCCGGCTAGCAGCTTGTAGCATTTGCAGGTCTCTGCCTATTGTGCTGTCGAGAACATCTGAGCAGACACGTTCCTTCAGGCACTGGGGTTTTATTGTAAGCCGTTTCAATGGCAAACGAAGGGGGAAGGACGGAGGAGAGGCGGAGAGAGGGAGGAAGGGAAAGGGGGGGGAAGATGAAATACAGCCTTGGGAGAGGGAGAGAGAGAGGAAGAGAGAGATTGCACGCCAAAGAGAGAGAGGTGGAGAGGAGGTTTCGAAGGCAATCAATGACTCCTTGTTGCTATTACTCAGGTTCTTGGAAGGCAGTATCCCTCCCGCGGCATCGCTTACCCCATAGCTGTGACTTTGCCGTAGCGCTTGGGGGGCTCGGCTCTCTCTATCTCTGGCACCAGCCGGGCTTCTTTGTCATTATTGGCTGAGATCGCAGAGGTAGCAGCCAGCTCTCCCGGTGCAGAGAGATTACTGCTTTCTCTTCCTCCCCGCCTCTCTCTCTCTCCACCCCCCCACCCCAAGCCCGCACTGCCACTTTGGCAGAGTCGCTTTGCTAAAAAGTGGCGGGGAGCTAGGTAACCGGTTGTTGTTGTTGTTGTTTTGTCTTCTCTCGCAAAGGCAAGAGGCAGGCACACTATAGAGTTGCGGGCTGCTCAGGGCAAAAAGGTCTTGGAAGGATCCAGTAGGAACCCTGCCGGATCAGGCCCGTAGCTCGTCTAAGTCCAGCGTCCGGTTCTCACGGTGGCCAACCAGCAGGGTTGCCAGCTCAGGAGCATCCTAGACCCTGAGATTTCGGGGCACAAACCTGAGACGTAGAAGCAGTCCCATGCGATATCATGGGCACAGGCCCTGGAGACGGAAGTTAATTGGGAGAGGCAACTGAAGGAGAGGAAATCTCCAGGGTATAATGCACAGCCTGTTTCTGTTGGGCTGACAACCCACATGCACAGTCTTCTTAATGTTTTTTAAAAATAAAGGCACTCTCGGGCACCCGGAGATTCAAGCACAACAACTGCCACCTGGAGGGTGACAGGCAAACCTGGAGACTTCAGGTCAGACCTGAAGGTCTAGCAATCCTACCAACCAGATAGATGCTTGTAGGAAACACAGAAGCAGTATTTGAGCACAAGAACACACGCTGTGTTTTCCAGCAACTGGCATTCATAAACAGTAGTGGCTCAGACCATGAAGGCAAAGCATAGCCATAGAAGCTATTCATAGCCATATCCTTCAACTATTTGTCCTGTCCTCTTCCAGAGCCACCCAAGTTGGTGGCCATCACTTCCTACTGTGGGAGGGAGTTCCATAGTTTACCCAGGCACTGCGTAGAGAAGTACGTTCTTTTGTTTGTCCTGAATCTCCCAGCATTCAGCTTCATAGGTTGTCCACGGATTCTAGTGTAACAAGAGGAGAAAAGCCTTTCTCTATCTACTTCCTCTGCACCATGCATGCTCCTACAAAGAGTGGGCTATGGGTTCCGCAACGGATTTCAGCAATCCGCACCAGGTCTTTCAGAAAAGCCCACCCAGTGTGGCCAGGGCTTGTCAGCTTCGTCTTGAAAAAGATGCAGAATCAGTGCTGCCATCAACCTCATCCTTGGCCAAGCCTGGTAGGTTGCAAAAGGCCAGGCCTAGCCTCTGCTGGAGACCAATGTGCAGGCCGCACTAGGCCTCAGCTCATGTGCAGTTTTTGGAACGGAGCTGGAATCTTCCGGGTTCTGAAAGTCATGGTAGAAATGGGGCCCTCCATTTCCAGATCAAATTCTAACTAGGTTGGGATCTCCCTTGTCCTAGTCCTGGCCTTCGATGGCAGTAACTTTGTTCAGAGGCATAATCTATCTCAGGCTTTTTTTATTTTATTGAAGAAGAGTTCATTCACACAGCTCCATCTACAGTAAGCGGTGTTGCAGCCCAGAGCCAATAGGCTCTGTAGAGCCTCCAGGTTCAAAGGCAGTTGCCAATGGAAATCAGGCTGTTATTGTTGTTGTTGTTGTTGAAACAGCAGAAGAGGGCTACTGCCTCCCGGCCTGCTTAGGAGCTTCCTGGAGTCGTATGGTTTGGCCATTGTGTTGGGCTAGACCAGGAGCAAGGAACCTTTTGCAGCCTCAGGGCCGCATTCTCTTCTAAACAACCTTCTGAGGGCCGCATGCTGATGGAGGCCAGGCCAAGGGACAAAATATGCTGACAAAATGAACGTACAGTAGGCTGCTTTCGACACACACTCACACAGCCCTCTCTGTCTTCCACCCAGGCAAGCAAGAGTCACCATCAGAGTTCAAGGACTTGTGTGGCGGAAACACTGAAAGACCTGGGCTGGTGAGAGGAGTGTCCTGGGAAGAGATCTGAGGGCGAGACAGAGCAGCCTGGCAGACCACCTCTGGCCCCCAGACTTGACGTTCCCTACTTTAGGACAACATGGCTTTGGCCCAGTATACCTGAAGGAGCGTCTCCACCCCCATTGTTACAGGGAGCAAGGCAGAGGGGCCTTCTCGGTGGTGGCACCCTCCTTGTGGAACGTCCTCCTTTCCGATGTCAAGGAAATAAACCATCCTGACTTTTAGAAGACATCTGAAGGCAGCCCTGTCATGGGAGGTTTTTAACGCTTGAGGTTTCATTATATTTTTATGTATTGGGCGGCATAAAAAGAATAAAATTATTACTATTTGGGCCTGATCCAGCACGCAGGGCTGTTTCGTCTCGCCTCACCCTCTGTTTGAGAGAAATAAGCTTCCACCTTGCAGCTCCGCTGGCACTCAAGAGCCACCCGTCAAACGATGAACAGGCTGCGGCAGCCGTTGGATGCCAAGCTGAAGCTTGGTTGACGGCAGGTCCCGACACGAGACTCTCCTTTTAATTCTTTTTTTCATCCGAGGAGGGGATCCCGGCGGAGCGCCGCATGCCGGGGCTTGCCGCCCCCGTCGGCTTTGGCAGGCTGTTAAAGGGGAGGCCGCCTCGCGGAGGAGAGACCTTCACCACCCTGCGGCCTGCGCTGCGATTGGCAGGAGAGGCTTCCTTGCGCTCTTAACACCTGCAGGAAGGCAAGAGGCTGGTTGGAAACAGGAGGGCTGGCAGATGCTCTCCCCCTGCCAGAAAGCTTGAGCAAACGAGGGCTTTGAATCCTCTGCTCCGGCTTGGAAAGATCCCAGCCCTTAATTCATGCGCTGGAGAGGGGAGAAGGGGACCGTAGCCGGGCTGCAAAGACGGGGAAAGGCAAAATCTCTCCCGTTTCGGTCGGAGAGGAAAATTCTAAATGATCTCTCTTAGGCCGGCAGTTTGAGAAGAGAAGCGGGTGGTGGTGGGGGGACACACACCCAACCAATCCTATTGTGCCCGGCATAAATCTTTGCGCCAGGGCCTTCACGCCTCCGCGCTATTGATAAAGCGAAACAAGTCTTAAATGTTTAATGAGCAAATAAACCTGTTAAGGGGATATGATTAACGGCCTGCCTCGGCTCGGCATTTAAAGCATCCCTGCTGCACCTTTCGGTGGAGGTGGGCGGCTTTGGGCGGGGGAGGAAGCCGGTTTATTTTTTCAGGGGGGGAGAGAGAAGCATTCCATGCGCCGCGCACGGAGGGAGACGGGAATTCTAACCATGTCCTTTTTGCTCAGGAGTCGTAAACGTGCCGGGCGAGTTTATGTTATTGCGGGGGGCGGGGAGGAGGCGTAAAGGGGAAAAAGAGAAGAGGCCTTCTTCTTCTTTTTCCCTCTTCTGCAACGCGGGAAGGAGACCACACAGCGGAGGAAATTGCATAACGGGCAGGAGGTGCCAGGTTGCCAGTGGCTAAAGGAAGGGAGGCGAAAGCTCTGCCCACGTGCCAAAACTTCCATATTTACTCTTCTACCTCTCTGCCTCCCAAGCAGACAGCAGGATTTCTGTCCGAGCTGCCAGTGCCCAGCGGCTCAGAGGGAAGGTATCTCCCTGGCTTTGCCCACCTGCCAGAGGCCTCAACAGCTGCGCCTATTGTCCGGCGTCCTGGCCGGCCAACAGGATGCCCATCTGAACTGCCATGGCACCGGTAGCCGGGGGAGAAAGCAAGCCGGGCTCTGCCTGAGGCTTCCACCGCTGCCCTCCCTTTTCCCAGAACCGCCAGAGTTTATCTGCCAGAGCCCTCAGCAGGGTAGCTGTCTGCACGAGCCTTTCTAGAGGCACTTGAACCGCAGCCAAGGAAGCTGGCAGCGGAATCGCTCGAGAAAGAAGCGCGTCGAAGGAGGCGCGCTGAGCATCAGCTGGAGATTGTGAAAAGTTCGGCACGTCAATTTGTGGCAGAGGCATTTTTGTTTTGAACGAGGCTGCGTTGCTCCTTGCCGCAGGCAGAAGCAATACGTATGCGAGGACGGGGGAGAATTGTGCTGTGTGCACATATTTAAGGAAACTGAGCTAGGCACCTACTGTTGTACCACTTTAAACCGCCATGGCTTCCCCCAAAGAATTCTGGGAGCTGTAGTTTGGGAAGGGCGCTCACAGACGTTAGGAGACCCCTATTCCCATCAAAGAGCTACAATTCCCAGAGTGGCTTAACCACCAATCTCTCTTGCCAAGGAACTCTGGGAATCGTAACTTTTGTGAGTGGAATAGGGGGTCTCGTAATAGACCACAGCTCCCTTAATTCTTTCTGTTTAACGTGGTATGATCCTGCTTTAAATGTACAGTGGTACCTCAGGTTACATACGCTTCAGGTTACATACGCTTCAGGTTACAGACTCCGCTAAGCCAGAAATAGTGCTTCAGGTTAAGAACTTTGCTTCAGCGGGAAAAATCCGGAACCAATGCGATCAGAGATTCACCGAGGACTGGAATAAATTTACAGAGTATATCAAAAATGTATGCGAGGAGCAACTAACGCTTGTAGGCTTTCAAGAAGCTTTGTGAAAATGATTGACTGAAATGTTGCTTGAAAGATATGATAAGATTAAGATGGTTAAAGTGCAATATAAATTTAAGAAATGTGAGTAATAGTGAAAATATGGAAAATTGTCAGATAGGCTGAGGGAAGTCTAAAAGATGTATATGTTAGAGGTGGATGTTAAATATGGATGGAATGTATATTGGAAACTGAATAAAAATTAATTATATAAAAAAAAGAACTTTGCTTCAGAATGAGAACAGAAATCAGCTCTGGCGGCGCGGCAGCAGCAGGAGGCCCCATTAGCTAATGTGGTGCTTCAGGTTAAGAACAGCTTCGGGTTAAGTACGGACCTCTGGAACAAATTAAGTACTTAACCCGAGGTACCACTGTATAGTGGTAACGTGGCCCTAATTCACACCTCTCAGATGAAAACATGGATCAGAACATATCCTTCAGGTTTTGCACTTCTCCAAATAGTACAATTGTTTTCTTCTCTCTCTCTCTCTCTCTCTCTCTCTCACACACACACACACACACATTTTCATAAATGTGTGTTTCCGGATAAAATACGTTTGAACTCGTAAGTGTTCTGGTATGGTGCAAGGGGCTGTAGCTTGGCAGCAGAGCACATGTTCTGCATGCAAAAAGTCTCAGGATCAACCCCCAGAATATCCAATTAGGAGGATCAGTTAACAGGTGGTGGGAAGGCCTGTTTTCTACCTAAAACCCCGGAAAGCCATTGCTAGGCGACTTGCTGGTATGAGGTATAACTGAACCGTGCTCCCTGATGAGATGATAATGCCATTTGAAAGATCTCCATGGGGTTTGAGTGGGATTGCTCATCCACACATGCAAGTCATAACATGATGTTGAGTTCTGAACATGCCTGTGTGAATCTGCATTGTGTCGCTCCAAAGAAAGCTTAAATTTGAAGGAAGCCTTTCTTAAGAGCTCATAAACAGCTCTCCTCTGCCCTGCCTTCGCAAATACCCACACTGCCAATTCTAGATGCTGTTCGCATCTAAATTCTCCCATGGTGTCTGGTCCGCATTCTTCCTTGGTGAGAGGGAAAACGGAACAAACTTAAAACTATCCGGAGCACAAAAAACACAACAGATTGCAAGCCATTCCATTCCCCCAAGTCTTTCCCAATTGATCTATATTTCTTTAAACACTGGTGCCCATACAGTGTGTTTCTCAGCTTTCCCTTACACTTGGGGGAACAAATTGCACTCTGTTTTCTGCTACGTGAGAGCCACACTCACAGATATACACTGCAAACAAACTTCGAAATGCAAAATCATTGCCTGCAGCAGAGAGGATTGATCAATAGAACATTCACACCTATGACAATGAACGAAATCAGAGTGTTTCACAAAACATCCCACAAAATGTCTAGGTTTCGTGTGTTTTTTCAACATTTTTGCTTTCATCACCCAAAACATAGGAACTTTGGAAGGAGGCTGCCTTATACAAAGGCTGACCATTGTTCAATCTAGGTCAATATTTGTGTAGGTTGATGGCAGTGGGTCTCCAGAGATTCAGACAGGGGGACTCCCACAGTCCTTCCAGGAAATTCCAGGGCTTGAACCTGCAACCTTCTGCAAGCAAAGCTGATGTTTCACCACTGAAATACTACCCTTCCCCTTTCCTCTCACATTATCCTCCATTTCCCTTCACAATGGCGGTGCTGATGTTGGAATATGTATGAACATTCCATAGCAATCTTGGGAACAACTGACCACTTTCTGGTTTCAAATCCCTTTTCCAAACCCATCCTTAGTGACGACAGCCCTGAGGAAGATGGACCAATGGTCTGACCAGATATTTATTTTATATTTTAGACGAAGCCTCAGCGCCTAGGGCTTGCCGATCGAAAGGTTGGCGGTTCGAATCCCCGCGGTGGGGTGCGCTCCCGCTGTTCGGTCCCAGCGCCTGCCAACCTAGCAGTTCGAAAGCACTCTCGGGTGCAAGTAGATAAATAGGGACCGCTTACTAGCGGGAAGGTAAACGGCGTTTCCGTGTGCGGCTCTGGCTCGCCAGAGCAGCTTCGTCACGCTGGCCACGTGACCCGGAAGTGTCTCCGGACAGCGCTGGCCCCCGGCCTCTTGAGTGAGATGGGCGCACAACCCTAGAGTCTGTCAAGACTGGCCCGTACGGGCAGGGGTACCTTTACCTTTATAGACAGCTTTATCAAGTAATACCTAAGGGGTGTACCTAGAACAACTTGTAGCAACCATCCACGTACAAATAAAACGAGCAGAATTTAATCATGGCAGCTGCCTGTAATCTCACCATTTATTGGTTTATATCAAATTTATAGACCAGCCTTCCTCCAAGGGTCACAGGTGGTTTACAGCATAAAAATACATTAACACAATACCCACTGTGGCTCAGTTGGTTGGAGCGTGGTGCTGAGAACACCAAGGTCGCAGGTTTGATCCCCATATGGGGGAGCTGCATATTAATAATAATAATAATAAATTTTATTTATACCTCGCCCTCCCCAGCCAAAACTGGGCTCAGGGAGGCTAACAACAGATATACAGTGGTACCTCGGGTTACATACGCTTCAGGTTACAGACTCCGCTAACCCAGAAATAGTACCGCGAGTTAAGAACTTTGCTTCAGGATGAGAACAGAAATCGTGCTCTGGCGGCGCAACAGCAGCAGGAGGCCCCAATAGCTAAAGTGGTGCTTCAGGTTAAGAACAGTTTCAGGTTAAGAATGGACCGCTGGAATGAATTAAGTACTCCATGAATCTGTCTAATCCTCTTTTAAAGCCATCCAAGTGGGTGGCCATCACTGTATCCTGTGGCAGGCAGTTCCACAGTTTAACTATGCACTTTGATCCCGTAACTCACGCCCCATTTTCTCTTGTTGCGAGAGTCGCCACATGACTTCTCCCTGCTTCCATTTGCAAGGAATTCCTGGCTTTCTGGTTCCTCAGCCTGGGAAATGATGGCCCATGTTTCTGTTTTCTTCCTTCCTTTTAGGGGATGCATGAGTTGTTCGGCAGAGTTGTTTAGCATTGTCCAGATTCTACTCCAGGGAAGTTAAATTTCCATGGGGGGAAGGGAAGCATCTTCTCTCCCTAGCGCGCACATTGCTAAATGCATGCGCACGAACATGAGGGAGCCGTTCAGTACGCAGCCTGCCATTTTAAATCCTCCTGCAGCTGCCGAGGTGAATTCTGAACTGCTGGCAACACATCACAGGCCAATTACGATTTTCAAACATACTTTTAACCCAAAGAACTTTCGTCGTCCGGATGTGAAATTGCTGAAGGGGAGCCTATCACAGAATAAATGAATCAGGGAGAGAGAGGACTGTAGCTCAGTTGCAGAGCACCTGCCTTGCAGGCCGAAGGTTCTGAGTTCAAATCTTGACACTTCCAGGTTCAAGGTTCGAGCAGAAGGTAGCAGGAAGGACCTCTGCGTGGGATGCTACCTATGAATGCAGCAGACTGCGGGAACTGGCCGGATTTCAAAACAGAAATCTGCTAAAGCCAGCAACTGAGAAAACACAGAAGGAACAGAGGAACAACCAGAACCAGAGGGACTTATTGTCTGCACAGTTTTAATATGGCAGAACCCATGATGCAGTGTGACAGTCAGTGATAAAGCATGAGAAGAATGACTGTGCTTAGTTATACCGCAAATCCTATGATGCATTGTCCTGAAAGTCAAAGAACACAGACAAAAAACACCCAGGGCATTAAGACAAGTAACTGAAAGCAAGGAGAACCAGACACACAGAATTTTAAAACAGAAATCTGCTAAAGTCATCAGTTGAGAAAAAAACGGAGAAACAGACTTACAACCAGAACCAGAAGAAATTAAAACTGGTGTTTGTGCAGCTTTAATACTGCAAAAGCCACGATGCAGGGTGACAGCCAGAGAGAAAGTGTAAGGAGAATGGCTGTGCTCAGTTAAGACTACAAGTCCTATGATGCATTCCCCTGCAAGCGAAAGAGCATGCCCAAAAGACATTCTTGGGTTAAGGCCAACGACGGAAAACATGGGAAGAACAGACGCACAGCGAGAACCAGACAAATTTCGAAACAGAAATATGCTAAAGCCATTAACCAACAAAAACACAGGAGAAAGAGACGTACAACCAGAGCTGGCAGAAATCAAAACTGGGTAAGAGATTTCCTACGGCAGTCTACTACTGCTTGTCTACTTCCACCACCAACCGTCACCTGGGAGATTCTGCCAATCTGTGTACTCAACTAAGACCAGACAGCAAAGACCCTTAGAGAGCTTTGGTTTGGTGCAACTCCTTCTGTTGGGGGTCAGGCTTTTAGATGGGATAGGAGAGAGAATAAATATAAGGGAAATTTATTTATTTCTCGAAGTTCAAAATGGTAAACCTAGCAAGGGAGCCATGGAGACCACCTAGTTCCTGCATGCCTTGGATATAACCAGATAACAGGCTCGATATGCTGCCTTCCCAGTCCCGTTGGGACTCCAGCTCCCATCAGCCCCAGTCAGAACCGTCCTGGATGATGGGACACCCCAGCACAGAGCCACACAACAAAGAGTCTTTAGCCATGTCATGGAGACGAGCTTGGAGAATTGGAGGGTGTTAAAGAACACCAGTACGAGTAGATAAATAGGTACCACTCCGGTGGAAAGGTAAACGGTGTTTCCGTGCGCTGCTCTGGTTCGCCAGAAGTGGCTTAGTCATGCTGGCCACATGACCCGGAAGCTGTACGCCGGCTCCCTCGGCCAATAAAGCGAGATGAGCGCCGCAACCCCAGAGTTGGCCACGACTGGACCTAATGGTCAGGGGTCCCTTTACCTTTACCTTTAAGAACACATCTAGACAAACCAGTCTTTCCCAACCTTCCTCAATGCCTTCCAGATGTTTTGAACTACAATCTCCATCGGCCTCAGCCAGGTTGGGAAAGGTCAGTGTGGTGTAGTGGTTAAAGCGTCAGACTAGGACCCAGGAGACCTGGGTTCGAATCCCTCACTCGGCTACAAAGCTCACTGGGTGACCATGGAAGCCAGTCACTTCCTTTCAGCCTAACCAACCTCACAGGGTTGTTGTGAGGATTAAATGAGGTCAGGGAGAACAGAGGCGGAGATGGCTGCTCCAGTACCTGGAGTGGCACAATGCTGTGCACCCATGGGGGGGGGGCTGCCCACCTGTAGCAAACAGTGAGCATTTCAGGAGGCTGCTGCCCGCAGCAAGTCTCCCAGGGGTTCAAGGCAGCGATCTCAAACTGCCCCTCAGGGATGAGGGATCGCATCCACCCCTTTCTCCGCCAGTGAGGGAGAACCATGTCTGCTAGCTGGAGCTCCTTGGTAAAAAAGATGGGATACAGTGGTGCCCCGCAAGATGAAATTAATTCATTCTGCGAATCTTTTCGTTCTACGAGTTTTTTCCTATTGCGAAGCACCAATGTGTATTGACGGTTTCCCATAGGAATGCATTGGCAGTTTAAAAAAAAAAAGGCGTTCGTCTTGCGAAGCAAGCCCATAGGGAAATTCGTCTTGCGAAGCAACTCAAAAAACGAAAAACCCTTTCGTCTAGCGAGTTTTTCGTCTTGCGAGGCATTCGTCTTGCGGGGTACCACTGTAAAACAAATTTAAGGCTGGTCTGCTTCCAGTCGATATCACTTTCCTATGCAATCACCCACCAAGTCCACCCTGTCCCAACTCTACACTATTATTCGCACTGTATTTTTAAACATATGGCCTAAATGGCCTTGGCCCTGTATACCCGAAAGAGCATCTCCACCACCATTGTCCAGCGCATACACTGAAGTTCGCCTCCGAGGGCCTTCTGGCAGATCCCTCACTGTGATAAGTTGTTATATTTCCCTCTCAAACACACCTTTTAAAATATACAGTGGTACCTCTGGTTATGAACTTAATTCGTTCCAGAGGTCCATTCTTAACCTGAAACCGTTCTTAACCTGAGGTACCACTTTAGCTAATGGGGCCTCCCGTTTCTGCCGCTTCGCTGGCGCACAATTTCTGTTTTCATCCTGAGGTAAAGTTCTTAACCTGAAGTACTACTTCCGGGTTAGCAGAGTCTGTAACCCGAGGTGTTTGTAACTCGAGGTAGCACTGTATTTTGGAGGTGTTTATAAATTGCTAAGAGACATAACCTTTGGGAAAGGCAAAATCCAGTGAAGTTCTTATCTGGACAGAAGTGGTGGGGTTGGGTTGGGTTAGGTTAGCTGGTCTCTAGATTTGCAGACCTTGAAATCCCCAGCATCTCTTCTTAGATGCTGCGAAATGTTGATATGCCAGCCGAGTGTTTGCTTCTCCTCCTCGTCTTTTATGTCTCCCTGCTTTTCGCAGCCGCCTCTTTCCACAGCTCTTTCTTCTTGACCCCGGGGGGGGGGGCGGCAGAGAGTGGTGGTCTCTGCTTTCCTCCAAAGCCACTAATTTGGAGTTGTCGCGTCTTGCGAACTCGGCTCCTCTCCGAGAAGGCGGCTTGGTTAAGCAGCCCCCTTTTAACTGACAAGGGGTTGTCCGCTCTGGACAAGGTTGCCTTTAAAGTTCACTCATTATACAGCTCGCAGCGAGCCTCCCTGTCGGACGGCGATGCTGCTCCACAAAGGATGAAAAGCCCAGCAGTGGCCTTTCTCCGATTGGCTTGGCTAAGCACCACCAGGCAACCAGCCGCCATTTCCTTGATGGGAACTGAGAGAGGGCAGGGGGACAAGAGGTCAACAAAAAGGGCAATGAAGGAATTCTGGAGGGGCCGCCCTCCCCTCTCCCGGCTTTGATAAGGAAGGCGAAACCGGCAAGTGGGGAAGCGAGGAAGACATTTTCCAGCTTGGAAAAATCCCACTGGGTCCAGTTTGTTTAGCAGAGGATGCAGCAATGCATTCTCGGCTGTGTTGTTTATCATACCCTCTCAACATTTCTCCGATGAAAACAACGACATCCTATTTAACAACAACAACAACAACTTTATTAAGTGTTGGTGCTGACCTTTAAAGCCCTAAACTGCCTCGGTCCAGTATACCCGAAGGAGCGTCTCCACCCCCATCGTTCTACCCAGACACTGAGGTCCAGCAGCGAGGGCCTTCTGGCGGTTCCCTCACTGCGAGAAGCCAAATTACAGGGAACGAGGCAGAGGGCCTTCTCGGTAGTGGCACCCTCCCTGTGGAATGCCCTCCCATCAGATGTCAAAGAGAACAACAACTACCAGACTTTTAGAAGACATCTGAAGGCAGCCCTCTTTAGGGAAGCTTTTAATGTTTGATGTATCACAGTATTTTAATATTCTTTTGGAAGCCGCCCAGAGTGGCTGGGGAAACCCAGCCAGATGGGCGGGGTATAAATAATAAATTATTATTATTATTATTATTATTATTATTATTATTAATACAACAACAACAGCAATTTTATTATTGATACCCTGCCCATCTGACTAGCTTGCCCCAGCAACTCTGAGCAGCTTCCAAACATATATAAAATCATAACAAAACATTAAACATTTTAAAACTTCCCTATACAGTGGACGCTCAGGTCGCAAACGTGATCCGTGCAGGTTGCGATTCAGTGCTTCTGCGCATGCGCGGGTTGCGATTTGGTCTTCTGTGCATGCGCAAAGCGCAATTTATCGCTTCTGCGCATGTGCGGCCATCGAAACCCGGAAGTAACCTGGTCGGGTACTTCCGGGTTTCGGCGGGTCCCTAACCCAAAAAAACGCAACCTGAAGCATCTGTAACCCGAGGTATGACTGTACAGGGCTCCCTTCAGACGTCTTCTAAAGGCCCTATAGTTCCTTCTCCTCTTGGCTCAGGAGTCACATAACTCCATACCCTCCAACTTTTCCCCGGTGGAAATAGGGATGTCCAAAGGAAAAGCGGGACATTCTGCGATCAAATCAGAAACTGGGACGGCTTCTGTAAATCTGGGGCTGCCCCTGGAAAATGGGGAGACTTGGGAGGGCCTTGTTTATAAGGACAATCTGGTCCATCATCCTGTTCTTGCAGAGGCTGACCTGATGTTGCAGGAAACCTGCAAACAGGACCTCCCGGTGGTGCAGCGATAAAACTGCTAGCACATTTGCAAAGCTAAGCAGGGTCCGGTATGGTTTCAAATTGGATGGGGAACCATGTGTTGAGATCCCTGCATTGACCCTCTGGGTTGACCCTCGGGGTCCCTTCTACAATTCTATACCTGAGCATAACAAGAGCATTCTCCCCTCCAGGGCTTTCCAGCAACTGGTACTCAGAAGTCTTACTTCCCTATATAGGGAAGTTTTTAATGTTTGATATTTTATTATGATTTTATATTACTTTGAAGCCACTCAGAGTGGTTGGGGCAACCTAGTCAGATGGGCAGGATACAAATAATAAAATTATTATTATTACTACTACCACTATTATTATTATTAATTAGTACTGCCCCCAACTGTGGGCGCAGAGCACAGCCATCACGGCTAGTAGAAAGCCTCCAGCAATTTGTCCAATCCAATTCTAAAAAAGGCGAAAGATTTATACAATCTGAAGAATTCCAATAGAATTCTAAATTCCAATAGAATTCGAAAGCCATCCCAGTTGGTGGCCTTCACTCCTCTTGTGGGAGTGAGTTCCACAGTTTAACAGTACTGTGTGACAAAGTACTGCCTTTTCTCTGCCCCGAATCTTCCAATATTCAGTTTCATTGGCTGTCCACCAGTTCTGGTGTTATGCAAGGGAAAAGAATGGCACTCTGGGGTTTTTCTTGCCCCAGATTATCTAGGCACCTCCATGCTTTCAAACTCCATATATGAGTGCTCCCCTACCTTCGTCTTCCCCAGGAAAAGCCGCTCTTTAACGCTGAATCGGAACAAACAGCCATTGGGCTTTCCGTGGACTGCTGTTTGCTCTGATTCAGTGGTAAAGATTGGGTATTTTGCAGGGGAAGCACAGGGGGGGGGGGGGGAATAGCACTCAGGCACTGAGCTTTACAGCATGGAAACACAGCACAAAATGAAACCTGGATGAGCCCTCAACTAAAGATAGCTTCTTGCAAAATAAGGAGAATCAGAACAAAGGTTTCCATCAAGTCTAGCATTCTGTTACCAACCCTGGTCAGGCAGTTAATAACATTTAGGTCACCACTCTGGAGACTGTAGTAGCTCTGCGAGGGGAACGGGAATTATTCATGTCTCTCCTGCTCCCCACGAGCGGTTTAACGTGCAATCCTTCTTCCCACGCAACTCTGGGAATTGTAGCTCTGCCGTGGGAGCAGGGGAGCCTCCTGACAACTCTCTGCACCCCCACAAACTACAACTCTCATTGGGTGGGGTGAGCCATGACTGTTTAAAGCGGTTTCAGGGCGCTTTCAATGTGCGGTGTGGACTCTACCAAACGAGCTCAGGGCTAGGCTTGGAACGAGACCCGTTCTCACAGGAGTTAGCAAGGTGGAATGGGAGGAGGGGGAAGCTAGGACCCTGGGAAAACTGCACCACTGTGGCAGAGGCAGAGCCTATAAAAGGGGCTGTGCAAGAGGCCGGGGAGAGCAGTGCGCTCAGCTCTCAGGCTCTGCAGGCTGGAACTGGCAGCTCTGAAAGGCAAAGATGGAGCAGCCACTATTGCACTGAGGGCCTCCATGCGGGGCTGATGGTACCATAATATGACTTATTGAAATTAGCACTTCTGAGCGCATAGCACATGATGTCACTGCATGATGTAATCTCAATAACTCTTACGACGAGCCTGCGAGGTAGGCTAAGGGGACGATTCCCCATGTTGCAGGCAGCTGCCCGCCCACCCTGCTGGCTCCCTTGGGTGGTTGCGCTGTTCAGGGCGCTTGGGAGTTGTGGCCCAAAACATCTGGGCAGAATGGGCACCCGGTTGGAGAAGACTGACGGGGTGAATTTGTGGCAGAGGCAAGGTTTGCATCCCAATTGCAAGAACGGCCCATGAGTAGACACTGGGAGAAAGCTGGCAGTGGAAGAAGGGACATCGTTAGCCAGGACAAAACGAGGCTGAATGTCATGGAGAGAAGAAAACATCCTTCCTGGCATTTCACCTCGGCCCTACCATTGGCAGGTGGGACGTTTGTCCGGATCACGAGATCAGCAGTTGTTCGCAGCCAGCTCCTCCGCGGCTTGGCCAGGACAGTTGGGTGGGCAGAGGAAACGCTTAACGGGTACAACCGAGTCTCCAAATTAAGAGCAGAAGCCTGGGGGGAGAGGCAGAACCCCGAAGATGGAGTGGGGGGAGAGAGAGAGAGCTCAGGCAGCGCTGAGATGCTGCATTTGCTGCCCCGACTCTTCCCCGGTGGCTTTGCGGTATAATCTGGGGCTCGTTCCAGCTCCGCCGCAGCTGGAGGCAGCAGGTTTGTCAATGGCATTTGCTGCCGAGCGGCTGACATTGAACACAGCCAGTCAGAACATCTCGCTGGCAGCAGGAGCAGAGGCACCATCAGCAGAGAGCGGGAGGGAGGTGTCGAAGCGAAAGTGTCAGCCAGACAGCTGCTGCCTCCTCCTCCTCCTTTCTTCCTTCTTGGGGGGGTGTTTCCACCCCCCCTGTTTTGTTTGTCAATCAAACAGATTGCTTCTCTCTCTCTCTCTCTTCCTCCCTTGCCTTCCCCTTCTCCTTCCTGCAGGCCAATTGTTTCTGCTCCTGGAAGATAAGGGCTCAACGCTGGCTAGATTTGTATAGCTTAGCTGCATCTTGGAGAGATGTGGAAAAGCAAGGAATTGTGTGTTTTGGTGGCTTCCCTCTGTCTCTCCCCCTCCCGCTTCCCTGCCTTCCTTCGCACGCACCCCCAACCCGTCCCCCTCCTCCTCTTCCCCCTCCTGATCTTTTGCCTTGAGCTACTTTAGCCTCACAGCTCTCTTGCTATTTAATCTCCATCTCTCCCTCTGGGCCCCGGGAGGGCTCTGTCGCATCCTTCTCTTCGCACCAGCTGCCTGGAGAGAGGAGTCCTTCTGACATCCCCTCGGCCCCTTGGTACCTCTTTCCCCCCCACCTCCCTCCCTCTCTTCCCTTTCCTCACTTCTCCTTTCATATTCCAAAGGAACACTTGAAGGCAGAATCGTGAGGCAGGAATGAAAGCAAAGAGGAGGACAGAGCCTGTCTTAGGTACCAGGTTCAATCCGCCCACGTTCCCAGGTAGGGCTGAGGAAAGACCTTGGTCCCTGAGAACCTCTGCCAATCAGTAGACCAGTGGTCCATGTTTGTTATAAGACGGGTTCCTCATGTTCCCACATCTCTGGGGAAGCATCGCAGCTCTGCAGGTTCAATTCTCGGCGTAGGGTTAGGAGAGGCACCCACCCACCCATTCAAAACCCCGGAAGCCATTGCTAGCTAGGGGCTGTTCACAATTCCACTTCGCCTGCCGCTTTCCCATGGGGAAACCTGCTCCCAATGCTGAAACGTCAGTTGGGTTTGCTGGGGGTTGATTTCTGATCCAGTTTGAAGGTAAAAAGCAGGGGCAAATGGAAAATCACTCGGACCAGCGCCCCAAAAGCATGAGACAAGCAGAAAGCTTCTCAGACCTGTGTTTTTAGGCACTGGGCAACCAGAATAGTGGGTGGGTCCTTAGTGTGAACACTACTGTATGCTTGTGAAACACGGACCACTTATAAACACCATCTCCAACTCCTCGAAAGATTCCATCAACGGTGTCGCCGAAAAATTCTACACATCACTTGGGAAGACAGGTGAGCTACTGCAAAGCAGAGATCGCCAGTGTCGAAGCAATGATTCTTCAACATCAACTTCGTTGGACTGGTCATGTTGTGCAGATGCCTGATGTTCATCTTCCAAAGCAACTACTCTATTCCAAACTTAAAAATGGAAAGCGTAATGCTGGTGGTCATCAAAAGAGGTTTAAAGACTCTCTCAAGGCAAATCTAAAAATTGTAGTATAAACACCCACAACTAGGAAACACTGGCCTGTGAGCGCTCCAGTTGGAGAACAGCCTTTACCAAAGGAGTCATGGGCTTTGAAGACGCTCGAACTCAGGATGCAAGGGAGAAACGTGCTAAGAGGAAGGCATGCTTGACAGACCCTCACCATGATCAACTCCCAACTGGAAACCTCTGTCCCCACTGTGGAAGGACATGTGGATCCAGAATTGGCCTCCACAGTCACTTATGGATTCATTGTTAAAACCGTGCTTATGGAAAACAATCTTACTTGGCTATGAGGGATCGCCAAAGAAGATGTCTGAGCTAGATGAAGCAGCAGCCTGGCTCAGGGCAACGCAGTTCCGTACGCTCAAATACCAAATCCAAGAGCACCAACCAGACTCCAATGTGTGCATCTCTTTGCCACTCTGCTCATGGTAACTGGCTGCCCTTGCCCCCATCCACCATACCTTCAGGAGGGCCCATAACTCGGTGGAAGGGGCACATCCTTGCCATGCTAAAATTCTCAGGGTCAATGCTGGCATTCCCAGTTGGAAGGGTCAAGGTAGCAGGTCGTGGGAAAGACTTCCTAGAATGAGGACTGTAGAGCTGGAAAGTCTAGAGGGACAAATGCAACACAACTTCCTAAGTTATCAAAGACTATTCCAGGAAGCCCTAACCATGACCAAGGTGGCAACTCACATGAGCGTGGCACCTTGAGACCCTTTCCCCCCAGCCCAGTTTGCCATGAGCCCCATGGAAACATCCTGGCAGGAGGGGAAGGCCAGAGGGGAAGGAGGGGTGGAAAAAGATTGGGGAACTGGGAGGAGCCCAACCCAGGGGAGGAGACCCGGAGGAATGGGATGGGATGAGGACCTCATCGCACTAGAACTCCTGGAAGCTGAATGTTGGAAGATTCAGGACAGGTAAAAGGAAGCAGCCTGTTCCCAAAATGCCGAGTGAAACTTTGGAACTCACTGCACCAGGAGGCAATGATGCCCACTGCCTTGGACTGGCGGGACGCAGAGGAATGGGGGGAGGAAGCAGCTGGGGAACTACCACCACCCCAAGGGGAAAAGACTCAGAGCCCGGGGAGTGGTGGTGGGACAACGATGAGAGGTCAGAGAGAGGAGAGGGAGAAGAAGAGGTGTTGGAAGATGAAGGGGTAACAAGGCTTTTATGCAATCCTACTGGGAGTAGATGGGACGCGGGTGGCACTGTGGGGAAAACCTCAGTGCCTAGGACTTGCCGATTGCATGGTTGGCGGTTCGAATCCCCGCGGCGGGGTGAGCTCCCGTCGTTCGATCCCAGCTCCTGCCCACCTAGCAGTTCGAAAGCACTCTTAAGTGCAAGTAGATAAATAGGGACCGCTTTATAGTGGGAAGGTAAACGGCGTTTCCGTGTGCGGCTCTGGCTTGCCAGCTGCAGCTTCGTCATGCTGGCCAAGTGACCCGGAAGTGTCTTCGGACGGTGCTGGCTCACGGCCTCTAGAGCGAGATGAGCACGCAACCCTAGAGTCGGACACGACTGGCCCGTACGGGCAGGGGTACCTTTACCTTTTTACTGGGAGTAGGGGCTTGAACCTGCAACTTTCCACATGCAACGCAGCTGCTCTCACACTGAAGGCCCAAGAACCAATGGGATTTCTCCTCTGACAGAAAGATCCTTCCTGCGGACTGGCTGGGTTTTGCATTAATTCTCCAGCCCTCGGGAGCAGAGGAAAAGCAGCTCTCTCCTTTAACTCTGGAGCATGGCACCAAGTTAGGCACTGGCTCCTGTATGAAGGGCAAGATCCAGTCAATTAATTTTGCTCGGGGTGTGTGGGGAGAGCGAAAGCAGGGGAGAAAGTCTGTCTTTATTGCCCTTTCATGCCTCCGGTATAGATTTTCCCTGCTCGTCTCAAAGGGAGAATAAAACCCGGCTTGGCCTTTTTACTTTTACTTTTCAAAAGCCTCCCCTTCGCCCCAGTCCGTCTGATTTTCTGCAATCTGCTGTGTTTTGCTGTGCAGAGATGTGCGGGTTTTTGGTTTTTTTTAAAGAAGGACACAGGTGTCATAAAGGCTCTGGGAACGGCTTCTGCTCTGAGCAAGAGCTGTGAGAGCCCCAGCCTTGGAGACGAACACCTGAAATGGGTGCAGTCAAGGTCACAGACGCCGGCCTATTTGGCAAAGTGGCGCAAACCAAAGAGGCCTCTGCGCCCGACAAAAGCAATGTCTCCCGGCAGAAAACAACCCAGGCCGCCCGACTGAAAGCCGTTTCGTGACGGTGGTGGCTGCTAACGTGGGTCGGCCCGGGCTGCGTGGACTACAACTCCCAGCAGGCCATGTGCCATCTTGATTTGAGCAGCTTCAGCAGCTGCCGAAATCAAGATGGCACATGGCCTGCTGGGACTTGCAGTCTCCGAGAGTCGGGGCCTACTCACCTCGAGACGGGTCCGCTTCCGTGCAAACAAAATGGCTGACTGGCAGGGTCCGATTGGGGCCTTAAACTTAGCCGGTCGGCTTGTTTCGACACGGACAAAAGCAATTAAAAAAAGAGATTCGCCGGTATTGTTTCAGCTGGCATTGATTTTCACCAGGAGATATCTGGAGAACGGCTTAAACAAAAAAGGATGCTGAAGGAGTCATACCACCTAACATCTGAAAGCTGAAAAACAGACACACTCGCTTGGCTTGAGTGTTTTTTCAACTGTGTTCCAGGGACCTTGGGATTCCTTGAAATCTGCTCCTCCAGAGCAAGGTCAACAACAGCAGGCTCGCTTCCGTCGCAGGTAGCCAGTCCACGGCTATTGATCCACCGCTGGAATGGAGGAGGTGCATGCCAGGGTGCACTCTCGAGGCCAGACAGCACGTGACATTAATTGCATGGAAGCAATTAGCATAGACATTAAAAGAAAAATAGCCACCAGAGAGACTTGTTAGGACGGAGGGGTGGCGCTGATTCTTTGCCCCCGGGATATGGCTCTATTAAAACATCCACTGCGCCACCCACACAATAGCTCCCTCCAGACCTATGTCACGTTTGAATCTTCTGCAAGCCACCTTGGAGATCACTGGATCGAAAGGCGGAGTATAGATCTCCCAAGCACATAAATGCAGCTTAAAAAGCATGAAGTGGGAGGCATGAGAGGGAGACGTCTCCTCAGCAGAGATGTCGATGTGGTTTTGAGTCCATTTATTATATTTCTTTGCCGCTTTCCCTTCAAATGAATCGCAAAGCAGCTTTCAAACAATAGAGCCATCACAAATATAGAAGCATACGTAGGATGATGAACAAACCATCAGTAAAGCGATCACAAACATTGGAAGGGATTTGCCAAAGGTATAGAGTCTGAAAATCGCTGCAGTAGGAGAACAAGGAATTTCACCATTAGACGTGGATCTCAATTAGCAAAATACAGAATTCAGGTTGAGTATCCCTGCTTTGCTGAATCCTGCTGAATCTGGCAGTTGTAACATAGTCAGCTTAAAAAAAGAGAAAAATCTGTTGAAAACAACCACAGCAGGCTAGGAAATTTTCATTGTTGTCATGTTGAGAGGCATTGGATATTCTCACAAAAATCTGCATTTTTGTATATTATTATTATTTAGCAGCATTTTCACAGTCTTATTCCTATCCATCTACATGTCCCCAGTGTTTTCTTTAGCCAGTCCTTGCCATCTCAAGTCCTACAATACAGGGTGCAAACGAGAACAAAAGATACGCATAGGTGAACAGTAAAACGGCAGTGCAACTTCTATACTGCAAAACCCATCATGCACCACGACAGCCAGCTAGAAAGCATAACAAGGACGACTGCGCTTAGTAAGGCTACAAACCCTATGATGCACCAACCTGCAAGTGAAAGAACATGCAGAGAAACATCCAGCGCCTTCAGTTAACGTGAATAGCTGAAAACAAGGTAAAACCAGACACCCTGCGGGAACCAGCCGAACGGAAATCTGCACAAGTCATCAACTTATAAAACATGGGAGAAACAGGCACACAGACATAACCAGCAGGAATTAAAATTGGGCGAGAGATTTTCTGCAGCCATCAACTGCCTTTCTACCTCCACCACCAGCTACCCTCCCCGGCAAGAGTTTGCCAAGCGGACGCCATGACTCTCAAAGCAATTAAACCAGTTATGTAATCAACAAAGACCACCAAGCAAAGACCCTTAGGCAGGTACCTTGGCATTGTTGGCTGCTACACATGGATGGCCCTTCTGTAAAACTCAGGCTGAAGACATCAATGTGAGCTCAATAGGATAGGGGGAAGTAGGATGTAAGAAAACGAAGGAATGCTTAGAAATGCAAAATGGCAACTCTAGAATGGGAGCTCTTGAGGTCTGGCAAGACGTGGATATAATCAGATAGGATCTAAGTGCTTGCTATCTTGAGAGAAGACACTCATGTCTGCAAAGAACCTTAGTAGGGCATTAATAAAGGTCCAGTGCTGAGGGCCTTCTGGCCCTCACTGCGAGAAGCCAAGTTACAGGGAACAAGGCAGAGGGCCTTCTCGGTAGTGGCACCCGCCCTGTGGAATGCCCTCCCACCAGATGTCAAAGAGAACAACAACTACCAGACTTTTAGAAGACATCTGAAGGCAGCCCTGTTTAGGGAAGCTTTTAATGTTTATTGGATTATTGTGTTTTAATATACTGTTGGAAGCCCCCAAGATTGGCTGGGGAAGCCCAGCCAGATGGGCGGGGTATAAAAAATAATAATAATAATAATAATAATAATAATTACTATTGGAGGCCGGACATCTGCAGGCACGCTTCCCACCAAGCATGGAAAGGAATAGCCAACATGGTAGCCTTGGGATGTTGCTGGATTCAAACTCCCAACATGGCCAAGGGATCATGAGTGATGGGAGCTGGGAGTTCAACAAAATCTGGAGGAAGACACTAGGCTGCGGAAGGCTGATCAGTGGAGGCTGGTCTATGGGGACAAAGACAGGCCTGCCCCTCCAATCTCAGTCTGGCCTTCCGCCACCTTCCTGCTTTCTGAATTGCATCCAGTCTAGGGGGTAGCCATAATAATAATAATAATAATAATAATAATAATAATAATAATAATAATAATTTATTATTTGTACCCCGCCCATCTGGCTGGGTTTCCCCAGCCACTGTGGGCGGCTTCCAACAAAGATGAAAAATACACTAAAATGTCACATATTAAAAACTTCCCTGAACAGGGCTGCCTTCAGATGTCTTCTGAATGTCAGGTAGTTGTTTATCGCTTTGACATCTGATGGGAGGGCGTTCCACAGGGCGGGCGCCACTACTGAGAAGGCCCTCTGCCTGGTTCCCTGTAACCTGGCCTCTCGCAGTGAGGGAACCGCCAGAAGGCCCTTGGAGCTGGACCTCAGCTTCCCCTTATTTCCTTGTTCTGGCATTGCCCCTTGCAGAACTCAGCAGCAAGCAGGAAGGGGGCCAAGCTAGAATCAGTGGGCTCCAGAGCTCTGAATGGCATGGGCTCCACCAGTCCTAGAATCAGAGTTGGGAGAGAAGCATGAGGGTCATCTGGCCCAACCCACTGCAATGCAGGAATCTTTTGCCCAACGAGATTAAGAGTGGTCACCACCAAGGCTGGTGCGTGTCTCCAGGAGGATGGAGGATCCGAAACACTTTTACATCACCTAGTAGGATTTTTATTTCCTAGGCTAGTTTGGGCTTAAGTTGCTCAGTATTCACCATCCACGCCAGCTCAGGTAAGGCAAGTGTCTTAATTTATATTGGCGCATCATTTCTGTCTCTTATTCTATACAGTGGTACCTCGGGTTACATACGCTTCAGGTTACAGACTCCGCTAACCCAGAAATAGTACCTCGGGTTAAGAACTTTGCTTCAGGATGAGAACAGAAATTGCGCGGCGGTAGCGGGAGGCCCCATTAGCTAAAGTGGTACCTCAGGTTAAGAACAGTTTCAGGTTAAGAACAGACCTCCAAAATGAATTAAGTTCTTAACCCGAGGTACCAGTGTACCTTGCTTTTCAAACAGCTTAGTTCTCGAACATTTTGGCTCTGAACAATGCAAACCCAGAAGTGACTGTTCCGGTTGGCGAACGTGCTTCGGATCCCGAATGTCTGACAGGGCTTCCGATTGGCTGCAGGAGCTTCCTGCAGCCAATCAGAAGCCACACATTGGCTTCGGACATTTTGGAAGGCGAACGGACTTCCAGAAGGGATTCCGTTTGACTTCCAAGGTACGACTGTGTATTGTTTGTTTGATTTGCATATGGCCTGATGAAATACCCTGCTGCTGCCCTTTTCGGCGATTAGTTTTTATTTTATTTTGAAGCAACCGTATATTGAACCAGATCTTTCTTCCGCCAAGCCCAGAATTCCCTGCTCTTAATTGGCAATGGCTTTCAGGGACTTGTGAGCAGCCTTTCCTAGCCCTGGATCCTTTTAATTACAGGTGCTCAGGGCTGAATCTGGGACCCTCTGTATGGTAAGCATGGATGATGACAACCGAGCGATGGTCCGTCGTCTTATTGCTTTTCAATGGCAGCATCAGCGATACTATTGTGCGTTGCCTAGACAGCGCTAAAAGCCTGCCCGCTCTCCACCTCGCCACCTTTTGCGACACAGCCTGGCACTTCTAGGTCTCTTCCGGAGCAAGATCAGACTGCTCCGCTGTGCCCTGCTGAGAGAACCCGATGCCTTGCTGCTTGCATGCTGGGTGCGCAGCGCCTGCAGAGAGAGGGAGAATGTCTGGTGAGATCCTGTCTCTCCGCTGGTGCAGCCTGTGCAAGGGAGGACGAGGGCAGCGAGCGGCAGACAGAAGAGACCTGGAATGAACAGCGCCATCGGAGGCCATGCGGCCTGCATAGCTGCAGACATCTTGCCTTACGCATTTCTTTCAAAAGAAGGAATATACTGTGGTACATGACACCAGTCAAGCTAGCAAAAATCTATCATTTGCCCGATAATAAATGCTGGAAATGTAAAGAAACTGAAGGCACATTCTTTCACCTTTGGTGGACATGCCCAAGGATTAAGACCTTCTGGGAAATGATCTATAATGAAATGAAAAAGGTGTTTCAATATACTTTCCCGAAGAAACCAGAGGCCTTTCTCCTGGGCATGGTCGGCCAATTGGTGCCAAAGAAGGATAGAACTTTCTTTATGTACGCCACAACAGCAGCAAGAATACTTATCGCAAAGTATTAGAAGACACAAGATCTACCCACTCTGGAAGAATGGCAGATGAAGGTGATGGACTACATGGAATTGGTGGAAATGACCGGCAGAATCCGAGACCAGGGAGAAGAGCTGGTGGAGGAAGATTGGAAGAAATTTAAAGACTATTTACAGAAATATTATAAAATTAATGAATGTTAGAATGATGTTGGATTGAGGTTAAAGGGTTATTAGTAATAATGTGGTGAAGGAATATGGAAAAATGGATGGTTAAAAGATGAAAAACTAAAGGTATAATATACTAAGATAAAGATAAGGATAAGGTAGAGGGAAGGGATTTGCTGATTAAATAATTGAACTGGAATACAGAGAGGGGAGGTGTGGGGAAGTCCGGGAAACAAGCAAATGCAAGAAATATTATGAAAATTGAATTGTTTTTACTTTTTTGTATTTTTCTTTTTCTTCTTTTATGTGAAAATCTTAATAAAAATATTATTAAAAAAAAACAAAAGAAGGAATATACTGCATACTCTAGTTATCTCTCGCTTGGACTACTGCAAAGTGCTCTACCTTTGAAGGTGACTCAGAAACTACAACTAATCCAGAATCCGGCAGCTAGACTGGTGGCTGGGAGCGGCCGCCGAGACCACATAACACCGGTCTTGAAAGACCTGCACTGGATCCCAGTATGCTTCCAAGCACAATTCAAAGTGTTGGTGTTGACCTTTAAAGCCCTAAACAGCCTCGGTCCAGTAGACCTGAAGGAGCGTCTCCACCCCCATCGTTCTGCCCGGACACTGAGGTCCAGTACTGAAGGCCTTCTGGCGGTTCCCTCACTGCGAGAAGCCAAGTTACAGGGAACCAGACAGAGGGCTTTCTTGGTAGTGGCACCTTCCCTGTGAAACGCCCTCCCATCAGATGTCAAAGAGAACAACAACTACCAGACTTTTAGAAAACATCTGAAGGCAGCCCAGTTTAGGGAAGCTTTTAATGTTTAATAGACTATTGTATTTTAATATTCTATTGGAAGCCACCCAGAGTGGCTAGAGAAACCCAGCCGGATGGGTGGGGTATAAATAAATTATCATCATCATCATCATTGCAAATGATAACAAAAACAAAAACAAAGCCTCAAAAGAGGTTTACTGGAAAAAATTAAGCAGTAAGGCTACCGGGAAAAACAGTTCATAGAATTGTAGAATTGGAAGGGACCCCCAAATGTCATCTATTCCAACCCCCTGCAATGCAGGAGTCTCAACTAAAGCATCCATGACAGACGGCCACCCAACCTCTGCTTGGAAACCTCCAAAGAAGGAGAATCCACAACCTCCCAAGGGAGACCGTTCTACGGTCGAACAGCTCTGTCAGAAAGTTTTTAAGCAACTTTTGAAAAGCATTCAGAATCAGTGATAAGCTAAACACAGATCCGAGCACAGGTCAGTGTTCTAGATATCTGGGTAAAGGTAAAGGTACCCCTGACCGTTAGGTCCAATCGTGGACGACTCTGGGGTTGTGCGCTCATCCCGCTCTATAGGCCGAGGGAGCCGACGTTTGTCTGCACACAGTTTTCCCGGGTCATGTGCCCAGCATGACTAAGCCGCTTCTGGAGAACCAGAGCAGCGCACGGAAACGCCATTTAGGTTTGTCTAAAGAAAAATGTTTTCAGCAGGCAGTGAAGACGCTTGACTTATATCAAGAGCCAGGGTGTAGGCCACAGTGTAGGCAGACCTAGAACAAAGAAGCTGCCCTATACTATTAAACTATTTGTTCATCTTGCCCTGTAAGGAAAAGGTAAAGAACCCCTGGTCCAGTCAAGGCGACTATGGGGTTGTGGTGCTCATTCCGCTTTCAGGCCGAGGGAGCCGGCATTTGTCCACAGACAGCTTTCCAGGTCATGTGGCCAGCATGACTAAACTGCTTCTGGCATAATGGGACACTGTGACAGAAACCAGAGCAGTGCACGTAAACGCTGTTTACCTTCCCACCACAGTGGTACCTATTTATCTACTTGCTTTCGAACTACTAGGTTGGCAGGAGCTGGGACAGAGCAATGGGAACTCACCACCGTCATAGGGATTCGAACCGCCGACCTTCTGAACGGCAAGCCCAAGAGGCATGGTGGTTTAGACCACAGCACCACTGACGTCTATCCCTGTACCGCCTACCCTGACTGGCAGCATCTTCCCAGCGTCTTAGGCAGCGTAGGGTCTTCCCTGCTGTTTGACCCCTTGCAAAACATAGGCTCAGAACTGACCTACAGTCCCCCCTTAAGGAAGGCGACTAGGTGAAAACATGCTTTGGGGAAGTTGATTAAGTGGGTGTTGCTAGAGGGTACGTCCATGGGCCCTAGAATTTGTGTGTGTGTGTGTGTGTGTGTGTGTGCCCCAAATGTTTCTTGATGTGCAATGAATTCAGAGGAAACCGAATAGCAAGGATGATCTCAGTTTCTGGGTAGAATATTAAGTTGGGGAAATAAATTAATTTAAGAGGACTTTATCTAGAGATGATTTGGGCTTAATGAATGGGACTAATTGAAAAGGAATTGAATTGATTTGGAGCAGGATCTGTTGGGAAATTAATTGGGGACAAATGAATTGAGTAGGAACTGATTTGGGATGATTTGGGGGTGGGGGGCAGATTAATTGTGCTTATCTGGGGCGATACGGATAGGAAATTAGCAGGCTCGCCTTGTGCCGCCATTCAAATTCTAAACCTGCATCTGTACATAGAAAATGGGATGCAAATTTTTGTCCCCTTGGCCCATGCCCGGTATCTTTCGACGCCCCTGGTGATTTGGAACGGAGAAATGGCAGGTGGGGAAGGGTTAAGCACAGGCACTCCTACACAACTGCTTCTCGCTTCAAATTCCACCTCCCCACGTGGCTTTGCACTTTTAGAATAAACACCGGAATCCAGCTGCTCACTGCGACACATTAAGTATCCCCTGGCTTAGCAATTCCAAGTTCAGGACTGCATTCCCAACTTTTCCCAAGAGAAAACAGGGATACCATTGTAGCGTCACTGCTCTCATGCCCAGGGCCTCTCCGCTGTGCTTTCCCAAAGGCTCTCCTCCAACCACGGCAGGCTGCATTCATGGACTCTGATCTGCAGTAACACTGTCCTGCGCCGATTTTCAAAGCGGCTCCTCTTTCTTTGGGTCAAAAGGTACGCCAAGAAGTGAACGTTCTTGTCCCGTGCTTCGTTATCAGCAGATTGAAATCGACCTCCCCAGCTGAGGGGTGAGAAATGACAGGCTGTGTACAGCACATTGCTCCTTGGGGTTCGCGCGCATGAATTTATGCACACGTCCACTAGAGGGGAGCTGAAGCCTCTCCACACTCGCGGGTGCTGCTGCCGGCGCCGGGATGGCAAACCTGGGGCACCCCAGACTCCAGCTCCCATCTGCCCCAGCCAGCAATGACAACGGTCAGGAATAGGACTTAGAATCAGAGAATTGCAGAGTTGGAAGAGATTCTGAGGGTCATCTAGTCCAACCCCCAGGAATATGCCACTATCCCATTCAGGGATCGAACCTGCAACCCTGGCATTATCAACACCACGCTCTGACCAACTGAGCTATCCAGGGAGCTTTCGCCTAGCAAAAACTTTGAGAACCTAAAGAAGAAAAGTCACGTGATCCAGGGACTGCCTGCATATATATTGGAATATTCCTGCCGCATTTTCTTAATGGCGCCTTCTCTTGCCCAGGCTGCACAGAAAAAGCATTTTGGTTCTTGAAATTTGTTCCGATTGTGCAGATAAAATATAACTGATAGAATCCTACAGTAGGGTTACCAGATGTCCCCGGTTCCCGGGGACAGTCCCCGGATTTGCAAATCTGTCCCCGGACAAATGCTGTCCCCGGAATGTCCCCAGATTTGCAAATCTGTTCCCGGGAAACACGGCAGTGGCAGCCCCAGCAGCCCAGAGCCAGCCTGGTAGTGCAGTTGGCTCTGGCTGGCTTCAGGAGCTGCTCACTGCCATGGCACCAGCCATTTTTCCTCGCCGGAAATCCCCATATGATGTGTCTTGTGCACAACAGATCATATGGGGACTTCCGGCAAGGAAAAATAGCAGGCAACATGGCAGTGAACAGCTCCTGAAGCCAGCCAGAGCCGAATGCGCTACTAGGCTGGCTCTGGGCTGCTGACTGCCGCTGCCGCCACCACTGCCGAAGGGGAACCGGGGACATTCAGCAGTACAGATCTCCTGCCCCCTGCCCCCTTTGTTTTGACCAATCAGGGGAGGCTCAGGAGTTACGGACGGGCGGCCATTGCCCAGTTTCTTAAAAACTGCACATTTATGTTTCACAGGGTGCGAAAGAAGGGCTTTGCACTTTGCCTGGCAGAGAAACTGTGCGCCTAGTCACGGACAGGCGGCGCACTGTTGCCCAGTTTTTAAAAAACTGCACATTTATGTTTCACAGGGTGCGAAAGAAGGGCTTTGCACCTTGCCTGGCAGAGAAACTGTGCGCCTAGTCATGGACGGGCGGCGCGCTGTTGCCCAGTTTTTAAAAAACTGCACATTTATGTTTCACAGGGTGCGAAAGAAGGGCTTTGCACCTTGCCTGGCAGAGAAACTGTGCGCCTAGTCACGGACGGGCGGCGCGCTGTTGCCCAGTTTTTAAAAAACTGCACATTTATGTTTCACAGGGTGCGAAAGAAGGGCTTTGCACCTTGCCTGGCAGAGAAACTGTGCGCCTAGTCACGGACGGGCGGCGCGCTGTTGCCCAGTTTTTTTAAAAACTGCGCATTTATGTTTCACAGGGTGCAAAAAAGGGCTTTGCACCTTTATACAATATGCATGTGTGCTTGGGCCCAGGGTCTTTTGCCTCACCATCCCCACTGCTGACTCCCTCTTGCTACTCAGCTTCAAAAAAATATTTTTTTTTAATCCCCAGATTCATTGAAAAAAATCTGGTAACCATATTCTATAGGATGGTGTGTTAGTGCGTGTCCAGATGGTGGAAGTGTCAGGAGTCATCCAGGAATCTTCACCCGGTCACAAGTGGTCGAAATCCAGGTGAAAAACGCGCCTGGCACCTGGCCAATTTCGAACACTGCACCCCAGCAGGCCAATGTTCAGGGACGGTGGGAATTGCAGCCTAACCACTTGCACAGGGCAACAAGCTTCCTACCCCTGGTGTAGCGAGATGGCTTTAAATAAGAACCAGCCAGTTACATGGAAAAGTCTATGTCGTGCCTATTTGTCCGGCTAATTAAGGAACCTCCAGGTCCAGAAGCCATATACCTGAGAGTAACAGATACAGGGGAACAGGCTCACTTGTAGGGCTCACCTGCAGGTTCAGGTGGACCTTGACCCAAAGCAGCCCTGACTCGAGGCCAGTGGGTGTGGACCGTGTTTACCTGTGCTCACTGAACGGTAGACGTATTTCCTACGCAAGAAGCATGGCCAGGTCAAATGCAACTTTTAAAACCAGCACGTAGATTTGTCGCAATGCCCTTATGCGCAGGAATTGCATACACACAGCCAATATATTTGCAGTTCATGCACACCCACACTGAAGGGTACGCATATGCAGTTATGACACATGGGCTTTTCACGAAGGGAAGATGCACAGCGGCCCACAGGGCTGAAGCAACTACACTTTGCACATGCTCAGAAGACACAGGGCGGTTTATCACCAGAGCCACAAAAGGCAGTTGTATGCTAAGCTATGTGAGTTGGGGCATCCCCTCTTCAAAAATCTCTTTTCCCAGTTATATTTTGTTAAATTTTCAAAGTTTCACGTATACACTCCAATGCATAACATTTCTTCTTTTGTTTTGCCAACTTCCCACCCCGTTTCCCAGTGTTTTTATTTCTCTCCCTTTGTCGCACCTATCTTCTATCTCTTATACCGTGACAAAAATACAATAATCTCTCATTCCTTCTGTTGCTCTGAGTTCAAATCCTGCTCATGAGCTCATCGTACCATCCCCTCTTCAAAAATCTTGCCTCCTCTGAGAACTCAGGGAAGCCTTAGGCGACATTCCCACCCTCATCTGCCATGGGAGGATAATCTGGTCTACCTAACAGGACTGTTGTGAGTGCTTACTAAGATAATGGGAACCTATTTTGAGCTTCTTCCCTAAACACTATATGCATGTTAAATTTTATTTTTTTAAAATTATGGCATTAACCTTTTTTTTTGCTAAACCATCCAGAGAGCTTTTGTTAGCTGGTGGTACAGAAATACTGAAAAATAAAACACATAAGATGCGCTATCTTTATCATCGCCATTTCCTCGCTTGCCGCGACGATGATGGATGTTTATAAATCGCTGAGCCTCACCACAATGCCATCGCACTAGGCAGCAACGTTAAAAACAGTCCCTGAAATTAAAATTTAAAAGAAAACAAAACCAAACGCTGCCTGCGAGCAAACTCATCCTTCTGGGAAAGGGGAATAAATAAATAAACAAAAGCTTTCAGCATCAGAAGAAACGTCTGCAAAAACGAAGCAGCCTGCTTAGCGGGGCACTGTGCTCCCCAGACCACAACACCGCTGACGCCATCCGCCCCCATTCTGGGGCCGAGCAACGGATTCGGAAAACACCTTCCGGGGCCCAGGCCAAGCTGTGGGGCGCCCTTCCGATTTCTCCGCCTGCACCGTTGCAAGGAAGCCTGCAAAGCCTCTTTCAAAACAAGGCTCTCCAGCTGCAGGCCTAAACCCGCAAGCCCGAAATCACATCTCGCCTGTCATTCCGAGAGGCCCCTCTTCTTCCTAGGCCCCCTGAGCGGGTTTCTGGGGAGGGGGGTTGCAACTGGGAAAGCAAGCTTCCTTTCCAGCCCCCTCTTGCTCACAAAGCCCTGCCTGAGAAACTGAATACCCTTCCCACCCGACCCCCATCGCTCCCTGGACTGTGGTGGTGAGCTGGTCAGCCAAGGGCGAGGGAGACAAGGCCTCTGTGGGCACCCACCTGCCCCCTCTGCAAGGTTGGCATTTCGGCTAGGACCCCAGCCGGTGCCAAGGGTGCCAGCCACGTCCCCCATGGCACCGGCTGGCTCCTGGGTGCCAGGACTCTTCTGCCCCAAAGGCCTTGGCACCCCACGCAAACACACAAAGCCAAGAAACAAGCTGCTGTCTGGTCTCCCCTTCCTTTCCTTTCTTCCTCTCCCTCGCCACTTGGAGGTTTTCTCCCTTCTGCAAAAACAGCTTTTTCTCTTCCTGGAGGCAAAGCAAAACAAAGACGCACACTCACCAAGCCTCTGTTGGCTGCTGCTAGGCCCAGCCCCAGAGGATATTTTCGTTTTTCTGCATTCCTTTTCTACCCTCTCTCCAGCGGCTGATCTCTGGGGAAGGGTCCTCTTTCAGCTTGGGACCCCCAGAGGACAGGCCTGGCAAGCGAAAGGTCCCGGGTTCAAGCCTTGGCGAAAGGGCATGGCAATGGGGAAGCCCCTGCCAGTGTCAACAAAGCTAAGGGAGTCAGTGTGGGGCAGATTCCTGGGCTCTTTAGTGCACGACTCGAGGAGGGTATCCCGGACTCTGTGAGTCCTACTCAAGCGTAATTCAAACAGGGCACGTACCACCAAGAATAATCCCACCATATGTTACAGCACCCCCACCCCCGAGACCACCTAGGTTGCAGCCCACCACCGTAGCGCAAAAGAGGTGTGGTTATTTGATTTCCGTCCTTACCCACGCCAATTGGCCCTACCCTGGATCCCGAACGGATCTTTCACTTGGGTACTTTGGGGGCTGGGGGAATGCGAGAGATCAAGCCAAGGCACCCATCCTCCCCGCATCCCTCTCTCCATCCCGCTCCGTGTACGCATTCCCACGACCGCCTCGTTCCCTTCCGCGTCCATCGTTCCAGCGCCGCCGCTCCCCAACCTCCCCGATCCCCGCGATCCGTAACGCGCAAACGCCGCTCCCCGCGCAAGCAAGAATGCGAAAAATGCGCGCGCGCGTGGATGGCTCTGCGGGTCTGTGCGCGCGGCTCTGCGCCTCCTGACCCCGGAAGGCTGGTTTTCCCCCTCCCTCGCACCGCGCGATCCTCCCAACGCGCGCAGCAAACGGGTCCGGGAGGACCAGACGTGGGTCGCGGGCACCGCGGCTCTTACCTCGCGTCGCCTTCCCCGCCGCCCTCAGTGCGCGCAGGGAGCCGCCTGCTGCTGCTGTTGCCGCCGCCGCCGCCGATCGCCGGGGAAATCCGTGCCGGAGCCAGCCATCCTCCGAGGCGGATCCCGTCCGCTGCGCGCTGCCCGCGATCCGGAGGCTCGGGAGCGCAGGAGAAATCGGGGAGCAAGGGGGAAGGCTGCAAGGTTGGGGATGGGGCGCGAGGGGGTTTTGCGGGGTGCGGGGGTAAGGGTCGTGTGAACGGGGAAGGCGAGCCCGGTGCAGCCCCGTCAGCTCGCCAGCTTAAGCGCAGCAGCGGCGGCTGCGCCCCGGGGCCGGGCCCTGATCCTCGGCGGCTCTGTCTGCTGCTGCTGCTTCTTCAGCAGAGCCCGTCCTTGCCATAGCGCGGCGGGGAAGTGAAATCCCACACTGCACAGGAAGAGACCGAGGGAGAAAGAGGGAGGGAGGGAGATGGCGGGGGGGAGGGGGGAGAGAAGAAAGTTCAGAGGCAGAACTGGATGCTGTCGGAAACGCACGCTCCGATTTCCCCCCGGGGTGGGGGTGGGGGGCTGGTGGGGGTGGCGTGGAGAGCCAGGTGGCCTTGCCAAGGGCAACAGTGCCACCTGCTGGGGGGCTCGCGGCGCTTCTTTACTCCCCGCCCCCTAAGTGTGGGGGCAGGGAAAGGCTGCTCAGACTCCCCTCCGAGGAAAGGTTGCGGCGTTTTCTAGTTCCGGGCAGGTTCCAAGCCTGATGAGGAGCGGTTGAAGGAGCCGGGTATGTTTAGTTAGCCTGGGAAAGAGGAGATATGAGAGCCACATGGGCCTAGCCAGGATTTTTGTTTGGGGGGGGGGCAGAACCTCAGTTAGTTAAATATTTTTATTTATCCCCTTTTTATTTCCCCCCTTTGGCTATACCCACTGAGAGCCGCCTTCAGATATCTCAAGGTCTGTCACGTGGAAGAGGGAGCAAGCTTGTTTTCTCCTGCTCCGGAGGGTAGGACTCGAACCCATGGCTTCCACTTACAACTAAGGAGATTCTGATGCCACATCAGGAAGAACTTTATGGCAGGAAGAGCTGCTCGACTGTGGGACAGACTCCTACGAGAGCACATGGACTCTCCTTCCTTGGAGGCTTTTAAGCCGAGGCTGGATGGCCACCTGCCACGGAGGCTTCAGCTGAGATTCCTGCATTGTGGGGGTTGGACTAGATGACCCTCAGGGTCCCTCCCAGCCTTACAATTCTATGAGGAGGAGGGCAACCAAAATGGTCAAAGGCCTGGAAACGATGCCTTATGAGGAATGGCTAAGGGAGCTGGGCATGTTTAGCCTGGAGAAGAGGAGGTTAAGGGGTGATATGATAGCCATGTTCAAATATATAAAAGGATGTCATATGGAGGAGGGAGAAAGCTTGTTTTCTGCTGCTCCAGAGAAGCGGACACGGAGCAATGGATCCAAACTACAAGAAAGAAGATTCCACCTAAACATTAGGAAGAACTTCCTGACAGTAAGAGCTGTTTGACAGTGGAATTTGCTGCCAAGGAGTGTGGTGGAGTCTCCTTCTTTGGCGGTCTTTAAGCAGAGGCTTGACAACCATATGTCAGGAGTGCTCTGATGGTGTTTCCTGCTTGGCAGGGGGTTGGACTCGATGGCCCTTGTGGTCTCTTCCAACTCTATGATTCTATGATTCTATGATTCTCTCCTCAAACGTTTCAGACCAAGCACCCGCTTTTAACCCAAACATGCATTTGGGGACACCCGAATCTTTCACAGTAAATTCTGCAGGAAGGTCATGCTTCTGCAGCGACCCACCTTGAATCAGGTTGGAAACCAATAGATTCCTCCCCTCTCCTTTTTCCTATAGGGGCCAATATCTCACCTCTTGTAAACCGCTTTGTGTCTCCTTTGGCCGCCACTTTCCCCTCCTCTTAGAAGACAGCAAGGATTCTAACTGCTTCCAGTCTTCTTGGATTCGCTGGTGAAGCTGCTGAATCTCTGGGAGGTGAAAACAGTGACATCTATTCTGAGATAGCGGAGAAGAAAGAAGAAGAAATAAAAATGGACAATACAATACAAAAACACTACATAACACTAACACCTAACACTAACACATTAAACTAACAAAACAAAACAAAAACAATTTAAAACACATCAAACAATTTCAATATCTTATCTTCCATTCACTTATTTCAACGACCTCCTCACACCTCCCTTTTTGTATTCCACTTCTATTAATTGTTTCAGCAATTCCTTTCCATCTTCCTCTGTTTTCTATCCTATAATTATCTTAAAACATTCTAACCTTATTTTTCCCTTTAACACTCTATTGATCTATTTATACTTAATTCCTTATAACATTTCTACTAAAGCCATATAACTTCATTCCAACTTTGTTCTAACATTCATTAATTTTACAGTATTTCTGTAGATAGTCTTTAAACTTTTTCCAGTCTTCTTCCACCAACTCTTCTCCCTGGTCTCGGATTCTGCCAGTCATTTCCGCCAGTTCCACCCACAAGGTCAGGATCAGGCCATCAGGATGGGCTCCTCACTCTGCCCACACATTCTCCTTAGGCACTGCTAACATTTTCCTGCCATCTCTAGCTGTCAGCTTCATCAGTCGAGTCGAGACATCAGCAGGTACCTCCTTGCCATCAGCCGCCATCTGCTTTCCTGTCTGGCTTCAAAAAAAGATAGATGAATGAGAACCCCGAGCGAGCGCAGCTGTTAGAAGCAAGTCAGATACGAGGCGCCTCCCGCTGAGACCCGCAGACGGGTACTGCGTGCGTCTACTCAGAAGTAAAGCCGACTGTGTTCAAAGAAGCACCCTCGGGATTGCAGCCTTCGCGTTTTGCGGAGTTGAGAACATCAGGAGATGCTACTAGCCCAAAGGTGGAAAGAACCAACAGCCCCAACAAGGGAAGAATGGTAAGCCCAACTGCTGGACTGTGCTGAAATGGCAAAACTGACCGGGAGACTCAGGAATCAAGAAGATAATGACTTTAAAAAAGAATGGGGGAAATTCATAACTTACTTAGGAGACCATTGTAAACAAATAGAAACGTTAGCTGGACTTTAAAAATAACTTGTAAAGAAATGAAAGACAGAACGTTCCACCAAGTCGGGGCCACTACTGAAAAGGCCCTGGGCCTAGTTGAGACCAATCTAACCACCTTGCGACTTGGAACCTCCAAAATGTTGTCATTTGTGGACCTTAAGGTCCTCCGCGGGGCATACCAGGAGAGGCAGTCCCGTAGGTACGTGGGTCCTAGGCCGCATAGGGCTTTAAAGGTAAAAACCAGCACCTTAAACCTGACCCTGTACTCCACCGGGAGCCAGTGCAGTTGGTAAAGCACTGGATGAATGTGATCTTGTGGCAAGGACCTCATAGGGGGCCTCGCCGCGGCATTCTGCACCCGCTGGAGTTTCTGGGTCAGGAGACCCTACAACCTCCCAAGGGAGACAGTTCCACTGTCAAAGATCTCAGACTCTCCATTCTTGTATCCTGAAGCCATTGGTACCCCTTAGAGCAGGAGAAAACAAGCTTGTTCCCTGTGACAGCCCTTGAGATAGTTGGACTATCCTATCTCCTCTCAGTCTCCTCTTTTCCAGGCTAAACATACCCAGCTCCTTCAACCGTTCCTCATCAGGCTTGGTTTCCAGTCCCTTGATCATCTTGGTTGCCCTCCTCTGCACACATTCCCGCTTGTCAACATCCTTCTTAAATTGTGGTGCCCAGAATTGGATGCAATATTCTAGGCGTGGTCTGACCAATTGGGACAGTTGGAAGGAATGTCTCTGGCTTGCCCATAGGTCACACCTCCTTCCCAGGCTGGCTGGAGCGTAGCCTTTTGTACAGAGGTTAACATCCCATCCATTGCTATGGTCACTTTTTGCCTCCGGCCCCAGACACCCCCTGGAAGGCAGGCCCAGAAAGCTGCACCTGCGGCGATGCGGCCCCCTGGCTGAGAAAGGTTCCTCACCCCTATTTTAAATGGTTAGAGGAGGAGGACAGGTCTAGAAGAATAAAAGATAATATAATTATGATAATGCGGTTGGATTGCCAGGATAAAAATAAAAGGCAGCTGACTGTTTTCACCTTGGATGTTGGTAATAATGCCATTCAAAATCTGTTTAAAGGGTGGGTGGGGAACCGCAGACAAGCAATTTCTACTCAAGGAATGATTTGAGCAATAAAGGAGTTTTTTTGTTGTTCATCAGGACACTGATTCATAGTCCATAATACCCGAAGAATTAGGAAAGGGCAACTCAAATAACAACCTACAGTATCAGCAGATAATAAGTTTTGTAAGTGCATTATTCAGATCAAGGCACACAACAGCGTTAGAAAGGTGTTTTATAATCTAATCAAAAGGTTTCATTATCCAGGACAGAACAGATATTATTAAAACAGTTAATAATGGGACACTCTTAGAAGGTCAAGAGGAAGTCTGGCTTGCGGATGCAGTTCATGGACCGTTTGTCAATGACCTCAAACGCTTGCAACTTGTTTGTTGGTTTTTCCACGAAGTTCCGTGACATCACAGAAGTTCAGCCAATGGCTGGGACTGAGATTCATTGGCTGCTGTGGAGGTGACAAGGCAGTTTTAAACCTGCTCTATATGCAGTGGCATATACGACCTTGCAAGGCCGGCACAACAGTGAGGCCAGGTGAGGCAGGTGCAGGCTCGAGATAGTTGCGTTCTCCACTGCTGTACACCATCCACCCACTGCTTCTCTCTGGTCTCCTTTTACCCCACTCACTGGGGCAGGCATGTAAGGTGGAGGTGGGCAGACTGCAGAGGAGCAGGAGACAGGGGTGGGGAACATTTTCTGTACTGCAAAATATTCTGGCTCCCTGTCCCTCAAATGCTCAGCTCGGTCATCACCCCTTCCTGCTCATGAAATGAACTGTCTGTTGATGGAGGGACAATTTGCATCTTCATTGAGGTGCTAGGCTGAAAAGCCCCTCTCCCCAATAGCCCTCAATCTATTATTATTAATATTATTATTAAGCACCCTTTATCAAAAGACCTCAGGGCGGTGTGCAACGTTAGAGACACATTACAAAACATCAACGATAACACATAGTAAAAAGCATTCTGACAGACAGCCTAATAGTAAAATATCCATAATAAGAAGAGTCCTCTACTTCTTGGGAGAATAGCAATGACAAATCTTAAAAAGCATAGACATCACCTTGACAACAAAGGTCCGGATAGTTAAAGCCATGGTGTTCCCAGTAGTGATGTATGGAAGTGAGAGCTGGACCATCAAGAAGGCTGATCGCCGAAGAATGGATGCTTTTGAATTCTGGTGCTGGAGGAGACTCTTGAGAGTCCCATGGACTGCAAGAAGATCAAACCTATCCATTCTGAAGGAAATCAGCCCTGAGTGCTCACTGGAAGGACAGATCGTGAAGCTGAGGCTCCAATACTTTGGCCACCTCATGAGAAGAGAAGACTCCTTGGAAAAGACCTTGATGTTGGGAAAGATGGAGGGCACAAGGAGAAGGGGACGACAGGGTTGGACAGTGTTCTCAAAGCTACCAGCATGAGTTTGACCAAACTGCGGGAGGCAGTGGAAGACAGAAGAGCCTGGTGTGCTCTGGTCCAGGGGTCACGAAGAGTCGGACATGACTAAACAACTAAACAACCCCACACTTGCACAGACTGTAGATTATCCAATAGCCATGGACCTGGGTAAAGATGAATGTTTTTTGCCTGGTGTCTAAAGACACGTAATGATGGCGCCAGGTGAGCCTCTCTGGGGAGAGCAGTCAGGGAACCACAACAGAAAAGGCCTGTTCTCTTGTTGCCACCCTCCAATCCTGTTGGGGAGCGGGGACATAGAAAGGGCCTCGGGTGACAAGCACAAGGTCTGGGTTGGTTCATATGGGGAAATGTGGTCCTTAAGGTCTTGAGGTCTTCAGTCTTTATAGCACTTTGAATTGGGCCCGGAAACTAACCAGCAACCAATGCAGTTGTGCCGGTTCAGTTTGTGTCTAGTTCTATTCTGCCTTCCTTGATGCTGCCATAGTCTGTAGAGTATTCCCTGTCCTGTGAGTCACACAGGACAGGGAATACTCTACAATAGTCTTAAAAGGTAAAGGGACCCCTGACCATTAGGTCCAGTCGTGGCCAACTCGGGTTGCGGCACTCATCTCGCTTTATTGGCCGAGGGAGCCGGTGTACAGCTTCCGGGTCATGTGACCAGCATGACTAAGCCACTTCTGGCAAACCAGAGCAGCACACGGAAATGCCGTTTACCTTCCCGCTGGAGCGGTACCTATTTATCTACTTGCACTTTGTGCTTTCAAACTGCTAGGTTGGCAGGAGCAGGGACCGAGCAACGGGAGCTCACCCCGTTGTGGGGATTCAAACCGCCGACCTTCTGATCGGCAAGTCCTAGGCTCTGTGGTTCAACCCACAGCACCACCCGAGTTCCTGCCTTAGTCTTAGGGGAGCCAGAACAATTTGCTGGGGGCACAGGGCAGGTGGGGAGATGAGACTGCAGAAGTAGCAAACCCTTGGCCCCACGGTCTCATCTTCCCAGACTGCCAGGCCGTGGCGCTGTCTACCCTTGCCTTAAACACAATTGCTTCCAGTTCAGGAAAAGAGCCCCACAGCAATTTGATGCTGCCAGCTGCTGTCAATCTCTTCCTACCCCCTCTGATCCCCTTCTCCAATGGTGGGGGGGGGGGAGAGATGTCTGATGGTGGGGTTTCAGGGGGGCTTTCAGCCTTTCATTGCAGAGCAGCCCGTGAGCTAGACACGGCTTGCAAAAGGCGCCAGGGTTCCCTTCGCCTGCTAGCCACCGGGCGAGTGTTTCTGGTCGCTTGCTAATTTTGTTTAGCATCTCGACAACAACACGAAGCAACAAACAAACAACAAAGTCGGCTCTAATAAGCCCCAGCCGTGTCACCATAGTAACAGAAATCAGAACCACTTCAAGGATCCTGTTGCCTGGGAAGACGATAAAATGTTTTCCATCAATTGCTGTCGGGAAAGTCACAGCTGATAAGCCAGGCAAAGCCAAAGGGAGGGGAAAGCAGGGAGCTGTATCTAGTACGATGGTGGGGAGGAGGAGATCTCAGATTAACATGTCCTCCCCACACATACCCCACCCCTGGACTTGGGGGGGGGGTACATGCAAGCCCCGGGAGCAATAACCACAAAGGCGTCCTGTCCTGATCTTGCAGGCTTTCTTTCCCCTCCTTTCTGTGATGTACAGAATTACAAAGAGACGTCTCTAATAATAGAGAAACCCTCAGCACAAATGGCTTTAGGTTTCCATTCGTACGATGGAGCTCCTTTCATCTTCTTTGAACCACATGCAGAGCCCCTTATCCGCCATGAAATCCTGAAACGAGTATTCTTCCTTATGGACTAGAAACATTAAAGAAACAAGAACTGGTCCCCAATCAGGTGGCATATATGAAATCAAGTGGCGGCGGGGGGTGGGGGTGGGGGTGATTCTTACAACAATCATTCTTTATAACAGGTATTCTTTACCATCATCAGCCACAGCAGCATTATTACCGTATTTTTCGCTCTATAAGACGCACCAGACCACAAGACGCACCTAGTTTTTGGAGGAGGAAAACAAGGGAAAAAATATTCTGAAGCTCAGAAGACAGAACAACAAGAGGGATTGCTGCGCAGTGAAAGCAGCTATCCCTCTTGCTGTTCTGGCTTCTGGGATAGCTGCGCAGCCTGCATTCGCTCCATAAGACGCACACACATTCCCCCTTACTTTTTAGGAGGGGAAAAGTGAGTCTTATAGAGCAAAAAATACGGTAATTAAATTTGTATACTGCCCTTCATCCAAAGATCACAGGGCGGTTCACAGCACAAAAATACGAAATGGGAACACTAAGGAAATAATAAAACAAACCAATAACCAAACACGGGTCTCCAGTTGATGTGGCTTGCAGTCATATGACCAGGGGCAGAATGGGATCTACTAGATCACTGAAGGACTGCAGTGCTGCTGCCCTTAACCCACTCCTGCTGTCAGGTGAGCTTGGAACAACAGCAGCAACAACCACAACCACAACAACAACCTGCCCATCTGACTGGGTTACCCCAGCCATTCTGGGTGGCTCCCAGCAAAATATAAAAACACCATAAAACATCAATGCCAGCTATGGAAGCATCAGTCTTCTCCGGAAGGCACGGAAACCCTAAAATGGGTTGCAGGTCCCACACCTGTACACTAGAGGGCACTGGAGAGCATATGCCCCTGCAAGGTGTTCATTGCTCTTTTCAACCAGAAAGACTACAAAGCCTTCCTGTTTGGGATGGGACTTTGCCTAGGCAATGATATACGTTGAAATAATGCATGGGGAGGGGGAGGGTTTTTCGGGGGGGGGTGGACACACTGTGTAGCCCACCTGGGCAGCACATGCACCAGACATATGGGCATAAGAAGATATTGTCCGTTTTAAGCGGGTCATCCCAGATTGACAGAAGCCGCATTGGCTTCTGATCCCAATCCCAGATGCCCCAAGCACTGGACCAAAAGACGCACATTTTTTTGGTCCCACGCTGTTGCATCATCAGTTGGCTCACACCAGAGCACAGGACCCAGAAATAGAACCGAAAGATGCGCCAACTTACCTTGCCACTGTGTTACACCCACTCTTCTGGCTGAATGTACGACTAGGCTTGCCAGGACAGGAGCACCCCACGCCCTGAGATTCCAGGGCCCAAACCAGAGACCTAAGAGCACCCCCAGTGATGTCATAGGGTAGTCCTGGTGATGTCATGGGGCGGTCATTCAGCGTGGCACATTAAACATTCATTCCAGCTGCTGAAAGCATGTCATTCAAATAAAAACAACAAGAATTCTAAGAAATGAGCAAATGCGTCACTCACTGGTTGGAAATTAAGATAGAAACCTTCGCTCAAGGCAGTTGTCCCCATGCTTGTTGTGAATTGCTCTTGTGAACGGCCAGTGTTAATGGTGAAATTGCCAGTCAATTTTGTATAGCCCAGGAGTCAGCAACCTTTTTCAGCCCTGGGCTGGTCCACCGTCCCTCAGACTATGTGGTGGGCTGGACTATATTCTGAAAAAAATTATGAACAAATTCCTATGCCCCACAAATAACCCAAAGATGCATTTTAAATAAATTCTACTCATGTAAAAACACACTGATTCCCGGACCATCCGTGGGCTGGATTGAGAAGGCGATTGGGCCGGATCCAGTCCCCGGGCCTTAGGTTGCCTACCCCTGCTCAAACCCTCCCACTGGAGGGGCAAGGCAAACCTGCAGAGTTGAGGTCAGACCTGGGGATCTGTCAACCTTAGATCTATGGGTGCCAGGAGACTTGAGGCCCGTTTCCCCTTTATCGACAATCTCAACAATGGGGAGCCAAGTTTCAATGAAGTTATCGTATTTGACATTACCCCTAAGCAGGCTCCTGTGGTGAGTTTAGCCAGCCTGGGGCTGATGGCAGTTGAAGCCCAAAATGTCCGGACGGTGCCTGCGTGGCAAAGGCTGAGTTAATCTCTCAGAGAAGCCGTTTTCCAAACTTGGCTAAACTATCCCTTGACCGCAAATCCTGACGGTGACTTCCAGTGCTGCGCCACCTCTATCCGGCAGGGAATTCCTGCTCTCCTTGTGGAACAGCTGGCCCTGCACGTTGCAGCAGGAGCTGGAAAAGCAGAGGACTGGCACCCAGGTTCCTTGGCACCCATGCCAATCTGCTGTAGGCCTTTCAGCTCACTGCTTCATCCAGCCCCTAAAGCTGGTCTGGCACAAAGGCCTCTGCAGATGGCAGAGATGTCTGGAGCCAGACCAGGCCAGATTCCCGAGTGCTGGCGCTCCTCTTGGCCTCGTGCTTTGCTGCTGGACCTTTGAACACAGCAGAGGGATCGGCAGCGATGTAGGCTATGTGCAGCAAAGTTATTTGGTCCTGCAATTGAGCCTAATGAGGCAGCCAGCGGGAGCTTGCGGCGCAGCCACATGGAGACTATGAGGCACGGTTTGACGCTCTTCTGTGGCCCCACAGGTCACAGGCACAGCTTTGGGTTTGTGTTCCTGTAACAGTTCCGATCCTGCTTTCTCCATGGGAAGGGGTGGGTCAGGTTCCAGCACCGTCTGTGCAGTGTGCCAGCCCATAACCAGAAACCCAAGGTGTGCAGGATGGAATATAGTTACACACTGGGGCAAAGGGAGGGGTGCCCCTGCAGAAAGACTAGCATTATAACTGGGGAAACTAGCTCGAAAACCCCCCCATGTCTGAATGCACCCTTTGTCTAACCTCTCCTGGTTCCCACGCAGGGCTCAGCCCTATCAAGCAGAGGAGGAGGAAACAACGGAGCTGGGAACAGGGAGACAAAGGTCTCTAACGAAATCTGCAAGCCCTACTCCCCGATTCAACCCCCTCCCAGTTTTAGGGAGGGAGCTTTAGGGAGTAGCAAACCATGCCTTTTAAAAAAGCTGTAGGTAAGGGTCCTCTAGGGAAAGGTGAGAAGCCCAGTGCTGGTATCTCCTCCCGCCTCGCTGGTAATTTAAGCACTCAGATAATAGCAGGGGCGGCAGAAACTGCGGAGGGTTGTCAACTGCAGTTTTAAGTCCATTTGAAAAGACCCAGACTGAAGCAGGTCTAGGGTAATGCACTTGAATTAGCATACGGTATTAGATTGTTTGAAAACCAGATTTGCATTTTAATAGCATCTCTACCCAAGATCCTTGGTTGGAGTAGCGCTGAACCAGTCAGCAAACTGCGGTCCCAGAGGCTAGTCCAGGGGTCCCCAAACTAAGGCTCGCGGGCCGGATAAGGCCCGAGGGACTCGTTTATCCGGCCTGCGGCAACCCCCGCTGCCGCCACCCTCTTACTGGCGCTGCGCTGTGCAGCTACCCCCTTCCGGGTCGGAGGAGCATCAGAAATAGATTGTGCGCATGTGCAAGCGCTACCGTATTTTTCACTCTATAGGACGCATTCCCCCCCCCCCGCTATAGAGCGAGAAATACGGTATTTCTGGTGCACATCCAGGTCAGAGCAGGCCCGCGCACATGCGCACAAGCTATTTTCCGGTGCTCCTCCCACCTGGATGTGTGCCAGAAATAGCACGTGTGCACACATATAGGCACACGCTCCTCTGCGCTCCAGCCCACTGCGTGATCGGCGCTGGAGACACTGGCCCAAGGTGCGGTAAGTTTGCTGACCCCTGGGCTGGTCCTTGTTGAATGCCACCCACCTTTGCCAGCAAGGCTCCCACCCACCCACGCAAGCACAGGACAGAGGCCTTTGGGGCCCAGGAGTTTGCTTGGGAAGCGATGCCCTAGCAGAGCTGGGAACTGCAGCCTCCTTCCCCACCCACGCCAAGCTCAGGAGGCAGGTTTCTTCCATCTCCACAAAAGGCTCCATTTGATGAAAGCCAGAGCTATTTCTGACGCTGCCCACTGTCACTGAGTTAAAACCAGCGCCTCCCTGACTCAGCCAGGTCCTCCTGGACCCAAACATTTCTTTCAATCAATCAAAACCTTTATTGCATTAGCAAACTGCCATAGCAAAATAAGACAATACAAAAAGAAAAAAGACAAACTAGAGACAAGCAGCCCAGCAAAATTCAGGTGTTTTGGCTGGCGTAGTGACATTTAAGTTACCCGAAGACAATAATGCAAAGATATAATAGCCAGCGCCCAAAAACTAGTATGCGGGTATATATAAAGCACAAAATGGCCCCAGAACAGACTCAGCATATTGAGTTAAAAGTAATAAAAAGATTAAAACAGGTCCAGGTCTAGGGCACGCTACCCTGTCAGAGTAGCCCTGAGTTTCAGAGCCTGCACTATGAATATTGCCACCCCACGTGAGATTTGGGGATTTGCGTCCACAAGAAGCGATTTCAAACAGTCTTCCTTAGATGTAATGGTGGACGGGATCAAAAGGAGGAGCTTAGATCTTATTGGCTCATAAATAGGGCAGTAGAAAAAGAAATGTATGAAGTCCTCTACTTCATTCATTGTGCATGGACATAGACGCTGGGTAATAGGGGTCTTAGAATAAATCCCCTGCAGGAAGGCCGTGGGTATAGAATGGAAGCGGGCCATAGTAAACGCTCTTCTCAAGTTGGGCTCCGTCAGGTCTATCAAGTAGTTGGCAAGTGATCTTACCACTTTCACTTTAGGGAGCCACATGGAGAGGCGAGCTGAGGTGGACTGTGCCCGGTCCATGGCCTCGTCTCTTGTAAGAATCCAGGCCCGGATTTTATGTTTGTCCCAAGAGGACAGCGAGTCAAGATTTGGGAGAGAGTAGCGTGCAGTAATAGTCACCATGGCCTTGGACCATTTATTGCTTTGAGAACACGTTAAAAAGGCTTGCCTGGCTAGTAGGGGACCTGGGGCATTGATTAATTTACAATAAAAGCTAATAATTCTAATGTGGGCTCTCGCAACAATGGAGGGGAGGCCCAGTTCTGTTCTTAACTGTGCTGCAACCGAGCCCTTGGGGAGACCCAGTATCTTCCGTGCAAAAGAGTTTTGTAGAATCTCCAGCCGTTGTAGTGTTTTTAAATTCCACCCCCAGATTTCAACCCCATACAATAACATCGGGAGGACTTTGCTGATAAATGCTTTTCTGATTGGTGGAACCAGCTGGCCGCCTTTTGCATAGTAGAATTTCTCCAAGGCTTTGATGGTTCTGCGGGCAGCCAGGATGGTTGTATTTAGGTGAGCTGACCAGCTAAGCCCATGCTGAAAAATGATACCCAAATACTTGAATGCTGAACAATGTTCAATAGAATGGCCCTCAAAATTCCAGAGTGACTTCCGAGTTTTCATGCCAAAAGTAAGAATTTTGGTTTTGGCGAAATTAATTTTAAGGGAGTTGGTATCACAATATGTCATGAGCCCTCTGAGCATGTTGTTTAAGCCCAGCTTGGTTAATGACAGTATCACCATGTCGTCCGCATAGAGTAATATGGGGATCTTGAGCTGTTGTAAGGAGGGGGCAGGTTGATTTAGGGCCTTCATAGTTGTGACGATGTCATTGATATAGAAATTGAATAGAAAAGGGGCCAAGAGGCAGCCCTGTTTGACCCCTTTATTCAGAGGGAAAGAATCAGAAAGAGCTCCCAGAGGGCCGAATTTTACTCTGGCCGATATGTCATTATGAATTTCCATAAGAAGGAGGAGGAGTCTCTTATCTATGCTGGTATGACTAAGCTTCTGCCATAGCCTATCTCTGGGAATGGAGTCAAAGGCGGAGGTCAGGTCCACAAAAGCCGCGTGTAGTTTACAGTTGAACCTGTTTAGGTATTTATCAATCAGGGTAAGTAGAACAAGACATTGGCCAGATGTGCTGTGACCTTTGCGGAAGCCAGCCTGTTCCGGATGGAATAGCTTTGTTTCTTCTGCCCACTCAATTAATTTCTCTAGCAAGAATCTAGAGTAAACCTTGTATGATATGTCCAACAGGCTGATAGGTCGGTAGTTGCGCGGATCTTGTGGGTCCCCCTTTTTATGTATTGGGATAACTATGCTCTGTTTCCAGTTAGGTGGAATCTTAAGAGTAGCATTAATGGTGGTAAAGAGAGATGCTAAGATAGGGGCCCACCACGACTGGTTCGATAAGAATACCTCAGGTGGTATCATATCCTCCCCCGGGGATTTATCCCCTGATAGCATGCTAATTAGTTGAATACATCTCTCTGGGGAGACTGGCTCCCAGGTGGGCAAGGCAGATGCTGGAAGGGTGGTGACTACATTTACGTCAGAATCTGAGGTGGAATACAGCTGAGCAAAGTGAGAGTGCCAGCTGGCTGCTGTGATGTTATTAACAATGAATGAGGGGGGTCTTAGACCTGCATTAATTAAATTCCAAAATTTCTTGTCGTCACGGGTTTTAATGGCCACTGACAGAGCCGACCAGCGTTCTTTCGCAAAGAGCAATTTCTTATGTTGGAGCAGCTTCTTATAGTATGAACGAAATTGGGCTAACTCCCTGATTTTGCTCTGAGTGCTGTCTGCTTTCATGTCTGACTGGAGAAATCTAAGCCTACTTCTGCACTGTTTGCATTCTTGGTCGAACCAGGTTTGATTCTTCCAGGATAGAATCGCACGGGAAGGTTTCGTAAGCGAAGGGAGCAAGTAGACTAGAATTTGCTGGAAATTTGAGAAATGATTCACATTCGTTGTTAACAGCTGAGCTTTCAGGGCTAGGATCTCAGGGGAATTTAGGAGGACTTTTATGTCTTGCTCCAGGTAGATGTCCCACTTCTTGCGTCCGGGGGCCAGGGTCGATGAATCCTGGGGGTGTGGTGAGCTGGGAGGCCCCAGCTGTGTGTGGTGAAAGGAGATGGCAATTGGAAGGTGGTCACTTTCGGTTCTGTTGAACACATTGAAACAGTATGCCTCATCATTAAATGCTGAGGAGGACCAGATGTAATCTATAACACTTGCCCCTCTAGATCCTAGAAAAGTATAGTATCCCCCGGACCAGTCTTTGGGTGTGCCGTGCAAGCTGTGCAGCCCGCAGTTTATAGTGAACTCCAGCAGTATGATGCCAGCCCTATTAATGGTCTTGTCCTGTGAATTCCACGTAGGAAGCCACTCCTCTTCTATGAATAATTGCGACTTATCGGTGAATAAGCTTATATCTGCTCCGATTCTGGCATTGAAGTCCCCCATTATAAGGATCTCTGACTTTGGAAATTCAGCCCCAGATTTATCTAGAATAAATCTTAAATCCTCCCAAAGCTGATTTGAGTGAGAGGAGGAGTAGGTAGATGGATTGTACAAGTTTACACATATGAATTCCCCAAGCGAGCTGTTAGTAATGTGCAAAGTTTGAATGTAATTACTCTCTAACCAAAAGATAGGAGAGATATTAAGCTGAAGCTCCTGCGAAACAAATGTTACCAGGCCTCCACTAGGGCGCCCATACAAGTGTGTTTTGGTCGCAGGAATCACAAAGGCGTCATAGCCCGGTAGGGATGGGGGGGGTGAAGATTCTAAGCACCAGGTCTCTTGTATACCCATAATCTGGAATTTCGCTAAAAACTCTTTCATATCCCCGTCATCCTGTTTGGACGTCCATCCTGCCACATTCCAGGATAGCACATTAAAGCAATTTGAGGAGGGACTATGTGCTAGTCAATTGCTCTGGTTGCTGGTGGGAAGGACATTGCCAGGGGTCTGAGACAGCATTTCTTTCATTTGCAGAGAAGGCTGCAGGGTGCCCGTGGCCTCCGTCGGCGGACAAATAAGCAGAGATCTGAACTGAATTCCCCGCTCCCCACAAGCTCAACAGAGATGGGAAAGTGCTGTCCATCACAACATGCTTTGAGCCTCTAAAAAGCAGAGGTGGGGAGCCTGTGGATTCTGCAATAAAATCGCCCTGCGATGATTTAAAAGCTGCTTGCGTTTGTTCGGGTTAGAAGACAAAATGGAGCCTCTGGTCCTGAGCTACGTTATCGGCAGGTTGCAAGCGAACTCCCCGGCTGCGAGAAATGACAGGCTGTGGGCACCACATTGTTCTTCAGAGTTTGCATGGATGAATTGATGGGCACGTCTGCTGCAGATGAGCTGCATCCTCTCTGAAGTCACAGATTGTCAGGGACAGGCAGGGCTCCAAGGTGTGTGGCAGAAGCAGCGGAGCCAGAGGCTGATTCAGGGGAGATGGGCAGCGATTTATGGAGTTTTGTGCCGCCTGCAAAGCAGGAGGAAGGGAAGGATGCACCAAGACTGAAAAGGCAGTGCCTGAGCAGGGGGCAATAGAAGACCCTCCATCCTGCCCTCCGCTGTCTCCAAGGACCAGGAAGGGTTTGAAGAAGCAGGCGCAGCAACAACTTCTGTGTAGGAGAATCATAGAATCATAGAGTTGGAAGAGACCACAAGGGCCATCGAGTCCAACCCCCTGCCAAGCAGGAAACACCATCAGAGCACTCCTGACATATGGTTGTCAAGCCTCTGCTTAAAGACCTCCAAAGAAGGAGACTCCACCACACTCCTTGGCAGCAAATTCCACTGTCGAACAGCTCTTACTGTCAGGAAGTTCTTCCTAATGTTTAGGTGGAATCTTCTTTCTTGTAGTTTGGATCCATTGCTCCGTGTCCGCTTCTCTGGAGCAGCAGAAAACAACCTTTCTCCCTCCTCTATGTGACATCCTTTTATATATTTGAACATGGCTATCATATCACCCCTTAACCTCCTCTTCTCCAGGCTAAACATGCCCAGCTCCCTTAGCCGTTCCTCATAAGGCATCGTTTCCAGGCCTTTGACCATTTTGGTTGCCCTCCTCTGGACATGTTCCAGTTTGTCAGTGTCCTTCTTGAACTGTGGTGCCCAGAACTGGACACAGTACTCCAGGTGAGGTCTGACCAGAGCAGAATACAGTGGCACTGTTACTTCCCTTGATCTAGATGCTATACTCCTATTGATGCAGCCCAGAATTGCATTGGCTTTTTTAGCTGCCGCATCACACTGTTGGCTCATGTCAAGTTTGTGGTCAACCAAGACTCCTAGATCCTTTTCACATGTACTGCTCTCAAGCCAGGTGTCACCAGTTGCTTCTGTGTGCCCCCTCAGAGGAGGGTACTTAAGTTTGGGCATAGGTGTGGCCACGCTGTTGCTCCAACAGTCCTGCTCAGAGCACAATTCTCAGGTGGGGATGCCAGCTACTTAGTCACCAGAAACTTGTGCAAGGCGCCATCTTGTCACGGTCCAGTTCATGGGGGATTCAAGTCCCGGCTGGGGACGTCGGGACCGGGGGCAAGATGACGGGGTGGGAGCAGGAACAAGAGTCCAGAAGCCAGGAGTCGGGAAGCCAAGAGTCCAAGGGTTAGAGAGCTGGGAGTCAAGAAGCCGAGGGTCTGAGGATTAAGAAGCAAGAAGTCGCGAAGTCAAGGGTCCGAGGATCAAGGAGTCAAGGAACCAAACACAGCAAGGCAGGGAATGTGTTGCTGTGGCAAAGAGCCGAAGGGCAATGCTGACCTTATGTCCCTTCCTGGCTCTTGCCACCAGGTGCTGTGAATTACCAACCGGCCTCACCTGTGTGGCCGCGCCTTGCCTCTTCAGAACAAACTTAGGAAGGCCCCAGTTCTGGTCACAGGGCCTGGCTCCTACACACACACCTGAGACATCTGCAGCCTGCAGTGGGCCCTGTTGGGCATTCCTGCAGCTGCAACGAGCCCTGCTGGGCCTTCCTGCGGTTGCGACAGGCACCCCCCCCAAGGTTGGGAGGAACCCAGCGTGTGTGCCATGTGTGCGTGTTCTGCACACCTCAGGAGCTACCATAAGTGTATGCTTTGTCAATAAAGAATTAAACTACTGGCCGTCTGTCCTCCTTGGGCTGGGTGTGCTCAAGAAAGATTGGAGCAACCTTAACCTCTTCCAGTCATCAAATCATGCAAGGCAAGGACTGGTTGGACACCGAGAAATGGTGGGAGGAACCAGCGAGGGAACCTCCAAGGGAACAAGATCCAGAGCCCAGGGAGTGGTGGTGGGACAATGTTGAGTGATCCGAGGGTGAAGACAGGGAGGAGGAGTTGTCAGAAGCTGAAGAGGTCACAGGGCGAAGTGAGCAGGGAGAGTCTGTGGCAGAGAGAAGTTCAGAATCAGAGGCAGAAGCTGAAACAGGAGAGGAGGGAGGCCCAGATACAGACAGGAGTCTGGATGGTGAAGAAGCCAGGGTGTCTTCCCCCTCCTGCTGAGACAAGCTCCCCTTCCCTCTGGCCTCCCAGAACCAGAAGAGGCATGAAAAGGATGGAGGAGAGGTTGGCTACACTCAGACACAGTATCCAATTGCTTGGGGGGCAGGGAACCCCGGGAGAGGAGGGGACTGGCAGTTGTGGGGAGGCAGGGACCTTCAGTCTCAGCAACAGCTTCACGGAGGCAGGACCTACTAGAGATGAGTTGCTGCGCTCTTTAGGCCTGACACTCCTGCACCAATCATGCTTTTGCTAATAAAGAGTTAACTCCAATTTGTACGGTGTTACTCACTGCTGGGTGGAGGCAGGGCCATGCTGTTGATCCAACAGTCCAGCTCAGAGTACAATCCTGGGGAGGAGATGCCAGCTAGTTGGTCGTCAGAACTTACTACTATAAGCATGTTCTTTGTCAATAAAGAATTAAACTACTGGCTGGCTGGCTGTCCTCCTTGAGCTAGGTGTGCTCAGGACACAGCTGGCACTGCTAGAGACAGGGAGACCTGTGTGCTGCAGACTCCAAATTTCATCAACCCCAACCAGAATTGACAATGGTCATGGGGGATGGGAGCTGTAGCCTAATGACATCTGGAGGGGCATGGCTTCCTTGCCATAGCTGCCAACATTTCCCTTTTTTAAAGGGAAATCCCCTTATTCCGAATAGGATTCCTCGCAAGAAAAGTTGATAGCTATGCTCCTTGTCCCTGCCTGAAATGACACTACTGTGCTGTTCTGATCACTTGGGTGTTGATATTTCACATCACTGAGCCACTGGTGGACAAAGGGGGGACAGGGGGAGCGGTGATGGCTGGACAGTGTTCTTGAAGCTACCAGCATGGGTTTGACCAAACTGCGGGAGGCGGTGGAAGACAGGAGTCCCTAGCGTGCTCTGGTCCATGGGGTCACGAAGAGTCAGATACGACTAAATGACTAAACAACAATGACACTGTGATTAACCAGGAGCCATCCACGTATGTAGAGAGAGCCAGTGCCTTGCAGGGGCTCCTAGTCCCCTCTCAGCCATGAAGCTCATAGGGTGACCTTGGGGACCAGTCACTGCCTCCCAGGGTTGCTGCAAGGATTAAATGGAGGTCGTGGCACGAGGAATCGTGCAGGCCACCTTTAGCTCCTTGAAGAAAAAGGTCGACTAGAAATGCAATCAATCAACAACATAAATGAATATTCCAAACCATTTCCAGCTTGCAGTGTTTGTGAAGAGGGGCCTTAACCCGGGCACAGATCCAGACCACGTGCCGTTTTCCATGTGCCCTTTCTACTTTCCTGACCGCTAGCCTTTGTTCTGCATCCTGCAAACCGAGCGTGGAAAGAGCTTGGTCACAAGACTCTAGCGATGGGGGAAAGGACAGCATCAGTCCAATGTTAAATTCACCTTAAGGGTGCCATAGGCACTTAGATGCATTAGGTGGCAGCATAGATCAGGATTTGGCACTGCGTCCAACAGAAAGCAAGGAACTGAGAGCAGGAATAAAGTGATGTTTCGGAGGCTCTCCTTGAGTTTTCTGCGTTCATTAAAAATAAAGGAAAGGCGAGCCTCTAAGTCTGTGGTTCTCATTGGGTGTGGCGCTCCATACTGGTGTGAGATGAGAGGATGGCAAGTGCGGCTGAAGATTCAAGGACGTGGGTAGGCAAACTAAGGCCCGGGGGCCGGATCCGGCCCAATCGCCTTCTCAATCCAGCCTGCAGACGGTCTGGGAATCAGCATGTTTTTACATGAGTAGAATGTATGCTTTTATTTAAAATGCATCTCTGGGTTATTTGTGGGGCATAGGAATTCGTTCATTCCCCCCCCCCAAAAAAAATACAGTATTTTTTGCTCTATAAGACTAACTTTTTCCCTCCTAAAAAGTAAGGGGAAATATGTGTGCGTCTTATGGAGCGAATGCAGGCTGTGCAGCTATCCCAGAAGCCAGAACAGCAAGAGGGATTGCTGCTTTCACTGCGTAGCGATCCCTTTTACTGTTCTGGCTTCTGAGATTCAGAATATTTTTTTTCTTGTTTTCCTCCTCCAAAAACTAGGTGCGTCTCGTGGTCTGGTGCGTCTTATGGAGCGTAAAATACGGTAGTCCGGCCCCCCACAAGGTCTGAGGGACAGTGGACCGGCCCCCTGCTGAAAAAGTTTGCTGATCCCTGTTCAAGGACAATCCAAAAAATGTTGCAAGCTGTACATTGGCAAAGGATGACGGGAGTGAGGGTGGAGATTTGATTTGGTTCACATGCAGAGGTCCCACTGCTTAATCCAGACATTTTGAAGTGACTTACAAAACAAAATGCAGCCTTCCTTCAAATTCTGCAGTGCAGTTCTTTACACAAGTAATGAGTGAAGAAAATGCACGTATTAAGGTGAAATGCAATGAAAATGTGCATATTAGTGAAACTGTTGTGCAAAAATGCCTCATAATAGGGAAAATTGCTGTGCAAAATAATAAATAAATGCATACATCAGGAGAAATTCTTCTGGTGGCTTTTGTTCTGTTCTTTTAATCTCAGACTGATGTTGAAATGCAGAGAACAGAACTTTAGACTGGAAAAACGAGAAACTGAGAGTAACGGCTCTTGACAGATTTGGCCATCCCTGCTGGAGCCACAGAGGCAACAGCTGGTGCGGAGAGCATTTTCACAGCTCATCGTGTCCAAAACAGAGTTGTGTATTATTTCATTTTTGGGGGGTGGCATATCCATCCTCCGCTGGGCGAGATTAAAAGCTGGTTTGCGGAAATGGTGTTTTGTCAGCCATCCAAGGCGTCATTTGTCCTGTTCCCAGGCCAAGCCCTTAACCAAGGTAGCATCTTGTCAGCTGCCGACAGCTGCCTGCCCTTCTCCCTAGAGCGAGGTGTTCCATGGGGCGCTCTAGGAGGGAGGGGCTGATGGGGCAGAGAGCCTCGCCAATTGGTCTTGGGCCGGAGCCAATGACAGATGTCGAGGGTGCGCAGAACATCCCATTTTGCCAATGGTCCCTTGCAGCTCGCAAGCAAAGATTTTGATTTGTAATATCGTTATGAATTTTGGGGAGGGGCAGGCTCGCATAATCTCTTTTTAAAAAATATTTTTTATTAAGATTTTGCAGTTTAATATTCAACACATTTATCATATAAAAAAAGACAAAATGAAAGAAAGCGAGGCTCTCCCCATGACTTGCCTCAACTTCCCTTTCTGGTTCTTTAAGTACATGCAACTTTCAGCTTAATTTTTATCTAACTTTTCATGAGCTTTTTACTAAATGCTCTTATAGAAATGATAAGAATATACCAAATTTTCTTTCAAATTACATCTTGCACTTAATTATTTTCCGTATTGTTGTTTCTTAGCCTTTACTTTGTTTTCTTAATTCTTAGCGTTTACTCAGATCATGGGACGCGGGTGGCGCTGTGGGTTAAACCACTGAGCCTAAAACTTGCCGATCAGAAGGTCGGCGGTTCGAATCCCCGCGATGGGGTGAGCTCCCGTTGTTCGGTCCCTGCTCCTGCCAACCTAGCAGTTCAAAAGCACGTCAAAGTGCAAGTAGATAAATAGGTACCGCTCCGGCTGGAAGGTAAATGGCGTTTCCGTGCGCTGCTCTGGTTCGCCAGAAGCGGCTTAGTCATGCCGGCCACCCGGAAGCTGTACGCCGGCTCCCTTGGCCAATAAAGCGAGATGAGTGCTGCAACCCCAGAGTCGGCCACGACTGGACCTAATCGGTCCCTTTACCTTTACTCAAATCCTGCTAGTGAATCCAATTCTTTACAATGTTTCTGTATATACAACATAAACAGTTCCCGGTTCTCTGTTGTCACCGTCTCTTAAGTCTTCCTGCATATTCTGCATATTCCATAAGTTTAACTTGCCATTCTTTATTTGTTGGTATCTTATCGTCCTTCCATTTTTGAAAGACTCGCCATAATCTCCAGGCAGTAAAGAGCTGGAATTGGAGCAAACTCACAAATTCAGGAAGCAAGGTTTGGTTAATTAAAACTATGCCAAGTGCTGTGCCATGCAATTTAGGATCACAAGCCCAGGCAGAGCTTGACAGCCCATCTAAGAGGAATCCTTGGGCCTGGGCAAACAGAGGTTGCCAAGGCGATGGGGTGTGTGAGAGCAGTGGCAAGAGGGTCTTTAGCAAGGTGTGCTGGGAAGAAGAAGGTGGAGAAGAAAGAGAGATATCCATCTTGAGGAGCCTGGCTGGGAGAGATGACTTTGACTCCAGTGCTGCAAAAAAAAAAGGGGGGGGGAGATGAAGGCCCCTGAACGGTTAAGTCCAGTCAAAGGCGACTATGGGATTGTGGCTCTCATCTCGCTTCGGGCCAAGGGAGCCAGCATTTGTCCGCAGACAGCTTTCCAGAGCGCACGGAAATGCCATTTACTTTTCCGCCACAGTGGTGCCTATTTATCTATTTGCACTGGTGTCCTTTCAAACTGCTAGGTTGGCAGGATCTGGGACAGAGCAACAGGAGCTCACCCCGTCGCGAGGATTTGAACCGTCAACCTTCAGGATCGGCAAGCCCAAGAGGCTCAGTGATTTAGACCACATGTGGGGAACAAGCCAGCCCTCTTGAGATGACCATGATGCAAGTTCTGGACTCCTTACGACACAATACGATAATCTTTATTGTCATTGTCCCATGCAGAAGAATGAAAATGAAAAATCTACATAAGACATTCAAAACCCAACAAGCTTGCTATCCCACCTATCCCAACCTGTTTAGCCCCCTAAAAACTCTGATACCCCGTTTTAAAATACAATATACTCCCACACAGACTCCTTACAATGCGTTTAAAACCAAAATCTCATTTGGGTAGAAACTGTTTCTCAGGCGGCTAGTCCTAGTCTTTATAACCCTGTACCTTCTTCCAGAAGGCAGAAGCTGAAAGAGACCATTTCCGGGGTGCGCACTATCCTGCGCTATCTCTGCAGCTTTCTTATGGCACTTGGAAGCATAGATTTGAGCCAAGGTGGGAAGAGTGCACCCAATTATTCTCTCCGCAGTCTTGACAGCATTATTTTTTCCTTGATCGTGCAGTTCCCAAACCACACACACAGACCATAAGTTAATACACTCTCAGCAATACAATGGTAAAATGCCATCAACAGGTCCTTTGAGAGATTGTTTTTCTGCAGGATTCTCAGAAAATGTAACCTCTGCTGTGCTCTCTTCATCAGGTCTTTGCTGTTTTCTCCCCAGGTTAGGTCATTTCTCAACTCCATTCCCAGAAATTGAAACACCGAGACCTGTTCCACACACTTCCCCTCAATAATATGTGGCTTCCTCCTTCCATTCAAACTCAGGTGTAAATCTGTAAAAAAAAAATCACATTTCTTAAAGCTACAACAGTTTCCACCGTATCTTGATTCTCAAAGGAACGCAGGCTCTATGTGAGTGCCTGGAATCTTGCTACTCCTCAGCAGGGAATGTGGGTGGCACCCAACTTTTGTAACAGTATGCAATAATTTAAATGTATATACAGTATCCTACCCCAGAGGGGATTGGACAAATTCATGACTAAGGAGAAGGCGGTTGTGCTCTGTTCCTTGGGTTTCCTGAAGGCATCTATCTGGTTGACCATTTTGAGGACAGGATCCAGCACAGCTCTTACGTTCTGGCAACAAAATGTCCTGGGTTGGCCTTGTTTATGGACAAAAGTTGGATGCAAAGCTGTCAACTGTCCCTTATTTGGTGGGAAACTCCCTTATCCCAGCGCCATGTCCCGCTGCTGTCCCTTATTGATGATGTCCCTTAAATTTCCCGGGTTTCAAAGGAAGCAGCTCCTCTCCCTCCCTCCCTGCCGGCCAGGGAGAAGGGAGCCACCAACTGTGTTGCTTGGCTGCCCGATCTGCCCCCCTCCGGCCTCCTCTCACCAGCCTCAGCCCCCAGGAGCCCCACCGGGACTGAGGAGCCTTGAGAGGAGAGCGAGGGCAACCATAGAGAAAGCAGTTCAGAGAGAGGAGGCAGAGGTGGAGGCGCAGGCAGGTGTTTCAAGGGCTGTAAGTTGACAGCTATGGTTGGATGGGGGGACCGCACATTCGATGGGGGGCAATACTCTTGGGTTTCCCCAATCTGACAGGTCCATAAGGCTTAGAAGTATCCCAAGTTTGTGTTTCCTTCTACTTCCAGGAATGAAATGCTTAAACTCAGTTTTTACTCTTCTCCGATGGCTCCAACTGTAAAACTGCAACCTGTTTGGTAATGTTGATCCGTTTGTCATGATTCAGAGGAGCTTGAAGGCCCGTCTGCTGTCCGAAGCCGGTTTAGGGGTCCTAATTTAAAGGGGGCACCAACGGCGCCCAAGCGTTGGGGGGTTGCAGGAGGGGGAGTGACTAAGCTCCATTCCTCACTCCCTTAATGAGGCTATTTTTAGAAGGGTTTATGTCTATATTGAGGATCAGGTGCTCGCTAAAAATAACTCCAGAAGCTCATTGCACCGGAGACCGCAGAGGCTTTGCTGACTCCGGAATGAGTCATGTGATGGATGAAGCGCTCTGTAGCTTTTGCCAAAGCTTAGTGATGAAATTTGTATTCCATTTCTTTGGAACAGAGCAAACTCCCAGTACTTGTCAATTCCAGAGAGCAGCAATACCAGGAGATGACCGATAGTCTTCCTTAAGTGGGAAGGGTCCTAACTCAGTGAAAGCCCCTTGGGCATGCTAGCCGATGATCTCTGGTGGGCTAGGGACAGAGGTGAAAGCTGTTTCCTGGTTCTGCTGGATCTCTCAGCGGCTTTTGATACCATTAACCACGGTATCATTCTGGACCATCTCAAGGGGGTTGGGAACTGGGAGCACTGTTATGCAGTGGTTCCACTCCTTCCTCTTGGGCTGTGTCCAGAAAGTGGCGCTGGGGGATAAGTGTTCGAACCCCTGGGAGCTCACTTGTGGGGAGGCTCAGGGCTCCGTCCTCTCCCCCACACTTTTTATCATCTATATGAAGCCACTGGGATAAATCATCAAGGGGTCTGGGTGCACTCTTCCCACCTTGGATCAAATCTATGCTTCCAGGTGTCATAAGAAAGCTGCAGAGATAGCGCAGGATAGTGCGCACCCCGGAAATGATCTCTTTCAGCTTTTGCCTTCTGGAAGAAGGTACAGGGTTATAAAGACTAGGACTAGCCGCCTGAGAAACAGTTTCTATCAAAATGAGATTTTCATTTTAAACGCAGTGTAAGGTAGTCTTTATGTGAGTATATTGTATTCAATTATGTGGTATCAGAGTTTTTAGGGGCTAACCAGGCTGGGATAGGAGGCTTGTGGGTTTCTGAATTTCTGATGTAGATTTTTTTCAATTTCGTTGTTCTGTATGGGACAATGACAATAAAGATTATCATATGGAATGCTGATGATACCCAGCTCTACCTCTCCTTTAAATCAAAACCAGTGAAGTCAGTGAATGTCCTGCTAATGATCACCAAAAAACAGGACATTCCGGGATCAAAACAGAAGCCAGGATTGGCTTCTGTGATCTAGGATGTCCCGTTTAAAGTGGGGCAGTTGGGGGGTCGGCAGCATATCTCTGTCTCTCTCTCTCTCTCTCTCTCTCTCTCTCTGTGTGTGTGTGTGTGTTTGCAACAGGTAAAGTCTGAGCAAATTCACAAGCCATTCTCTGCATACCAAAGTTTCAGTTGTTGCTGTTATTTAGTTGTTTAGATGTTTAGTCGTGTTCGACTCTTCGTGACCCCCAGGCGCTCCTGTCCTCCACTGCCTCCCGCAGTTTAGTCAAACTTATGCTGGTAGCTTCGAGAACACTCTCCCACCATCTCGTCCTCTGTCGTCCCCTTCTCCTTGTGCCCTACATCTTTCTCAACATCAGGGTCTTTTCCAGGGAGTCTTCTCTTCTCATGAGGTGGCCAAAGTATTGGAGCCTCAGCTTCAGGATCTGTCCTTCCAGTGAGCACTCAGGGCTGATTTCCTTCAGAATGGAGAGGTTTGATCTTCTTGCAGTCCATGGGACTCTCAAGAGTCTCCTCCAGCACCATAATTCAAAAGCATCAATTCTCCGGCGATCAGCCCTCTTTATGGTCCAGCTCTCACTTCCATACATCACTACTGGGAAAATCATAGCTTTAACTATACGGACCTTTGTTGGCAATGTGATGTCTCTGCTTTTAAAGATGCTGTCTAGGTTTGTCATTGCTTTTCTCCCAAGAAGCAGGCGTCTTTTAATTTCATGGCTGCTGTCACAATCTGCCGTGATCATGGAGCCCAAGAAAGTAAAATCTCTCACTGCCTCCATTTCTTCATTTCTTCATTACTTTCAGTACTTTCAGTACTTTCAGCCAATTCAATTATCCTGCTTATTTGAGCCCGGGAAGCATCTCAGGTCGTGGTACCTTCCAGTGGTGGGTGGGGAATTCAGGAGGTTAAAGTGCCCTCCAAATTCTTAGCTTTTTCACAGAACGTACGGGGAGCTTGATGAGTAAGAGGGAAATAAATTAATCATTTGAGGCAACTCCATGGAAAGCAGAGTCCAGTGTGTGGCTCTTTCCTGAAGCACACCTTGCCCTTTGGAACATTCTGACCCCATCAGGTAATTGCAGAGCCCGCAAGGCGGCCGCAAGCCTCCACTGTCAGGAATGTGTGCTGGGGCTGTGGGACAATGAGCATGGAGCGCAGCCTCTGCCTCGGAGAAGAAGCTGTACCTGGGTGAAGAGATCTTTGAGTGGGCTGCAGCAGCTGCTGCTTCCAGCCACAGGCAGCTTTTCAGAGAATCACTGGAACACGGCGTGCCGAGACCTCTGGCAGCAAAGGATCTGGATCATCTCCTACAGAATAGCCTGGCTATTAATTTCAACAAGGGTTGCGACATATTGACCTCTTCCAAGGGAGCAGCAGGAACATGTCAATGGCAGCGAATTTGAGGGCAAGGCCAAAGAGGGGTTTCTGGGTAAAGTTTTAAAAGTTTTAAAAGAAAACAGAGAGAACGGTTTTTACAACAGATGAGAAATTAAAAGATGGAGCTTTAAAGAAGACACGTAGAATGAGTACATGGGTTAAAATAACCAAGTCCAAATAAAAAATATTAGAATTATCTGATTGACAAGTATAGTTCCAGACTTGCTAGACTTGGAATGAGGGTTCTCTTATAAATAATGATAATGATAATAATAACAATAATAATACCCCGCCCATCTGGCTGGGTAGTTGTTTTTCTCTTTGACATCTGATGGGAGGGCATTCCACAGGGCGGGTGCCACTACCGAGAAGGCCCTCTGCCTGGTTCCCTGTAACTTGGCTTCTCGCAGTGAGGGAACCACCAGAAGGCCCTTGGAGCTGGACCTCAGTGTCCGGGTTGAATGATGGGGGTGGAGACGTTCCTTCAGGTATACTGGACCGAGGCCATTTAGGGCTTTAAAGGTAAGCACTAACACTTTGAATTGTGCTCAGAAACGTACTGGGAGCCAGTGTAGGTCTTTCAAGACCAGTGTTATCTGGTCTCGGCGGCCGCTCCCAGTCACCAGTCTAGCTGCCACATTCTGGATTAGTTGTAGTTTCTGGGTCACCTTCAAAGGTAGCCCCACATAGTGTGGATTGCAGTAGTCAAAGCGAGAGATAAACAGAGCATGAACCACTCTGGCGAGACAGTCCATGGGCAGGTAGGGTCTCAGCCTGCGTACCAGATGGAGCTGATAAACAGCTGCCCTGGAACCAGAATTGACCTGTGCCTCCATGGACAGCTGTGAGTCCAGAATGATGATTGAAAATGATGAGCTGAGTGCAGGGTTGGGACCAAAGTTGGACAAGAAGGGGCACGACATGGCCCCCACCAGAGGTACTAAAGTTAAAGGTAAAGGGAACCCTGACCATTAGGTCCAGTTGAGGCCAACTCTGGGGTAGTGGCGCTCATCTTGCTTTATTGGCCAAGGGAGCCGGCGTACAGCTTTCGGGTCATGTGGCCAGCATGACTAAGCCGCTTCTGGCAAACCATAGCAGCGCATGGAAACGCCATTTACCTTCCCGCCGGAACGGTACCTATTTATCTACTTGCACTTTGATGTGCTTTCAAACTGCTAGGTTGGCAGGAGCTGGGACAGAGCAATGGGAGCTCACCCCGACACGGGGATTTGAACCGCCGACCTTCTGATCGGCAAGCCCTAGGCTCAGTGGTTTAACCCACAGCGTCACCCACATCCCCAGAAGTCCTTTACGCTGTCTATTTTAGCTCATTCAGGCGCATGAGTTGATGGTGCATTTGAACTGCTAGGTTGGCAGGAGCAGGGACCGAGCAACAGGAGCTCACCCAGTCGCAGGGATTCGAACCGCCGACCTTCTGATCAATAAGTCCTATTCTCTGTGGTTTAACTCACAGTGCCACCCGCATCCCCCAAAACAACACATTAATCTTTTGAAAATATGCTTGCGTCATACACAGACAAATACCACGCAGTATGGATATTATTCACGGTCGGACGTGTTTTTCCCCTCCCTTCCCATTTTGAATTTACTCTAGTGAAGCTTCACCAGCCCAGCCTCCTGCTAAACCACTCTCAGACTCTGCAAATTATTAATAACAGGGAAGCTGCTTCTCCTCCTCTTTCCCAAATGATTATGCGTCCACCTCCGCCAGCTGCTGCCCTGGTGTCCGTGCAATCTCACGGCAGAGCCCCACGTCACCTTGCCCCCTGGTTCCCTCTGCTTTGTGGGATCCTGGCAATGCTTGAGGTTATTTAGCTGCTGAGTGAGCACCGCTGTTCCCCACCTCGAGAGAGAAATATTAGATGGTGACACAACATTCCTGAAAGATTAAAGAAACGGGAGTAAACATATGATACCAAGGCAACAGCACACTCCCACTCTGCCTGGGCAGAGGGACCGCTGATGGAGAGAGCAAAGCTATAATGGCGTTTTTTGTCCCTGCGAGGCAAGCTTCAGATGTCAGAATAGCAGCATGCTATGAATCAGGAGCAGCACCATCGACTCATGCCCCTGAATGAGCTAAAATAGACAGCGTAAAGGACTTCTGGGGATGTGGGTGGCGCTGTGGGTTAAACCACAGAGCCTAGGGCTTGCCGATCAGAAGGTCGGTGGTTTGAATCCCTGTGACAGGGTGAGCTCCTGTTGCTTGGTCCCTGCTCCTGCCCACCCAGCAGTTCAAAAGCACGTCAAAGTGCAAGTAGATAAATAGGTACCGCTCCAGCGGGAAGGTAAACGGCGTTTCTGTGTGCTGCTCTGGTTCGCCAGAAGCGGCTCAGTCATGCTGGCCACATGACCTGGAAGCTGGACGCTGGCTCCCTCGGCCAATAAAGCAAGATGAGCACCGCAATCCCAGAGTCATCCGCGACTGGACCTAACGGTCAGGGCTCCCTTTACCTTTACCTTCTAGATTTCTAGACTCTCCCTATACCTTCGACCTCTTTGCTGACCTCCCTAGTGCTTTAAAGTTTAGACCAGGCATAGGCAAACTCGGCCCTCCAGATGTTTTGGGACTACAACTCCCATCATCCCTGACCACTGGTCCTGTTAGCTAGGGATGATGGGAGTTGTAGTCCCCAAACATCTGGAGGCCTGAGTTTCCCACGCCTGGTTTAGACTGATATGCCTCAGGTTGCTTCATGTTTGCAACTTCCTCCTCATCCTCACACTTTGTGGGGGAGGAAAATTTGAACCCCTGTGACCCACGTATGAGGGATGAACAACAAAAGAATTGGCTGGGTGCCCAGATTCAAAATGTGGGGTTAGACTCCCTCTCCAGCAGAATAGAGCCCCCAGTAGCAGAGTTTGGCATCACAAAAATCAAGCAGCGTTATAGCTGTCATATAGGATGTCAGACCCTCTTATCCCATTTAGTTGCATAAAGCTTTCACTTCTTTCTACCCATCTTGCAACGAACAGACCACACACTGCTAGGTAAGTAAAGAAAATGCTTTACTTACAAATCCAAAGGTCAGATTTGTGCATTTATCAAAGCAGCGGTAAGGAGAACACAGGCAGGATATTCTTGGGTTGAAAATACAGAAAGGTGGCTTCAAACACGTGCTCTAAGCTTGGAACAAAGCTTAGACATGTTTTTCCTGGTGGGTTACATGGCGCGGTGAGTGGGGGACAGGAAGAGAAGGCTCTACTTCCTCCGTCATGGGAGAAGAGGAGGCTTGACCTAGCTGAGTCTAGGAACAGACCTCTTTGGCCTTAACCCCTTCATGCACTAACTAGCACTCATGCATAGTTATGTTTGACTGCAAGCTATCACACTTTGCTCTTAGGCCTCAAGATAAGAGGATCTATCTTCTGAGAAGCTAAACTGGCTGCTTTTGTCTTGCCTAGATTAGTTAGTGAGGTTAGAACTGGAAACTGTTCTCTCCAGGTTATGTACTTCCTGGAAGAAACGTCTTATTTTCTTACTCTGCAAGCATCTTTCTCTGTGATTGCAACAGGTGAAGTCTCCTGTCTAGCCAAGTTCATAAGCCGTTCTCTGCAGCTGAGAGCAGATTCATCCATCCCTTGCCGTTGGCAGAGTCATCCCTAGGAACTGCTGAGGTTTGTCTCTGCAGCATGTTCTGGTCTCCGCAGCACATCCTCTAGGTGGCGCTACCTACAAAGTGGTGCTCTGGGGCTAACAAGGACCTCAGTGTGGCTCTGTGCAGCCTGTAGCAGGGATTAAAGCTCAGCTCGCACCTTACAGCCTCCTTGGAAAAGAAGTTGTTTTGCAACTGCTCCCCCTGCCGTTGGTACATTTTGCATGTCCCCCTTCCCTCACTTCTTCACCCAGAGTCACGGCCCCTTGGTGTTCTGCTTGCTGATCTCTCCCCACCAGTTTTCACTCAGCTCCATCACAAGCGTAGCAAATACAGCAAGAAAGATATGCTGGCGTCAATGAGCTGTTCAAGACGTCGGCCACTAGAGGGAGCACTTGGCCGTCCTTCCACACCAGAGACATAAATAGCTACAGGCTTTTGAAGCAGACAGAGCGTGATCAGCTCTCAGGTCATTTGTGGGTGCCCTGACCCTCCGCCGAAGCAGAGGCTGGTTGCCTGCACAGAATGTGCTTCACTTTCAGTCCTCCTGAATTAAAGGAGCTTTGAAGTGCTGTTCCGCACAGAGATGAAGAAGGATAAAGAGTTGCACACGCAGCCCTCGCTCATAGTTTCTACATCAGCAGCAACGAAGGGCAAGCCAAGAATATACTGCAGAATGGGGCCCCCACTCTTGCACCCCATAAAAAGGTGGCATCCTGTCTTATTCCTTTGCATTCACTGCCTGGAAAATTCAGTTGGGTCCTAGCAGGGAATGTAGCCATTGCCTTACAGTGGACAGTTTTGATTGGCGGAATTGGCACCACTCCTTTGTTGCCACGTAACGCCCATTCTCCATTTGTAAGAACTCAATCAGCCTCTGCACTTCAGAACTCCCCACCTATTGAGATCAAGAAGGCGTCTTCAGTTGTATGCTTTTTTTGCGCCTGCAAAAAACACCCTTCTTTAGGCGAGCCTACCAAGTTGCTTAGAAAATGGAGGCAATTTTAATACTGTATGTTTTTAGTATTTCAGCTTTTGTGTCTTTTAAAGTGGGGTTGTGATTTCCCCCCTCAGATTTCTTGTTTTATCTTTGTGTGAACCAGTTTGACTTTTGCAAAATAATTTTTACAGTTAAGCAGTGTATACATTTTATGACAGGGACACGGGTGGCGCTGTGGGTTAAACCACAGAGCCTAGGACTTACCAATCAGAAGGTCGGTGGTTCGAATCCCCACAACAAGGTGAGCTCCCGTTGCTCGGTCCCAGCTCCTGCCAACCTAGCAGTTCGAAAGCACGTCAAAGTGCAAGCTTCAGTGGGAAGGTAAACGGTGTTTCTGTGTGCTGCTCTGGTTTGCCAGAAGCGGCTTAGTCATGCTGGCCACATGACCTGGAAGTTGCATGCTGGCTCCCTTGACCAATAAAGTGAGATGAGTGCCGCAGCCCCAGAGTCGGCCATGACTGGACCTAATGGTCAGGGATCCCTTTACCTTTACCTTTACCAAGTTGCTTAGAAAATGGAGGCAATTTTAATATGTTTTTAGTATTTTAGCTTTTGTGTCTTTTAAAGTGGGGTTGTGATTCCCGCCCCCCTCAGATTTCTTGTTTTATCTTTGTGTGAACCAGTTTGACTTTTTTTTAAAAAAAATTTACAATTAATAATAATAATAATAATTTTATTTATACCCCGCCCTCCCCAGCCAAGGCCGGGCTCAGGGCGGCTAACAAGCAATAATAAAAACAAGTTAAATGAATACAACTTAAAAACAATATTAAAAGACAACATTAAAATATTGAAACATTAAAATATTAAAATGCAGCCTCATCACAGTGTATACATTTTATGAAATAAATAAACACATAACATAAGAACATTAGAAGAGTCTGTGGCTGGATCGGGCCAGCAGCCCAGCTATCCTAGCATGCTGTTCTTACAGCGGCCAACCAGATGCCTGTCTGAAACCTGCAAGCCGCTGCATGGAGAACGGCTTCCATTTCATTGGATGCCGGAAAGTTCTGCTGTTATGGAAGAGGGAGAGAAAAACTTTTCTCTGTTTGCTTTCTCCATGCCAAACAAAAATTTGTACTGCTCTATTGTGTTGCCTCTTGCTCTCCTTTTCTCTAAATTAAAAGTAACAACAACAACAACTATTATTTATTTATTTATCTGGTTGGGTTTTCCCAGCCACTCTGGGTGGCTTCCAACAGAATATTAAAAACACCATAAAAGATCAAACATTAAAAACTTCCCTAAACAGGGCTGCCTTCAGATGTCTTCTAAAAGTCTGGTATTTGGTTTTCTCTTTGACATCTGGTGGGAGGGTGTTCCACAGGGCAGGTGCCACCACCGAGAAGGCCCTCTGCCTGGTTCCCTGTAACCTCGCTTCTCGCAGGGAGGGAACTGCCAGAAGGCCCTCAGAGCTGGACCTCAGTGTGCGGGCTGAACGATGGGGGTGGAGGCGCTCCTTCAGGTATAGAGGACAGAGGCAGGGGAGTTGCTCCACCCCCTAGATCATTTTGGTTGCCCATCTCTGGACCTTTTCCAGCTCTACAATACCCTCTTTGGGGTGATCAGTGCAGAACTTTGAAGTACATTGATCTCTGCTAGGAACAGCATCCCCTATGAAAGGAACAAAATAAAATAAAAAAATCCTTCCAGTAGCACCTTAGAAACCATCTAAGTTTGATATTGGTATGCACACGAAAGCTCATACGAATAACAAACTTAGTTGGTCTCTAAGGTGCTACTGGAAGGATTTTTTTTATTTTGTTTTGACTACAGCAGACCTACCTGCAACTAGCCCTATAAAAGGAATTAAAGAAGAACGCTGCTTGCAACTCCCTATACAGTTGCTCAATCTATCATATCACTTTTATCCCCACAATAGTGTTACACTGGAAGGAGAATGTGATCTGGCTAAAATTCCCTTTGGAGTAGGAAATCTTGCCTCTGTTAAACCCCAGGTACGTGTATTTTTTTAAGTGGCAGGGGCGGCCAGGAATCGTGCTCCAAATTTTTCTGCTTTCGCAGCAGAGTTTCTGCAAGGCCGCTGAGTTATGAATTTGTTTGCTCCTCCGCCAAATGCAGATGCTTGCCAAATGCATTTTTTAATCAAAGAAACAGCATGAGTGGCGACGGCCACGTGGTGCTTGCAGAATTTCTCTCCTGGCCTGAAGCTCTCAGCCTTCAGCCTCGAAGCGGATTCTCTTGCAAAGGCTTCTGGGAAAGGTTGCTGGGAAGCGTCTCATGTTCCAACTCAGGAAGGCTTTCCAGAGGCGTTCAGCTCTGGCTCAGCCGCCCTGGCGAGCATTGATTTGTGTTATCCCCTGCAGAAACAATAAACACACACCTTTGTCTCTTGGTTTCCCTATCCTTCACATGCCAGAACCATGTGCCAACAGAGAGATGATTCAGCATAAGACCGAACACATGGCAAGATATCGGAACAACGTTCCATTCTCCTGGGTCCATCTCTCCGCCAACCCAACCTGATCTGCAAAATCTTCTGTTGCATTTCCTTCTCTCTCCCCCCTCCTCTTTCAGCTCCGTAAATGTTTCCCCCAATAAACCTTCAGTTAAGCTCTCTGATGGGTCCTCTCTGTAAGAGGTGAAGAGTAGAATCATAGAATCATAGAATCATAGAGTTGGAAGAGACCACAGGCAGTGGAAGACAGGAGTGCCTGGCCTGCTCTGGTCCATGGGGTCACGAAGAGTCGGACACGACTAAACAACTAAACAACAGCAACAACTGAAACTTTGGTATGCAGAGAATGGCTTGTGAATTTGCACAGACTTTACCTAGAATCAGAGAATCATAGAGTTGGAAGAGACCACAAGGGCCATCGAGTCCAACCCCCTGCCAAGCAGGAAACACCATCAGAGCACTCCTGATATATGGTTGTCAAGCCTCTGCTTAAAGACCTCCAAAGAAGGAGACTCCACCACACTCCTTGGCAGCAAATTCCACTGTCGAACAGCTCTTACTGTCAGGAAGTTCTTCCTAATGTTTTGGTGGAATCTTCTTTCTTGTAGTTTGTATCCATTGCTCCGTGTCCGCTTCTCTGGAGCAGCAGAAAACAACCTTTCTCCCTCCTCTATGTGACATCCTTTTATATATTTGAACATGGCTATCATATCACCCCTTAACCTCCTCTTCTCCAGGCTAAACATGCCCAGCTCCCTTAGCCGTTCCTCATAAGGCATCGTTTCCAGGCCTTTGACCATTTTGGTTGCCCTCCTCTGGACACGTTCCAGTTTGTCAGTGTCCTTCTTGAACTGTGGTGCCCAGAACTGGACACAGTACTCCAGGTGAGGTCTGACCAGAGCAGAATACAGTGGCACTATTACTTCCCTTGATCTAGATGCTATACTCCTACTGATGCAGCCCAGAATTGCATTGGCTTTTTTAGCTGCCGCGTCACACTGTTGGCTCATGTCAAGTTTGTGGTCAACCAAGACTCCTAGATCCTTTTCACATGTACTGCTCTCAAGCCAGGTGTCACCCATCTTGTATTTGTGCCTCTCACAAATACATGGAGGAAGCATGGAGCGTGGCCACTGATCTTCTATGGCAGGGCCACAGCTCAGGGGTAGAACATGTGCTTTGCTTGCAAAAGGTCCCAGGTTCAGCCCTGGCATCTCCATGTCTGAAATCTGAAACCCTGGAAGCAAGAAGAATTACCGACAAAAGAAGAACGGAGGATGAAATTGATGAACTATGCAGAATTGGATAAACTAACGGGAAGAATTCGAAACCTGCGGGACCAGAGATTCACAGAAGACTGGTGTAAATTTACAGACTATTTGAAAAGTAATTGTGATGACCAGATTACGTTTGTAGGTTTGCAAGAAGTTTTGTGAGGTAAATTATTTGAATTATTGCAAAAATGGTTAAAGAGGTGGATTGTGAGTTAAGATAATTAAAGGCAATAGGAATTTAAGAAATGCAGAAGAAATGATAAAAATGGTGGATCATCAGAGGTGCTGATGGAAGTCCAAAAAGATTGTATAAGATGTGAAGTTCTGTGGAATGTATAATAATTGGTATGTTGAAATTAATAAAAAATTTATATCTATCTATCTATCTATCATCTATCTATCTATCTATATCTATCTATCATCATCTATCTATCATCTATATATGAATGAGAGAAATCTGAAACCCTAGAGAGCTGCTGCAGGCCAGTGCAGGCATACTAAGCTAGATGTTGCTATGGTCTGACTAAGTACAAGACAGATTCCTTTGTTCCAGAGCTTAGTGACAGAACCCAGGATTGGTTTGCAGAAGGTCCCATATTTAAACTCCTGGCACCTGACCCCTGGGGAAAGGTCCTTAGCTCAGTGGAAGAGTATCTGGTTCTCAGTTTTAGTCCCCATTGCAGAAGACAGCATCCGTCTCATAGTTAAAACTATGGGATTTTCTCCCACAAGGGGTAAAGATGGTCACCAACTTGCCTGAATTTGGAAGAGGAACAGCCATGTTCGTCAAAGAGCAAGCCAGCAGTAATTCACACTGTTTGAAGTTGGAGTTAACTCTTTATTAGCAAAATCTGACTTGGCTGAATGTCAGGCCTAATGAGCACAACAGCTCAATGCTGTTGGGTTTTGCCCCATGAAACAGTTGAGTTGACGAGACTGAAAGTCCCCATTTTGTCCACAGCTTTCCTAAGCAATCGGCGTCATCTGGTTGGTCACTGTGAGATTAAGGTGCAGGACTAGATGGGCCACTTACCTGATTCAGCTTAAGGCGCTCCTTATGCCAAGAAGAGGGCAGGAGGAAATATGTTGTTGTTGTTTAGTCATTTAGTCGTGTCCGCCTCTTCGTGACCCCATGGACCAAAGCATGCCAGGCACTCCTGTCTTCCACTACCTCCCACAGTTTGGTCAGATTCATGTTTGTAGCTTTGAGAACACTGTTCCACCATCTCGTCCTCTGTCGTCCTCTTCTCCTTGTGCCCTCCATCTTTCCCAACATCAGGGTCTTTTCCAGGGAATCTTCTCTTCTCATGAGGTGGCCAAAGTACTGGAGTCTCAGCTTCAGGATCTGTCCTTCCAGTGAGCACTCAGGGCTGATTTCCTTCAGAATGTCTCCATTTGATCTTCCTGCAGTCCATGGGACTCTCAAGCGTCTCCTCCAGCACCATAATTCAAAACCATCCATTCTTCGGCATTCAGCCTTCTTTAGGGTCCAGCTCTCACTTCCATACATCACTACTGGGAAAACCATGGCTTTAACTATACGGACCTTTGTTGGCAAGGTGATGTCTCTGCTTTTTAAGATGCTGTCTAGGTTTGTCATTGCTTTTCTCCTAAGAAGCAGGCGTCTTTTAATTTCATGGCTGCTGTCACCATCTGCAGTGATCATGGAGCCCAAGAAAGTAAAATCTCTCACTGCCTCCATTTCTTCCCCTTCTATTTGCCAGGAGGTGATGGGACCACTGGCCATGATCTTCGTTTTTTTAATATATACAATAGCAAAAAGAGGATTAAAACCAACCTGGATGTTGTAGTCATAAATAGCTTGCAGACTCAATTATAGGATGTTGGAGGCTGAATAAGTTCCCCAGAAGCACTGCAGGCAACCGGTGACACACCTGAGCTGTCATATCCTCTGACATTTCTCCGGTGAAAATAGAGATGTCCCATTCCATGATGATAATTTTGCTATTTATACCCCACACATCTTGCTGCATTGCCCCAGCCACTCTGGACAGTTTGCAACATATATAAAAACATAATAAAACATTAAACTTTTTTTTTAAAAAAATCCCTATACAGGATTGCCTTCAGACAGCTCAGGGGTTGGATAATTTCATACCCTCCAACATTTATCCAATGAAAAGAGGGACATCCTAAGGAAAAGTGGGACATTCTGGGATCAAATCAGAAACCAGGATGGCTTCTCTAAATAAGGGGTGTCCCTGGGAAAAAGAAACAGTTGGAGGGTCTGGGATTCTGGGACAAAAAAGCAACAGCTGCTCCCTATCTTGGCTGTTTCCTCTGTATAGGATTGTGCTGCAACCAGAGCTGGATTTAGGTTTGTTGTGGCCCTAAGGTACTGAAGCTAATGGGGCCCTTTATATGTCCAGCTGTCCTTTGTCAACAACAAATTGTCGCTGTTTTTTGTGCTGAATATATACTGCATGGTAATTTATGGACCTAATAGGTATCTCAAGCCATTTGCAGATGCAGAATGTAGGCACCCTATATATAGAAAGGAGCAAACCAGTGAGATTTGACGGAGCAGGCTAGTAGGCGGGGCCCATTACTTACATCATAGGAGCCTACACAACACAAAACACTGTTGCTGGATGTAGGTTTTATTTTATTTGTTTTTTATCTTATATTTTGGAAATGTACATCCAGGTTTTTTTCCCCCTTAATTTTTTGGGGCCCCCAAGAGAGTGGGGCCCTAAGCTATAGCTTGTTTAACTTATATGTAAATCTGGCACTGGGTCTGCAGCTCCCTTACTCCACATCAAAAGGGATTAGCCTGCGTCAACTGAAGGCAAGACTTTGAGTCTGAACCTTCTGACAGCACCCAAGAAAGGGTTATCAAGTAGCTGGAAGACAAAACACGTTGTGGGAGAATTGCAATGGCTGATTAAGACCTGGGACATCATGGATATGAATAAATTGAGATAATATGTTCCTGCTCACTGGGGAAGAATGATTATGCAACCAAATCTTTAGTTTGGTAACCTTTCGGAGATTTTTGGAACAGCGCATGACAATATAAATGCACCCATCATAAGGCTCTTCTTCTTCTGAACTGTTTTAATGAGGTCTTATAACCTTGCAGCTGTGTGCTCTTTTTAAAATTTTATTAATTCCAGGAATTGTAGATTAATGTGGGTCTGTTGAGGGCTAGTGTGGTGTAGTGGTTCAGAGCGGTGGACTCGTAATCTGGTGAACCGGGTTCGATTCCCCACTCCTCCACATGCAGCTGCTGGGTGACCTTGGGCCAGTCACACTTCTCTGAAGTCTCTCAGCCCCACTCACCTCACAGAGTGTTTGTTGTGGGGGAGGAAGGGAAAGGAGAATGTTAGCCGCTTTGAGACTCCTTCGGGTAGTGATAAAGCGGGATATCAAATCCAAACTCCTCTTCTTCTTCTTCTTCTTCTTCTTCTTCTGTTAAAAATTATGTTAATGTCAGGGGCTGGCTGGACCAGGGCGAAGGAAGGGGGCGGTCTGTCTGCCCCGGATGTCATCACTGAGGAGGGGTAACATTTGGCGCGCCGCCCACTCGTGACTCCCAAGCCTACCCCGAGCCGTCAGGGGAAGGGGCAGAGCTGCGCCGCCTTGACTGCGGCTTTCCCCCTTCCCCCTGCATTTTGACAGCTCAGGGGAAGCTTGGGCGTCACGGGCAGGTGCCACGCCATTGCTCCCCACTCCTGGACTGCTTCCAGGGGAGGGGAGCCTCCCCTGAGCTGTTAAAGGGATAGAGACAGCCAAAGGTTAGATAGCGGACATGGCGTTCAGACAGCTGTGGCTTGTCTGTGGGTGGAAGTGTGCTTCACACCCGGCAGTCATTCCTTCATCCATGCTTCTCCATGTGGCCTGAGGGTCTCTTCCCAGGCCACATGCCCTCTCCATCTCCACCCTGTGCCCTCCTCAAGTGCTTTTGCTTTTCAAGATTACAGCCCTTTGAGCTGTGCTCTTGGATTTGATATCCCACTTTATCACTACCCTAAGGAGTCTCAAAGCGGCTAACATTCTCCTTTCCCCCACAACAAACACTCTGTGAAGTGAGTGGGGCTGAGAGACTTCAGAGAAGTGTGACTAGCCCAAGGTCACCCAGCAGCTGCATGTGGAGGAGCGGGGAATCGAACCCGGTTCACCAGATTACGAGTCTATCGCTCTTAACCACTACGCCACACTGGCTCTCTTGTCTTTTGCTCGCTTGGATAGGGAGAGAGGTGGGAGGGGGAGAAAGGCCTGTAGAAAGCTGTGGCTTTGGTATGACTACAGAGCATCACCTGATATCCCACAATGGCTGGGCAAAATTTAATTATGAAAATATTTAAATCTTGCCTTTCTGCTCCTCTTGGGCACCCCCAAACTGGCTCACAGCATCAGTTAAAAGGATATATCGCCCACCCTCAGGAAATCCCCCATGGATGTTCAGGTACTGGCATGAAGGCAATTGCTCTCTTCCACTGTGGTTGCCTAAAAAACTGGCACCTGGAAGCAGAGGTCATTCCCCCTCGAGCTGTTAACCCTGTAAGCTCTGGATATCCTCATAGGAGCATGACTCCTCATGGGGTTCAGTCACCCTGGGCGCAGAGTCTTGGGAGGCAAATTTTGGCACTGCACAGGGCTCCACCGATATTTGAGACCACAAGGTCCACCACTGTTGGGCGTATGCTGCCTCTTAAATGTGAAGGTTTCACATGGTTACCGTGGCTAATAGTCATTGATAGATATAGTATCCATGAAGTTATTTAGTCCCCTTCTATTCTTTAAAAAAAAATTATGCGTTTTCCATTTACACATCATGTTTCCTCCACCTAGAATATTTATTTACAGATTTCCCATCCTAGTATTCCACAACATTCATAATAAGCCTAAAGTTTGCTGCATTTCCTTTTATTTATCCACCTTTCTTTCATCTCTTTCATCCCTTAATTACATTTGACTGCTGCTACATTTACACCTAAAGGTAAATGTAAAGGGACCCCTGACCATTAGGTCCAGTTGTGGCCGACTCTGGGGTTGCGGCACTCATCTCACTTTATTGGCAGAGGGAGCCGGCGTACAGCTTCCAGGTCATGTGGCCAGCATGACTAAGCCGCTTCTGGCAAACCAGAGCAGCGCACAGAAACGCCGTTTACCTTCCCGCCGGAGTGGTACCTATTTATCTACTTGCACTTTGACATGCTTTCGAACTGCTAGGTTGGCAGGAGCAGGGACCGAGCAACGGGAGCTCACCCTGTTGCGGGGATTTGAACCACCGACCTTCTGATCGGCAAGTCCTAGGCTCTGTGGTTTAACCCACAGTGCCACCCGTGTCCCTGTGATTACCCCTACTTGTAGGGTAATTCTAGTATTTTTTTTAAGTACTCCCTAAAGCTTTCCCATTTGTCCTTTCATCCATATTTCATCCAAATTTCTTATTTTGGCTGTCATACTGGCAAGTTCTGCAAATTCTGCCAATTTATGTATAGCCATTGTTCCTTAGCTGGTATTTCACTTTCTTTCCAGCGTATACTATTCTGACCACAGCTGTTGCATAGAGAAATAAGTTGGGTGCCTTCCTGGGAATCTCGTCGCCAATTATGCTTAGTAGGAAGGTGCAAACACACCCCAAAATATCAGGATATGGTTTATAACAAGCTTAAAACGATCTTTTAATTTACATTTTTAAAAAAGCCTGAAGCCTTCCTATTTAGTTCCCTTCTGCATCTTCTAGCCCAGTAATATTTCACATCTTGAAACCTGGGACTAACGTGCAATTGGGGACCCACTTCTTATTTCTTTACCTTAAATATGCACAGTAGTGCTGCTGCACTTGTGACTCACCTTACTTCAAGCTAGGAGTCCTGACTCACCAGCTGTAGACCATTTGCTCCAGGCTACCTTATAATGGTAGAAGAAGAAGAGTTTGGATTTGATATCCCGCCTTTCACTCCCTTTAAGGAGTCTCAAAGCGGCTAACATCCTCCTTTCCCTTCCTCCCCCACAACAAACACTCTGTGAGGTGAGTGAGGCTGAGAGACTTCAGAGAAGTGTGACTGGCCCAAGGTCACCCAGCAGCTGCATGTGGAGGAGCAGGGAAGCGAACCCGGTTAAACAGATTACTCTTAACCACTACACCACACTGGCTCTCACATAATGGTCTGCCAGTGCTGAGGCAACTGAGTCTCCCTTACCTGCAGAATTGCTGTCCAGGGTCCTGAAATGCTGCGTCTGGACCTCTGACTCAGCACTTTTGTTGCTGTCCAGGGTCCTGACCTTGATCTTGCACAAAGCTTGCCTGGGCAGCCCTGAGTCTGCTTCCAGCCTCTGTTGTGGTTGCCACCTCCATGTGGTAATGCAGTATCAGGACGTGTGTGTGTGTGTGTGTGTGAAGATTTAAGAGGGAAACCAGTGTGAGAATGCCGGAAGTGAATTTGCAATAGGCATTTATTCATTTGCAGTTCTTTTTTTTCTTCTTTTTAAAAGCGTTCTCCATAACAAATGTTCCCTGGACAGCTTGCACGATAAAAAAGCAAGGAGGGGAAGAAAACTCTGCAACAACAAAGTCAAAAACAGTCAATGCAAAGCAACAGACCAAAGAAATAAAAGGGTGGAGCTCGATCAATTTAAAACCAAGAGCAGGAGGATAAAATCCACAGAGCTAAACAGTATTAAAATCAGAACATAGTATCATAGAATTGTAGAGTTGGAAGGGACCCCAAGGGTCATCTAGTCCAACCCCCTTTGATGCAGGAATCTCAAATAAAGCATCCATGACAGATGACTGTCCAACCTCTGCTTAAAAACTTTCAAGGCACTAGGTGGACCTTTCTGGGCAGAGCATCCCACAGGACATAAAAAACGTCCGTTTGGGGATTTCACATGAACAAAATGTAGGAAGATGTTCCTCAAAGGCAATTTGGGAAATTAAGATCGGGCAATTGGGAGGCACTGATTTCCCAGGTACAGGGGTCTGTTGCTGGTAAAGAAAGAGACAGAGAGCATCTGTTGTTTAAGAGGCACATTTATTTTCCCCCAAACATCCTGACTGACTTTTGCAAGACCCGAAGGCCATCATAGCTCTTCTTCTTCTGCTGCTGCTGCTGCTTCTGCAGCAGCAGCAGCACCAAGCCAAATGTTACCCACACATTCCTCCTGCTGCTTCCTTGCTTGCCTTTGCGCAGCTGGAGGCATCTCTCTCAGAAGCAGAGAAGGCTCCCTGCAGCCAGGAGAGGGTATTTGGCCCAGCTGCCTTTCCCTCGCCTCCAGCTCCGCCACCTGAGGGCTCCTGGTGTGAGGTCTTTAAATAGGCACCACCAAGTCCATCTTCACTGGAGTTATCGACTGCAAAGGCCAATCCATTTGATCCAGGCCCCCTCCAGGCTGGTTTTTTATTTATTTATTTTTTATATAAAATTTTTATTCAATTTTTCCGATATAAAATTAATACAATTCATACATCTTTTTACATCCATTCTCTTTTTTTTGACTTCCCTCAACTTGACTGATACTCCTTCCCTTCTTAATTTCTTACACATTTCTAAAACCTTCCATCTATTATTTTTGTAAATTAAGTCTTATTTTACTCATATTCTAACATTTCTTCTTACAGAGCTTCATTAAAGCTTACAAGCATTATTTGCTTTTCACTTAGATTATGCATATACTCTGTAAACTTTTCCCAATCTTCTATAAATCTCTGATCTCGTCGATTTCGGATCCTTCCCGTCAGTCTATCAAGTTCTGCAAAGTCTGTCATCTTCATTCTCCATTCTTCTAATGTAGGTAGCTCCTCTTGCTTCCATTTCTGAGCCATTAATATTCTCGCTGCAGTCACTGCATATAAAAATAACGTCCTTTCTTTCTTATTTATCTCATTCCCTGTAATACCAAGTAAGAACGCCTCTGGTTTCTTAACAAAAGTGTATTTAAACATTTTTTTCAATTCATTATACAGTGGTGCCCCGCAAGACGAATGCCTCGCAAGACAGAAAACCCGCTAGACGAAAGGGTTTTCCGTTTTGGAGGTGCTCCGCAGGACAAATTTCCCTATGGGCTTGCTTCGCAAGACGAAAATGTCTTGCGAGTTCCTGCATTTTTTTTCCGCTCCCCACCCCCTTTTTCTAAGGCACTAAGCTGCTAATAGCCTTTTAGCAGCTAATCCGCTAATCCCTTAAGCCTTTAATAGCCGCTAATAGCCGCTAAACCACTAATAGCGCTAATCCGCTAATCAGCTAATGGGGTTGCTTCGCAAGACGAAAAAACCGCTAGACGAAGAGACTCGCGGAACGGATTCTTTTCGTCTTGCGAGGCACCACTGTATATCATTTCCCAAAAGCTTTTTACTTTCTTACACTCCCACCACATATGATAGAATGTACCTTCTTTTTCTTTACATTTCCAACATTTATTACATCCTTTATACATCCTTGCTAACTTCACTGGTGTTAGATACCATCAATACATCATTTTCATCACATTTTCTTTTATAGTTGTACATGCAGTGGATCTTAAACCTTCTTTCCATAATTTCTCCCAGTCCTCCATTTGTATATTATATCCAAAATCTTTGGCCCAGTCAATCATAACCGATTTTACCTCTTCATCTTTTGTGTGCCATTCTAATAATATCTTATACATTTTAGCCAGAACTTTAGAGTCACTGTTTATTATTTCTTTCTGAAATTTTGACTCTTTGTCCTCAAAACCTCTTAGATTTAGATTTTTTTAAACATTTCATTGGTTTGAAAATAATGCAGCCAATCATTGACATGTTCCTTAACTACTTCATATGGCTTCAGCGTCCATTTACCATCTGTTTTTATTATTAAGTCCTGATATGTTGCCCAGCCCCCTTTCATATTGATTTTTTTCACACACAGAACCTCTAATGGTGACAACCAGTACAGAGTTTTTACTTCCAACAAGTTTTTATACTTTTCCCAAACCTCTATCAAAGACCTTCTTATGGTGTGGTTTTCAAACCCTTTATGTACTCGCTTTTTGTCATACCATAAATAAGCATGCCACCCAAATCTATTATCAAAACCTTCTAGATCTAACAAATCGGTGTTTTCTAATTTCATCCATTCCTTCAACCAGCAAAGGCAAGATGCTTCATAATATAATTTCAGGTCCGGCAGGGCAAAGCCTCCTCTTTCTTTCGCATCAGTCAGTAACTTAAACTTTATTCTCAGCTTCTTACCCTGCCATATAAACCTTGAAATTTCTCTTTGCCAATTTTTAAACATAGCTGCCCCCCTGATTACTGGAACGGTTTGAAATAGAAACAGCATCTTTGTAAGCACATTCATTTTTATTATTGCAATTCTGCCCCAAAATGAGAATTTCATTCTTCCCCACACCTCTAAGTCTTTTTTGATCCTATTCCAGGTTGGTATGTAGTTGTTTTGATACAAATCAATACTTCTGGGGGTTAACCAAACTCCTAAATATTTAACTTTCTTTACCACTTCTATTTCTAGTTGTTGCTGCACTTTATCAATGGTTTCTCAATCCATATTTTTACTAATCATTTTTGTCTTTTTCTTATTCAAAATGAATCCCGCCAATTGGCCAAACTGTTCTATTTCGTTCAAAACTTCCGTTACAGTGCTTGTCGAATTTTCCAAAGTTAATACCAAGTCGTCAGCAAAGGCCTTAATCTTATATTGTTTACTTCCCACCGTTATCCCTTTTATCTGTTCATTACCTCTTATTGCTCTTAAAAGGACTTCCAGGACCGTGATGAATAACAGTGGTGAGAGCGGACATCCCTGCCTAGTACCTTTGGTTATTTTTATATTTTCTGTTACCACATTGTTAACTATTAATTTTGCTCTTTGATCTCTATATATTGCCCCAATACCATTCATAATTCCTTGTCCAATATCCATCATTTCAAAGTTTTTTAGCATAAGTTCCCAAGAAATATTATCAAAGGCCTTTTCCGCATCCACAAAAATCAACATAGCTTGCTTATCATTCCTGGCATTCAAATATTCCAAAACATTGATTACATTCCTAATATTATCTTTCATTTGTCTGCCAGGAAGAAAACCTGCTTAATCTTCATGTATCAAACCCTTTAACATCTTTTTCATCCTGTTTGCTAATATATTAGCAAACAGTTTGTAGTCATTATTTAAAAGCGAGATGTTTAAGAGGCACCACATTTATTTTCCCCAAACATCCTGACTGACTTCTGTAAGACCCGAAGGCCATCATAGCTCTTCTGCTGCTGCTACTGTAGTAGCAGCAGCACCAAGCCAAATGTTACCCACACATTCCTCCTGCTGCTTCCTTGCTTGCCTTCGCCCAGCTGGAGGCATCTCTCTCAGAAGCACAGAAGGCTCCCTGCAGCCAGGAGAGGTTATTTGGCCCAGCTGCCTTTCCTTCGCCTCCAGCTCCGCCACCTGAGGGCTCCTGGTGTGAGGTCTTTAAATAGGCACCACCGAGTCCATCTTCACTGGAGTTATTGACTGCAAAGGCCAATCCATTTGATCCAGGCCCCCTCCAGGCTGGTTTTTTAAGGTTGTTATTGTTATTGCAGGAGTATTCCATAACATGCCATCGAACCAACGACAGGGCATTAGTGATGGATTCGTGCTGGACTGTCCACACAATGTTTTGCTTTAGGAGTTGTCCAGCGATGTTTCTGGCAGTGTTGCTGTACTGCGGGCATCTGGAGAGACATTCTGGCACTACTGTGGGGGAAAAGAGGAGCAACACACAGCCCAAATATTTGGGTTATGAAAAGTTACAGGATTTCAGCAGGAAACTGTAGCCCATGCACTGATGGAAAACCAAGCAATACATCTACCCTGAAATTTTGTCAGTTGCAAGCAGCATTGGAAGCTCTGATCACCACCAAATGCCACTGGCAAAGCAGGTTCCCAGTACGTTTCCGAGCACAATTCAAAGTGTTGGTGCTGATAAAGCCCTAAATGGCCTCAGCCCAGTATACCTGAAGGAGCGTCTCCACCCCCATTGTTCTACCCGGACATGTGAGGTCCAGTTCCGAGGGTCTTCTGGCAGTTCCCTCGCTGCAAGAAGTGAAGCTACAGGGAACCAGGCAGAGGGCCTTCTCGGTAGTGGTGCCCACCCTGTGGAACGCCCTCCCACCAGATGTCAAGGAGACAAACAACTACCAGACTTTTAGAAGACATCTGAAGGCTGTTCAGGGAAGTTTTAAATGTGTGACATTTTAATGTATTTTTAATCTTTGTTGGAAGCCGCTCAGAGTGAAACCCAGCCAGATGGGCAGGGTACAAATAATACATCATCATCATCATCATTATTATTATTATTATTATTATTATTATTATTCCAATAAGCTGTGATTCCTGCATGGCAGGGGGTTGGTCTAGGGTTTCAAAAAGTGAAAATCCGAACAGAAAAGTTGCAAAGTTTTTGAGTTGTTCTTGTTTTGTTTTGCCCAAAGTTGTTGAGCCAAAACTGGACGGTTTTGAGCTATTTTTGAGAGAAATAGGCAAAAACAACCCTGCCGACATCGGTTGCCACATGTCCAGATTTTAACTCTAGAGCTCTATTATTCTAGTCCTAACTCCAGTGCTGAGCAGCAACATCACTCCAATCCGAGCCAAACGGCTGAGTTCAGAGAACACCATTTTAATCTCCCACAATGCCCTTGACATAGCACTGCCCTGGGGCATTGTGGGAAATTAAAATGGCAGCCCTCAGATGCAGCTGCCTGGTGCTGGTTGGAGTGCTGGTGATGGTGGGGGAATGAGGAGGTGGAGGCTGCTTCCAGATTCTGAGGGAATTTTCCAGTATTATGAGAGAGGGAGAAAACCTTTCTCTATCTACTCCCCCCCCTACAGGGTGATCGCTGGGTCTCAGCAAACAGACAAGAGAAGATGCTGCACCACATCCAAAATGCAGCCGACTTCCCGGTCCATGTGACCTTTCCAGGAGAGGTGATTGGTTGTGGGCTGATTGCCCCTCCCTCTCTCCAGGCACATTTGCGCCATCACCAAAGGAACCACCAGTTGTTCCCTGTCCGATATTAAAAACACAAGACTCTGAGAAAGGGAGGTGTGTAGTTTTCTTTTAATTTTTATTGAATTTTACAAGGAGAGAAAGAGAAAGAGAAACAAAGAACAATGCATAACACTGTAAACACATTTATATACATGTTTTCCAAAATGCAAACTAAAAAAAAGTTCTTATCTGTTTTAATTATCAGTTTTTATCCATCCATTATCCGTGTTTAATCTTGTATTTTATTCAGATGTTTTATCCTATGCTTGTTTCTTTGTCCTTATTTGCTCCAACATTTATCAGTTAAAAAAAATAAAATCCTAACTGCTATTTTATTTATATGTTGATGTTTTTTATCCTGGTCTGTGACCGTAATAAAGTTCATTCATTCAAAAAAGGACAAAAGAAAAAAAGAAATACCTTTCATAACCAATAATATTACCAAATTCATGCTTCAAACCTTTCAATATACAAATCCTAGTTAAAATATTATAAAAGACTTTTCACGGGCCCCTTGAGCTGTTGGGTTTCTAGGAACTCTTCATTCCCTTTTTGCAAGGATCCACTTGCCCAAAGAGGGGAATAATGTGCCCCAGATGGCAAGATGTACGGGTCCCTAATTAGAGACCACACTTGCTTCCAAGAAAAACAACTCTGCCTTTAAGCATGCAGAGAGAGCCAGCTGTGCTCTGGAGGTGCATTGACCAAGCAGTCCTCATCTGCAGAATCCTGGCGGGTTTACACAAACAGAATGATTCGACCTCTTCATCACAATGGGGGCAAATGCCGTCTCATCTTTCCACATCTGTGCATTCTTCAGAATCCCAGCAGCCCGCTGTGTGAGCAGAGCAGGCAATGAGTTGCCCTCTGAAGGGCCTTGTTAACGCAGGCGAAGCTGGAAGGCTGGGAGGTGGAAGGGCCCTTTGTGCCTCATCGGAGGCTGCTCAAATTAGGCCCACGGCTGGTGACAATGGCTTCATTGGGGGAACTGACAGCGTAGAGGTGTGATGCAGGACACAAACGATCAAGGGACCTTGCAGAGAAATGTGTTGGACATGCAAAGACAGCCGCTGCTATTTAATTTGGTTCTCCAATGCAGTGTTTTCCTACAGGTTACATAGCCTCCAGTATTTTCACCCGCAAAATCGGGACGTCAGGCAGGGCACGTCTTCCTTTCCAGAGCTCTGGCGCTCATCAGCAGAATGCGCCAAAGCTCTGGAATGACCCTGCTGCCTCACACCAGAGTGAGCACCCTTTGCACCGATGCTCTGGCGCAAGGGCTGGATCTAGACACATCCAAGAAGCATTTCAGTTAAGCGCATTGCAAACTTTGTATGAGAAATCAGGTTGGCAAAAGCGGAACTCCACAGCGCCATCTGGTGCCACAGTGTTATAATGAAATACAACGCATATAAAGCGCTTTTTCTTTGCCAATGTAGCTGAGTCCAAGGACTTGTGCTGGAGCACCAGACCAAAAAAACAGGGCATTTGGGGATGCAAACAGGATAATAATCATAATAACCTGCTCCCCTCTAGTCTCAGAAGGGCGGAGTGTTGGCTGGGATCGCCCACTGGTGAAAGGAAGATGCTCTGACACACAGGGGAAGGTCTGTGAATTGTGGCCAAAACCCAGGTTCCAAATTAGGAAACAAGGGCAGGTTGGTTGGGCAAACGGAAGGGGCCGGAGCAACAAGGCTGCTCAGACTGGCAGCAGCTTTTCAGTTTCAGAGAGCAGCCTCTCCGGCTCCCATTCTTACACGGAAAAAATGGAACCTTCTGCAAATGAAACAGATCCTATGTCTCTGAGCTATGGTGTGGTTCCTCTTCTCCGAAGGCCCAGAGGCAACCAGGAACCTGGAAGGCACCCAATTCCCACATCCCTGTGCCAAAATGCAGGCAGCATCCATGTCTCCAATATCAGGCAGTTTCCCCCCTCTATCCCAGTCCCCCAACCCAAATTGCTTTGTTTACCATCTAGCCTGGTGTAAAACTTCTGCAGAACATGGAAGCTTGCATGCTGTCTTGTTTGGCTGGGCGGTGGGGGTAAGTTTATGCAGAAACTACCCTATCGTATAATGCAAAAAAACACCTACAAGAGAATAATGCCCCTGAACATTCCTGGCCCAGACAAAATTCAGTCCTGAATTGCCAAGAGCTGCTTTGAAAGAGAAGGTTTGTGACATCGACTCTCCACTTAGGAGGACCTAGGCGTGTTGTCCCTGAATCTCACCAAGGGTAAGGGGGGTGGCTGATCTCCCTGATAAACGCAGCATTTTCTGGGTCATTCCGTCATGTTGGCTCCTCAGAGGCTAATAATACCATCTCCTTGTAAATAGGAAGGTGGGCTTAATTAAGAGGCTTCTGTTTGTCTCTCATGACTCGCCTCATGTTGAGATGAAAGGAAGCATCAAGGTCGTAACATCTCTCACTTTCTTCCTCTGCATCTTCATCCGCTTAGGAGCTTGGAAGGTGTGAGAGTGACTTCCTAATGAAGCTCAAGACTCTCCTGAGTCATGCTTCACCCTCAAGGCAATTTCTCTTCAGGCCTTCGTGGGAGCAAATAGATTTGGTCACCAAAGAAGAAGTGTTTGGATTTGATATCCCGCTTTATCACCACCCCAAGGAGTCTCAAAGCGGCTAACATTCTCCTTTCCCTTCTGTGAGGTGAGTGAGGCTGAGAGACTCCAGAGAAGTGTGATTGGCCCATGGTCACCCAGCAGCTGCATGTGGAGGAGCAGGGAAGCGAACCCGGTTCACCAGATTATGAGTCTACCGCTCTTAACCACTACACCACACTGGCTGAAGAACAGTGTGGTGTAGTGATCAGAGCAGGGGGTGGCTGATCCATGAGCCTATATCTGGCACACAAAAGTAATTATGTGGGTGCTCCAAGGCCTTCCTCCACTATAAAAGTATTGACCATGGGTCTTCTGATTAAAAATTGCTCATTAAAAAAATAAAAAGTGTCAGCCTTGTTGGAATTGGCACCCTGGGTTATGAAACACTGTCTCACAGAGGCTCACTGGGTGCCTAGTCTTTTCGCTGCTAGGCAAATCCCCACTCAGCCATGAATCTCACCCGATAACACTGGGACATCACCATGGCTCAGCCTAACCTACCTCACAAGACTGTTGTGAGGAAAAATGAGAGGGGAAAGTGACTGAAGGAATGAGCCAGCAGGAAACCACACTCAGGAAATTGGAGTTAACTTTCTATTAGCAAAAACATGATCTACAAAGGAGTGTCAGGCCTAATGAGCAGAGCAACTCATCTCTGGTAGGTCTTGCCCCCATGAAGCAGTTTCTGAGACTGAAGATCTCTGCCTCCCCAGAGCTGCCTAAGTCTCCTCTTCTCCAGGGTTTCCCCTAAGCAATCTGAGACTTTGCCTGCATGGCCCTAATTTCTCTTCTGCCCTTTTCATGCCTCTTCTGGTTCTGGGACACAAGCAGGGAGGGGAGCTTGTCGCAGCAGGAGGGGGAGACATCCAGGACTCTTCACCAGCCTGACTCATCTCTGCCTCTTGATCTCCCTCCTCCCCTGCTTCAGCTTCTGCCTCTGATTCTGGGCTTCTCTCTGTCACAGACTCTCCCCGCTCACTAATCCCAGTCACCTTTCCAACTTCCAACATCTCCTCTTCCCAGTCTTTTCTTCTCTGCTGCAGGCTCTCCTTATGCTCTTGCATCCTTGCTTGACCCGTGATCACATCCTGCCCTTCCTTTGTGCCCTTCAGAGACATGGCCTCCTCCGCTTTGCTCGGCGAGGCTGGTCAGAGCAAGCTGATCCAGGGGCCCAGGCCTGAATGATCTGTTACCTGACCAAGAGGAATGGGGAGAAGTCAGGAGTGCTTTGAGGCCTTCACCAGAGGAAGTGTGATGCAGTTTCATGCCGCCATTGCTGCTGCCTCCAGCCCCAACCCCAAAGTGCCTCCCTTTCCCTCTTAGATCCTGCCCAAATTTTGACCAGCGGGGTGTTGGAGGGTATGAACCCAGCCCTCACCAGTCCTGACCTCAGCCCTCCTTCCGCATTTTTGCCTGGATAGAACTTGTCCTTCGACTCTGATAAATGCCCCTTGCTTGACTGGAGAGAGAGGTGCGAGGGCCAGGTAGATTGGTTTCGAGTACCACATATAGCCCTCAGCCTGAGATTCCCCCAATCTGTTGTTCAGCCTTTCTCCTGAGAGCTGTGTGAAGAGACCTTCACTGGCCAGCCAACTTTGTGGGGAATGAGGACCGGGGGCGTTTATTTTGGATGCCGTAGTTAACTGTGTGCAAGGTCCGTATAGTTAAAGCCATGGTTTTCCCAGTAGTGATGTATGGAAGTGAGAGCTGGACCATAAAGAAGGCTGATCGCCGAAGAATTGATGCTTTTGAATTATGGTGCTGGAGGATACACTTGAGAGTCCCATGGACTGCAAGAAGATCAAACCTCTCCATTCTAAAGGAAATCAGCCCTGAGTGCTCACTGGAAGGACAGATCGTGAAGCTGAGGCTCCAATACTTTGGCCACCTCATGAGAACAAAAGACTCCCTGGAAAAGACCCTGATGTTGGGAAAGATTGAGGGCACAAGGAGAAGGAGACAACAGAGGACGAGATGGTTGGGCAGTGTTCTCGAAGCTACCAGCATGAGTTTGACCAAACTGCGGGAGGCAGTGGAAGACAGGAGTGCCTGGCGTGCTCTGGTCCAGGGGGTCACGAAGAGGCGGACACAACTAAACAACTAAACAACAACAGTTAACTGTGCAAACGTTCCCTCTCTTTCATGAGCTTTAACTCAATAAATGCACGAAAGCAATAAGAAATCCAGAGCAAACAAACAGAAAACACAACAGTTCAGACTTCGTGGTCTAAATATTTGTGAGGGGAGGACGAGCCGGCTGCCTCGACGTTTTTTGGGCGTCTTGTGGAAAACAACATTCCAAGACTTGGGACAAGTGGCTTTTCATCTTATTTATTTTTTGCTCAGAAGGAGAGGTCTGGCGTGAACAGGATTTGTGTGGTTTTGATCAACAGATCCAGATTTACAGGTACCTGAGCGTAAATAACTGAGTGAAAAAATGTAAGCAAACAAGTGATCTTTCTCTCTCTCTTGGGCAGCTGAGGAATGTCAAGCTCAGGCTAACGCTGAACAGCAGCTGGCCAAGGACTGTGAGAGAGAAGCAGGTTCGAATCCTGACTTGGCCATGAAACTTACTATGTGGCCTTGGGCTACTCACTGCCTTTCAGCCTGGCCTACCTTGCAGGCCTGTTGTGGAATGCTCTCCTAGACAAACATTCATGGTGCCAAGATGGTCAGCATTTAAGTGTCAGGCTAACATGCCTCACTTTTCCCAGACTTTGGGTTTTTAGCATAGATCATATTGTGGTACTGCTCATTTTTTAGTGGTGTTGGGTAGAATTTGTCCTTTTTATAATGAATAATTTTAGGCATTTCTGTTCTTTCATATTTTTATTCTACATTTATGGTTTTACATAAGTGATAAGCTGTTTTGTATATTATATAAGTTGCTTTTTATAGGGAGTGCAAGTAATAATGGTGAATATTATTTTTTAACTGTGACTGCTTTTAGATGTCTTAAATTGCAATGCTTTCTAGAACATTTCAATCTGTTTTTGTTTTACAGTGGTACTTCGGGTTAAGTACTTAATTTGTTCCGGAGGTCCGTACTTAACCTGAAACTGTTCTTAACCTGAAGCACCACTTTAGCTAATGGGGCCTCCTGCTGCTGCCGCGCCGCCGGAGCCCGATTTCTGTTCTTATCCTGAAGCAAAGTTCTTAACCTGAAGCACTATTTCTGGCTTAGTGGAGTGTGTAACCTGAAGTGTATGTAACCTGAAGCGTATGTAACCCGAGGTACCACTGTATTTTTGTTTTTAAATTGTGTATCTGCTTGCCACCCTGGGCTCCTCAGAGAGGAAGGGTGGGATATAAAATCAATCGATCATCATTGTTATTATAGTTATTATTGGTAAAATACCACTCTGTTCTCTTTTTATAGGCTTGGCATACGTCAGGAAAACGCCTGACATGTCCTGGTTTTTGGTTGTAAAAATGGTGTTGGGGGGGGATTTTTGCTGAATTGTCAAAAATTCATGGATTACTGAGTAGTATAGCAATGTGATGCAAATAGCAGCAGAAACAACTTTGCAGGGGACAAGGAATACAATCAATAGTGTTACTCAGCTTAACATCCTGAAACGGGAAGACTACAAACTGAGGTGACTTTGTAGGCCCCATAAACCATAATTGTCCATTGACACTTCGACTTAGCACCAGTGTGAGACAGTGACAGAGTTATGACTGGCCTCCATCCTGTTCTCTGATATGACTTTTCATAAAAGCAATTTGCGAATTCAGGCTGCAAAATAGTGTGTGCTGCTAGTGGCAGCGTATAGCTACTTTTCGTGACAATATATTGCTATAGATGCGAGGGGAACACCCCCCTAAATTCTAGAAATTAATCAATGGTAGGATTTTGATTATTTGGAGTATCAAAGGGAAGATTGGGACAGGGGCAGGTGGATGGCATGGCCCTGGCACCGAAATTTGTGGGTGCCCAGTCCAGGGCCCCGCAGAGCCGACACCTATGGAACAGACACTGTATCGTACACATTTTGGTCCTCCAACACCAGGGAATGGCCAGGAACAAAAGCCAGGGGGAAGGCCCTGCTGTTCACCACCATCTGCCACCTGAGGCCATTGCCTCACTGGGCCGAATGATAGGGCTGGCTCTAACCAAAATAGTCAGGGAGTTAGAGTTCCATCTTTATGGGGAAACATGGAAAGGTCTGAAAGTTTGGGGTGGTAGCCCACTAAGTTTTACTCTGAGCAGTCCCACTGAAGTCAACGCACATCACTAAGCTGGGCGCAGTTTTGCCGAAAACCAGCTCCATTAGGCACCTCCTGCCCCTGAACTGTGCCAGCTGAACATTATAAGAACAACTGGGCACCACAGTTCAAGAAGGACACTGACAAACTAGAACGTGTACAGAGGAGGGCAACCAAAATGGTCAAAGGCCTGGAAACAATGCCTTATGAGGATCGGCTAAGGGAGCTGGGCATGTTTAGCCTGGAGAAGAGGAGGTTAAGGGGTGATATGATAGCCATGTTCAAATATATAAAAGGATGTCACATAGAGGAGGGAGAAAGGTTGTTTTCTGCTGCTCCAGAGAAGCGGACACGGAGCAATGGATACAAACTACAAGAAAGAAGATTCCACCTAAACATTAGGAAGAACTTCCTGACAGTAAGAGCTGTCCGACAGTGGAATTTGCTGCCAAGGAGTGTGGTGGAGTCTCCTTCTTTGGAGGTCTTTAAGCAGAGGCTTGACAACCATATGTCAGGAGTGCTCTGATGGTGTTTCCTGCTTGGCAGGGGGTTGGACTCGATGGCCCTTGTGGTCTCTTCCAACTCTATGATTCTATGATTCTATGATTCTATGATTCTAACTGTTTAAAAACGGATTCCTTGAGTTTGCTTTTTTCCTCTTCCCTTCCTGTCCTTTCTTCCTTGTGTGCTGTGCTTTTTATTTTCTATTTTCGATTGTAAGCCTGCGGGGCAGGGACTGCCTAGTTTTGATTGTATATAAGCCGCTCTGAGAGTCTTTGCCTGAAGACTGGGGTCCAAATGCTCTTAACAACTAATAATGATCTAGGTCCATTAATTTCAATAGGTCCACTCTTAGCTGAATACCACCCTTCGTTTCAACGGCTAATTGTGGGCAGAGGAGAGAGGATTTTTGCTCATGGCTGTTGAGGGAAGGGCTAATCCTTCCCAGCCCGTAAACCACACACTGTGGTCCTGATATCCCTTCACACAGCATATTCTGCTGCTGCAAGGAGACGTGAATATTATGTAATTTTTTTTTTAAAAAAAGGTAAAGGACCCCTGACAGTTAAGTCCAGTTGTGAATGACTCTGGGGTTGCGGTGCTCATCTCGCTTTACTGGCCAAGGGAGCCGGTGTTTGTCCGCAGACAGTTTTTCCGGGTCATGTGGCCAGCATGACTAAGCCGCTTCTGGCAAACCAGAGCAGCACACGGAAACGCCGTTTACCTTCCCGCCAGAGTGGTACCTATTTATCTACTTGCACTGGTGTGCTTTCGAACTGCTAGGTTGGCAACGGGAGCTCACCCCATCACGGGGATTCGAACCGCCGACCTTCCAATCGGCAAGCCCAAGAGGCTCAGTGCTTTAGACTACAGTACCACAAAAGCGGTTAGAGAAATCTGCTGAGGAGAAGGGAATGCCAACTGAAGCCTAACATCTACCCCTGAAGCTCACCTGATACTTCTATGTTCAGAGGTACTCTACCTTTGAATATCAGCCGCTAGGGGTGCTGGGATACCTCAGTCGGTAGAAAACTCTGACCTTAAACTTCCACTGCCTTGCGGCATCTTCAGGAGAAGAAAAGGCTAAGAAGTAAACCCAGTCTCTAAATAAGACTGTTGGATAGCACCTTGTCTGCCCTCTTCCGGCAACAGATATAACTTTGTCCACTTAAGTTCCCTGGTCAAATGGCATTTTCTCCCCTCCACCTAAAACATCGCCTGATGCCTCCGCATTCCTCCAAAGAGATGGAAAACAAAATGTGACGTTGCCTCTGAGAAAGCAGAAATCAACAGCTACCGAGCACAAAAGCTGCTGTGTGTCCTGATTCGTCCGGAAAGAGCTGTGTGACGCACCGATTCCCGGTGGCTGGAATTTAGCAGCTATAAAGACCTCTGTGTGCATGAAAGATGCACAAACAGGAATTCCAGCAGGTGCCTTGTGGGCAGGATCCACGGTCTTAGGCAACCCGGGACACAAACAAACAAATCTCAGATCTCTGGGAAGATGTTAACGGTTGACATCTTCTCCTCGAAGGCTTTTATAAGGACCCTTAATCAATAAAAAGGATCTCAAGGAGCAGAGATAGCGCATCCCATTCTGCCACCTGAGGGTGAAACAGGTCGGCAGGTCTCTTACGCCTCTTGTGGTTCCGCCACCTGAGGCAGCTGCCTCAGCCTGCCTCTTGCCCAGGCCGGCCCCATCAGGGAGGATTAGCAGGGGCCACGGACCATGACTTCTGAGTCTGCGTCTCTTCAACTGCCATGGCTCCTGGTTTTCGGCCTAGAGTTTTAGAGGCTGGGTGGGTCAGTCCGACAAGCCGGCCAATCCTGCAGTCCTGCTGTTATGGTACTGAGTTGAATAGGATCCAAATGCAGTAGTCTGATTGGTCCTAGAACAATGCAGCAGTATGATTGGTCTGCAGCAGCCACCCAATCCAGCTCTAGGTGGAAGTGAATCTGCAACCTGATTGGCCTACAGGAGAATCCAGGAATTAGCCAATCACGTGGGGCCCATTGTGTAAATAAGGTATATAAAGCAGATATTTTGGGGGAACTTTCATTCCTCACTACTATGAGCCGAATAAAGAGCATGAAATCCACACTTGACTCCGAGTATATTTCACTGGCGACGAGGATGGGATCCCGCTGAGCTGACCGCCACACACAGCACCTACTTATCTTCAGCCTCCATTTTGAAGTTTACAAAACTGCTCCAGAGTCTAAATTACAAGAGTGCTGGATGAGTGGAGCTCTGTTCCTTCAGAAACCAGGCAGGCATCCGCAATCCATGTTATTTTGCCTCCTGCTGAAAATGGCTTTACTTTGCCAAGTCTTTTTAGAGAGTTAATTGGATTTGGCGCCTGGTTACTTTTTCTGATTGGTTTCTGGTGGTTTCTTGTACAGCACCGTGATATTTTTGAATGAGCTGGTGGTTTCCAAGTATTCTTATGGATGAAAATAAATAAATACATAAACTTCAGACTGGTGGAACAAAATGTGATTGCTTTTTTCTGAATCATACAGAGTTATACACTAGACTCCTACTCAAAGGTTTGTTTTCTGTTTGCGAAATGCCTCCGCTGGATACAACCCAATAAGTCTTAAATAATAATAGCCAGTAGTAAAATACTGATGTCCCACAGAGTTCAACAAAGCTTGTTCCTCAGGTAAGTGTGTAGAGGGAAAAGCCACGTTTTTTAGGGGTCCAGGGCAAACATGTTGAGCTTTTTTAGGGGGAGCCAAACTTGTTGAGCTTCTTGGGGGGGCAGCAGTGATCTACCGGTAATCTACCACAGACATCCAGTGATCTACCGGTAGATCACAATCTACCTGTTAGACGTGCCTGCCCTATACAGAAAATTCAAGAATTCCTCTGGCAGTTGCGTTACAACCCCACCCAAAAAGAGAGACCAATTTGAAGGGCTTGTGTGCGCTCAGAAAGGCTCTCCACTGAAAAATTCACTTCGTGTACCCTGGTTCATTAAGTGCTGGTTTTTGTACGCGTAAATTAGATAAAATGGAATTTTGTAAAGGGATTGAGGGGGAGTTACGTAACACTTGCCTTTAAAATGCAAATGCGTGGAGTGGGTTTCACAAAGGGCTTTTCACGGTTCAATTTAAGGTGAACGAGATCTCAGTAATAATAATAAAATAAAACCAGATTCGTGGGTCCTGTTCGTTCCCTTTTCAAATAGAATTGCCTTCGCCCATCAGTGTGCCCCCCGTTCATTTTGCACTCAGGAGAAATGGGTTGGATCAAGAGGCACAGAGAGTGAGCTTTGCAATTTGTCAAATCCATTTGCCCTCCCTTCCAACGTCCTGGAAAAAGCACAAGATGGTAACATGTGTGCCCCTGCTATTTAACCCTTCCTCTGCCTGACCCTCTCTCCCCTGTGCTTGGTGCCTGAGGTGGCTGCCCCAGTCTGTCCAACGGTAGGGCCAACCCCAATTTGACGGAGGGAAATCGGTGCTCTATGTGTGCCTCAAATGGCCCATGCAATCAAGGCCGAGCTAAGATCACAATGTCTGCTGCTTGCTGAGGTCAAAGGAGTGGGCAATCACCCACAACTCCATGGAATTTCTTGGCCTCAGGCACAGCATTGATGGGACAACAGCCAGCCACCGTCTAAGGGGCTGGGGCAGGGGAGATTGGCTGTCAATCCATGTGGGGAAGAAGGGTGTGCAGCTGCAAAACAGCGATAGAGGATCAGAGGGGTCAGAATCCAGGGCAGAGGTGGGGAGCCTGTCGCCCATTTGATGCTGCTGGACTACAATTCCCATCATCCATGGCCACTGGTCTGCTTGAGGCTGCTGGACTGCAGTTCCCATCATCCATGGCCATTGGCCTGCTTGACAGTGCTGGACTGCAATTCCCATCATCCATGGCCACTGGCCTGCTTGATGCTGCTGGACTACAATTCCCATCATCCATAGCCATTGGCCTGCTTGACACTGCTGGACTACAACTCCCATCGTCCTTGTCCATTGGCCCTCCTGCTGCTGCTGGACTACAACTCCCATCACCCCCTAGCATTGGCTTCCCTGCTGCTCCTGCTGTACTACAAATCCCATCATTCCTGACAATTGGTCATGCCAGCTGAGGCTGATAGGATTTGGAGTCCAACAGCCTCTAGAGCTCAGTTCCTGGTCAAAGTCATCAATAAGGGACAAGGAGCAGAAATCTGAGCAGTGCCTTTGCTCCTTAGATAAGTTACATGGACCTAGGAAGAAACTCAGGTGATGAGTAAACCCCTCCTGAGACCCCCAGAGAGTGGCTGCCAGTCAGAGGAGACAACACTAGTCTGGATAGACCAATGGTTTGACTCAGGACAAGACAACTTCCAATACTCCATCACCAACCTAAAGGGTTTGGGGAGAGTTCAGCCCAGGCGACATAGCCGTTGGTGTCGGATTTCAGCCAGAAAAACAGATATTTGTTTGCCTGAATGTGTCTCCCACCGTTTCTCGCTGCGGGACCTTTGCCCAGTCACTTTCTCAGAGCCTGGTCCACCTCGCAGGATTGCCGCGAGGATAAAATAGAATCATAGAATCATAGAGTTGGAAGAGACCACAAGGGCCATCGAGTCCAACCCCCTGCCAAGCAGGAAACACCATCAGAGCACTCCTGACATATGGTTGTCAAGCCTCTGCTTAAAGACCTCCAAAGAAGGAGACTCCACCACACTCCTTGGCAGCAAATTCCACTGTCAAACAGCTCTTACTGTCAGGAAGTTCTTCCTAATGTTTAGGTGGAATCTTCTTTCTTGTAGTTTGGATCCATTGCTCCGTGTCCGCTTCTCTGGAGCAGCAGAAAACAACCTTTCTCCCTCCTCTATTTGACATCCTTTTATATATTTGAACATGGCTATCATATCACCCCTTAACCTCCTCTTCTCCAGGCTAAACATGCCCAGCTCCCTTAGCCGTTCCTCATAAGGCATCGTTTCCAGGCCTTTGACCCTTTTGGTTGCCCTCCTCTGCACACGTTCCAGTTTGTCAGTGTCCTTCTTGAACTGTGGTGCACAGAACTGGACACAGTACTCCAGGTGAGGTCTGACCAGAGCAGAATACAGTGGCACTATTACTTCCCTTTATCTAGATGGTATACTCCTAGATCCTAGAGTGGGGAGAGAGAAAGAATTGCATGCGCTGCGCTGCCCTGAGCTGATGGGAGAAAGAGGCAGGAGAGAAACACGATTAATAAATGAAGTTTCCTGGCAAGATCTCTTTCTGTTCCCGTTTCGCTGGCATCATGGAAAGCAAAGGAACCCCAGGTGGCGTGAGTCGCCAAGATTGATTCCAGAATTGCTCACAAGACTCCTTGTTGCTGGTGCCCTTAATAAGCGCATAGCCATGGCGTGGTGGGGGCAGTGACCCAGAAAAAACCCAAACAGTGAAATTAAAGGAGAGGTTGCTGGGTTTTTGCTGTGGATAAGGGATGGTGGTAAAGGTTTTCAAAACGATTGATAGGAAAGAAAGGACCTTTCCAGGGCATTTCAAGCCCATGGCTTGAACCTTGGGAACTGTAGTTTATCCTCCACAGCGCTATAAGTCCCAGCACCCGGAACATACCAAAGTTCCCAGGATTCTTAGGGGGAAGGCATTTGCTTTAAATGAATGGGGTGAATGCAACCAGAGAGAGAGATGGATCGGGTTCCCCCTCTTTTTAAAGGAGAATTCAGAGTCACCTGGCAGAGCCGATTGGCATCGGGTTCACAGCCGACGAAAGAAAGGGCAGATTTCACATTAAAAACACTCCGATGCCACTTTGAGAGTCATGGAGAATGCTGGGGCCTGTAGTTTGTTAAAGTGGCTGGGAACTGTAGTTTAGGGAGCTACAGTTTAGGGAAGTTTTTAATGTTTGATGTTTTATCGCATTTTTAATATTTTATTGGGAGCCGTCCAGAGTGGCTGGGGAAACCCAGCCGGATGGGTGGGGTATAAATAATAAATTATTATTGTTATGTACTGAGTTGAATAGGATTCAGAATGCAGCAGTCAGATTGGTCCTAGAACAATAGGACCCAGAATGCAGTAGTCTGATTGGTCCACAGGAGCCACCCAATCCAGCTCCAGGTGGAAGTGAATCCACAACCGGATTGGCCTACAGGAGAATCCCGGAATTAGCCAATCACGTGGGGCCCATTGTGTAAATAATGTATATAAAGCAGACATTCTGGGGGAACTTACATTCCTCCTCACCACTATGAGCTGAATAAAGAGCACGAAATCCACTCTCAACTCCGAGTATATTTCTATTATTATTTTATTCTGTGAGGACAGTTCCCTTTACAAATCTGTTCCCTGGGATTCTTTGGAAGAAACCATGGCTGTTAAAGTACAATGGTGCGAATGTGGGTAGAATCAAAATGTACTGAAATTGCAGCTGTAAGTTGCATTGATGGCCACCAGTTTATGGGATGCCTTTTAAAAAATGGAGGAAAGGCTAGAATATCGTGGAAAAGTTCTTTTCTTTCACTAATTCAACTTCAAAGGTGAAACTAATATATGACTCATGACATGCAAAGCGAGATATGTCAAGCCTTGATTTGTTCTACAGGTGAAACTCGAAAAATTAGAATATTGTGGAAAAGTTCCTTGATTTCAGGAATTCAACTTAAAAGGTGACACTCATATATGAGATAGACTCGTGACATGCAAAGCGAGATATGTCAAGCCTTGATTTGTTGTTTGTGATGATCACTGCACACAACTGACGAAAACCCCAAATTAACAATCTCAGAAAATTAGAATATTCAAGAAATCAGCCAAACAAGGATTGCAAATGGAGCAGGATTGGACCTTTGAGAAGTAGAAGCATATCTTGCTTTGCATGTCATGAGTCGATCCCATATATTAGTTTCACCTTTTAGGTTGAATTACTGAAATAAAGGAACTTTCCTACGATATTCTAATTTTTCGAGTTTCACCTGTATACATAATTCTGGCACTGCCTGAGAGGTTAGCGAGGCTTCGAGCAGGAGACTAGGGGCATCATGGCAGGGTGGGGATTTGAACCGCTGCGCCCCCTTTTTCCCGAAGCAACTGCAAATGTCTCACCGGAGCGAATGGATCTGTCACCCTGTCCCGGCTGCACTGGTAGCAGGTCAGCGACCTCAGCATGCTCTGGAGGAGAAGAAAGGTCATTCAGGTTTGCCAGGCGCCGCGTGCGAGTCTCCAGCTCCCAATCAGCCCACTTTGAACCACTCTCTGCCTGTGTACAGTACAAAGTCCAGGCCTGCCAGGAACCAGCTTAAATGAATTAGCCAGTCTTTTTCGAGTTTCCACCAGCCCAAGAACGAACAATCTTGCAAAGGTCAGTGTCAGAATTCTAATATCTGTCTCTCTCTCTCTCTGTTGGAACTCTTTCATACGTCCCATACGCTCCGACCATTTACAGAGCCTGTTTTTATTTCTCTATAAGATTTACAGGCATACAAATCGCAAACACACAAATCACATGCATTTCCAATACAGTACTCATATATGTTTGACTTCCCTTCTTCCTTTTTAAATTTATTTTTTTTAAGGCTGCATTTTCCACATTTTTAAGCCATTCTTTAATTTCTTTTGATCATGTTTAACTGCTTGGTTTACGTTAACCCTGCTAATTAACTTACTTGCATACAAGAATTTTTCAGATATTCCACAATTTCCCCCCTATGTTTAATAATTTCTTCTTCTTCTTGGTTTCTTATTACACCTGTTAAACAGACGCTGTTTTCTGCTAAATCACCATCTCACTTGCCCTGATTTTTGTCTTTACTGTCTTGTTTTTTAATCTTTATTTGTAACTTTTTTCGTGTTTACTGTGTTTCATTTGGCTCGAAATGCTTATAAAACCACTTGACAAATGTTTCTGAAATGTGAAGCTGTATATAAATTTGCTTTTTAAAAAAGCATGTGATGAAAAGATAACCGCCTCATCTTGTAAATCGGGACACGGTGCAGAGGAAGCTTACAACATTGTCAGTCAAGCCGCTGTTGCAAAAAAAAAAAAAAAAAAAAGCAGCTAATAAATTTAATAAATAAAATAATAATAATAATAATAATAATAATAATAATAATAATAATTAATAATAAAATCCTAATAATGTCTACTCGGAAGTAAGTCCTGTTGAACTCACTGGGACTTACTCCCAGGCTAGTGGGTTTAGGACTGGAATCTCCCCAACCCCTAATTTATTTTTACGTATACCCTTTTAAAAACCCTGTAACGTGTGCATGCCAAGACACGTGTTTACCGCTGCACCAAGGAGCGGGGCTTTTATTCTGTCAGGAATTGGAGGCGTCATGCGTGAAGCTGCCGAGACCCTCCCCTTGCACACGTGCACGGAGGCGGACCCGAAGCTGTTTCGATTCATTCCCAAAGAAGCCCATTTTCTGCCCGAGGATCCCGGTCCCGCGCGGATTGCTGGGTTTTGCAGTTCTCCTCGAACAGCTGCTGCCGGCGAAGCCTGGAGGGCGTTGGTGGAAGGCAACTACATTTCCCAGCGTGCTTTGCGAGACGCTTGGCGCGACCGGGCAACCAGGAAGCTCCCTCTTTTGCAAATGGCATCAGGGTGCTCAACCCAACCTCCCTCTCTCTCCAGCTCTATCCTTCGGGAATTCCTGTGCGAATTGTATAAAGGTGCAATCATTTCAGCTGCAGTCCTGAATGCATCTCTCGCTGTGTTCTTTGGATTGCTGTGAAGGGCTGAGTAATGTGGATTATAGCCAGGTATCTCTCAATATATGTATGCATATTTTGGAAAAAATGATTGTATTTTGATTTGCAAAAAGAGGCGTTTCCCAAAGGAGAGGCGGCTTGGGGGAGAGACAGACACCCCCCCCCCCGGCCCCGTGGATGCAGCCAGCAGGGCTTCAGCAGAAAGCAGCAGCACACGCTATTTCCTTTTGCAGGGCTCCCTCGCAAGAAGTTTGGCATTCAGTGGCTTTTAATGTCTTAGAGAAAGAAAGAAAGAAAACTAGAACTCTCCCAGGCAGAGATACCCAACAAGAGTCTGGCAGCAGGCATAAGAAGCTGCCTTAAAACTGAGTCAGAGCATTGGTCCATGTAGCTCAGGACTGCCAACACTGGCAGGCAGCAGCTCTCCAGAGTTTTCGAATATGGCTGGGGTTGAATCCGGAGCTCTTTTTGCATGCAGAGCAGCAGGCGATATACTCCTGTCCTGCTGACAATTTCAGCATTGGGTGAAAGCCATTTGGGGGAAGACACGGTGGGGCGCGGGTGGCGCTGTGGTCTAAACCACTGAGCCTAGGGCTTGCCGATCAGAAGGTCAGTGATTCGAATCCCTGTAATGGGGTGGGCACCTGTTGTTTGGTCCCAGCTCCTGCCAACCTAGCAGTTTGAAAGCACAAAGTGCAAGTAGATAAATAGGTACCACTCCGGTGGGAAGGTAAATGGCATTTCTGTGCGCTGCTCTGGTTCGCCAGAAGTGGCTTAGTCACGCTGGCCACATGACCCGGAAGCTGTCTGTGGACAAATGCCAGCTCCCTCGGCCTATAGTGCGAGATGAGCGTGCAACCCCAAAGTCGTCCGCGACTGGACCTTACTGATAGGGGTACCTTTACCTTTACCGAGGCTCCTCACGGGGTCTCTGCCATGGGAGCATATTCACCCAGTGCTTTTCAAGCTGCACTGGCTCCCGGTGGAGTACAGGGTCAGATTTAAGGTGCTGCTTTTGACCTTTAAAGCCCTTCACGGCCTAGGACTCTCATACCTACGAGACCGCCTCTCCTGGTATGCCCCACGGAGAGCCTCAAGGTCCATAAATAACAACACCCTAGTGGTCCCAGGCCCTAAGGAAGTTAGATTAGCTTCAACCAGAGCCAGGGCCTTTTCAGCACTGGCTCCGGCCTGGTGGAAGGCTCTGCCTCATGAGACCAGGGCCCTGCAGGATCTGATTTCTTTCCGCAGGGCCTGTAAGACAGAGTTGTTCCGCCTGGCCTTTGGCTTGGAGCCAATTTGATTCCCTCACTCCCTCTCTTTCTTTTTTCTTTTCCTTCTCCTCCTGCGATGAGGCTACATTTTAATATTTTAATGTTCCATTATTTTAATGTTGTATTTTACTTTTGTTTTTAAGTTGTAATCATTCATCTTGTTTTTATTATTGCTTGTAAGCCGCTCTGAGCCCGGCCTTGGCTGGGGAGGGCGGGGTATAAATAAAAAATTATTATTATTATTATTATTATTATTATTATTATTATTATTATTACCTTTTATGGCTGAGGTACAGTCTGTACCTGAGGTACAGTCATACCTCAGGTTACAGACGCTTCAGGTTGCATTTTTTCGTGTTGCGGACCACCAAAACCCGGAAGTACTGGAACGGGTTACCTCTGGGTTTTGGAGGTGGCGCATGCGCAGAAAAGCTAAATTGTGCTTTGCGCATGTGCAGAAGCGCCGAATCACAACCTGTGCATGTGCAGACGTGCAGCTGCGGGTTGCGGGCGCTGCGGGTTGTGAAAGTGCACCCTGCATGGATCACATTCACAACCTGAGCGTCCACTGCACTATAGGAATGGTGCGAATGTGGGTAGAATAAAAATGTACTGAATTTGCAGCTGTAAGTTGCATTGCTGGCCACCAGTTTTGGGGATGCCTTTTAAAAAATGGAGGAAAGGCAATCAGGCACCGAAGCTTCATTAAGCAGAACCTCAATGTTCAGAGGCAGCAGTATACCACAAAATATTAGCTGATAAAGAGGATTGCAATGCAGAGAAGATTTTTGGTTTCTTGGAGGTAGCTGGGGGATCTCTGTTGTGTTGGAAACAAATAGGTTTCTTGGTGGTCTTTTTGCATGCAGAGCCAATGATATCCCCTAGTCCTGCCGATCAGCCGCAATTTCAGCATTTCCCAGTCTGCAAAGGGTGCTGTGTCTCGTTGCAACATCCTGTAACTTTCCCCCTCCTGCTGCGCCCTTTGTGTTGCCTTCATCAGTTATCTTTTCAGGCAACTCTACACTCCGCCCCCACCCCAAGCCTTTCTGAGGCTATCTGGGAAAACATGTACCGTATTTCAAAGTTGGGGAGGAAAACCCACGTGGGTTAGACTCGCCTACTGCTGCCTGGTGCCGAAATTCTCATCTGGGAGAAAGCAGCGCCCCGTAAGTTTAACAAATTTGTGCTTTGCTGGCTTCAGAGCTGTGGGTGCTTCTTATTTACAGAGCATTCACCCCGATTTGCTTTCAGAGGGAGACGAATCTGGCAACCTTACAGTATTTTCCCCACAGTGCAGTTCTGTGCAAATTTATTTGGAAGCTAAATCTTGTTGTTTTCAGTGACGGTCGTCGCCTAGATAAACCTGTTCTCCTCCAGATGTTGTTCTGCTCCATAGAATCAGAGAATTGTACAGGTGGGAGCGACCCCCAAATGCCATCTAGTCTAACCCCCTGCAATGCAGGAATCTCAGCTAAAGCATCCATGGCAGATGGCCGTCCAAGCTCTGCTTAAAAACCTCCGAGGAGAGAGAGTCCATCACCTCCTGAGGGAATCCGTCCCGCTGTCAGACAGCTCTTCCTGTCAGAAAGTTCTTCCTGATGTTTCATCGGAATCTCCTTTCTTGGAACCGGAAGCCGTGGGTTCGAGTCCTGCCCGCCCCACCATCCCTTGCTCAAGCTGATAGGAGCTGGCATCCAATGACATCCGTAGGACCACAAATTACCCCTGAAAGTGTGTTGTTTAGGCCTGCAGTCTTAGAGTGCTTCCAATTGACCTTTCAATTGAGCGTTCACCCCCATTTGTTTACAAGGAAATTAATGGCATTACATCAGAGGAAGTGTTACTCACACTTTCCAGTTCATTTTCGCATAACCTAATGCAAAAAAATTCTGATCTTTTGGAGATGTGTTGTCCCAGACCTCCCAACCAATTATAAGTCTGCGTGTGATTGAATCCCACCTGAGAATAGCGAAGGACGTGCATTTTGTTCTCTGAAGTTTCTCTTAAGGATGGCACATTTGGTGAAATATGAAAGTATGAGTGAAATACAGTGGTGCCTCGCAAGACGAAAAGAATCCGTTCCGCAAGTCTTTTCGTCTTGCGGTTTTTTCATCTTGCGAAGCAAGCCCATTAGTGGATTAGCGCTATTAGTGCTATTAGCAGTTTAAGGGCTATTAACGGCTATTAAAGGCTTAAGGGATTAGCGGATTAGCTGCTAAAAGGCTATTAGCAGCTTAGCGCTTCAGAAAAAGGGGTTGGGGAGCGAAAAAAAATCGCAAGAATCGCAAGACATTTTCGTCTTGCGAAGCAAACCCATAGGGAAATTCGTCCTGTGAAGCACGTCTGAAAATGGAAAACCCTTTCGTCTAGCGGGTTTTCCGTCTTGCGAGGCATTCGTCTTGCGGGGCACCACTGTAACAACCAGCTTTTGGTTTGTGTTTGGAAAGGAGGTTTAGGCTTCTCTGACGGAACCTTCTGCCATTGTTTCTCCCCACCTCTATCTCTCCAGAACTGAAAGATTGCTATTTTTTCTAAGAATTAATGGAGGTTGTTCTGCTGGGGACTGGGTGCCTTTTGGGTTTCTCTCTGAGAACAAGGGCCTTGGGAGATAATTGTGAAAATTTGGCAATGGACTTTGGAGCAAAAAGAATCTGAAGTCTTACAGCATTCACAGGGAGCATGAGTTGTTGTTGTTTTTAGCTACACTGCGGACAAAGAACTGAAGAAAGAATGAATACCTATTGCTGACTTTTTCTTAAGCTAATGCTTGGCTTGGTGGAAGAAGGTGGACAGAGAAAAGTACCCCCCCCCCCAACACCATAGCACTAGAACTGAATGTTGGAAGGTTCAGGACAGGCAAAAGAATGGATTTCTACAAACAGTGCATAGTTAAACTGTGGAACTCACTGCCACATGAAGCAGTGATGGCCTGGGTGAAAATAAGGTTAGACAAATTCATGGAGGATGAGGCTGTCAATGGCAACTAGTTTATGATGCCCGGCTCTGCCTCCACGGTTTGAGAGCATGGAGGTCTTGCGCCCTTCTGGTTGGTCACTGTGCTGTTGAATTTTCATGAGACCGTAAGAAGAAGTTTGCAAATGGATGTGGAAAAGTGATTAAGAGTGGAAAACGAGAAGCTGAAATCGACCAGGTCACCCATCCCTGCTTGAACCTCAAGCACATTTCCCTCTGGGCATATTACAGTGGCAGATGTCCAGATTTCACTGGCAATGTGCTTTGGATTGTAAGCAAAGGGTTTATCTTTTAAAAAAGTTGTAGCTTGGGAAAAAGGAAGCTAGGAGCAGGGGCCCCAGAACCCTTTGCAGAAGACTCCATGGACTGCCACGCAACAGGGCTCTTGCATTCATCAGCACATAACACTACAGGTATTTTTGGATCAAATTATCACAAAATTGCAAGTATAACTGGCATGGAATATCATTCGTAATTGCCTTGTGGATATCTAAAGGAACTTGGTACCAAGGACGGAAGGAAGTTAATTTCTCCTCTGCTGCTTGCAGACCCTTAATAGTTTTATACCTAGGTAAGCATAATACATCTCAACATAACTGTTGGGTTAATATCAGCTGTTTAAAATTAGCTCCACCGCTCAAGAGATGGTCGGATAAAATATGCTAAAAATGATGGGGTGAAATAAAATATAACAGGTTGTTTTTTCCAGAACCGCGGCATAAGCACATCCTGTTGCCAATGGCCTGTCTAGGCCAGCATCCTGTTCACAGGGACCAAAAGGATGTTCCAGAGGTCCTCCAGGATCATAGAGGTGTTACTAGAAGGCCCCCCCCTTCTGCTTGGTTGTGAGTTGTCATTGAATACAACCTGGGATGGGCTGTGCAAGACAAAAATTGCCAGCGTCTTGCATGTTCTTACAAGAAGAGGAGCCTTGGGCAGGGAGGGATATACATAATTATAATAAATCAGGGCCTCCTCAGAAGTAGAGCATCTGCTTTGCATGCAGAAGACCCCTGGTTTAATCCACAACATCTCCAGGTGGGATTGGCAATGTCTTATATTCTGAAACCCTAGACAGCGACTGTCCACCTCTGTGGACAATGGAGAGTTAGGACTGACTCAATATAAGACCGCCGCTTGTGTTCCAGAATGCGGCAGCTAGACTGGTGACTGGGAGTGGCTGCCGAGACCACATAACACCAGTCTTGAAAGACCTACGTTGGCTCCCAGTACGTTTCTGAGTGCAATTCAAAGTGCTGGTGTTGACATGGACCTAAACGGCCTTGGTCCAGTATACCTGAAGGAACGTCTCCACCCCCATCATTCTGCCCAGGCACTGAGGTCCAGCTCCGAGGGCCTTCTGGCAGTTCCCTCACTGCGAGAAGCCAAGTTACAGGGAACCAGGCAGAGGGCCTTCTTGGTGGTGGCACCCACCCTGTGGAACGCCCTCCCACCAGATGTCAAAGAGAAGAACAACTACCGGACTTTTAGAATACATCTGAAGGCAGCCCTCTTTAGGGAAGCTTTTAATGTTTAACAGACTACTGTATTTTAATACTTTGTTGGAAGCCGCACAGAGTGGCTGGGGAGACCCAGCCAGATGGGTGGGGTATAAATAATAAATTATTATTATTATTCCTTACCCACAATATTGATATGTATGGGTAAGCCATGGTTAGCATCCCAGACATTCAGACCAACCATAGTTTGTGCCCCTTCTCTGCTTCCACCCCCCGTTTCCTGAGAACCCTAAGATGTTTTCCAAACAGCGGTTTCCAATGGTAGATCAGTGTCCCAAACCATGGTTTCGTTGGTACATCTGGAATGCAAAGTATAGTTCAGAGTCTCAAGTATGATTAGCACAAACCACGCGGTTTGTGTTTCATCTGAAGCAACCCTGTGTGGAAGCTCTTGCTGGGCGCTACACATACTTGACCCAACTAATTTCCTCTGTCCTTTGCAGGTTGATCTCTCGGCCATGTCTCTGCTCCTTGATTTCGTGGATGTGACCGACCCCAGCTTTGGGATAGCTGTCCTCTGCATCGCCTTTAACCCGCTTTTCTGGAATCTGGTATGTTTTGTCTATTTTGCCGATTCACTGACCGGGAGTTGTATTTTTAGGTTTTCTGCCTATCGGAGGCAGTCCCCATGGTTTGGCCTAGTTCTCCATCAGCGCCTTCCTCTCTTAGTGAACATTTTCAATGAGTGATGGGTTTTCTTTGTTTCCTCCTCCAGTGCTTGAATGCCCTTGACTCTTTGAACTCTTCCTTTGCTTTCTCCCGTTATGATTTTTTTATTATTATTACTGTTCCGAGGAGACTGCAATCAATTGCTTTTACTCTGCCATGATTGCACGGCGTGGGGATTGAAAAGCCAATCAATTGGAAAGCGGTGAGCTCAGGATAGTGCTGGCAAGCCACAGTTGATGAGCTCTGCAGAGGGAAACAGGAATGCACAAGTAAATCTTTGTCCAAGACCTGCAAATCTTAAGACTGCCTCTTTCCCAAGTCCCTCCCTTGACTTGGTCTTTGTCATGTACTCTGGCCACGATCCTCTGTCTAGCTCAGAGGCAGACACCCACCCCTCACAGGACCAGCAGACCCTTTTCTTTTTGGATGGCAGCCCTGCAGTCATCCCTCACTGTCTTTTATGCTGTAGGAGCCAGTGGTTGCAAACTTTGTCTGTTTAAAGGAACAGACAGCTGCTCATATGGGGTGGGGCTAAGAGGACCAGGCCATCCAGCCTTCAGCAGATCTCAGAAGAGTTCAGCATGCAGCTGAGGCAACAGATCTCCCAGAGGGAGTCCTAGCAAGCTCTCTCTGCTGGGAGCTCTCCAGGGTGCTGACAAGATACATTTTTTTGCTCCACTGTGCATGCTGCCACCCTGGTCAGGATCTGGCAGTTCCGACTACATATGACTGGACTGCCTGACTTCCCTTGACCCTGCTGTCTGGGCTGCCCTATAGGTGAGTGTCATGGTGCTGACACAGCTGTCCTGGAAGTAGGTGTGACATCCTTGCTCCATTTGCCTTTGTGTGTGTGTGTGTGTGTGTGTGTGTGTTTGAAGTCCACTCAGCAGCAGTGAGGGTGTAGAGCAGCCTTTCTCAACCTGTGGGTCCCCAGGTGTTGCTGAACTACAACTCCCATCACCCCCTAGCTAGCAAGGCCAGAGTTCAGGGATGATGGGAGTTGTAGTCCAACAACATCTGGGGACCCACAGATTGGGAACCACTGGTGTAGAGTCTTCACTGCAGCTGCCCCTAGGCTCTAGAATGACCTGGTGGTGGATGCCAGGAGTAACTCCGCCTTTTCACGCTACGAGACCCACCCTATTTTGGGCTTCTCTTGGTAGCCAATCTTGGAGAAGGACGGTGCTGGGTTTATTTATTTATTTTTCACTAGGTGCTAGATTTTTCCTTTGCTGCCTAGTTTTTGCTGTCTAGCAACCAAGAGAGCTACATCCCTTTCCCCCAAACTGAATAGGAAGGTAGGAAGGTGCCTTGTCTACTGATCCATGTGGCTCAGTGTTGCCTGCACTGACTTCCAGCAGTTCACCAGGGCTCCCAACCCTACATGGAAATGCCAGGGGGTGAACCTTCTTCGTGAAAAGCTCATGCACTACCACTGAGCTTGGGCCCTTCCCACCAGCCTTCTAGAAACTTCTATTTCTGCCAGTCCCAAAATTCGACGGATGTTTAACCTGGGCAGGAGCCTCTGCAGCTACCCCTGAAGTTTCACTTTGTGTAAGTGCTGGCGACCGCTCAAAGTGATAGCTACAGGGGCAGCCAGAAGCTCAAGGCAAGAAGGGGCATTAAAGTTCCAATTTAGCAGCAGCAAGATGACTAAGAGGAAATGAGCTTCGCTAATTTTCTGGAGCCCCTCTAGTCTCATTGGCGGGGCATTAAGAAGTACGAACAAACAACTAGAGCCTGAGCAGGATATGCCACCCACCATGCCGAGATATTAGATGAATTACCCGCAGCGGCTATCAGGAGAAGGCATTGACAACAGAGTTATCGGAACAAAGGGAGGGAGGGAGGGAGCAAGTGCTGAGGGAGGAATCGAAGCTGAGTAAACAGTTGGAGTCAGATGACTTCTGGGATAGGGCAATGTTTTGCTTTTTTCTTTTTACCTTTGGTCAGTCTTTATTGAGTTAAAATGAATACATCCATACAGTATTTGCCATTACATGCTTAGACAGCATAAGAAAGAAAGAAAAGAAAAACGCGAAATAAGGACAAGTGTATAAAAATCAAGGGAAAAAAAGAAGAGAAAAAACAGGAAGATCATTTTGGGATGTTCGTCTTCACCACCGAGATTCTACCCCATAGCAAGAGATGTAATTTATTCCAGGTTTCCATTTTTTTCTTAATCTCCTTCCACATTTTGACATAATTATCCTCATATAGGTTGATACTTTTTCTTGAAACCCAGACCCCTAGATATTTTAATTTATTCTTTATCTCTAAGCCCGTCATTTCTTGAAGTACTTTGTTCTCTTCTGTACTTTTTAGTTAGCATTTTAGTTTTTGAGTAGTTTACTTTTAGGCCTGCCGTTTTTCCATATACCGTATTTTCCGCCCTATAAGACGCATCAGACAACAAGATGCACCTAGTTTTTGGAGGAGGAAAACAAGAAAAAAAATATTCTGAATCTCAGAAGCCAGAACAGCAAGAGGGATTGCTGCGCAGTGAAAGCAGCAATCCCTCTTGCTGTTCTGGCTTCTGGGATAGCTGTGCAGCCTGCATTCGCTCCATAAGACGCACACACATTTCCCCTTACTTTTTAGGAGGGAAAAAGTGAGTCTTATAGAGCAAAAAATACAGTATTTTAATTAATTCCAATGCCACAGGAATACTTTGTTCCTGTGTTGTTATTATTAAGCCATCTGCGAATGCCCTGACTTTATAGGATCCCCCCCCCCCCCATTACAACTCCTCTGTCATGGATGCTTTATGGTCCTTGACCACTGGCTATGCTGGCAGGCAGGGTGACAGGAGCGAACCAGCAGCAGAAGGCATGAAGTAAGTGGAGTTCCCCCTTTATTAGAAAGAAGAAGAGAAAAAACCCAGGATCTGCGCAGGTGTGTCAGGCCTAATGAGCACAGCCACTCTTTTTTGGTAGCTCTTGCCTATATGGAGCAGTTGCTGAGACTGAAGGTTCCCACAGATGCCTAGGTCTTCTCCAAGGCTTTTCACCAGCAATTGGAGACTGCGCCTGTGTGACGCCTATCGCTGCCCATTTCAGCCCTCTCCTGGTTCTGGGAGACGAGGGTGGGGAGGGGACGGGGAGACACCCAGGCCTCTCCACCAGCCAGATTCATTTCTGCCTCTTGGCCTCCCTCCAACCGTTCACCTGCTTCAGCTTCCGCCTCTAATTCTGGACTGCTCTCTGCCACAGTCTCTCCCTGCTCACAAAGCCCTGTTCCCTCTTGAGCTTTCCACACTTCCTCTTCCTGATCTTCTCCCTCTTCCCACCCATCATTGCCCCACCACTACGCCCCGGGCTCTGAGCCTTCTTCCCTTCGTGGTTCCCCATCTGGTTCCTCTCACCACTCTTCGGTGTCCAATCAGTCCAGGACACAGGGTCTGATGGGAGCTGGGAGTCCAGCCATGTCTAGAGGGCCTCAGGTTCCTTCTCCCTGAGTGAGGAGGAGCTTGGTTGGGTAGGAGGGTTTGGAGAAGACATCTGTCTGGAGCTCTGGTGAGCGAGTGTCCACTGAAGAGCACAAGAAGAGCCTCCTAGATCTTGCCACTGGCCCATCCTGTTCTTAGATGCTTGTGGGGAACCTGGAAGCAGGATTTAAGGACAAGAACAACTCTCCCCTCCTGTGGCTTCCAGCAGCTGGTACTCAGAAGCATTACTGCCACTAAGCATGGAGGCAGAGCACAGCTGTCATGGCTAGCAGTGGCTTAGCGTGGGTTGTCAGCACCCGGGGCAAGGCAAGTAATTAGCGCCCCCTAACCCGGGGCAAGGCAAGTAATTTGTGCCCCCCGCTGCACTGTCCCTCCCCCAGATAGTCCCTCGCTCTCTCTCCGCACCGCACCGCACGCCTGGCACCCTCCCCTCCACAGTGGGCGGCGACCCGGCGGCTCGGATCGGATTCGCACAGCCAGCACTGCAGTGAGAGAGAGTGAGTGAGCCAGGTAGGGGCAGAGAGCTGCGAGTGCGAGCGTGCCCCCCCCAGATGTTGCGCCTGGTGCGGCCGCCCCCCCTGCACCCCCCACGTTACACCACTGATGGCTAGTAGCCATTTATAGCTTTCTGCTCCTCCAGTTGTCTTGTAAAGCTATCTAAGATGGTGGCCATCACTGCCTCCTTGGAAGAAATGGTTGTAATAATAATAGTAATAAATTTTTATTTATACCCCGCCCTTCCTGGTTCAAAAACCGGGCTCAGGGCTGCTAACAACAAATTAAAAACACTTAATTGTAAAAGCAGCATATAATACAGTATAAAAACATGAAAAACAATAAAATTCAAAATTCAGAAATCAATTTAGGGGGAAATAAGCATTAGATAATCCCCAGGGCTAGCTGGTTGAATTGGTCCTACTTGGGCCAGCGTGGAGGCCAGGGGAGAATTAGCTGTGGGGTCTCAGAGCGGGTGATCTTCATAAAAGGGAAGGGGAGGGGAAGGGAAATAAAAAATCAGGTTGAATTCAAATTAAAGGCCAGGCAAAATAGCTCTGTCTTACAGGCCCGACGGAAGGAGGTTAAATCCTGCAGGACCCTGGGCTCATGGGACAGAGCATTCCACCAGGTTGGAGCCATCACTGAGAAGGCCCTGGCCCTGGTGGAGGATAGTCTGACTTCCTTAGGCCCCCGGACCTCTAAACTATGGTTATTCATGGACCTTAAGGTCCTCTGCGGGGCAGACCAGGAGAGGCGGTCCCGTAAATACAAAGATGGTCCACTCCGGAGACTGGATGACGTTCCAGAGTGCCTGAAGTATCTTCATAACTTAACCCAGCGGCGTTGTTCTGTTCCTAACCTGACACCCCCCCCCCCCCATTTCATCCTTGCAGTTTTGGAAAGAAGAATTGAGTACGGAATGTGGAAAGATGTCACACGGAACATGTACCCATGCCTTCTTCCTTACCAGTTCCAGCTGGGCAAGGTGCATGTGGCTAGGAACGGGAACAGGAGAAGGAGGCTCACATTCTAGAAGGGCAGTGTGGTGTAGTGGTTAGAGTGTGTTGGACTAAGACCTGGGAGGCTAGGGTTCAAATCCCCACTTGGCCACACACACACACACACACACACACAGAAAACTCACTGGGTGCCTCTCAGCCTAACCTATCTCTCAGGGTTGTTGTGCAAATTAAATGAGGAGGGAGAAAACACAGCACCTTGTGGCCCTTTAGAAAAAAAATGGGATGTAAATGCAATTGAAATTCATTTACTCACTTCCTGATCAGAAATAGTCAGCTGTTATCAGTTGCCTGCAGGGAGTAAGGCCATTTTGGAAACTGTTCTTCAAAGCCATTTTGATGTTGATGTCTAACTGTCACTGCTCACCTTTTTCGGGGAGCGATTGTCCCCACACCAGACAGCGAGTTAAAAGGGAGGCTTGTTCATCCCATTCCTTCTGGCCTTTTGATTTCAGAAATAGAGGTGACCTTTCTCATACCCCCTTTTTTGAATAATGACATTTCCAGAGGGTGGTGGTGGTTTGAGGCTCCTGAATCTGCCTGGGAGAGAGAGAGAGAGAGATGCTGGCGGTTGAGATTTTCTCTCCCAGGCTGAAAGGCATTGATCATCGACGCTTTGTCAACCCTGCAGCTGTAAAGCGAGCAAGGTTCTAAGTAGGCTAACTCATAACTCCGACACCTGGGGATGCTGGACAAAAGCTTTGTCGGCTGCTAAATATAGTTTTCCAATGACTCGGCATGTCTGAGTTATACACAAAGGCGTGACAAACTGGGTCATTCAACTGGAGATATTTGATGCATCCGTGGATAGGATTCTGCCCCAGTCGCAGACATCAAAACTGTGAGTGGGGTGAGGCAATACACTCTTATTTTGTGGGGGCCATCTTCCCCCCTTCTTAAGCCCCCCTCAAGCAGGTGTCATTTTGCGGTGAAGGTCAACCGCAGCCGAGGAGAAGCGCTGCTGCGTCTGACAAATAAAAGGCAGAATGGAAAAACCATGTGTTACATCCTTGGTGAAAGCAGGGAGAAAGATGAATGGCATACTTAAGATTATTAGGAAAGGGATAATCCTTTTTTGGGGGGTGAAGGGGGGTTTCCAGGAGGCATCTAGTTGGTCCTCTTGAGAAGCAGGATACTGGACTAGGTGGACCTTTGGGTAAGGTAAAAAGGTAAAGGATGGTGGAAGTCCAGTCAAAGGCGACTATGGGGTTTCAACGCTCATCTTGCTTTCAGGCCGAGGGAGCCAGCGTTTGTCCACAGACAACTTTCTGGGTCATGTGGCCAGCAGGACTAAACCACTATTGGCGCAACGGGACACCATGATGGAAACCCGAGCGCGCGGAAATGCCGTTTACCTTCCTGCCACAGTGGTACCTATTTATCTACTTGCACTGGTGTGCTTTCGAACTGCGAGGTAGGAAGGAGCTGGGACCGAGCAACGGGAGCTCACTCCATTGCGGGGATTTGAACCGCCGACCTTCTGACTGGCAAGCCCAAGAGGCTCAGTGGTTTAGACTACAGCGCCACCCGCATCCCTTGGGTACCTGTCTCTTGGTCACTCTTTCTTGTTTGCTCGCCATGTCATTCTTGTCATCTGCCAGCAGGGGGCACTGGAGGAGCAACATACTTTCTCCTCCCATCAGCTTTGAACGAACCCAGTTGATATTATTCCCCTCCCACCCGCTTGGACGCCTCTTCTAATGACATTTTACGACCAAGCACTTGAGGTTTGTGGAGAGAGAGAGAGAGAGAGAGAACAGAAACATATTTATCTTTTACCTCTCAGTTTCCTTTTCTTATTTACCTTTGATGAAATAAATGACTGGGCACCACTTGGAGTGTATATTGTGTTCTGTGTTATTTTGTGTGTGAAAGTGGAAAGCAGGAATCCGCACTTTAGATAATGGCTTTGTCTGTTGGGACCAGATTCCTGGAACTCATTAGGCACTCCAGTTCCTGCTGGGTGTTTGCAAATGGCTTTGGAAAGGTTCCTGACAACCTCGCTCGCGCTCTCGTTAAAAGGCCCGAGCCATTACCTGAGGACGTGGGTGCATGCCAGGGCAGGTGGCTGAGCAGTGCTGAGATGACTCTTGGGGCAGCCTTATTCTTTGTGCACCCAGTAGATCACTGCAATGTAGGGGAGAGTATCTCCTGCAAATTCCAAAGAACTCAGAAGCTTGTTTTGTAGTACAGTCATACCTCGGGTTACAGATGCTTCAGGTTGTGCTTTTTTGGGTTACGGACCCGCCGAAACCCAGAAGTACTGGAATGGGTTACTTCCGGGTTTCGGGGACCGCGCATGCGCAGAAGCGCTATATCGTGCTTTGCGCATGCGTAGAAGCACCGAAGCGCAACCCGCACATGTGCGGACACGCTGCTGCGGGTTGCGAACGTGCATCCCGCACAGATCACGTTTGCAACCCGAGTGTCCATTGTACAGTAGTACCTTGGTTCTCAAACGCCTTGGTTCTCAAACTCTGAACACCTGGAAGTAAGTGTTCTGGTTTTTGAACAATTTTCGGAAGCCGAACGTCCGGTGCGGCTGTTGGCTATTGTTTCTGGGGCGCCTGCACCAATCAGAAGCTGCGCCTTGGTTTTTGAACACTTTGGAAGTCAAACAGACTTCTGGAACGGATTAAGTTTGGTGCTTTTGATTTTGGTATTTATTTTGCGTTTTTGTTTTTGAGGCTTTTTCGGTTCATTTGTTTTTGTGACTGTGTGGAACCCAGTTCAGCTACTGATTGATTGTGTGACTGTGGAAATGGATAAAAGCTCCCCATCCAAACAATGACTATCATCAGTGCAGGGAAGAAAAATAAATAAATTTTCATTTTTATCATCTACAATACTGTCTTATTTATTTTATAGTACAGTACATTGATTCTTTCTTTCATTTTATGGATCAATGGTCTCGTTAGATAGTAAAATTCATTTTAAATTGCTGTTTTAGGGGTTGTTTTTAAAAGTCTGGAACGGATTAATCCATTTTGCATTACTTTCTTTGGGGAAGCGCACCTTGGTTTTGGAACGCTTTGGTATTGGAACGGACTTCCGGAATGGATTAAGTCCGAGAACCAAGGTACCACTGTATTGCCAGGTCAAAAATTATGAAACCAATGTCACAATGTGGGCTTCAGTTTGTGTGGCCCCTCCCTAGGACCCAACTCCTTTGTCCCCTTCCTGCTTATTTCCTCTTCTGGCTACAGTGTTTAATGGGGTCTGGTAGAAGAAGAAGAAGAGTTTGGATTTGATATCCCGCTTTATCACTACCCGAAGGAGTCTCAAAGTGGCTAACATTCTCCTTTCCCTTCCTCCCCCACAACAAACACTCTGTGAGGTGAGTGAGGCTGAGAGACTTCAGAGAAGTGTGACTGGCCCAAGGTCACCCAGCAGCTGCATGTGGAGGAGCGGAGACGCGAACCCGGTTCACCAGATTACGAGTCCACTGCTCTTAACCACTACACCACACTGGCACCCCTGGTCTTCTGAGCCTTCTCAGATCCTTCCCTGGGGCATTTGACTCTGTCTTCCTGTCCTCCTCCCATTCCTCCTTCTGATCTGGCCACCCACTCCCTGACACCTCTGCAGGTCCACCTAGTCCACTACGATGCCTCCAGCAGTGGCCAACGAGAGGTCTCTGAGAAACTCCTAAGGACGGCAAGAGAGGATGCAGCCATAATAATAATAATAATAATAATAATAATAATAATTTTTATTTATACCCCGCCCTCCCCAGCCAAGACCGGCGGCTCAGGGCGGCTAACAACCGATATAAAAACAAATTGATTGAATTACAGCTTAAAAAACAAGATTAAAATGCAGCATTAAAACATTAAAATGCGGCCTCATTTCAGTGGAAACTCAAATAAAAAACGTCTCACATTGCCCAGCCCCCAGCCCCTGGTTTTCAAGGCATGCTGACTCTGAACATGAGAGTTGCAGCCAGATGTGATGGCTAGTAAAAGCAGACCAACTTTTCAGGATTTTACCTTTCCCCTTTTGCAACGGTCTCTGAGCTGGAGGTCACTGCCCAGCCTTGCAAATAAGCCAATGAAAACTACTAGCCTGCCTTTGTTTTCCACTAGCCTGCAAAGAGGCTAGAAAGTCTGTGTTTCTCTGTTGGCTGCGACCCCGTACTTCACAGCAGAATTTGAGTGATACTTGTAAACACAACAAATACCGTTTGTAGAGTTGTTGTTGTTGTTTAGTCGTTTAGTCGTGTCCGACTCTTCGTGACCCCCTGGACCAGAGAACGCCAGGCCCTCCTGTCTTCCACTGCCTCCCACAGTTTGGTCAAACTCATGCTGGTAGCTTCAAGAACACTGTCCCACCATCTCGTCCTCTGTCGTCCCCTTCTCCTTGTGCCCTCCATCTTTCCCAGCATCAGGGTCTTTTCCAGGGAGTCTTCTTGTCTCATGAGGTAGCCAAAGTATTTGAGTCTCAGCTTCAGGATCTGTCCTTCCAGTGAGCACTCAGGGCTGATTTCCTTCAGAATGGATAGGTTTGATCTTCTTGCAGTCCATGGGACTCTCAAGAGTCTCCTCCAGCACCATAATTCAAAAGCATAAATTCTCCGGCGATCAGCCTTCTTGTGGAGAATATTGTTTGTGGAGTAGACAGGAACAATATTAAAGAATATAAAACTGTGTGGGGAAAACAATGACAGTTTAAACAGTACAATGAGAATGATTGGAAGACTCGTTTTGTCAGAAGTCTTTTTTATTTAAGTGTTTAAGTGTTAATTAGGAAGATTAAGGGTTTTTTTATATACGGTACATAAATTTCCTTATTCTTTTTTCTGTATTTTCTTCTTTTCTTTTTTCTTAATTCTTTTTTCTTTCATTTTCTTTTTGTAGTATGGGATTGTAAATTCTTTGTATAAGTGTGTAATTTAAATTAAGAAAGATTATTATTTTTAAAAAGGGAAATACAGGCCAGTAATCTCTTTGCAGAATCATAGCATAGCACTGTAGAGTTGGAAGGGACCCTGAGGATCATCTAGTCCAACCCCCTGCAGTGCAGGAATATGCAGCTGGTCCATAACAGGGATCAAACCTGCAACCTTGGCGTTATCAGCACCATGGTCTAACCAACTGAGCTATCCAGGCTCATTGCAAATCACTTCTCTCTCTTTTTTTAACTATGCATCTTAGTGGAAGAGTGATACACAGCCCCAGTGTAGGCAGCCAGCCCAGAAGTCAAGCCGATGAACCAGCGGAAGGGAAATGAAGTGAGGTATCTCTCTTTTAGGGACGCGGGTGGCACTGTGGGTAAAAGCCTCAGCGCCTAGGGCTTGCCGATTGAAAGGTCGGCAGTTCAAATCCCCGCAGCGGGGTGCGCTCCTGTTGTTTGGTCCCAGCGCCTGCCAACCTAGCAGTTCGAAAGCACCCCTGGGTGCAAGTAGATAAATAGGGACCGCCTACTAGCGGAAAGGTAAACGTGACCCGGAAGTGTCTCCGGACAGCGCTGGCCCCCGGCCTCTTGAGTGAGATGGGCGCACAACCCTAGAGTCTGTCAAGACTGGCCCGTACGGGCAGGGGTACCTTTACCTTTTTATCTCTCTTTTGCCAGTCCCATTTATTTCATGCGATTTCATGGGATTCTAGGCACTCACCTGTATGGAATTCCTGGTCACCTATGGCGACCAGTCTGGTTGCTAAATGCCAGGGTGTCACTCTTATAGCAATACCATCTTTCAGGCAAAGCAAGCAACCCCCCTCTTCTGCAACAATATAAAATAATGCGTCCCTCTTTTGTTACGTGCAGGCTTGTGGCTGTCGTTACAGGGGAAGGCTGAACACGATTTGGTTTAAAAAAACCCCACCACCAGTCACATGGTTTCACTCCGTTCTGACGTACGTAGCTCAGTTTTGTTTTGTTGTTAATGCCATTGATTTTAGAGCGCTTGCCAAATTGGAGGGGCACCGGTGAGGGCAAGCACATTCTGGCAGATGGGCTTAGCCGTTTGCAGGCGAGGTGTGCTCCCTGCTGAGAGCGGTGTTCTGTTTGGTAAAACATTAACTCTAAAATGTGATTTCTGCTTACAGCATGGCACTTTTTTTATATATAAGCGATGGGAAGCAGGATCAAGGAGGTTGTGTCTGCAGGGGAATTCCAGCTGGAGAATGGAGGGAAGAATCTGGGATCCTTCTGTGTTTTAGCTGTAGCTGGAATGTCCCCATGCCCGACATCATGGATGATGTCAGGATCAGGAAAGGTGGGCGTGGTGAGCCCAAAACAGGTTGCAGGGTTGACTCAGGGCTGGATTTAGGTTTGATGAGGCCCTAAGCCAGCGGTTCTCAACCTGTGGGTCCCCAGATGTTGTTGGACTACAACTCCCATCGTCCCTGAGCTCTGGCCTTGCTAGCTAGGGGTGATGGGAGTTGTAGTTCAACAACATCTTGGGACCCACAGGTTGAGAAAGGCTGCCCTAAGCTACTGAAGGTAATGGGGCCCTTTCTATGTCCAGTTGTCCTTTGTCAACAACAAATGGTTGCTGTTTTTGTGTTGAATACATGCTGTATGGTAATTTATGTACCTAATACAGTGATGGCCAAACTTGGCCCTCCAGCTGTTTTGGGTCTACAACTCCCATCATCCCTAGCTAACAGGACCAGTGGTCAGGGGTGATGGGAATTGTAGTCCCCAAACAGCTGGCGGGCCAGGTTTGGCCATCACTGACCTAACAGGTATGTATCTATAGCCATTTGCACATGTTGCCATGCAACCAGTCCATGCAGAATGTAGACACCCTATATATAGAAAGGAGCAAACCAGTGATATTTTAGGGAGCAGGCTAGCAGGCGGGGCCCATGACTTAGATCATAGGAGCCTACACAACACAAAACACTGTTGCTATATGTAGGTTTTATTTTATTTGTTTTTTTAATCTTATATTTTGGAAATGTACATCCAGTTTTTTCTTTCTTCAAATTTTTTGGGGGCCCTCAAGAGAGTGGGGCCCTAAGAGGGAGCAAATTGAGCAGGGGCATTAACCCCAAGTGCGTATTTGTGGAAATCATATATGTCTGTAAGTATTCTCCACCTGGGAGTTCCTTCATGATTGAGAATGAAGGTTCTCTATAGTCTCAAATGAGCCAGACTTTTGCATATTCTCGTTGTGCTGAGCAGGCGCGTGCCTCAATATTTGTATATGAAATACAATCAATACAACCATGCTGCGTGCAAAATCAACATCGCCATCATTTGAGAGATATTTTTAAGCAAATCGCCACATACCCCCCAAAATGTGTGTGTGTTGATATTTAGCATCCCTTGAATATTTAAATTGGTGCTATTTCTCTAGAAAAAGAGGTGCCGGAACTCAGCACGGACGCCTCATTTGTTCTTTTATAACGGCAATGGCACCTACTGGAGAGGGGCCGGAACTGAGTTCCAGTGAGTTCCAGCTGGGGAAAAAACCCTGCTTTAAATACAGTGGTACCTTGGGTTACAGACACTTCAGGTTACAGACTCCACTAACCCAGAAATAGTACCTAGGTTAAGAACTTTGCTTCAGGATGAAAACAGAAATCACGCGGCAGCAGTGGGAGGCCCCATTAGCTAAAGTGGTGCTTCAGGTTAAGAACAGTTTCAGGTTAAGAATGGACCTCCGGAACGAATTACCGTATTTTTTGCTCTATAAGACTCACTTTTTCCCTCCTAAAAAGTAAGGAGAAATGTGTGTGCGTCTTATGGAGCGAATGTAGGCTGTGCAGCTATCCCAGAAGCCAGAACAGCAAGAGGGATTGCTGCTTTCACTGTGCAGCGATCCCTCTTGCTGTTCTGGCTTCTGAGATTCAGAATATTTTTTTTCTTGTTTTTCTCCTCCAAAAACTAGGTGCGTCTTGTGGTCTGGTGCGTCTTACAGAGCGAAAAATACGGTAAGTTCTTAACCCGAGGTACCACTGTACTTATTTGGGCTTGTTTAAATTGCAGATTAAGGCAGAAATGAATGGGTAGAAACACGCGAAACATGCATGGATTGGGAACAGGTAGATTTCAGTCTATCAGTGAACTAATTGACTGATTGGAAATATGCAGATTTCTCCAGCCCAGTTTCTCCCTCTCCTCTCTGTTCCATCTCTGCTTGCCTCCCTTTCTTCGGCCCACAGGTGGCTAGGTAAACAGGGACTTGTAGGTTTTCCTTTTTGCTGACGCGGTTCTGTATGCCATTAATGCAGGGTAGTTGGCGTGGGGTCTGCACGATTTGCATTGTGCTATAAATCATGATAATGCTTGGCTTCCCCCGTAATGAGAATCATTTAAAACCGACGTCAAACACTTTGATCTTCTCAAATTGGAAACGTCACATTTCAGGTGTATTAAAGCAGTGCCCTCTGTTACGGTGTTGTTGTTGTGGTGGTGGTGTTGTTGTTGCTGCTGCTGCTGCTCCTAATTGGGTGCAGCTGTGGGACACCGTGGCAGGAGCACAAAGGTTGCTAATGGGGGAACATTAGGTACCCTGCGAAGGGTGGATGAGCTGAACTCATTCCCTGGGGTGCTTGGCATTCCAGATGATGCTGGCTAATCACCGTGTTGCTGCCTCTGGCTGGTCATTTTAATGGCCTATAATGCTTTATTTTCGTCCTGTATTCAGGATTTCATTAAGGGTGCCTTAATCAACGTCTACCGCACTGGCTTCAGAGAGGTGAGCAGGGAAGCAAAACAACCTCAGCGTGGTTTTGATTTGCAACTGGCAGGCATTAACAGTGGGGGTGATCTAGATTTAGTATCCTAATCGGCCGTGCGGCTAATGAGTGGAGCAGAGCTAGAATCCAAGCGAGGCAATTATGGAGGGCGGAACCATGTTGTCTGGGGAGGGGTATGGTGGTTTGGGGGGGTACCACCACCATACTATGGATGGGGAAGAAATTTGGTTTGCACCTAACTTGCCACGGCTAAGGTGGCATGCAAACAGCTGCCCTGTGACATTCATGCTTCTTTGAGTTTTGGGAAGCTGTTCTGCAAAGATGTAAGGTAAAGGACCCCTGACCATTATGTCCGGTCATGACCAACCCTGGGGTTGCGGCACTCATCTCACTTTATTGGCAGAGGGAGCCGGTGTACAGCTTCTGGGTCATGTGGCCAGCATGACTAAGCCGCTTCTGGCAAACCAGAGCAGCGCACGGAAACGCCATTGACCTTCCCGCTGGAGCGGTACCTATTTATCTACTTGCACTTTGATGTGCTTTCGAACTGCTAGGTTGACAGGAGCAGGGACTGAGCAATGGGAGCTCACCCTGTTGCAGGGATTCGAACCGCCGACCTTCTGATCGGCAAGCCCTAGGCTCTGTGGTTTAACCCACAGCGCCACCCACATCCCTTACCTGCAAAGATGAGATGTGTACAAAATTCATATGGGAAAGGGTGCATAACGAGGCATGCGCATACCTGGATTTCAGGAGCCCAAATGCTGCTTCTGTGCAGCCTGCAGCAGGAGCAGTGATCGTTTCAGAGAATTGTTGCAGCTTGCCTTCATGTCCCCCACGCCAGTGCCCTGCTCACAGTTGTGAAGAATATTACAGTCCTAAGAATGGTCCGTTTCAGCATTAAGAAAAATAAATATATATATTTGGAGTGTCCCTGGATCAAGCGACTTTTCTTCTTTAAGTTCTCAAAGTTCTCGAGCTCTAGCTCAAGGTGGTCATCTGAACTAGCCAGATGTTTAACTGAGCATCAATCACCGTCAGTCCATCACTTGCAAAATAAGGTCTTGCCTGTGGGATGTAACATGTGCAGTCAAATACAACATTTCCTGTTTGCTTAGAGCAGACATGCAGGGGAGTGTTGGTCCAGCCAGTTGAACTTCCTCTTACACCTGGTCTGGAGCATCCTTCCTTTGCATGTGACCAGGTAGGTGGGCGTGACCCTTACAGACCTAACGAAAGGTCCAGTCACGCGGCCACCTTCCTCTTTTGATGCCCTTTCTTCTCTCAGCCAGCAGCATGTGGGATGAGTTCCCATATAGGATGAACTCAAACCCTCTTCTGTAACTCTAAGCTAAAGCCTGCCTTCAGGGATCCAGCTGTGAACTGAATGTGAGCAAACTTCTTATTACTTTCAAAAGAAGACTGTTGTGTCTTTATTCTTTTAGGAGGGAATCAAAGGGGTCTCACCAGGAATAATAGAACTTCAGAGATTCTAACTCAGGCATAGGCAAACCCGGCCCACCAGATGTTTTGAGACTATAGTTCCCATGATCCCTGACCACTGGTCCTGTTAGCTAGGGATGATGGGAGTTGTAGTCCCAAAACATTTGGAGGGCTGAGTTTGCCTATGCCTGTTCTAACGAATCTGCAACTAGCTTCCTGCTGTGTAAAGAGGGGAATGTACTCTGCTGCATGAATAAGCTCACTAGCGTGAGTTAGGAAGGATAATATTTAATCAATATGTCCTCTCCTGCTACCCACAACATTCTCACATTGCCCCAAAATGGCTACTGCAACCTTGGTTTAGGGAGCTGCTTAGTGCCTAATTTTTGTATATATCCGAGTTTCTAACCCTGAGAAAAGGAACAGTAGAGGGGGAAGCACATTGCCAGAGTTGGTACCGTTGTGTTATTGCTCATCGGATTATGCTTCCAGCCGCACGCATCCTGTCCCCCTTCCTCCCAAACTCTCAGAGGCCTCCTGATCGATTCAAAACTCTATAGCTATAGCTTCTCGGCTCCATTGGGAAGGTGTTTCCTGTGAGTTGTGTTCTTGCTGAACATTATTTAATTACTTCCTGCATTTGACGGTTTTGCATGTGTGCAGGTGACAGTTCCCGGGTGCTGCCTTGCCTTATGCGAGGGCAGGTCGCTGTTTGACAGGAGACAGAAACGAAATCTTCAGGAAGTCCTCCTGAAATAATAACACTCTCCAGGCCCTTCCATCTCCAGCTCATTGATTGATGAAGCCCCTTGGGCTCCTGTCTCACGTGCTTTTAGCATGGAACAGGTAAGAGAGATTTCACCTGACGCAATAGCTCCCTAAGACGCTGAAATGAGGAATGGATCCTCTGTCTGAAATTCAGCAATTAGCCAGCAACCCTCGAAGATTGGGCACCTTCACGTGGCAGAAGCCGCTCCGTCTAGTTAGAGCGCTCTCCTGGAACCTATTAGGCACAAACGTGCAGCTCCCACAGTCTTCGAAAAAGTCAATTTATACGATTGTGGGAGGTGTGGCAGGGAGATTGAATTGCTGATAAACAGGCCTGGGTGGGGGCAAGTTGCAATTCCCTGGGCGTGCAAAGAAAAAAAAACCATGGAGGTGGTTTTGGGTACAAATTCGGTCTCCACTATCTTTTTACTAAGGGCAAGTTTCTGTCCCTTATGACGGTATGCTTGAAAGTGCGTAGGCAATGACAGACGCCAGAACAGCAGTAAAACAAGGTTTGCAAGAGGTGCCGTTCCTTGCCCCCACCCCAAGGTGAGCAATGCTGGAATGAAGAAATAGGTGACTCTCAGTAGGGGGGCAAGGCAGGGACCTGGTGAGGTGCAGCCTGACCCAAAACTACAAATATGAGGCGAGGTGGGGATGCCTCACTCATCCCTATATGTGGTGAGCCGAAATTCCTCAGAAAGATGTTTCTTAAAACTTCCTGAAATTTCTCTCTCTTTTTTCCTCACAGCCCCCAGAATAGGAAGAATTTTCTCTGCCATGTTTTGTGCGTGAGAGACAGAGAGAGACAGTGATGGTTCCCCCCCCCCCAAGCAATCAGAGACTGTGTTGGCGTGCGACCGATCTCTGCCCTTTTCATTTCTCTGAGAGTTCTGGCAAACCAGGGCAAAGAAGAGCAGCAGGAAGGGGAGACTCCCTGGCTTCTTCAGAAACCTGCCTCTTCTCTGTCTCCTGGGCCCCCTCCTCTCCTGCCTCTGAGTCTGAACTGCTCTCTGCCACATACTCTTCTTGCTCACTAAACCCTGTTGCCTCTTCCAGCTTCTAACTTCTCCTCCCAGTCTTCTCACTGTCGTCTCACCACCACTTCCTGGGCTCTGAGCCTTCTTCCCTTGGGGGGGGGGAGTTTATGGACCTTAGTGCAACAGCAACTAGTATTCAGAAGCATTTTCTGCCCCCCAGCAGTGGAGGCGAAGCATTGTGGCTAGTGGCCAGTGACAGCCATCGCTGTCTAATCCTCTTTCAAAAGCTATCTAAGTTGGTGGCCATTACAGCCTCCTGCAGCGGTAAATTCCACAATTCAACTGTGCGCTCCGCAAAGAAGCGCTTTCTTTTATCTGACCCCATGCTTTTCGCAGAAAGGAAGGAAGGAGAAAAAGCAGGTTTTGAACCCAAGTTTCCTTATCTCTTCCTTGCATCCGTGGTCCTTGCAGGCACTGGCAGCCTGACCATTGCTAGATGCCCGTCCGTATTTAACCAGCTTATTATTTTACGATTGAGACTATCAGTGACCACAGAGAGCCCAGAGTTCACTTTGGGTCACTTTTCTCCCTTGTTGGCAGCTTGGCTGTTTTGTTCATATCGAAAGGAGCTTTGTTTTCGCTTTTGAAAATTCAACAATATGAGGCTTTGGCTTATCAGTCCATGAATGAATATAGCCTAAAAAGTTGTGCCGGGGGAAATCAATTAGACTGGATTGACTTCACTGTCCTCAGCCTGTTGTGGATCTGACCTAGGGAAACGAGGCACTCAGAAAGTAAACAGATATAGGTTTCATGAGGTCTAGGATGTTGTTTTGCTTTTGCACCTGTCCCTGAGATTATTTCTCAATGAGCCCACTCTTTAAATCCACACATGATGTAATGGCTTGATAAGGTTTCAATCTCTCTAATAGTCTTCAATGTGATTTGCTAAAAGGCCCGTCTCATTACCTAGCTTAAAGGCCCCCCTTTTTGGCACATGCTCCCATGCAGCAGAAGCTGGTAGTAAATGTTCCCCAGCGGTTTAGAAAGATTCAGGTCTCCCCCACCCCCCTTAAAGCAAAAGGTTGTTTGGGCCAATTCGTGGCGAATCGGCTTCTGTGGTCCAGCCCCTCAGTTTGTTGGGGACATGATTCAGCCGATTCCTGTGGCTTCTGAGATTTTGCTGGGTGTAAGCATGCTCTTTTTCAGACATAATTCCATATTCATAAGGACTAGAAACTTCCTTAAAAAAAATAGGGGGGAGTGAGAACTTCTAAGGACTGTGGCCCAGTGGCGTAGTGAGGGTTGCCAGTGCCCGGGGCAAGTCAAGTATTGTGCCTCCTAACCCATTGTTCCTGTTAGGGCCAGGTGACAGCAGAGATGGGGGAGGAAGGGTGTCCCCAGCAGGGAGACGAAAGCTGGAGAGGGGACAGTGACAGCAGCCGTTTATTTTATTTTATTATTGATTTCACAATTTTTTTACACCACTTGATGGTTTTTTTAAAAAACCAAACAAACCTCAAAGTGGTTTGTTTTTCTTTTGGGATTTTGCGCCCCTCAAATTTTGCATCTGGGGCAACAGCCCCTCTGCCCCCGCACGACACTATGGCACTGTTGTGGTCCCCTTCCTCTCCTGAGAGCCATGGTGTGTTTCCGCGAACGTGCAATATTTTGGCATCGCCTTTATTCCATGCCGCCAGAAGGAGACATCTCCGAAAAGACTGTAGGGTGGAAACAATTAACTCAGAAACAAGGCTCACGATCACGTATTCTCCCCGTTCAGAAGGAATGTGATTGCGGCATATAATCTTGGGTAATTGTTAGTAGCGAGTTGAGTACTGTTTAAGCAGCCTAATTAACGTCGCTTAATTGGCTCTTGGTTTGATGAAGATTGCTTGGTGTTCCCTCGCCGGCAGAGACACCTTGAACGTTCCTATACGATAGGACTACACGTAGGACATATTTTAAAGAGGCTCATTAGAGATTTCATGCAAATATCATCTTCTCTTAATTGCCAGCTTGTACAAATTAATTAGTACATGTTTTCCTTTTTTCTCCCTCCCCCCCTTTTGTTCTGTTCCCCGGTCTGCCCTCCTCCTGCTATTTTTACTAGCGATTAAAATTATATTCTCTCTCTCTTTCTCATTGACAATGAAACGTGGTTCTAAATGGTAGTACAATGAGCGCAATGGAGGAAAGGGTCTGTTGAGTTTTGGCGGTGGCTGGATTTGCGGCCAACTCTGTCCTTAACTCCTTGCGGATTCTATTTTGCAGGCGACAGTCATGGCAGCTTTCCCACTTTTCACAAGAAGGCATAATTGGGGGCCGTCTTCTCAATAAGTCAGGTTGTTGTTGTTGTTGTTTAGTCGTTTAGTCGTGTCCGACTCTTCGTGACCCCATGGACCAGAGCACACCAGGCACTCCTGTCTTCCACTGCCTCCTGCAGTTTGGTCAAACTCATGCTGGTAGCTTCGAGAACACTATCCAACCATCTCGTCCTCTGTCGTCCCCTTCTCCTTGTGCCCTCCATCTTTCCCAGCATCAGGGTCTTTTCCAGGGAGTCTTCTCTTCTCATGAGGTAGCCAAAGTATTGGAGCCTCAGCTTCAGGATCTGTCCTTCCAGTGAGCACTCAGGGCTGATTTCCTTCAGAATGGAGAGTTTTGATCTTCTTGCAGTCCATGGGACTCTCAAGAGTCTCCTCCAGCACCATAATTCAAAAGCATCCATTCTTCGGCGACCAGCCTTCTTTATGGTCCAGCTCTCACTTCCATACATCACTACTGGGAAAACCATAGCTTTAACTATACGGACCTTTGTTGGCAAGGTGATGGCTCTGCTTTTTACTTTTTACTATAAGTCAGGTTGCTTGTTCCATTTCCTTGGCTCTTAACTTCCATGTTTCATTTGAGTGTCAAGGCTTCAGGGAATTACAATCCCTCCCCCTGTGGCGGTCAAAAAGCAGATAACCAAAAAGAATTATTACCACGTTATTTATTCAGTATTCACATGGTGGTGTTGCCCCAAGTAAAGTCCCGCCCCCTCAGTCCCTCCTAATCTATGTCATTCCTGCAACCAGCTGGTTAGTGCTTTTCGGCTTCTGTGTTGTCCAGTGATACCCATTGTTGCAGCAGTTCTCAACCTGTGGGTCCCCAGAGGTTTGTTGAACTACAACTCCCATCACCCCTAGCTAGCAAGGCCAGAACTCAGGGATGATGGAAGTTGTAGTCCAACAACATCTGGGGACCCACAGGTTGAGAACCGCTGCATTGTTGTGTCACACCACAATCACTGGTGTGAATGAAATTTAGCGCAGCCTGCTGGTATATCGTTCGAAACCTCACAGCTCCGTGATGCAACGGGGACTGCAGAGTCTAAAGAACGTGTGCTGCAAACAAGAAAAGTCACTCAATATTCACCATGTCCAGATGCTCCCTTCATCTGACCTTGAGCTGTTGTGGAATTTATTGACTGATTGGTTTTAGACATTTGCATCCCGACTTCTTGTGGCAAACTTTGCTAAAAGCAGCCTCTGGGAAAGAAATGACAGACTCTGGGGTTGCGGCGCTCATCTCGCTTTATTGGCTGAAGGAGCCAGCATACAGCTTCCGGGTCATGTGGCCAGCGTGACTAAGCCGCTTCTGGCGAACCAGAGCAGCACACGGAAACGCTGTTTACCTTCCCGCCGGAGCGGTACCTATTTATCTACTTGCACTTTGACGTGCTTTCGAACTGCTAGGTTGGCAGGAGTTCATGCTTCTTAATTGTTCCTTTCTCGAAAGCATTGCACCCGGACTGCGGACTGCCTTTTAAAAATGCACAAATACCTTCTTTCTGACACTCGCACCTCTCAATGGATGCCTTGTTTGTCTCCGATTGCACCAGCCCTGAAGAACTCAGAAAAGTGCCCCATGCAAGCGAAACTTCAATGCATCCTCTTCCCTGCAAACGAATCATCTCTGCTTGGATGCACTTTTATCATTACTGCTTTCAGACTCAGAATCTTAGCAGAATCCATTTCCTCCACGTCAGAGCGTAGAGACGAGCAGCTTTCTAGGAAAGAGCAGGCTGGAAGGCTGTCAGGGACTGTTTGTTCGAGTTCTTCTGCCTTGGGATGCAGTTGGCTATACTTAATTTGGTTCTGCAAATGACACTTATTTGTGCAGACTTTTCATCTTCGCACTGTTTTCCCCTTGCAAACTTCAGACAAAAGCAGAGGGGTGTGAAGAAGACAAAGAAGACAGTGGTACCTTGGTTCTCAAACTTAATCCGTTCCAGAAGTCCATTCCAAAACCAAAGCGTTCCAAAAACCAAGGCGCGCTTTCCCAGAGAAAGTAATGCAAAACAGATGAACTCTCTTGGGCTTGCTGATCAGAAGGTCGGTGGTTCGAATCCCCACGACGGGGTGAGCTCCCGTTGCTTGGTCCCAGCTCTTGCCAACCTAGCAGTTCGAAAGCACGCCCCCCCCCCAGTAGATAAAGCACGCCCCCCCTAGCAGTTTGAAAGCACGTCCCCCCAAAAGTAGATAAATAGGTACCGCTCCAGTGGGAAGGTAAAAGGCGTTTCCGTGCGCTGCTCTGGTTTCGGTGTTCCATTGCGCCAGAAGCGGCTTAGTCATGCTGACCACATGACCTGGAAAAACTGTCTGCGGACAAATGCTAGGTCCCTCGGCCTATAAAGCAAGATGAGTGCCGCAACCCCAGAGTCGTCTGCAACTGGACCTAATTGTCAGGGGTCCTTTACCTTTTAAAACAGCAATTTAACATGCATTTTACTATCTAACCAGACAATCAATCAATCAATCAATCATTAGCTGAACTGGGTTCCACACAGTCACAAAAACAAAAACAAAAGGGCCACAAAAATGCAAAATAAATAGCCAAAACAGACAGACCTCAGCGTAACACTCAAAACGGAAGTCAAATCAGAATCATAACTCTCAAAATGGAGCATGTTCACTTTCTGAAAAAAGTTCACAAACCAGAACACTTCCAGGTTTGCAGTGTTTGGGTTTCAAGTTGTTTGAGTATGGGGGGCCACAAGGTGGCGCATTGGAAGATGGCCGACAATAACATCTCTCCGACCCACACGAGGTAATTAAGAGGCTGCTATGGGAAGTATGCAGCCTTCCCCCCCCCCCCAAGGAGATGGGGGGACAGCCTTGCCAGCGGTGTCCATAATGCACCCCCGGATTCGAAAGAAGGGGGTGCCGGTCACTTGGCACAAGCCCTCTCCGGCTCTTCCTGACGCTGTCTCCAACCAGCGCCCAGGTTCGCTTTAGCTTGAAAATATAATTGGAAACATATAATTGGAAAGAAGCTAAAGCACATACATCAAGCGAAGTTCGGGAGATAAGACTGCTGATTAATGGATCTCTGTGACCAGAGCGTCGGACGGGACAAATAAATAAAGTGATGAACCACCATTAAGAGATTGGTATGTTTGGAGCGAAACAGAAGGGGGGGTGGAGGAAAAAACTTTTATTTTCTTTGCCTTATGTGAGTATTAATAACCCTCCACCCCAGAAAGAAGATCGTTGCATGTTATTAATCACAAGCAGGAATTCAAGAACTGTGTGGAGTGAATTATTGATCAAAGAGAGGATTGGTAAACATCGGAGTACGGAGGAAAATTTTATGACGCAGTTTTAAATGGCGTCTCGCTAAAACAGGCTTGTCTAAGATAGACGGGGGGGAGGGACCAGGATCATCGGAATGTGAATGATGATTGAATTGTGATCTAAACCTGGCAGAGCCCTCTGTGATATACTTGGCAAGCCTGGGAAAATTAAAGGACAGGCCGAGGATAAATTCTTTACGGAAGTGTGGAATGGCGTCTGTCCCTATGTGATATGATTTTTGGAGAGTGTAAAACCCACACAGAGGATGTTTGTTTCCAACCCGCTTGTGAAGATTATCAGAGATCGCAAAGAAAGGAATACATGATAACAAGAAGAAGATGCAGAAAGTAATAAAGAGACTATCTGGACAGAACTGGATAGAACTGTCTAATTAAAGCAGCAATATAAGTGATGCTTGGACCCCCGTCCGGAGCTTAAAGTATGGGTACCCCCAACAAAATTTAAAAATCTGGCTGTATAATTTGGAACTAATGTGATTTGGAAATAATGTGATTTGATTGGCCTGTTAATAAAAAATATTTTTTTTAAAAAAAAAGTTGCTTGAGTATGAAGGTGTTTGAAAACCAGGTTACCGCTGTAAGCATAAAGAAACACACAGATTTGTGGTTCTGGATTAAGGCTGATGAACCCTTAATTCAGGGAAAACTAGAACTCGTAGACATCCAGAGAAGCTGAATGTTGGAAGTTGCTGGGTATCAGAAGTGGAGAGAGTGAGAGCAGGATCAGGGCCATGGTTCTCAAATCTTCCAGTGTCTGCATGCAAGGGGTGGACCTCTGGAGCCAGTGGCGTAGCGTGGGGGGTGCAGGGGGGCCGACCACACCGGGTGCAACATCTGGGGGGGCGGGGCGCTCGCACTCGCAGTGCTAAAATCAGTGCTAAAATCCACGGGTTAGGGGTGCAAATTACTTGCCTTGCCCCGGGTGCTGACAACCCACGCTACGCCACTGTCTGGAGCTCCTGTAGTTTGCATCCTGCAGAGCTCCAGAGTGCAGTTTGCTTTTCTAGTAACGATAAAGGGGAGTTGTGTTTAAGGAGCCTCCTTCCTCCTCCTAGGTTTTCCTGCTACTGAGACACAACACCCCATTCCCAGTCTCTCCTTCTGCTACGCCAAGTGCCTGTGCGATTTGTTGCAGCATAAGCAAAAGAAACACAGATATTTCCCTGCCTGGAGCTGCTTTCAGAGCTGCTTTGTGGCGGAGTGAAGAAGCCAAATGAAGGCTTAGGATGCGCTGTATGTGGGGCTGCCTTTGAAGGTGACCCGGAAACTACAAATAATCCAGAATGCGGCAGCTAGACTGGTGACTGGGGGCGGCCACCGAGACCACATAACGCTGAGACCTGAAAGACCTACATTAGCTCCCAGTATGTTTCCGAGCATAATTCAAAGTGTTGGTACTGACCTTGGAAGCCCTAAACGGCCTCGGCCCAGTAGACCTGAAGGAGCGTCTCTACCCCCATCGTTCATCCCGAACACTGAGGTCCAGCTCTGAGGCCCTTCTGGCAGTTCCCTCACTGTGAGAAGTGAAGCTGCAGGGAACCAGGCAGAGGGCCTTCTCAGTGGTGGTGCCCGCCCTGTGGAACGCCCTCCCATCAGATGTCAAAGAGATAAACAACTATCTGACTTTTAGAAGACATCTGAAGGCAGCCCTGTTTAAAGGTAAAGGTACCCCTGCCCGTACGGGCCAGTCGTGTCCGACTCTAGGGTTGTGTGCCCATCTCACTTAAGAGGCCGGGGGCCAGCGCTGTCCGGAGACACTTCCGGGTCACGTGGCCAGCGTGACGAAGCTGCTCTGGCGAGCCGGCACCAGCGCAGCACACGGAAACACCGTTTACCTTCCCGCTATAACGCGGTACCTATTTATCTACTTGCACTTAGGGGTGCTTTCGAACTGCTAGGTGGGCAGGAGCTGGGACCGAAAGACGGGAGCTCACCCCGCTGCGGGGATTTGAACCGCTGACCATACGATCAGCAAGTCCTAGGCACTGAGGTTTTACCCACAGCGCCACCCGCGTCCCAGCCCTGTTTAGGGAAGTTTTTAATGTTTGATGTTTTATCATGTTTTTAATATTCTGTTGGGAGCCACCCAGAGTGGCTGAGGATACCCAGCCAGATGGGCGGGGGTATAAATAAATTATTGTTATTATTTATTACAAATGCTTGCAGGGTGCACATGAGCAAATATGGTTGTGGAAGGTTTTTTGTTGTGATGATGCATGAAAGACGGTAGGGAACAGTGACCCTTGAGCATACGGCTCGTTCCTGGATTTCTTGAGGTGTGTTTGCCTGAGGAGTGATCCGGTTTTCATTCCAGATCTCTGCGCCTTCGCCTTCTGTGCTCTGAGTTGGCAGCATTCCCAACTGCGTCTTCCCTAATTCCTTCATCTGTTTTGTTGAGCACGGGGGCTGCATCCCAGCATACTCCTCCCTTTTGCCTTCAGTGATGCACCTGCTCATTCCGTGAGCCTTTCATTCCTTATTTCCTGCCTCCATTAGTCAACGGCATCCTTGAAGGCTGCTTGGGGCCTTTGGACATCATCAAGGCTCGTCCTGCTACCTTCCACTGCTGTCTGCTTGCCATAAGAACCCGGCTGCAATGCAGCTGCAATTCTTCAATAAAGAATGGGAATTTTAAAAATAATTTATCTAGGAGGCCACTGTAAGCAGATGAAAACATTAGCAGGATTTGAATAACACTTGTAGTTATTATGGACAACATGGAGAGATATAAAATATGGATTATGAAATAATTTGCAGTTGAGACGGTGGACAGTAGGACCCATGGAGGGGAAGGTGAAAAGTCCAGAGATTTGGAGAAATCTCTGAAAATATGGATATGTAATTTGTATTGTTATAATTATATATTTGTAAAATCAAATAAAAATTACTTTGGAAAAAATAGAGAAATTCCCTACCAAAACAGAGAACTCGGCTGCATCCCTGGAATCAGTGATGTACGCAGAAAGACAGCTGTTGTTGTTGTTGTCCTCTATATACCCTCCCACCCAACAGCTCAGGGATCGATGCTGTTTTGATGGGGTTGTTCTTCTTTGGCAGCTTCCAGATAATATTAGCACCTGTCTCTCCTTGTGTTGCCCTTCAAATTTCAAAGCCTTCCTCTTCCCTTTTTATGTCATACAGTGCTACCTCTGGCTACGAGCTCTGCTAACCCGGAAGTAGCTGCTCCTGGTTGCAAACTTTGGTTTTGTTTTTTTTAAATAATGTTTATTTCAATTTTCACAAATACAAAAAATTGAAAAAGACAAAATACAATAGAGTAAGAGAAAAAAAACAGAAATAAAAATTAAAAATACATAAAAAACCTCCCCCCCCACCCCACCAACAAGAAAAAAAACAAAAAGCAAAGACATTTAAAAGAAGAAAACACTTCCATTTTTCAAAATTCCTCCTCCCACCTCCCTTTTTGTATTCCAATTATTAATTAAGTCAGCAAATTCTTTCCATCTTTCATTGCTTACTCACTTATTTATCTTAATCCGTTTAAACCTTATCTTCCCATCAACATCTAGAATATTGTCAATACTCCAATCTAATAAGAAAGGGGGGGGAAACCCTTAAATCTTATACCCTTAAATCCTAATGTGTCAAGTCCTTATCATATTTCCACTAAAGTCAAATAAATTCATTCCACCATCTCCCAACATTCCTTAATTATGCCTGGTTGCGAACTTTGCCCCAGGATGTGAACGGAAATCGCACACCGGAGGCCCCATTAGCGAAAGCGCCCCTCAGGATAAGAACGGTTTCAGCTTAAGAATGGACCTCCGGAACGAACTAAGTTCGTAACCAGAGGTACCACTGTAGTAGGGATTTTTATATAAATGGATAGATACTGGTGGATAGCTCAGCTGTTTAAAGCATGGTGCTGATATCCCCAAGGTCAAAGGTTCAGTCCCCAAAAGGGACAGTTGCCTATTCCTGCATTGCAGAGGATTGGAGGAGATGATCCTCAGCTTCCCTTCCAGCGCTATGATTCTATGAGAACAAGATGCTGAACAAGATATGTTGTTGTTGTGGTTGTTTAGCCGTGTCCGACTCTTCGTGACCCCCTCGACCAGAGCACGCCAGGCACTCCTGTCTTCCACGGCCTCCCGCAGTTTGGTCAAACTCATGCTGGTAGCTTTGAGAACACTCTCCAACCATCTCGTCCTCTGTCATCCCCTTCTCCTTGTGCCCTCCATCTTTCCCAACATCAGGGTCTTTTCCAGGGAGTCTTCTCTTCTCCTGAGGTGGCCAAAGTCTTGGAGCCTCAGCTTCAAGATCTGTCCTTCCAGTCAGCACTCAGGGCAGATTTCCTTAAGAATGGATACGTTTGATCTTCTTGCAGTCCATGGGACTCTCAAGAGTCTCCTCCAGCACCATAATTCAAAAGCATCCATTCTTCGGCAATCAGCCTTCTTGATGGTCCAGCTCTCACTTCCATACATCACTACTGGAAAAACCATGGCTTTAACTATACGGACCTTTGTTGGCAAGGTGATGCCTCTGATTTTTAAGATGCTGTCTAGGTTTGTCATCGCTTTTCTCCCAAGAAGCAGGCGTCTCTTAATTTCATGACTGCTGTCACCATCTGCAGTGATCATGGAGCCCAAGAAAGTAAAATCTCTCACTCCCTCCATTTCTTCCCCTTCTATTTGCCAGGAGGTGATGGGACCAGTGGCTATGATCTTACTCTTTTTGATGTTGAGCTTCAGACCATATTTTGCACTCTCCTCTTTCACCCTCATTAAAAGGTTCTTTAATTCCTCGTCACTTTCTGCCATCGAGGTTGTGTCATCTGCATATCTGAGGTTGTTGATATTTCTTCCGGCAATCTTAATTCCGGCAAGATATATTGGACTCCAACTCCCACCAGCCCCTGCCTGCATGGCCAACAGACAGGAATGATGGGAGTTCAGGTCCAACGATATCTGGTGGACACCAGATTGGGGGTGGCTGGTCTAGATGTTACTTGGTGTCCTGTTGGCTTTCTTGGCTGATAGTTGGGTGTTTTCTGGAGTTGTTGCTTTTCATCGGATCCCTCCATCTCTTTAACTGCGGGGGCCCATATGAGAAATCCATGTGCCAGATCAGAGAATTCCTTTGTCGCTGGAGGGGTGCGTGTGTGAAAATCAATCTCATTTCAAGGAAGTTCATCATGCAAAAATCAATGCCTGTCAATCTTGTCATGTGGCCTGGGAACGTGTCCTTTGCGTCTCCTGTCGTTACAGTGGACGATGAACACCAGACTTAGATGTTCTGGGTCTTCAGTTCTAAAGACGCAGCAACGGATCTGCTAACGAGACCCAATTATATGCAGAAATGTGCATTGGGGTTCTCATTCATACACACAACAAGATACCCAAAATCTCAGCCAAGCTTTTGCCTGGCTGAAGGTCCCAGAAATGCAGTTCTGCTTTGCACATAATTGTTTTATTTTTTGTTTTATCTTTTAGAGCTGTGTTCTCTCGTGCCTACCAGTGGTGTACATTCCAGCCAGGCAAAAGTCTGGATGGTGATAGCCTGGCATAAGTAGCCTATGATCATGTAAGCGCATGGCTGTTGTTTAGTCGTTTAGTCGTGTCCAACTCTTCATGACACCATGGACCAGAGCACGCCAGGCACTCTTGCCTTCCACTGCTGCCCACAGTTTGGTCAAACTTATGTTAGTCACTTCGAGAACACTGTCCAACCATCTCTTCCTCTATCATCCCCTTCTCCTTGTGCCCTCCAGCTTGAGAAGATTTTCCTGGGTTAAAAAGTCGTCTTATACGCCAGAACATACGGTAATAGCAGATTTGAATTCCCCACACCCAAAAAACCCTATTTTTAAGACCCCTCGCTGAAGAAGTTTGTAAAAATTACGTTTCACTCCCTAAAATGACACGATATACGCCACACACAGAGTTGTGCCGAACAGCTATAAACAATTATACGATGTGCACAGGTTTGTCCAGAATCGACCTGGTCACAAGGGCCGTCATAGCTGCTGTTGTTTTCGCTCATGGCCTGGGGTCATTGCGATGGAGGCCACGTAAGGACCTAGACAGGTAGATTAGCGCAGAGCAGGAGAAATCAAAACCTCCCCTCGTTTGTATTTGGCGTTGGAGTGTACGTTTGCAGTAAGCCGGAGATAAAAATGGAACGGCATAAAATAGAACGGTGGCTGAGTTTGAAAGCCGAGATGGCATAAAATTAAAATGCAACGTGTTTCAAAGCCGGGACCGCTTGGCTGATGGAGAAATCGTATATCTATGTCCCCGGAACAAATACTAAATATGAATGAATGGCAAGGATATATGGTCTGCGGAGCACGGAAAAGCGATCTGGGCTATTTCCAGCTGATTAAATTGGAGAGGCTGAGCAGCTTTCCAATTAAAAAAAGGAAGAAAATGGAGCTGGGGTTGTGGAGAAGCCACCACACTCATTGCAGCCAGGATGTTAAATATTTGATATGATTTTTTGGGGTGGGGTGGGGGAGCCATTTTATTTTCTAAATGTCATCATTTAATGTTTATTTATTGCATTTATAATTCCCCTTTCGCTCCACGGAGTTCAAGGGGGTGAACGTGGTTCTTCACCCCTCATCCTCCTTGTATCCGCACAGCAACCCTGTGAGGTAGTTCAGGCCGAGAGGCAACGACGGGCCAGCAAGGTCACCCAGCGAGCTTCAGGTCGAGGGAGTGGAATTTGAACCCTGGTCTCTCCCGGGTCCTAGTCTGACACACTAACCCAGGCATAGGCAACCTTCGGCCCTCCAGATGTTTTGGACTACAATTCCCATCATCCCTGACCACTGGTCCTGTTAGCTAGGGATCATGGGAGTTGTAGGCCAAAACATCTGGAGGGCCGAAGGTTGCCTATGCCTGCTCTAACCATTAGGCCGCAGTTGCTCCTAGTATCTAAATAACAGCAATGGAATCATCCCGTGAATCTGTTTTGGGAAGTGGCATCTGCTTGTCTGCTGTGGGAAATTATTCTGGATTAGATGAGCCTTTGGTCTGGTTCAGCAGTAGGTTTCTTTCTCCTGTGCTGCTCCACATCCTCCTTTATGGCTTTGGCCTGACTGCAATGTGTCCATTTGCTAGGATGGTGCCTCTGACATAGAATCATAGAACTGTTGAGATGCAAGGGACCCCAAGGGCCATCTAGTCCAACCCCTTGCAGTGCAGGAATCATTCCTAAATAATCCCTGGCAGATGGCCATCCAACCTCTGCTTAAATACCTCCAAGGCTTGTGGCCCTTGGGTGAGGAGGCCCTCCAGATATGGGGCCTCAACAAGTGCCCGGAGGCCTTACCTGGTCAGAGTGAGGCACCTGGAATATGAGGATAAGGTGCTGAAGCCCAAGGCTTCGTTGATGCACAGGAAACTGAGGCAGTGCCAGAGAAACCTGCCAATGGGCAGGAAACCACAAGAAGAAAGCAGCTGGAGGGAATGATTCATTGTTTCAGTTGTCTCTATACTGATGCACAGAATATGGGAAACAAACAAGATGAATTTGAGTTCTTAATACAGGATGCCAAATATGATATAACAGGCATTACTGGAACCTGTGGTGAGATAGAATCATAGAGCTGCAGAGCTGGAAGGGACCCTGAGAGTCATCTAGTCCAATCCCCTGCGATGCGGCAATCTCAACTAAAGCATCCGTGGCAGATGGCTACCCAACCTTTGCTTAAAAATCTCCAAGGAAGGAGAGTCCACAACCTCCCAGGGGAGACCGTTCCACTGTTGACCAGCTCTTACTGTCAGAAAGTTTCCTGATGTTTAGTCAGAATCTCATTTCTTTTAATTTGAAGTCATTGGTTCGCATCCTACTCTCTGGAGCAGCAAAAAGCAAGCTCGCTCCATCATCTTCCATGTGACAGCGCTTCAGATATTTGAAGATGGCTACCCTATCGCCTCTCGGTCTTTTCCTCTCCAGGCCAAACATATCCCACTCCCTCAACCGTTTCTGAGCACACGTTTCCAAGCACAATTCAAAGTGTTGGTGCTGACCTTTAAAGCCCTAAACGGCCCCGGTCCAGTATATCTGAAGGAGCTTCTCCACCCACATCGTTTTATGGGTCCACCTCCGAGGGCCTTCTGGCGGTTCCCTAACTGCGAGAAGCCAAGTTACAGGGAACCAGGCAGAGGGCCTTCTCGGTAGTGGCGCCCTCCCTGTGGAATGCCCTCCCACCAGATGTCAAAGAGAAGAACAACTACCAGACTTTTAGAAGACATCTGAAGGCAGCCCTGTTTAGGGAAGCTTTTAATGTTTGATGTATTATAGTATTTTAATTTTTTTTAGAAGCTGCCCAGAGTGGCTGGGGAAGCCCAGCCAGATGGGCAGGGTATAAATAATAAAATTATTATTATTATTATTATTATTATTATTATTAGCAACCGTTCCTTGTAAGGCTTGGTTTCCAGACCATTTATTCTCTTGGTCACCCTCCTCTGTGCATGTTGTTGTTGTTGTTTAGTCGTTCAGTCGTGTCCGACTCTTCGTGACCCCATGGACCAGAGCACGCCAGGCACTCCTGTCTTCCACTGCCACCCGCAGTTTGGTCAGATTCATGTTTGTAGCTTCGAGAACACTGTCTAACCATCTCGTCCTCTGTCGTCCCCTTCTCCTTGTGCCCTCCATCTTTCCCAACATCAAGTGAGTCTTCTCTTCTCATGAGGTGGCCAAAGTATTGGAGCCTCAGCTTCAGGATCTGTCCTTCCAGTGAGCACTCAGGGCTGACTTCCTTAAGAATGGATGCGTTTGATCTTCTTGCAGTCCATGGGACTCTCAAGAGTCTCCTCCAGCATCATAATTCAAAAGCGTCAATTCTTCAGCGATCAGCCTTCTTTATGGTCCAGCTCTCACTTCCTCTGTGCATATCCTTCTTAATAGGGTGCATGCAACTCCCACCCCACCCAAAGGCAGCTCTAGAACTAGTGCCGGTGTTGTTTCTGCGCCCCTAGATTACAGCATCGGAACCAGCAAACAGGGTTTGCAGATTTGTACTTGGTTTTCTAACCTTGTCCCGTAGCATCGTTCGTTCCAAGCGACACTTTTGACAAGCAAAATGATTTCCCATCCGAGGCATCAATAACTGGCTGCGCATTCTTTTTCTGTTTTTGCCTGCCTGTCTGTCGGATGATGTGGCGCCATTTCTCCCCGTGAGTCAGCAGCCTGTTGTTGGTGCAAAAAAAGCATCAACTCACCTTACCCTCATCCCTTTACAGCCAACCCTTGCCCGGAGCTCCAGTTATAGCAGCGTTGGTGACGCACGCCTCCTGCGCCTCCTGCGCCCCCCGTCCCCCCTTTCCCTTTTAAATTGAATTTACAGCTACAAACTATTTACACCGGCAGAAAGGAGGAATGGTACATCTGCACTTGATCACTCTGCCATCGCAGAGCCGTCCGTTGCAATTGCGGAGCCGTACGTTTGCATGAGTAATCGAATCAGCTTGCAGGCTCTGGGTCTGTTGCCTCGCAAAGCCTGCAGCAAATCTAACTGGTGGCTGGTTTTGCCCTCTGGCAGAAAAGATAACCTGCCCTGATGCTTTATTCCTCCCAGGGCAGAATGCAGTAACGTTGTGGATATTTACATTTTTCTCCACCCCCCTTTTTATAGCCCGAGGGCCCACATTATCACACTTCAAGGACAGAGATGTCAGGATGCTCAGCACCCTAAACGGACTACAGTTCCCAGAATCCTTTGGGAGAAGCCATGATTGTTCAAAGTGGTTATTATCATGGTGCTTTCGATCTATACTGCAGATGGAGCTGTGTGGGTCACGCCGCCAACACAGCTGCTCCTGGTGCCATTTGCAGAATCAGCCCTCAGTGTACACCGCCCGCCCGCCCCCCCCAAAAAAAACCCATAGAGGAAAGAAGCTGAGCTTACTTGTCATTGCATAGAGTGATTCTGTCCCTGCAATAAAATTGTATAGATTTTCTCTTCTCCAAGAGAAACTCTTGTTTGTTTGTTAAATGTCTGCTCTGCCCTTCCTCCCAGAGGAGTCTAGGGCAGGAAACAACAAGGTGCAGCAATGCAATTAAAACGAAACATTAAAAAAAGAAAACATTACGAACCTCTAAAACTCCTTGGCCCAATATACTTGAAGGAGCGTCTCCACCCCCATCGTTCTGCCCGGACGCTGAGGTCCAGCACCAAGGGCCTTCTGGTGGTTCCCTCACTGCAAGAAGTGAGGTTACAGGGAACCAGGCAGAGGGCCTTCTTGGTAATGGCTCCTGCCCTGTGGAATGCCCTCCCACCAGATGTCAGGGAAATAAACAACTATCAGAAGGCAACCCTGTTTAGGGAAGTTTTTAATGTTTGTTGTTTTACTGTGCTTTTAATATTCTGTTGGGAGCCGCCCAGAGTGGCTGGGGAAACCCAGCCAGATGGGCGGGGTATAAATAATAAACAATAACTATTACAGTGGTACCTCAGGTTAAGAACTTAATTCGTTCTGGAGGTCCGTTCTTAACCTGAAACTGTTCTTAACCTGAGGTCCCACTTTAGGTAATGGGGCCGCCCACTGTCGCCGCCGCACGATTTCTGTTCTCATCCTGAAGCAAAGTTTTTAGCCCGAGGTACTATTTCTGGGTTAGCGGAGTCTGTAACCTGTAACCCGAGTTACCACTGTATTATTATTATTATTATTAATAATAATAATAATAATAATAGTTACTTAAATTGTTCCCCCTGAAACCTTAGTTTCTCTGCCCACAAACAAGAGTGGAGACCTTTGGGAGTTCATTTGCACCCAGCTCTGTTTCCAGGCGACAAAATTGGGAAGTTGACTATCTGGTCAGCTTGCGCCCTTAAGCATTCCTGTCTCTGATGCACCTTGTTTTTTGTTTGTCCAATCAGGTAGCGAGATGGGAGTACAGGACCCGGTCGCTCACGCGTCTCTTCCGTTCTCCGTACCTGGCCTGTTACTGCCTGGGAGCTGTCATCATGTCCCTTAATTTTCTGCGGAGCCACTGGTAAGGAGTGTTGCTTTGAGCTAAATCCGGCCGATATTGGCCGCTAGACACCGGAAGCCGTGGCCGCAAGGGGCGTTGGCCACATTCACACCATATATTTAAAGTGCTGTGGTAGCACTTTAAACAACCACGGCATCCCCCAAAGAATTCTGGGAGCTGTAGTTTTTTTAAGGGTGCTGAGAGTTGTTAGAAGACTCCCCATTCCCCTCAAAGAACTACATTTCCCAAGTGGACCAACATCAAGTGTACTTCTGTCAAGATGGCCATCTGTCATGGATGCTTTAGTTGAGCTACCTGAATTGCAAGGGGTTGGGCTGGATGACCCTCAGGGTCCCTTCCAACTCAACGATTCTATGATTCTATAAATTTATTTTTCCTCTTGGTTTTAATGTATCTATGTGGGGTTCTTTTGTTTGCTTGTTTCATTGTAAGTCACTTTGCGTTTCCCTGGGCAAAATAATTACCATATTTTTCGTCCCATAGGACGCTCCGTCCCATAGGATGCACCTAGTTTTTTTGGGGGGGGGGAAATAAAGGAATTCCCCCCCCTTTATTTCCCCCCCCAAAACCAGGTCGGGGAACAGCGGTATGGCAGCGCTCCGCCTCCCCGCTGTCCCCCGAGCTTGTGGGCTGGCGGTGGGGAGAAGCACACTTCTCCCCAGCGCCAGCCTCCAAACCAGGTCGAGGAACAGCGGGATGGCAGCGCTGTGCCTCTCCGCTGTCCCCCAAGCTTGTGGGGTTGGCCGATGTCTGCCCGGCGCGTGGGGCGCACTGCTTCAGGGCACCTCGTGCGCCGGGTGGCAGGCTGTTATCTTCAGCGTGGGGAGCCCTGCGGGAGCTCCTGCGGACTCCCCAGGCTTGCTGATAGCTTCCTGAAGCCTGGAGAGCGAGAGGGGTCAGTGCGCACCGATGCCTCTCACTCTCCAAGCTTCAGCGAAAGCCTGTATTTGCCCCATAGGACACACACACATTTCCCCTTCATTTTTGGAGGGGGAAAAGTGCGTCCTATAGGGCGAAAAATACGGTAATATAATGATAATAATAATAATAATGTCACCATTTAAATCACTTCAATATATTTTTAAACACTCATGGCTTCCCCCAAAGAATCCTGGGAGTTGCAGTTTGTTAAAGCTGCCGAGAATTGTTAGGAGACCCCCCTATTCCCGTCCCAGTGCTACAATTCCCAGAGTTCTCTGTGAAGAGAGATGGATAAAACCACTCTGAGAACTGTAACTGTGGGAGGGGAATTAGGGTCTCCTAACTGCTACGATTCCCAGCCTAAGGAATGCGCACGGCAAAGGGTTAACTCATTATTGTCAAAGATAACCCTTACAGCCACTTCTACAGCTCTAGACACCTATGCATATCAATTTAGCTATTTCCAGGTCCGCAGCTGCAACAACAGGGGACCACTCTCCCTCCACCCGTTTAGGTACTTTCCTCTGATGGACTGTGTGCCTGCAGCCGGAGACTCTGCCTGCGTGGCAGCTGCCTCTGCTCTGCCCTTTTCACTCCCCTCCTGGTTCTGGTGTCTATAGGCAGGGGGTTCCAAAGTTTGGTTGCTGCCACACTAAAAGGTCTATGTCTTACAAATTTTCCAAAGATAGGTATTTACAACACTGCCTGTTGTTGTTAAAGCATTTCACTACTGCCATTTTAATAATTAACTTTTTTCCAAAAAATAATCATTAGTGTTTCTTTTAGTATAGTTTCTGTAGTTAGGAGGGATCGTTGTAAATTTTTGCAATAAAGGAAAGAGAGGAGAAATATATCGTTTTGCAGCGATTGTTCTTGCTGCCTTTTTCTCCTGCGGGAAGCAAAACATATCTCTAGCGTGCTATTTGAGTGTTTACAGAATTCCCTGTTTGGAGAAGCATTGAGGATTATCTGTGCACTTAGCTGGCAGGTCAATTCAACTCCCCTCTCTGCGATATGACAAGATAACGCCTCCCACACCGCCCCAGCTCTCTCGTAATCCAGTATGAATGATGTACTGTACATTATGGTAATGTGTCCTCAGGTGTTCTCGGTGCAACAAAGGTAACTGAAGAGGCAGAAGCCGGCTTTCGAGCGGCTTTGCCGAAATCCGCAGTGATTTCAGGGAGCTTTTCTCTCTCCTTGTTTGGAACTGGTTCTGCGGGTGTCCGAGGTGGGATCAGTGCACAAGGGCAAGGCTGGATCCGACCAAGAGCTTAGGAACTGTGGGGTCCGGCCAACGCCCATCTTGGACCTTCTGCCACCCCCTGCCTGAAAAGCCACGCGCTCTGGCACCAAGGTTGGAGCAGAGGGATAGAGGAAAGTTCTTTTTCCTCTCCCATAGCACCTTCTTCGCGCGGTTAAACTGTGGAACTCAGTGCTGCAGGAAGCTGCCAACTTGGATGGCTTTAAAAGAGGACTGAGCAAATTCTTGGAGGGGAAGGCTAATAATAATAATAATAATGGGACGCGGGTGGCGCTGTGGGTTAAACCACAGAGCCTAGGACTTGCCGATCAGAAGGTCGGCGGTTCGAATCCCCGCGACGGGGTGAGCTCCCGTTGCTCAGTCCCTGCTCCTGCCACCCCAGCAGTCCGAAAGCACATCAACGTGCAAGTAGATAAATAGGTACCACTCCAGTGGTAAGGTAAACAGTGTTTCCATGCACTGCTCTGGTTCGCCAGAAGCGGCTTAGTCATTCTGGCCACATGACCCGGAAGCTGTACGCCGGCTCCCTCGGCCAATAAAGCGAGATGAGCGCCGCAATCCCAGAGTCGGTCACGACTGGACCTAATGGTCAGGGGTCCCTTTACCTTTACCTTAATAATAATAATAAATTTTATTTACCCTATTTTTCACTTTATAAGACACACTTTTCCGCTCCTAAAAAGGGAACTGTGTGTGTGTCTTAGGGAGCGAATGCAGGCTGCGCAGCTGTCCCTGAAGCCAGGAGAGCAAGAGGGATCAGTGTGCACTGATCCCTCTTGCTCTCCTGGCTTCAGCGAAAGCAACGCAAAGCCTCCTGAGCAAAGAGGGAAGAGCACTTTCTTATTTCTTGTTTTCCTCCCCTAAAAACTAGGTGCGTCTTATGGTCGGGTGCGTCTTATAGAGCGAAAAATACGGTATGCCCCACCCTCCCTGGCCAGAGTCAGGCTCAGGGCGGCTAACACCAATAAAATCAAATCACAGTAAAAGCATAATAGGGGGGAAAGAGATGGAGGGGAAAAAACCCAATTTAAAATACAGGTTAAAATGGAATTTAAAATGCAGCCTCATTTTAAAATAGCTGATAAATCAAGACCATAAGGGGAGGGAAACATAAGGGTCAGAATGAGTCCAAACCAAGGGCCAGGCGGAACAGCTCTGTCTTGCAGGCCCTGCGGAAAGATGTCAAGTCCAACAGGGCCCTAGTCTCTTGTGACAGAGCGTTCCACCAAGTCGGGGCCAGAGCTGAAAAGGCCCTGGCCTTAGTTGAGACCAATCTAACCTCCTTGAGGCTCGGGTCCACCAAAGTGTTGTTATTTGTGGCCCTTAAGGGCCTCCATGGGGCATACCAGGAGAGGCAGTCCCGTAGGTACGTGGGTCCTAGGCTGGGATGGAGGCAGCAAATCTTCATACAAGCTACAGCCCCCTCCATAAGGCAGACCTCAAACAACCCCCCGAAACCAATTCCTAGTATTTGTGGGTGAACGGGGTCAGGCCACAGAGCTCTTGCAAACTGCTGAGATAATTCCCAAAGCTCAATGGCCTCAGTTCATTACAGCGCAGACCACCAGCCGTTTTTATTGGCAACGCAGCATTTTCCTGGAACTCTTCTGCAATAGGATGCAATTGGATCATAATTGATTCCAAGGTAATGGTAGGTTAAGGGCCCACTCGGCTTATGTAACAGGCAGATAAGCATGTTTGAGTTCCTCCCAGCAGAGTGAGTTCCTGCTAGGTCAGTTTCGCTGGAGGAAATCTTGCTGCTGTTTGCTTTTTACTTTTTCTGGGACTCTCCATAAACCGTGCTATCAGCTTCCGGACATAAACAACACCTGGTAGTAAAAGGAGGACTACTCTGTGTGTACAGAGGCTCGTTGCTGGGCTGCCAGCTAACTCAGCTGGTGGCTTTCATAAACGGCTGAAGGCTTGCGAGCCAATATATCAATGGAAGCGTGTAATCAATGGAAGCGAGTGGGCAGAGAATTGGCATCCTGGTGCCAGTCTGATCTCACCTTCCAAGCAAGGGATCTGTGGACTCAGCACAGCGAACCTTCCTTCCTAATGAATCTTGGCCTACTCCATTGCTTTTAAGGCACGTATTTGCATACATGGGCATAGCGGGGGGGGGGGGGCAGTCAATAAAAATCCATTAAAAAATCCTTAGCAAACTGAGGTCCCCACTCAACCCCATGCTCATGTTTGCATACCCTCCAATGAAAGTGTTGTTGTTGTTGTTTAGTCGTTTAGTCGTGTCCGACTCTTCGTGACCCCATGGACCAGAGCACGCCAGGCACTTCTGTCCTCCACTGCCTCCGGCAGTTTGATCAAACTCATGCTGGTAGCTTCAAGAACACCATCCAACCATCTCATCCTCTGTCGTCCTCTGCTCCTTGTGCCCTCAATCTTTCCCAACATCAGGGTCTTTTCCAGGGAGTCTTCTCTTCTCATGAGGTGGCCAAAGTATTGGAGCCTCAGCTTCAGGATCTGTCCTTCCAGGGAGCACTCAGGGCTGATTTCCTTCAGAATGGAGAGGTTTGATCTTCTTGCAGTCCATGGGACTCTCAAGAGTCTCCTCCAGCACCATAATTCAAAAGCATCCATTCTTCGGCAATCAGCCTTCTTGATGGTCCAGCTCTCACTTCCATACATCACTACTGGGAAAACCATGGCTTTTACTATACGGACCTTTGTTGGCAAAACAAGAAAGTAGGGATAGCCTAATAATAATAATAATAACAATAATAATAATGTACTCTTTATACCCCAACCATCTGATTGGGTTGCCCCAGCCACTTTGGATGGCTTCTGACATATATAAAAACATAATAAAACATTAATAATAAAACAAACAAACAAATAAATAAATAAACCTTCCTTATACAGGGCTGCCTTCAGATGACTTGGGGGGTCAAATAAATCCATCCCTTCCAACATTTCCCCGATGGAAATAGGGACATCCTAAGGAAATGTGAGGACAAGGGTGGTGCTGTGGGTGAAACCACAGAGCCTAGGACTTGCCGATCAGAAGGTCGGCGGTTCGAATCCCCACGACGGGGTGAGCTCCCGTTGCTCGGTCCCTGCTCCTGCCAACCTAGCATTTCGAAAGCCCGTCAAAGTGCAAGTAGATAAATAGGTACCGCTCCGGCGGGAAGGTAAACAGCATTTCCGTGCGCTGCTCTGGTTCACCAGAAGCGACTTAGTCATGCTGGCCACATGACCCGGAAGCTGCACGCCAGCTCCCTCGGCCAATAAAGCGAGATGAGCGCCGCAACCCCAGAGTCGGCCACGACTGGACCTAACGGTCAGGGGTCCCTTTACCTTTAAGGAAAAGTGAGACATACCGGGATCAAATCAGAAACTGGCGGTTTCTGTAAATCCAGGATTCTTTGGAAAATAGGGACACTCAGAGGATCTCGTAATATGCTTATTTGCTTGCATAAGAGGCTGGATTTGTGTTGTTATGGGAATGCTGGCCTCATGGTAATCTATAATCTCCTGAGTAGGGCAGGGGGTCCTATTTGGTTTATTGTTCTGTGATTATCTGTAACATGAGAAAATACCGTACTTTTTGCACCATAGGACGCACCGGACAATAGGACGCACCTTGTTTTAGAGGGGGGAGAACAAGAAAAAAAAATCTCCCCCTCTCTGCCCAGCGCCCCTTCAGCGAAGCGGCAGGAGGTGCTGCACAGAGAGGGGGAGAATTTCCCCCCTCTTGTTTTCCCCCTCTAAAACAAGGTGCCGTTTAAGGTGCGTTCAGTCGCCTTCAGGCGGCTACCTTGGAAGCCTGGAGAGCGAGAGGGGTCGGTGCGCACCGACCGCTCTCGCTCTCCAGGCTTCAGGTTCCTTTCGACCTGCTCTTTGGGGCTGGTGGGGGAAGCCCACCACCAGCCCCAAAGAGCAGGTCGGGGAGCAGCGGAAAGCTTCTATGGCTTCTTTAGCCCCACACATGCTCTCCCAGCTGGAGAGGTGGCGCGCGGCTAAAGGGGCTCCTCCATAGCCGCTTGTCACCTCTCCAGCCGGGAGAGGGTCGCGGGGCTATGGCGTCTTCACTCCATAGGACGCACACACATTTCCCCTTCATTTTTGAAGGGGAAAAAGTGTGTCCTATAGAGCGAAAAATACGGTAACGTATGCAGGTACAGGAGCCCTAGATGGTTAAGTCCATTTGAATTTGACTATGGGGTGCAGCACTCATCTCACTTTTAAGGTCAAGGGAGCTGGCATTTGTCCACAGACAGCTTTCCTAGTCATGTGGCCAGTATGAATAAACCGCTTCTGGCACAACGGGACACTGTGCTGAGTTCCAGAGCGCACAGAAACTCCATTTACCTTCCCGCCGCAGCGATGCCTATTTATCTACTTGCACTGGTGTGCTTTCAAACTGCTAGGTTGGCAGGAGCTGGGACAGAGCAACGAGAGCTCACCCTGTCGCTGGGATTCGAACCACACACGTTCCGATCGGCAAGCCCAAGAGGCTCGGTGGTTTACACTACAGCGCCACCCATGTCCCAAATCATATATATATATTGTTAAAAGGGACGCAGGTGCTGCTGTGGTGTCAACCACTGAGCCTTGGAGTTGCCGATCAGAATGTCGGTGGTTCGAATCCCTGCAATGGGGTGAGCTCCTGTTGCTCGGTCCCTGCTCCTGCCAACCTAGCAGTTCAACAGCATGCCAAAAAGTGCAAGTAGATAAACAGGTACCCCTCCGGCGGGAAGGTAAACGGCGTTTCTGTGCACTGCTATGGTTTGCCAGAAGTGGCTTAGTCAGTAAAGCGAGATGAGCGCCGCAACCCCAAAGTTGTTCGCGACTGGACTTAACTGTCAAGGGCCCTTTACTTTACCTAAGAATATAGACTACTATACAACGGTAAAATTCTCATTCCCTGCTCTGCCCACTTCTCGTCTCTGAGCCCGACCACCAATTCTATGTGGACCCCGGAAGGTTGCCCGGGGGGGGGGGAGGAATGTGGCCATTGGACTGCAGATATGCCCCCATCCCGGCCACGGACAGTCAGACGAGATCTGGAAGGCACCAGGCTTGGCGAATCCCACTTTAGATAACAGGAGTGAGGGACGAATTCTTGAGCAACGTTTGATGAGCGCCAACTCTGGGCATGACACACGTTTGTGCTCTTTGTAGGAACATACGCAGAGGCGGAGGGAGGCCGAGGCAAAGGGCAGACAAAATGGAAGGTCTGCGTTGTAAGTGGCACCCGCTTGGCTAACGCAGGCCCTGTAATCCGAGCGTCTGGTTACGTCAGAAGAGCAAAGCTGCCTTTCTGTGTCATTCCTTTGATTCCTGCCCCCACCTTTTTATTTTATTTTCTGACTCACCAAATGCCTTTCCCAATAGATGCACATCTGCCCAATCGAATAAAGCCGGGCTGCGCATTAAATAAAATTGCTGCTTTACATTCATCTGCCCTTTCCAAAATCTTGCCCTTTTCGGTGAGCTGAGTGACGGCTACAGATCGGCTCGCACTTCCTTTGACATGAAAGCGTTTTCATATTTAGTGGGATGGGCCTGGTTATGTTCTTCCACTAGAGTAAGAATGAACAAGGCTGGTTGTGGTTGGGTTTCTAAAGAGATATTTTTTATTGATTTTCACAAGTTTTTCAAATTTACTTGTATTTCAGTATATGTCTTTTCTTGAATTTTGACTTCCCACCTTATTTCCCTGATGTTCTTATTCCTACCCGGTGTTTAGGGGTACTCCCATTTTCCTACTCATATTGAAATACTGCCCCTCGATGAGGCCAAACCTAGATTCACAAAATGTTTAGGGGTATGTGTCCCCCTGCGTCCCCCCCAGAAAAAAGCACTGCTCCTACTTTATACCTACTGCTTTATGAGAGCACTTTAATCCAGTGCTTTTTCTTTGGGGGATGCATACCCCTGAACATTTTGTGAATCTAACAGGAGAAGAAACTAAAAATGTTCAAAAAAGTATTTTTTTTCTCTAGCATGGTGGCAAGCTGCCCCGGTACCCTCATTCCCAACCCCCCAATGCCAAGTGACCCCAGCTAAACCTGAGACGCAACCCAACAACTTCGGGCCAAAAATGACCCAACACTGCCTTTTCCAATTGACGTTTTGCTGGAATCGCTGCTTACCGCATTAACCGGAAAGCTGAGACCCGCCAGGGTGGCGTAAACCCCCTCGAAAAGGTGTAAATTGGACCAAGAGGGAGAGTTCTCATTGACTGGAAGACTATTGTGTCTTGACTGCTTTCCACCTGCTTCCCGTCAGTAGGTGTCAGAGCCAAGCCTTTCATAGGTCCAATTCCTGGCGCTTTCCTTAAGAAAACCAGCCTCTCCTGCGGGCCTCGCTGCCAGACTGTTCTTTTCCATGGCTGATAATGACTCTGCTTTTCTAACAAGCCCAGCCTGGGTGTTACGTGTTATTTGGGTCAGTATGTAACTGTTATCACAACAAGCGCCCTTTTCTTGGCATCGATTTCTCCTCTGCCCGTATATTCCCTTTCTAAAATTATCTCTCCCCTCTCCTCGTTGCAGTTCGGGTCAACCCCGTCCAGCCCCTCACTGGCATCCACTTCGGCTTGGAGCTCCTGAACTTTAAGCCAGGCTCGAGAGGGAAGGTTCTGCAGGAGGGTGTGGGGTGTAGTGGTTAGAGCAAGGGCCGCCAGCATGGTGCCCTGTATGGTGGATCCCATCTGCCATTAGCCCCAGCCAATAGGGACAATGGTCAGTGATAATGGAGGCCGGGGTCCAAACAGCATCCGGCAGGGCGCCATGGTGACGGCCTCATCAGTTTGGCTCTTCCTGTGATTGGTTCCAATTCTGCCTGTACTTTCCAAGCACAATTTAAAGGGTTGGTGCTGACCTTTCAAGCCCTAAATGGCCTTGGCCCTGAATACCTGAAAGAGCGTCTCCACTCCCAGCGTTCTGCCCGGACACTGAGGTCCAGCTCCGAGGGCCTTCTGGTGGTTCCCTCTCTGCGAGAAGTGAGGTTACAGGGAACCAGGTAGAAGGCCTTCTCGGTGGTGGCACCCACCCTGTGGAACGCCCTCCCGTCAGATGTCAAGGAAATAAGCAACTATCTGACTTGTAGAAGACATCTGAAGGCAGCCTTGTACAGGGAAGTTTTAATGTTTGATATTTTATCACTTTAAAAAATAATAAAAAACTGTTGGGAGCCGCCCAGAGTGGCTGGGGAAACCTAGCCAGATGGACAGAGTATGAATATATTATTATTATTGTTATTATTATTACTACTACTACTACTACGACTACAGTCCCAGAGCTGTACCATGTTGCATGATAATATCCAGAAATCCCTTATGTTGGCTTGTGTTAACCGTAAAGCAAAGGCGGTTGGTTGATGGCTTCAGCTGAATTTTTAACAGATGTCACCAGCAAGATTGACTACGGATGCCAGACTGATTCCATCCGCCGAGAAAGTCGGTGTTTGTTGTTATAGCGCAGAGCTGCAAAGTTTATTTACCAGTTCTGAGGGGACGTGGGTGGGGGAGGCAGGAAGAGAAAGAGACCTGAGTTCGAGCGCTGTGCAAATAAAAACTATTATTCAGAAGCCACAAATCATTACTCCGGGAGAAAATGGCCCATTACCCTTTGCAAACAATTTCCCTCTTCTCCGTAGTCAAAACACCAGGTGGCCTCATACAAGATTCGGAAGGATGGGACCGCTTGTTTGCCTAAGTCGGTGTTTCTTACACTGGGGTCTCTGTCTGTTGTTGGACTGCAACTCCCATCGTCCATAGTTGGCAGGACCAGTGGTCAGGGATGATGGGAGTTGTAGTCCAACCACAGACGGAGGTGTGAGTTCAAGAAGCACTGGCCTAAGCATTGAAGCCTGAGCAAAGGGGGCGTGGGGGTGTGGGCTTGAAGGGGTGTCTCCAGCGGCTCATCTGTCAAGCCTTGAGCCCAGAGGGGAATGCCTTGGGTCTGCCCTCAGGCACCAGCTATCTACCCTATTTTTTGCTCCATAAGACACACTTTTTCCCTCCTAAAAGGTAAGGGGAAATGTGTGTGCGTCTTATGGAGCGAATGCAGGCGGGAGGCTCTGCTCAGAGCTCCCTTTAAAGAGCCGCGCGGAGCATGTGTGCAGCTCTTGGGGGCTTTTCTGCGAGGTGGGAGAAGGGACTGATGGGCTGCCCTGTGTCCCTTCCCCCACCTCCCAGAAAAGCTAGCAAGAGCCGCTGCCAGGCTCTGCTCAGCGCTCCCTTGCAAGGGCTCCCTTTCGTTCCTCATCCCGCTTTGCTGGGAAGCCAGCAGAACAAGAGGCGCTGCGCAGCTATCGCTCTGCTGGCTTCAGTGAGAGCTGCGCAGCTTGCTCTGCTGGCTTCTCAGTGAAGCGGGAGGAGGGATGGAAGGGTTTAAAGCAAGAAAAGCGAGAGCCGCTCTGTTCTCCCGCTGTGCTCCGGAGGCTTCGTGTTGCTTTCGCTGAAGCCAGGAGAGCAAGAGGGATCGGTATGCACCAATCCCTCTTGTTCTCCTGGCTTTACTTCACTGGAGAGGCGCTGCACAGCTTTCTCTCTGTGCGCAGCGCCCTTTCAGCGAAATGGCAGGAGAAATGGAAGGGGCTCCGTTTCTCCTCCCGCTTTGCTGGAGAGGTGCTGAGCAGAGAGGGAGAGAATATATTTTTTCTTGTTCTCCTCTAAAACTAGGTGCGTCTTATGGTCAGGTGCGTCTTATGATCAGGTGCGTCTTATGGGGCGAAAAATACAAATGCCTAATGGTAGAGCCGGTCCTCTTGCCCAGAGCCGAGTGAGACTGTAAGAAAAGACTGCTGCCTCAGACCAAAGGCCTGTCTGCTCCTCCACCCTGATCTCACATGGCCAACCAGAGGCATCTGAGAAACCCACATGCAGGATCTGACCTCAGCAGCCCCTCTCCCTGCTTGCGATTCCCAACAGTGTGGAAATCATAGAATCAAAGAGTTGGAAAAGACCACAAGGGCCATCGAGTCCAACCCCCTGCCAAGCAGGAAACACCACCAGAGCACTCCTGACATATGGTTGTCAAGCCTCTGCTTAAAGACCTCAAAGAAGGAGACTCCACCACACTCCTTGGCAGCAAATTCCACTGTCGAACAGCTCTTACTGTCAGGAAGTTCTTCCTAATGTTGAGGTGGAATCTTCTTTCTTGTAGTTTGGATCCATTGCTCCGTGTCCGCTTCTCTGGAGCAGCAGAAAACAAGCTTTCTCCCTCCTCTATGTGACATCCTTTTATATATTTGAACATGGCTATCATATCACCCCTTAACCTCCTCTTCTCCAGGCTAAACATGCCCAGCTCCCTTAGCCGTTCCTCATAAGGCATCGTTTCCAGGCCTTTGACCATTTTGGTTGCCCTCCTCTGGACACGTTCCAGTTTGTCAGTGTCCTTCTTGAACTGTGGTGCCCAGAACTGGACACAGTACTCCAGGTGAGGTCTGACCAGAGCAGAATACAGTGGCACTGTATACCTAGGGTTGCTGTCCTGGTCTGATCCCACTTCAGACCTGACGCTTGCACTGTTTTAGTTTAAAAATAAATACTGGAAGTTTTCCAGAAGGGACTTTCCGTTGTTTACCACCACCTTTCCCCAAATATCTAATTTTAGGCTCCAGCTGTGGGAAATGTGTTGATTCTGTGCCCGAAATATGTGAGCTATGTGAGCTATGCGATATTTTGGAAGTGTGTGTGTGGGGGGGAAGGACCAGATAACAGAGCAAACCTTTCTCAACTCCGGTCTGAGATGGATGTTTTTGATCGGGACTCAGTTGCCCAAGATCACAGGTGGGACCAAACTATCCTGCCACCCTCAGGGAGTTGTGGACAGTGAAACTTTCCACTCATACGGCAACCCAGGGCACTACCATATTTTTGTTTTCTGAGAAACAGGAAGAGCTCTGTTGGCCAAGGATGATGCGGGGCCAGGAAGGAACCCTATGACCTTCTCGCATATATTCCTGGTCTCCAGCTGCCATCGTCCCTAACCATTGGTCATGCTGGCTGCGGCTTATAGGAGTTGAAGTCCAACAGCATCTGGAGGTTTCTCATCTCTGCTGACAAGCTCAAAGCACCATGGAGTTTTCTTGGGATAATTTCAGGAATCTCTGTGGGGCTGACTCAACATTGTGCTCCAGCTGGCAAAAGAAAGTCAAATATTTGGCAAAGATATGAAGCACTAATATCACATGAAGCTAGAGCTGAAAATGCTTCCCATCTTGGTTTTTTAAAAAATAATATTTATTGGTTTTCTATTTAGTAATACAATATACATTCACATTATTATTATCTACTTTACCGCTCTGGCTCCTTAGAGCCTATCAACTTCCTTCCCTCTCGCTTCATGGCTTTCAAAATTAACCTTTGTATCATTGCGTTTTGTACATTTTCCAGTTCTAATTACACTCATATATAGAATTACACTCATAAATATAGAAGGCGAGAAAATTTCTCTTTACAAGATTTGGGACAACCTTGCTGGTGATGTTAATTGCTTACAATAATCTTTCAAATATCGTATAAATTTACATCAATCTTTTTGGGATACTTGATCGTGCTGGTTTTGAATTTTCCCTGTCAGCTTCGCCAGTTCTGCAAAGTCCATCATCTTCATTTGCCACTCTTCTTTCGTTGGTACTTCTTGTTGTTTCCATTTTGGGGCTAAAAGGGTTCTTCCCATATATAAACAGTCTTTTCTCTTCCCTTGGTACCTCAAAACCCACTATGCCCAATAAAAAGGCTTCTGGTTTTTTAACAAAGGTATTTTTGAACAATTTCTTTAACTCTTTACATATCATTTCCCAGAAAGCCTTTACCTCTTTGCAAGTGGAAGAAGATACCTTCCTTTTCTTTACATTTCCAGCATTCATTCGTTCTTATATAAAAAATGCTTCCCATCTTGTAATCAGTACAACCACCCTGTAAAGTAGAGCAATATTATTAGTGGTTTGGAATATTCCTTATTTGATGCATATTGCTAACGTTGTTTGCTCCTGTTTATGGGGCTAGTGTGACGTTTTTGTTTCTCCGTAAGTTGCATGTCACATGAAATATTCAAGTATTACATCATCTCACTCTCATTTTACCCCACTATGGTATTACGTTAATAATAATAATAATAATAATAATAATTTATTATTTATACCTCACCCATCTGACTGAGTTTCCCCAGCCACTCTGGGCGGCTCCCAATCAAGTGTTAAAAACAACACAGCATTAAATATTAAAAACTTCCCTAAACAGGGCTGCCTTCAGATGTCTTTTAAAAAGAAGATAGCTGCTTATTTCCTTCACATCTGAAGGGAGGGTATTCCACAGGGTGGGCGCCACTACCAAGAAGGAATATAGGTACATATATTTTTCCTTTAATATAAGCCGCTTGGAGACTTGTGGGCGACAAGCAACTAATAAGATAGATACAGTTGCAATCGAAGTTATTCAACCCCCATGGCAAATCAGGTTTCTTATCAAAATTTACAGACTTTCAGCTGCTTGCAATGAGCAACAAGAGCAATTGAAATAGCTCAACACAACGGACGCTTTAAGTGGTTCCCCCAAATTCAGCTGAAAATGCAACTTGGGGGGTATGTGACTAATTTCCATTGCAATTGTAAATATCCCCATTTTTGCAGAAAGGGAAAACTGAGGCTGAGAGAGACTTGCCCAAGGCAGTCTGAGGAGTTTGTGGCAGAGGCGAGAGTCAAATGGGGAATTTTGCACTTTGTGTGTTTATCTCCAGCTAGTATGCTGCAGTGACCATGCTGTCAGGTCTACGGACCCAGAAGGGGGGGCCCCAAACCGCAACCATACTATGCTATAAGACCCACTATCCTGTAATATTACATATGAGCCTGTACAAAAGCCTAGGATGGCGAAACAAGACTAATATTCCTGAAATCCTTGTCTTAGACTCTGTGAAAGGATTCTGTGGAACTGTAACAACCCTTCATGTGGATTATTGGACTCTATAAACAGACAGGTGGAATAGACACTTATACATGTATGGACCTTATGCATGAACTGACTAGAGAATGAACTGATCCACTGGGTCTTCTGTATTTTCCGTTGAACTTTATGAGACTTCCGTTGAAATCGACAATTTGATACAATGAATAGTAAGGTAAAGGTAAAGGTACCCCTGCCCGTACGGGCCAGTCGTGTCCGACTCTAGGGTTGTGTGCCCATCTCACTTAAGAGGCCGGGGGCCAGCACTGTCCGGAGACACTTCCGGGTCACGTGGCCAGCGTGACAAAGCTGCTCTGGCAAGCCGGCACCAGCGCAGCACACGGAAACACCGTTTACCTTCCCGCTATAAAGCAGTACCTATTTATCTACTTGCACTTAAGGGTGCTTTCGAACTGCTAGGTGGGCAGGAGTTGGGACCGAAAGACGGGAGCTCACCCCGCCGCGGGGATTCGAACTGCCAACCATGCGATCGGCAAGTCCTAGGCACTGAGGTTTTACCCACCGCGCCACCCGCGTCCCTGCACATGAATAGTATACCTTATTTATTTAAAGGTACAGCCGGTTACGTCTTGTGTGTTTATTCAATATGCCTTGGTAAGCAGACAGAGAGCAGAGAATGAGACTAGATAACAGGAACCGCTGGTCTTCCTCTCCCTTCCTTGCAGTTTCACAGAAGCCATGAAGAGCCAGCCCAAGCTGAAGGCCCTGGATTCCCTCTTGGCGCACTACACCAGTGTAGCCCTGATGTCTGTAGGCATCGTGTTTGTCACTTCCAGCTTCCTGGCCCTGGGATTCATTGGAACATTCTTGGGTAAGGCTAAAGGTCGCTTTGCTAGACTGCGTGTTTATGTATTTGTTGCTTGTTTGTTCCATATAAACGTTTCCATTCCAAACTGGGATGCAAGGCAGCACCTACGACATTTTTAATTTTTATATTTGAGCCTACGGCATTTTAAACCATCCGTTATCAAATACAGAACGATGAAAACAAACGAATTGGAAGCAATACAGTGGTACCTCAGGTTAAGTACTTAATTCGTTCCAGAGGTCCATTCTTAACCTGAAACTGTTCTTAACCTGAGGCACCACTTTAGCTAATGGGGCCTCTGCTGCCGCCGCGCCGCCAGAGCACGATTTCTGTTCTCATCCTGAAGCAAAGTTCTTAACCTGAAGCACTATTTCTGGGTTAGTGGAGTCTGCAACCTGAAGCGTCTGTAACCTGAACCGTATGTAACCCGAGGTACCACTGTAATTAAAATACATCCTGGTGCAAACATCAGCAGACATAAATCTGACACCGTTAAGTTAGAGATGCGTTAACAAAAGGCCAGCATTTAAGCTCAGTTGGTAAGAGTGTGAGACTCTTAGACTCAGGGCCGTGGCTTCAAGCCTCACGTTGGGCAAAAGATTCCTGCATTGCAAGGGGGTTGGACTAGGTGGTGCCTTCTAACTCTGCAATTCTATTCTTGTTCCCAAAAGCCTGTTGGATTATGAATGTCTTCACCTGTCAGTGGAAGGACAGCAAGGAGGGAGCCAAGCTGGCTTCTGTAGCAAGGGAGATCCAAAGTTGTCAGGGGGCAGCCACCGAGAAGGCCCTCTCCTGTGTCCCCATCAAACGTTCCTTTGAGGGTAGCAGGACCGTGAGAAAGCCTCCCCAGAAGATCTTGAAACCCAGACAGGTTCATGTGCGGGAATATGGTCTTTCAGAAAACCTGGACCTAAGCTGTGTAGGTACCTTTAGGTAGCACTTTCTCCAGTGACTAATCCCTTAATTTAGAGATCACTTCCAAACAGTGGAACTAGACTTTGACTGTGATCTAGCACTCCACAGGTAAAGGGTAAAGGGACCCCTGACCATCAGGTCCAGTCATGACCGACTCTGGGGTTGCGCGCTCATCTCACTCTATAGGCCGAGGGAGCTGGCGTTTGTCCGCAGATAGCTTCCGAGTCATGTGGCCAGCATGACTAAGCCACTTCTGGCGAACCAGAGCAGCGCACGGAAATGCCGTTTACCTTCCCGCCAGAGCGGTACCTATTTATCTACTTGCACTTTGATGTGCTTTCGAACTGCTAGGTTGGCAGGAGCAGGGACCGAGCAACGGGAGCTCACCCTGTCACGGGGATTTGAACTGCCGACCTTCTGATCGGCAAGTCCTAGGCTCTGTGGTTTAACCCACAGCGCCACCCACATCCTTACTCCACAGGTAAAATGACACAATTACAAGGGAAGTATATGGCTTGTTGTTTTGTTTCACATGGTGTTTGTGATGGTCATCTTATTAACTTGATTTGTAATCCACCTTCCAATGCAGGGATTCTCAGGGTGAAAAACAACAGCAAAAGGACTGGTGGGAGGGAGAGACAAAAAAAATAAACACAAGAGTATTGATAAATCCAAGCACAGTTAACAGCAAAGGAAGAAGTAATGGTAGAATGTCCCTTTGCACCTTGTAATAAACGAAAATCTGCCCTTATTCTCTTATGGGGGACACAAGAGCCCTTACAGAGTCCTTTGTAGGTTCTCTATTGTTCAGAGAAAAGAACAGAGGCCAACCAGAGAATGTTGAGAAGCAAAGCAGCTAGTAAGCCTGATCTTTATTGAACTGTTGCAACAAGGTGCTCCCCTTTCACGGAGGAAAGGAGGAGGACCCAGAACAAAGGTGTGTCCGCCCTTATGTAGACATTTTAAATTGGAGTCCAAGACCACCCCCAGACACATCATACCTACATCATAGAAAAGGCAGTCTACAGCAGAAATCTGAGTGTGTTGTTTACCTCCTGTCATTGTTTACCTCCTGTCTGGCAAGTTAACTGTTAATTCTTACTTGGCTGGATACCCTGGGGAGCCTAGCCAGTCTTTTGTAATGATAAATACTTAGTTCCTGAGCCAGGTCCCAGGCTCACCCTATTCATACACAGATATACCCTTAAGACAGGATTTGTGAAGGCTAAGTCAATGGGGAGGCTTTTCCATTTTCCTTTGACTCTGCAGAGAAAACATTTGGTCAGTTTGGGAGTCAAAATGGTTCGAGGGCTGTTTTCCTGTGCTGCTTCAGACATGTGGTTTATATATTTATGTACACGTTTGCTTGGTACATTTATGAACATTTATTATATATATATAAGACCTTAATTTTTTTATTTCAGTCTCAACAAGCTTAAATGTGAAAGTAGAGCAAACTGTGTGTCTCTCTCTTCTTATTTCCAAGTGTTCAGCGGTGCCAGTTTCAGACTACTTTGTGGACTCTGGGGGAATCTGTGGGCTTTGTTAGACATTAAGTTAGAGGGAATGATAGAACGCCCATTAACAACTATTACCGTGGTGGGTGATTTCAGTGCCAGAATGGGAGGTAGTAATATTGTTATGGCGGAAATAATTGGTTTGTTGAATGAGGACTTGGAGGAGATATCTCCCAGGCTATCAGAAGGTAAGACTACTTCAGCAGTGATTAAGCCAATAATCAGCAAAGTTAAGTGGGGACGTTGCAGAAAACCAAAACAAAGCCAACTTCATTTTTTGCATGTTGTTAGAGCAGAAATACAAGGATAGAATCATAGAATTGTAGAGTTGGAAGGGTCTGCAATCTTGTCCAACCCCCTGCAATGCAGGAATCTCAACTAAAGCATCCATGGCAGACAGCCATCCAAACTCTGCTTAAAAACCTTCAAGGAAGGTGTTATGTACTGAGTTGAATAGGATCCAAAAGGCAGCAGTCTGGTTGGTCCTAGAACAATAGGGTCCAGAATGCAGCAGTCTGATTGGTCCACAGGAGCCATCCAATCCAGCTCCAGGTGGAAGGGAATCCGCAACCTGATTGGCCTACAGGAGAATCCCAGAAGTAGCCAGTCACGTGGGGCCCATTGTGTAAATAATGTATATAAGGCAGACATTCTGGGGGAACTTCCATTCCTCCTCACCACTATGAGCATGAAATCCACTCTCGACTCCAAGTATATTTCAGAAGGAAAGTCCACAACCGGGGAGACCATTCCACTGTCGAACAACTCTTACCACCAGAAAGTTCTTCCTGACTTTTAGTCGGAATCTCCTTTTTTGTAACTTGAAGCCATTGGTTCAAGTCTTCCCCACCACCTCCTAACCATTTTGAGTGGTCCCCTCACCCCATCCCCCAGTAAAGCTCCTAATCTAATAGTGGGCTGGAGTGAGGGAGGAGGAGCGTAGGTGCATATGCAAATTAAAATAACATGGGATTGAGCACCCTTGCCTTCCACTGGCTGGCTGTTCCCTACACCTACAAAGGCCTCTATTCTGATCCTATTCATTCCTCTGGAGAAGTGATACCGCAAGCAAGGGGAGATCGAGACTTCCTTGTTCCCCCTTATCTGTGGGATGGCGAGGCAAAAGTCAGCACTTAGGAGGGAGATCTGGGTTTGGGTTCAGGACCATGGATAGTTCTCCTGCAACTGCGACCAAGAGAGGACCATTGTTGTCTTCTGGGTCCTCGATGGTGATGAGGTTTTGAGCTTCGTGTGTCTGCCTCGATCCTCCGAGAAGTCTGGACTAAATGTCAGAGCCGGCTGGCAGAGGTATCTCCTTGGGGTTCACAGGTGAGTAGGTGGGCTCTGATGCCCACACACTTTCACAGCAGGGAGAGCAGGGCATGAATCTCTCCTTGAGGAGGTATAGCAGCTCTCGGGGCTCATGTCATCCTGTCGTGCAGTGGTTGGAGTGCCAGTCTAGGACCTGGGAGACCAGGGTTCACATCCCCTACTCAGCCATGAAGTTCACCAGGTGACTTTGGAAGCCAGTCCTAACCTCTCAGCCTAGGGTTGTTGTGGGGATTCAATGAAGGTGAACCATGCATGTCACCTTGGAGAAAAGGTGTGATATAAATGAAATTAATATAAATCATCATCATCATACTAAGCACCACCACCATGGATTTGGGAGCCCATAATTGTCAGAAAACATGCATTTCCTCCCCCAAGCTGTGCTGCAGACCCTATGTCCTCAGCCCACCCCCGTCCTCTTACCAGTGGGCTTCATTTTGCATTGCACTCTCTCAATAGAAACAAAAAAAATCCTCATCTCCCTTGTTGCTGGGACAGGAGATGCCGCAATACGATCCTTGATCTGGTACAGTGGTATCTTGGTTTAAGAACAGCTTAGTTTATGAACAACTTGGATTAAGAACCCTGCAGACCCGGAAGTTGTGAACTTTGCCTTGGAAGCAGAACATGTTTCGCTTCCTGTCGAGTGTGTTCCATTTGTAAAGTGAGTCCCCCGCTGCTATGGGAAAGCACACCTTGGTTTAAGAACGCTTTGGTTTAAGAATGGACTTCTGGAATGGATTAAGTTTGTAAACCAAGGTGCCACTGTACTTTATTTGAAGCCACCGGGGCTAGAACCAGGCGACCTTTGGTTCTGTGCACAGCTGCCTAAAGTTGGGGTCAACCAGGGCTGCAAATTGGGACTCCTCCCTAGTAGGTAAAGCTGAGTTTGGGAGCCTGTGGCCCTCCAGATGTTGTTGGGCTTCAACTTCCATAAGCCCCGGCTATCATGGCCAGTGGTCAGGGCTGGTGGGATTTGAGTCTTAGGAGCCACAGGTACCCCATCCCTACAGCAAAGAGGTCTCCGCGATGGGACTGGCTCTGCCCATCTGAGCTGGCCATTGGCTCTCCTAAACAGGAAGTGGTGCTAACAGTTTCCTGTTCAAGAGGTGGGACTTTGCCTGGGAAATGATTCTCTTGGCTTTGCCTCTTGGCTTGCTTTCTAGCTCCTGCTTCTCTCTGTCGCTGCCTTTGAGGCATCCCTCCTTCTGCCCCACAACATGTGGGGTGGGGATTGGGGTCCCCCTCCTAGATACCATGCTGTGCTCCTTTGTAGCAGAGATCAACAAAGGCTTTCCTGCCACTCAGCATCCAAGAACCCCTCGGTTCCATCTGAAATCTTTCTCAGATAAATCGGTTCCATCTGAAATCTTTCTTCAGTCTTGGAAAGGAGGTCATAAGTTTTTTAACCCCCTTTGAAAAACATCCTTTCTTTCAAGCACGCAGATTTATGTAAGTCCGGTTGCATAAATTCCCATCTTTTCCATTAAGTCTCTGGCAGGTTTAACCCCTTTGCCCCCGTCCCCAGCTGAAATGGAGTGCTTTGCAGATCAGCTTTTGTATATTGTCAGCTTCTGTTTATCCTTTTGCCTTCCTTCCCACCCCACACCCTGAAACCCCCTGCTCATCTCTTCTACCACCAACATTCAGATTGTAAGCTTCCTGGGGCAGAGACCTGTCATTGTGGAATGGGGATTCCTTGCATTATTCCTTAAAGTGCCGCACGCCCTGACAGCTCTACATTAATGGAAACGGAGGCTTGGACCTTTTAAATGAACCCACCTGCAGGCAAGCATTTCAAATCGTGAAGATGCGTTTTCCATTTATTTTAATACACAACGGGGGGCCGTGACAAACAGGAGAGGAATCACCTTTCTTACCTCCTCCCCTCCCACCTTGCTGGGCGAAAAATTGGGGTCGGCGCCATCTTAAGTGAGCATAGCGGGGTCTCCAGCTTGCTTGCAGAAGGTCTGATTCATCGCAGCCGGGATGACTTAACTTGGGTGTCATTTCCGCTGAAACGCAACAACAGGTGAGTCAGGATGAGCTGAAGGTGTGACCTCACCTTCTCTCGGGGCTTTTTCTTGACGCCGAAGATGCTCATAAGCACAGCCTTGGCAGACAGGGAGAGGTGGGGAGAGGCATGTTCTCTGCCCGCAACAGCCGCATGGCACCCAGTTTGCAGGGCGTGTCAGTGGCGTAGCTGGATTTGGAAGTGGGAGGGAGTTATCCTGCTATGCCTCGTTCCCGGACAATTAAGCATGTGCGGAAGCAGCCCAGAGGAAGATGCTCAGGAACGTAGGAAAGCTGTCTTTTGTGAATTCGGAGCCTTGGTCCTTGTAGCTCAGTATTGCACTGACAGGCAGTAGATTTTCAGGGTTTTAGGCAAGGATCATGCGCACTCCTGCCCAGGGATTGAACCTGCGTCCTTCTTGCAAAGCACATACTCTACCACTGAGCTGCCTTTAAAATATATCAAAGCCCTTCTCCTGTTAGGCAAAGATCGGAAGACAACCCGGATGGTCGCCAGATTCTGTGTACAGATCTGTAGGCACAGACCATCTCCCGACTCAAACTAGTTCATTAAGAAAATCCCCAAACTCGGTTCCATGGCTCAGCTCCTCTGTGGTAGTTTATCTTAAAGCTTTAAGTGTCTACATGCTTATTGCCTTTATGAATTTTAAATTTATTGTTGTGCGTTGTTTTAATTGTTTGTTTTCCTTCTGGGACTGTACCCCCAAGTGTGTTTTATAAGCTGGTCTCCGACCATAATAAATGATCTATCTATATCAAAGCCCATAAACCAGCTCATGTCAAAAGCCTTTCAGAGGACATGGGGTTAATGAGGGGCACCAGAGTGGGCAGGGAGGGGACCTGAGTTCCACATGTGGGTCTGTGTCGGGGTGCAGGTCAGCACCAGGGTCCGTTGTCAGTGAAGTTAGCTCTTTCTTCAAGGAAACGGCATTCAAATCGGCAACACTTCCCAGTAGGTCTTGCCCAGTGTTTTGTTTTTTTCCTGGGGGGGATAAAGGGGTGCACATACCCCTAAACGTTTTGTGAATCTTAACGAGAGAAGAAACTAAAAATAAAAACAAAAATTAGTTTCTTCTCCAGCACGGTGAATTGTCAGTGTGTGAAGCAGTGTGGAATGTGTGGAGTTAATACAGGGGTAGGCAACCTAAGGTCCATGGGCTGGATGCGGCCCAATCGCCTTCTCAATCCGGCCTACGGACGGTTCGGGAATCAGCGTGTTTTTACATGAGTAGAATGTGTACTTTTATTTAAAATGCAACTCTGGGTTATTTGTGGGCCTGCCTGGTGATTTTAAATCTGTGCTTTTATTTAAAATGCATCTCTGGGTTATTTGTTGCTCATAGGAATTCGTTCATTCCCCCCCCCCCCATATAGTCCGGCCCCCCACAAGATCTGAGGGGCGGTGGACTGGCCCATGGCTGAAAAAGGTTGCTGACCCCTGAGCCAATACATGTTCTTTGTACTTTTGTCCACTTACTGTATTTTTTTTTCCTGATTCGAAATATAAAATGGTGATTTTCTTGAGACTACCCCTAAACTTTTTTTAGGGAAAAAAGCACTGGTCTTGCCCCTATAGAGCAGTTGCCAGGATTGACGGTCCCTGCCTTCCATGCTTTCTAAGGCTCCTCTTCACCCAGATGTTTCACCTGCGCACCTCTGGTCTCTGTTCTGCTCTCCTTATTCTGCATGTTCTTGGGGAGAAGGGAGCTTTTTGCAGCCACAGAGGGAGACCCCCCCAGGATTCCTCAGCTGCCTCTTGACCTGAGCAGTGAGTGTTTGATCTATGGAACTCGCTGCCACCGGAGGCAGCAACGGCCACCGACTTACATGGCCTTGATGAGAGGGCTGTTGATGGCAACCAGCCCCAGCAATTACCTTCTCCCCTTCGCAGTTGGAGGCAGCAATGCTTCTGAATACCAGTTGCCTGAAACCCCAGGAAGGAAGAATGAGCTTGTGCTCAGAGCCTGCTTGTGGGTTTCCGGGTTGGCCACTGTGAGAACAGGATGCTGGACTTGAAGGGCCACTGCCCTCACCTGGCAGGCTCTCCTTGCGTTCTTAAAATGTGTCCCTCTCATCTCCTCAAGAAAAGTGAACCAGAGCCCTACTCACACATTACTCACATGTAGGGTAACAAAAAAAAAAGGTAAGGTAAAGGACCCCTGGATGGTTAAGTCCAGTCAAAGGCAACTATGGGGTTGCAGCGCTCATCTCACTTTCAGGCTGAGGAACCTGGTGTTTGTCCACAGACAGCTTTCCGGGTTATGTGGCCAGCATGACTAAACTGCACAGAAACACTGTTTACCTTCCCTCTGGAGCGGTACCTATTTATCTACTTGCACTGGTGTGCTTTCGAACTGCTAGGTTGGCAGGAGCTGGGACAGAGCAACGGGAGCTCACTCCGTTGTGGGGATTCGAACCGCCGACCTTCCATGAGGTCACCTTTTTTGACTTATCCCAGACTGGTGACCCCCCCCCCCTTGCGCAGAGACCCCTGGTTGTGCATTGAGCTCCCTTTGGCGACAACCACACTGGAGGATGGAGGAAGGAGAGTTGACGACATGGAGCGAGTCTCAAGGGACAGCCTCCCTCCCAACGCAGAGAGGCCCTACTTAATGGATGGGCAGCACTCGAGTCTTTGGGATAGGACGGCAGCAGAGACTGCGCAAACACCTGGCTAGAATAATACATGCAATGATGGGGTTTCTGTGCCCGCCACATGTTTCTGGAAAGACGCTCCCATCCCCTCTGTCCATTGGCGATGATGGATGGGGCTGGTGGTAGTTCCCTCACCTGAAGGGCGCCATGTTGGCTACTGCTGTTTCCTAATGAGGCAATTAGAGCTGTCTCTTATATATCTTAGGATTAAAGCACTTAGCAACCGCTAGGCACCAAGGGCTCTTTAATGTAGGCTGAAAGGTTGGAGAGGCACATCGTGAATCACTCTTACTAAACCACTTCTCTGTGGCTTCCCAATTTCCTTCACAGTAGGGGTAGCTGAAGGCCTCAATTTTGCAACAGTTGGGGATCTTCATTTTGACCTCATGTGGGCCCATTTTCTTTCTTGAGTGCTGGCTAATTTTGTGTGCGTGCTTGAGCCAGTCAGTAGGGCAGCTCACCATCACTTTTCTCCTCATTGTTCCTCCACAATTGGGCCCATTGTGACCGGGGCTGGCACTCCCTGGAATCCTACTTTCCAACGCCTAGTTTTCGCCCAGATGCTTGCCCTATTTTCTGCAGTTCCTCTTGGTTAATGTGTTCTTGGAGGGGAGTAATGAGGTTTTCGTGGCAAAGGAGAGTGTGCTTATGAGTCGCAACCATCTCAGCTCTGTGTTAATAGTATTTATTCCCGCTGTAAACACATTTAAAAAACCACAACTGACAAAGATTTTGTGGCACTGTGACCGGAGCAAAACCATCGTGTTCTCTCCTTTTCCCTTGTTAAGTTATTAGTAAGAGAGATCGGGAATCAGCTAAGACTCAGCCGGCAGCTTAACAGAAAGGTGGAAGGTGCCTCAGATTTCCTGACTAAAAAAGTGGTACCAATCTTGTGTGGTCGTTTGCATTAGTACCAAAATGGAGAGACCATCACAACCCTTTAGAGACAAGTAACCTGTATTTCTGGGCCTGAAGAAGGCTTAAATCGGGGTGGGGGATTGCATGCCTGGAGACCAAATGTGGCCCTCCAGACCTTTCTATGTGGTCCTTGAAACCCTCCCCAGAGCATCTCCCTGACTGGCTCCGCTTCGTAGCTTGAGTGCCTTTTGTTGGATGACAAACTCTGATGAATGTGGTGTGTAGAAACTAGCCTTTTGTACAAACGAAACATTGGTTGCTGTGCTCAGTTTTGCCTCTGGCATGCGGCCCTCAAAAGGTTTCCCAGATGGGAATGTGGGAGCCAATTTGGTGTAGTGGTTAAGAGTGGTAGACTCGTAATCTGGTGAACCGGGTTCGCGTCTCTGCTCCTCCACATGCAGCTGCTGGGTGACCTTGGGCCAGTCACACTTCCTTGAAGTCTCTCAGCCCCACTCGCCTCACAGAGTGTTTGTTGTGGGGAAGGAAGGGAAAGGAGATTGTTAGCCGCTTTGAGACTCCTTCGGGTAGTGATAAAGCGGGATATCAAATCCAAACTCTTCTTCTTTGCTTGAGAAGGATTCCCACCCCTGACTTAATTGGTCTGTCAAAGACATTATTCTCTTATTCATTCTCCCTCTCTTGCTCTCTCTAAATGACTTGGATGGGATGAATGGAGGGGATGCTCATCAAATTTGCAGATGACACCAAACTGGGAAGGGGTATCTAATGCTGCAGAAGACAGCATTTAGATTCAAAATGACCTTAGCGGAATGGAGAACTGGGCGCAAGCTAACAAAATGAGTTTCAACAGGACAAATGCAAGGTTCCACACAGGAAGAACCAGATGCACAAATATAGGATAGGGGTCACCCTGCTTACTAGCAGTACATGTGAAAAGGATCTAGCGGTCTTGGTGGACCACAAGCTGAACATGAGTCAACAGTGTGATGCAGCAGCAAATCTAATACTCTCCTAGGCTGCATCAACAGAAGTATAGTGTCCAGATTAAGGGAAGTAATAAAAAGGTAAAGGACCCCTGACCGTTAAGTCCAGTTGCGAACGACTCTGGGGTTGCGGCGCTCATCTTGCTTCACTGGCCGAGGGAGTCAATGTTTGTCCGCAGACAGTTATTCTGGGTCATGTGGCCAGCATGACTAAGCCGCTTCTGGCAAAACCAGAGCAGTGCACGGAAACGCCGTTTACCTTCCCGCCAGAGCGGTACCTATTTATCTACTTGCTTTTGAACTGCTAGGTTGGCAGAAGCTGGGACTGAGCAATGGGAGCTCACCCCATCGCGGGGATTTGAACTACTGACCTTCCAATCGGCAAGCCCTAGGCTCAGTGGTTTAGACCACAGCGCCACTCTATTCTGCCTTGGTCAGATCACACCTGGAGTACTGTGTCCAATTCTGGGCACCAGAATATAAGAAGGTTGTTGACAAGCTGAAAGGTGTGCAGAGGAAACCGAGCCTTTTGAGGAATGGCTGATGGTATGTTTAGCCTGGTAAGGAGGAGACAAAGAGGAGATGTAATAGTCATCTTCAAATATCTCAAGGGCTGTCACATGGAAGAGGGAGCAAGCTTGTTTTCTCCTGCTCCGGAGGGTAGGACTCGAACCAATGGCTTTGAAATATACTCAGAGTCGCAAAGTGATTTCATGCTCTTTATTCAGCTCATAGTGGTGAGGAGGAATGAATGAAAGTCCCCTCACAGTATCTGCCTTATATACATTATTTACACAATGGGCTGCACATGATTGGCTAATTCCGGAATTCTACTGTAAGCCAATCAGGTTGTGGATTCACTTCTATCTGGAGCATGATTGGGTGGTTCCTGCCAACCAATCATGCTGCTGCATTGTTCTAGGACCAATCAGAGTGCAGCATTCTGAATCCTATTGTTCTAGGACCAATCAGACTGCTGCCTTTTGGATCCTATTGTTCTAGGACCAATCAGACTGCTGCAGTTTGGATCCTATTCAACTCAGTACATAACAGGCTTCAAATTACAAGAAAGGAGATTCTGACTAAACATCAGGAAGAACTTTTTGTTGGTAAGAGCTGTTTGACATGGGAACATTCTCCCTCAGGAGGTGGTAGACTCTCCTTCCTTAGAGGTTTTAAGCAGAGATTGTCAGGAGTGCGTGCAGGAGCCAGGCCCTGTGACCAGTAGGGCTTTGCAGGACTGGGGCCTTCCTAAGTTTGTTCTGGTGAGGCAAGGTGCGGCCGCACAGGTGAGGGCACTTGGTAACTCACTGCACCTGGTGGCAGGAGCCAGGAAGGGATATAAGGTCAGCATTTCCCTTCGGCTCTTTGCCACAGCAGCACGTTTCCTGCCTTGCTGCGTTTGGCTTCTTGCTTCCTGATCCTCGGACCTTGGCTCCTTGACTCCTTGCTTCTTGACCCTTTGACTTCGTGATTCCTTGCTTCTCGACCCTCGGACCCTTGACTTCATGACTCCCTGCTTCTTGACCCTTGGGCCCTTGATTTTGTGACTCCTTGCTTCTCGACCCTCGGACCCTTGACTTCATGACTCCCTGCTTCTCGACCCTTGGACCCTTGATTTCATGACTCCTTGCTTCTCGACCCTCGGACCCTTGACTTCATGACTCCCTGCTTCTCGACCCTTGGACCCTTGATTTCGTGACTCCTTGCTTCTTGACCCTCGGACCCTTGACTTCATGACTCCCTGCTTCTCGACCCTCGGACCCTTGATTTCATGACTCCTTGCTTCTCGACCCTCGGACCCTTGACTTCATGACTCCCTGCTTCTCGACCCTTGGACCCTTGATTTCGTGACTCCTTGCTTCTCGACCCTCGGACCCTTGACTTCATGACTCCCTGCTTCTTGACCCTTGGGCCCTTGATTTTGTGACTCCTTGCTTCTCGACCCTCGGACCCTTGACTTCATGACTCCCTGCTTCTCGACCCTTGGACCCTTGATTTCGTGACTCTTTGCTTCTTGACCCTCGGACCCTTGACTTCATGACTCCCTGCTTCTCGACCCTCGGACCCTTGACTTCATGACTCCCTGCTTCTCAACCCTTGGACCCTTGATTTCGTGACTCCTTGCTTCTCGACCCTCGGACCCTTGACTTCATGCCTCCCTGCTTCTCGACCCTTGGACCCTTGATTTTGTGACTCCTTGCTTCTCGACCCTTGGACCCTTGACTTCATGCCTCCCTGCTTCTCGACCCTTGGACCCTTGATTTCGTGACTCCTTGCTTCTCGACCCTCGGACCCCTGGCTTCTGGACCCTCATTCCTGCTCCCACCCCGCCATCTTGTCCCCGGTCCCGACGTCCTCAGCCGGGACCTCGATCGCCCGTAGACCGGACCGTGACAGAGGTTGGGTGGCCATCTGTCAGGGATGCTTTAGCTGAGATTCCTGAATTGCAGGGGGTTAGACTGGATTACCCTTGGGGTCCCTTCTATGATTTTATGATCCCCCCTTTAAATGAAGGCTTTTCCAGTAGATCAAAACCAGAAACCTTGGACCAAAGTTGGCACCTCATGTGGTGTAGCAACAAATGATCTGACAAGCCATTTCTCTCAATCCTTACTGGCTGCGTATCTCAAGAGAAGGCCTCAAGCATTCTCACAAAACGACCAAGCATATATTCACAGGAGGAGCCCAACAGCCCACTCCCGGTGTTGGCACACAGAGACATAAGGCCTCCAATAGCCATCTTGGCTACCAGCCATTGATATCACCATATCCTCCTTCGAATCTGCCTAATCGTCTTTCAAAGCCATCCAAATTGGTGACAGTCTCTGCCCCCAGTGGGAGTTCTGCAGTTGAATGCTGTGCCGTGGGAATAAGTCCTTTCTTTTTCCTGTCCCAAATCTTCCAGCAGTTTAGCTTCATTGGGTCCCCACAAGTTCTAGTGGGAGAGGGAGCACAATGGCTTGTCTTTCCACTTTCTTTTTCAAAACATACAGAAATGGGGCAACTTCTTCATGGGTCTTCAACATCTTCTCTAATGTGTGCGGAGAGGGTAACAACGTTCAGATTTTTGGGCATTGAATTACAAGAGGATCTGTCCTGGAGTGTCAACACAAGGGAGCTTGTGAAAAAGGCGCAGCAGAGACTGTACTTTTTGAGAATACTAAGGAAAAACCATCTTCCGCAGAAACTGCTGCTTGCCTTCTATCACTGTGCCATTGAGAGCGTGCTCACTTATGGCTTATGTGTGTGGTACGGAAGCTGTACTACCCAGGACAGGATGGGGTTGTGCAGGGTTGTTAAGGCAGCAGAGAGCATTGTTGGCTGCCCACTCTCCACCTTAGAGCAGATTTATGCCACAAGGTGCCATAGGAAGGCACTGGACATAGTAAAAGATCCATCGCATCCTGGTCACTGTCTCTTCAAGCTCTTGCCGTCGGGACGGAGATACAGAGCGATGAAGACAAGAACGAGCCGTCTTAAGAACAGCTTCTTCTCCAGAGCGATCTCGGCCCTGAATGGGAAGCCCGGACTTTGAAAGTCATCTAATCTCCTTTTCTGTATTATACTGTATTGTTTAATTAGTGTTTTTATGGAGCAGTCAAGTAATTTCGTTGTTCCCGAAGGGGGCAATGACAATAAAGATATTATTATTATTATTATTATTATTATTATTATTATTATTATTATTATTATTATTAATTTGGCTCCAAGAACTCGTGCAAAAACGCAGGCGTGGACTTCTCATCGTACGCAGGAGTTTGTTTCTCCCTCCTTCCCACAACCCCTCTCCCCAAACTCACATCTTGATGGACAACACGGACACACTCAAAAGCTTTTTCCCTTCCTTGTGACATATTTCCACTTAAGGCACTGTTGGTTTTGGTCCAGCACAGCTGCCTGCAATTTTTTGAGAGCACAAAGCTTAGCAACTGCTTTCTCCTTACCCGTACTTTCCTCTCCCCCCCCCACCCCCGCCCACCCCCAATAATACTTTGTTCCCTTTGTCCTGTTGTTTCCTCCTGCCTGACTTCAAAAGATGTGTACATTACCGGAATTATGTTCTGGAATTCTGCAGAGATAAGAGGCTGAGGATGTGCAACCCATGTCAGGAAGCAAAACCTCTCTGAAGCATCCGTACCCACCGAAGAAGCTGATATTACAGGGAGGAAAAGAGCAATTTTCTTGCAGGAAAACAGAATAATGATCCCTCTGTTGAGAGCATCAGATGTGTTGCCAGCCTGCTCTTCAGGCTCCAGCAATCAGCAGGTTTGGCGTCAGTAAATCTATAAGATTTGCATTGGGTTATTTCTCCCCACCTTGGGAATTGGATAAATATTCCCTCTCTCCCTCCCACCCATTCTTAAGGCTTAATGAATTGAAACTGAGGGAGTTTGGCTTCCCCCAAAGAACCCTAGGAACTGTAGTTTGCTTGTTTTTTTCAGATATATTTTATGAAATTGCCAGACATATACATTCCAATACATAATGTTGTTGTTTAGTCATTTAGTCGTGTCCGACTCTTCATGACCCCCTGGACCAGAGCACGCCAGGCACTCCTGTCTTCCGCTGCCTCCCACAGTTGGGTCAGACTCATGCTGGTAGCTTCGAGAACACTGTCCAACCATCTCGTGCCCTTCTCCTTGCGCCCTCCATCTTTCCCATCATCAGGGTCTCTTCCAGGGAGTCTTCTCTTGGAGCCTCAGCTTCAGGATCTGTCCTTCCAGTGAGCACTCAGGGCTGATTTCCTTCAGAATGGAGAGGTTTGATCTTCTTGCAGTCCATGGGACTCTCAAGAGTCTCCTCCAGCACCATAATTCAAAAGCATCAATTCTGTGGCGATCAGCCTTCTTTATGGTCCAGCTCTCACTTCCATACATCACTACTGGGAAAACCATAGCTTTAACTATACGGACCTTTGTTGGCAAGGTGATGTCTCTGCTTTTTAAGATGCTGTCTAGGTTTGTCATTGCTTTTCTCCCAAGAAGCAGGCGTCATTTAATTTCGTGACTGCTGTCACCATCTGCAGTGATCATGGAGCCCAAGAAAGTAAAATCTCTCACTGCCTCCATTTCTTCCCCTTCTATTTGCCAGGAGAAGAAATGGAGGCAGATATTTATTTTACTCTGTCGACTTCCCATCCCATTTTCCATGGAGCTTTTTTTTTTGTTTCTCCCCCTTGCAGCAGCCTGTCTTCTCTTTCTTATATTATAACAATAACCTCTGATTCCTTCTGTTGCTCACAGTTCAAATCCTGATTGTGAATTCCATCACACCGTAATATTTAAATAGTCTGGGACAAAGGCTTCCATTCTTCCATAAAGCAATCATCCTTAAGGTCTCGTATTTTTAGCTGTTAACTTTTGCCGATTCAGCATCAGTTTACTTACTCATCGTTCCTTGGCGGGGACTTCTTCATCCTTCAGTAACTGTAGTTTCTTACGGGTCCTGGGAATTGTAGTTCCCTGAGGGCTGAACTACCATTCCCAGGATTCTTTGGGGCTAGAGGTATCCCTGTTGAAGTGGTACAAACGTACAGTGGACCCTCTGGATACGAACTTAAGTCGTTCCGGGGGTCCGTTTGCACCCCAAAAATAATGTAAATAGAGGTGCACTTCTGCACACACACGCGGCGCGATTGAGTGCTTCTGCGCATGTGCAAGGCACGCAGAGCGCTTCTGGGCATGTGCGTGCTGCGAAACCTGGAAGAATACACTTCCTGGTTTGCCGTGGCCATAACATGAAGATTTCGTATCCAGAGGGATACATAAGTAGAGGTACTTTAAATCTATGGTACAGATATGACTGATAGATTATTATTTTTTAAGCTGCAGTCCATTTCGAGCAAAGCCTCAATCCTTTTCAAAGGCAGCCCACGTATTGCACATCACAGTAATTTGAGGGGATGTAGCTTGAGACATAGGTCACTGTGGCCAGATAGGATATCTACTCAGCATCTGCTCTTGGCATTCAGATCATTGCAGTTCAAGGGTCCTTGAAACCACCCACAGACCCTGTTCATCTGCCTGAACCTTCTGAGCGCTGTGCCTGGACATGGGTTTCTGTTATAGGCCCCTTGAATGTTTCCAAGAAAAGTGAGATGTCGAAAGGTTGTGCCCGGCTAACCGGGGGAGGGAAAGAATGCTGGAATCTTAATGAGTTTTCTCTCTCTCTCTCAACAAATCAAGGATTCTAAAGTGCACTGGATATCAAAAGTGCTTTCGAAAAGTAGAAATTATGGCCTTGGAGTGAGTCACGTAAAACACGACCCGGTTCGTTTTGCCCCCCTCTCGCTACGAAGTTGACACTTCTTTTCAAATCTGTGCTTAATTGACATTAGCAAAGTGTTTCCAGATAGCGGGCTAAAAGGCAGCCACCGAGAGAACAAAGCGCTGTAATTTGTTACTATTACTACCTGGGTCAAATTGTCAATTTCCCTGGCCTCATGCCGTGTAAGAAAGACATTTCAACTTCCAAGAATGAATGGCCTCCTGTCCGATTAAACACACACACACACAAACACAGGGTCGTTGCTATAGGCTGCTAAGTGGGCTAATGACATAGCAGGGGGGGAAAGTTTTACCCGCCAGAGACAATTGCTTTCTGTTGCCTGGCAGTCAGAGCCTCAGCCTGCTGAGTCATACTTTAGATGGGCTTGGCTGGTATTGTGTGTTTCCACTCGGAATGCTGAAAAAGCCACCCAAATGCTTGTTTCACGGTTTTGGGGCAGGTGGTTTTTGCTTGCCATTTTGGGGGGGTCAGTTTGTAGCAGGAAGGGATCTGCAGGTCTCGATCTGACCTGGGAAGCACAGAGTCCCTTGTGATCAAACGCCCGGAGCCCAGGCTGATGGTTTGGCTACCATCTCGTCCCATCAGCATCTCCCTCTAAGTTAGGAAATAATTGTTTCCTCTCCTGTGCCTTTATCGCCGCTGTGGATTAGTCTGCAAATTATGGGTCACCTAAGAGAATTTCTAAAATTTAATTTTGGAACACTCAGTTTGCAGTTTTCATATCCCCTTTAGTTCATTTTGCATCTCTTCCCAGAGTTACCAAAAGGGAGTGGTCAGGTTTGTAAGTTTCAGCTTCTCATTTTTCCCGGCTTCCATTTCATTTCTCTGCATTTGCACATCAGTTTGCAATAAATATAATAATAACGATAAAATACTTTTGGAAACCTATCAGGATTTTCTTGCGATATGCACCTTCTTGCAATATGCAAGCTCCCCCAATCAACACAGTTTTGCAAAGTCCGTTTTTACTAATATAACACATTTTAGTTTGTTATTTTTGCTGGTGTATGCACACTTTACCAAACTGTATGCATTAATATACGTATATATTAACTGACTGGAGAACAGCACTGCAAAATTCAAAGAACTGCAAATTCCAAAGGGTGGCTGTATTTCGGTTTACATTTCATTTCTGAAAGTGTGGGTAGGTTTGTCTTTAAATGCAAACTTAATTGAATACCTGTATACTTGAAAGAATGTCTCCATCCCCATCGTTCAGCCTGGACACTGAGGTCCAGCTCCGAGGGCCTTCTGGTGGTTCCCTCACTGTGAGCAGCGAGGTTACAGGGAACCAGGCAGAGAGCCTTCTTGGTGGTGGCACCCGCCCTGTGGAAAGCCCTCCCATCAGATGTCAAGGAGATAAAGAACTATCTGGCTTTTAGAAGACATCTGAAGGCAGCCCTGAATTGGGGAGTTTTTAATGTCTGATGTTTTATTTTGTTTTTAATATTTTGTTGGGAGCTGCCCAGAGTGGCTGGGGCAACCCAATCAGAAGGGTGGGATATAAATTTATTGTTGTTGTTGTTGTTTGTTACTCCCGCTTATTTCCAGCATTCAGGATGTGAGTGCATTGCTTATATGTCCAAAACTGGCTCATCCACAAACACAGGGAAGATATCAACAGACTGAGTGGCGACCCCAAAGTTTGCAGAAGAAGGGAAATTGGGGGGAACCTTTAAGGTGGGGGAAGCTCACATGTTCAGTGGCTGCAGAACCTTGGCTGACTGTGCTGTGTGTGTTGAAAACTGTAGGGAGGAATGTAATGAAATAACTAACTGTGATCCTGAACAGAAGCACTTTGTACTGCAACATCTTGTTGCAGGTTCCACTTTTCCTTACATTTTTATATTATTGTTCTCCACGTTCCTTTTATCATCACTCCCCCTTCACCTTTGGGGATCGGACGGGCGATAAATCTAAATCCCAACTAAGTACATAAACATCTCCCGGGCTCTCTCGCTCCTTTAGCAGCTACCCACATTCCCAGTAATTTTCCTTTCTGCCCTTATCTGCCTTCTCTTCCGAAACGGATGTCTCGCAACCCTATCTTGCTGGCAACGGGCTCTCTGTTATGTCCAAAGGTGGAGGGGAGGCAGAAGAAGACGATGAGAAGTTGCTTTGCAGGAGGTCGGTGGTGCATTTTGAGAAACGCAGTGCAGCCGGAGCCCCAGTCAGCTTAGCGGAAGCGAGAACCCGTTCCCGGAATTACATACCCTACAACATTTCTCTGAGGAAAATAGGGACATCTTATTCTACATCAGGAAACTTCTCTCACGTTAGATCTCACCAGACACCGACATCCTATACACATTGACGCCGGTCACCCTGAGCCAATGGCAACCTCTCCACTGAACCTACCTCACAGGATTGTTGTATAGAAAGAATGTGTGAGGGAAGAGACCACATACAACACCTTCAACAGAAAAATGTAATGAGTCCCTGTCGGGGAAAAGGCAGGAAATACCGTATTTTTCGCTCTATAGGACACACTTTCCCCCCTCCAAAATTAAGGGGAAATGTGTCTGCGTCCTGTAGAGCGAATGCAGGCTGCGCGGCTAAGCCCAAAGCCAGAACAGGGAGACGGAGTGCTGCACAGTGCTCCGTCTCGCTGTTCTAATCCCCTCTATTCAAGATTGGATCCAAAAGCTGACAAAATATGCTGAATTAGATGGTTTATCAGAAAAAATAAAGAATAAATCAAAACAGGAATTTGTTTCTAAATGGGAGGTTTTCAAAGAATATCTGAAAAATAAATATAGTAGTTTAAATTCTGTTGCAGCATTCGAGGAACTTCAGTAATAGTTGTAAGGTACATATAAGAAATTAGATTTAATGAGAATAAGTTTAATTATTAAAAAAATGTGTATCGGCAATAAGTAATATGAATTTGAAGTATGGAATAGACGGGAGGTTGGGTCTTTAGTGTTAAGACCAATAGATGTTTTATTGTTTGCTAAGAATATTATGTGTCTATGGTTATTTTTGTAATTTGTGTATAATTTGGTATTTGTGTTTTTTGTTTGTTTGTCTTTCTTGTTGTATAAATAAAAAACTTTAAATAATAATAATAATAATTTGGGGTTAGCTGCGCAAAGCCTCCACAGGGCAGCGGGGTGCCCTTACCCCGCTGCCCTGCGGAGGCCACAGAGGCTGTCCCCGCAGCCAGAACAGTTTACCCAGTTACCTGAGAGTAGGCTCCATTGATTACAGTGGGACTTACTTCTGAGTAGGCAGTGTAAGGCTCCATTTACAATAAAGGAATAAACGCTCCCCGCATTCCTTTAAAAATGACTGGCTGCTGAAGCGTTGCAATTAAATAAAGTGGACTGGTGACATTTTCCTTCAAAATTATAGGAAGTGGCTTCATATGCCAGCTTCACCATTTTCTTCACTCGGTGCAGGAATAAACAGGACTCAGGATAAACAGGACTCTGGTTTTGCACCTGCAAACACACGCACATCACTTTTAATTGAATGAATTTTATTATTACGGTCACAGACCAGTTCCGGCTCACTTACAGTATCAGGAAAATCATAAAACACAACAGGAATACATTGAATTGCAATTGGGTGTAACAGAAACAATTCAGATATAGCGGCAGTAAAAAATATATATTAAATCTTTATCACTAAAATATAACCTAAAATTGTCATTTTGGTAGTACAGCTTGTTCCCTAAGTTTCATGGCAGTCACACAGAATTTGGCCACCCTTAGCATGATCTCTAGATCCTTGTCCTCTACCAGGAGTTTTAGACATTGAAGTTCGAACCCATTTGGAGATTTTTTTATAACAGGAGTGATAAATAATGAGCGTATATCCCCATAGAAACGGCAGTGTAACAAGACATGAGAAACAGTTTCTACCTCCATCAAGTCGCAGGGGCAGACTCGTTCCCCCGTATGGTTTACCCTCGAATCTGCCCTACCATCACTTTTAATTGTTCTCTGGGACATGGAGGGGAGGGAAAAAGGAAACCGGGACCTTCCGGGATCAAATCGGAAACTGGGACGGCTACTGTAATTCCATGGTGTCCCTCTGAAAAGGAGGGAGAAAGGAGGGAGGAGGGAGAAAGGTTGTTTTCTGCTGCTCCAGAGAAGCGGACACGGAGCAATGGATCCAAACTACAAGAAAGAAGATTCCACCTAAACATTAGGAAGAACTTCCTGACAGTAAGAGCTGTTCGACAGTGGAATTTGCTGCCAAGGAGTGTGGTGGAGTCTCCTTCTTTGGAGGTCTTTAAGCAGAGGCTTGACAACCATATGTCAGGAGTGCTCTGATGGTGTTTCCTGCTTGGCAGGGGGTTGGACTCGATGGCCCTTGTGGCCTCTTCCAACTCTATGATTCTATGAAATTGGGACGGTTGAGCCGTGTGGAATTAAATCAGAAGTAGCAGGCTGTCTCCTTGTGCATTATGGATCTTGAAGGGAGCGTCTACTGAATCCTTTGTCCGGCACCTAAAGGAGACATGGGTACCATGTTGGCAAGCCCCGCCTTAATCCTCGTGTCTGTTTCTTTTCCAGGGGATTACTTCGGCATCCTCATGGAGGCAAAGGTGACGTCTTTTCCCTTCAGCGTGTTGGACAATCCCATGTATTGGGGCAGCACCATGATCTACCTGGGCTGGTCTGTCATGTGAGTCCATCATGTTTCTACTCTTTTCAAACTTATTTATTTATTACATTTGCAGTGGTACCTTGGTTTACATATTGAAGGGTAAACCAAGGGTAAACACCTCTAAAGCAGTGTCCCCCAACCTTGGGCCTCCAGCTGTTTTTGGACTACAACTCCCATCATCCCTCGCTAGCAAGACCAGTGGTCAAGGATGATGGGAATTGTAGTCCAAAAACAGGTCGAGGCCCAAGGTTGGGGAACACTGCTCTAAAGGATTCCAGGGGGTGTGGCCCTGTCTGAAGCCTGGGGAGGTGAGGGCCTAAGGCACACCCCCTATTGGAAGAACTCCCTAGGGAGTTCCTAGTTGATGTGCATCAGCAGGACTCCCCCTACTGGTGGTTAACCCTTCCCGGATTTCAAGCGGATGGGCTGAAGGCGGATATAGTCAGTTAGGACCAATGCCTAAGCCAATACCGCTCATCACCTGTAACCAATAAAGTTGTGGCCTTATTTAGCCCATTAACCTTAATAATTGTGTCATGTGTCTTTATTTCCACTGAGGTGGGGACGGGAACTCACCACGCAAATGTTGACCAACTTCGTAGAATGCACCTAGAGCCAAATGATCACAGTGCATGTGATCTCCAGAGCTGGAAAGGTGAAATGTCCACTTCCTGGTCTCCTCTAGAACCGTGTCCTTAGCAGGAAGGATGCAGCAGGGGATGGGGGGGTGGAATCGACAGCGCAGGCCCAGTGTATCCTCCAAGTCACTCGGATGACGCCAGAGGAGACTGCGGTAAATAGATCAGCAATTTCACTAAATAGGAAGGTCGACTGAAGGGGCTTGGGGAACTGTCGGTACAGTGTAGAGACAGGCTGCTCAGAATAACAAAAAAGCTTTTAAACCGGCCGATTCTGAGGAAAATGCAAAACACGTTCCTCAGCAGCGCATGGCCAGCATGCACCCCATTCTCCGAAGTTTGAGGGGGTTCATTGCATGCCCTGAGTTGGTTTCCTTGAAATGAAGGACTGCTCTCTATCAAGCTGGTGTGGCGTAGTGGTTAGAGCATCAGGCTAGGACCTGGGAGGTCAGGGTTCTAATCCCGTCCCCGCCACAAAGGAAAGGTGGGTTAGAAATGTAAAAATGAACAAAATGAAATATATAAAGTACATTAACTGTGCAAGTTGTAAGGGACGCGGGTGGCGCTGTGGGTTAAAGCCTCAGTGCCTAGGGCTTGCCGATCAAAAGGTCGGCAGTTTGAATCCCCGCAGCGGGGTGCGCTCCCGCTGTTCGGTCACAGCGCCTGCCAACCTAGCAGTTCGAAAGCACCCCTGGGTGCAAGCAGATAAATAGGGACCGCTTACTAGCGGGAAGGTAAACGGCGTTTCCGTGTGCGGCTCTGGCTCGCCAGAGCAACGATGTCACGCTGGCCACGTGACCCGGAAGTGTCTGCGGACAGCGCTGGCCCTTGGCCTCTTTGAGTGAGATGGGCGCACAACCCTAGAGTCTGTCAAGACTGGCCCGTACGGGCAGGGGTACCTTTACCTTTTAACTGTGCAAGTTGGCTGCGGTGAGTATTTTTGCTTGCAGGTGCCAAGAGTTTGGATGTTTTCCCATTTTTGAATCCTGAAGCAAAAGGCTTTTAGCTGCTGGGTCTCTGTTCTGGTGTTTGGCCTGTCCCTATTTTAGGATTATCTGTTGTTATTAGTATTACTACCACTACTTGAGCATACCTATTAAAGCAAAGAGCACTTTCCCCATTACATGAATGTTCTCTACCGATTTGTGTCCTGCGTTAATGTGTTCCCCGCGGATAATATTAACTACGAGAGTCTTTTGTTCGTTGTTCTCTGACTGCTACACACAGGGTGTCAAATGGATGTCCCCGTTTTCATGGTGGTAGAATGCATCATCCGTGGTCAGTCGGTAGTAACCACAGGGAACAGAACAGACAGTACTTGCTTTCATTCTCTCTAGGGCAAAAGTACCCACTCCATTTTGATGTGTTCATTTTTGAGCCCCAAACAAGCACAAAATAGTTTTGTGTATTCATCAAGCCTTTATTTCCCCCCACCTTTCAACCCAGAATCCTAGGGTGCTTTAAGAGCTGGGATGACCTTGCTGTTTATGAATTGGTGAACAGAACATATGAACCATGTGTCCATCTATCGTGGTATTGTCTGCACACTGAACTGGAATCTACTCTCCTACATTTCAATTCCCAACATTACCCAGGTGCTCTACCTGGGAATTGCAGCTCTTGGACCACGAGGGATGGTTTGCACCTGAGCAACGGAGCCAAGAGAGCAAAATGTATACCTGTATACCTGAAGGAGCATCTCCACCCCCATCATTCAGCCCGGACACTGAGGTCCAGCGCCGAGGGCCTTCTGGCAGTACCCTCACTGTGAGAAGTGAGGTTACAGGGAACCAGGCACAGGGCCTTCTCGGTGGTGGCACCCGCCCTATGGAACGCCCTCCCAGCAGATGTCAAGGCAATAAACAACTATTTTACTCTTAAAAGACAACTGTTTAGGGAGGTTTTTAATGTCTGACGCTGTATTGTTTTTAATATTCAGTTGGAAGCCACCCAGAGTGCCTGGGGAAACCCAGCCAGATGGGTGGGGTATAAATAATAAAATATTATTATATTATTATTATATAAAATGCAGGAGTGGTGAACTTGTTGCCTTTGGATGGACTACAAGTCCCATCATCCTCAGCCGCCGTGGCCAACAGTCAAGGATAACAGGAGCTGTAGTCTAGCAACATTCGGAGGGCCCTGGATTCAGCAGCCCTGCTTCATATATTTCATAACTCCTTCAACCCAGTCGCTTACTCTGCCTCTTCTCTGTGTCTGTTTTTAACAAGCCTCTTTCTCTGGTTTTGAAGCATCCCTTTCTACATGTTTAAATCAGGGAGTGTCCACAGAGAGGCCCAGCGATGAATGATTGCATGCACATCTGCGGGTGCCACTGAGACCGTAAGTCGACGAGGTGGTGTTGGCGGCAGATCCGGCTCGTGTGACGCACTGACTCTCTCGCACACATCTCTGGCGTTTTAATTGGCTGCTAAATGAGCCCTGCGACGAGCTGGCAATGCTAGTAAATGACCCTCCGTGAAATGAAAGCAAAGCTCATGGGGATGGAGATGATGAAGTCAGAGAGGGCTGGAGTAGTGGAAGAAGACAGATCCAAGAGGACCGGTTCCTGAAACCACCTTGAAAGCTTGTTGTTGTTTAGTCATTTAGTCGTGTCCGACTCTTCGTGACCCCCTGGACCAGAGCACGCCAGGCACTCCTGTCTTCCACTGCCTCCCGCAGTTTGGTCAAACTCATGTTGGTAGCTTCGAGAACACTGTCCAACCATCTCGTCCTCTGTCATCCCCTTCTCCTTGGGACCTCCATCTTTCCCAACATCAGGGTCTTTTTCAGGGAGTCTTCTCTTCTCATGAGGTTGCCAAAGTATTGGAGCCTCAGCTTCAGGATCTGTCCTTCCAGTGAGCACTCAGGGCTGATTTCCTTCAGAATTGATAGGTTTGATATTCTTGCAGTCCATGGGACTCTCAAGAGTCTCCTCCAGCACCATCATTCAAAAGCATCCATTCTTCGGCGACCAGCCTTCTTTATGGTCCAGCTCTCACTTCCATACATCACTACTGGGAAAACCATAGCTTTAACAACACGGACCTTTGTCGGCAAGGTGATGTCTCTGCTTTTTAAGATGCTGACTTAAGACGCTGCAGAAAAGCTGGACAAGTGCAAATCCCTCTCAGAAGAAATTGGCAACAAGGAAACCCAAAATTCTGTGATTGGCCTAAATTCTCCTCAGGAGGCTCCAAATGCTGCTCCCCTTTGCTCCGAAGGCCCTGTGTGGGCATCCATATGACTGGCACCATGGCCACATTCACAACGTACATTTAAAGCATTATGGCGCCACTTTTAAGTTTCCCACAAAGAATTCTGTAATTTGTTAGGGGTGCTGATAGTTGTTAGGTGCTCACAGAGCTAAAATTTTTGAGAGTGAGCTGTGAAGTACAGACCCTCCCAAGTGCCCCTATTTTCCAGGGACAGTCCTGGATTTACAGAAGCCATCCCAGTCTCTGATTTGATCCCAGAATGTCCCTCTGCCCCTATTTTCATCAGAGAAATGTTGGAGGGCATGGAGTTATCACCACCCCCGAGCCAAGGAGAAAGGTATCTATGCAACCTTTAGAAGACATCTGAACAGAGCCCTGGATAAGGAAGTGTTTGTTTTTTTTAATGCTTCATGTTTTATTGTGTTTTTATTTTTATTGTGTTTTTCTCGCTGTGAGAAGCCAAGGTACAGGGAACCAGGCAGAGGGCCTTCTTGCTAGTGGCACCTGTCCTGTGAAACACCCTCCCACCAGATGTCAAAGAGAAAAACAACTATCTGACTTTTAGAAGACATCTGAAGGCAGCCCTGTTTAGGGAAGCTTTTAATGTTTAATAGACTATTGTATTTTAATATTCTGTTGGAAGCCGTCCAGAGTGGGTGGGGTATAAGTAATATATTATTATTATTATTATTATCATCATCATCATTATTTATTAATTAATGTAGGAAGCCGCCCAGAGTGGCTGGGGCAGCCCAGTCAGATGTGTGGTGTACAGTATAAATAATAAAATAACAGTAATGACAACAACAACAACAATGGAATAGGAAATCCCTATTTTCATCAGAGAAATGTTGGAGGGTACATATTAAGCCACTCTGGGAGTTGTGACTCTGCCCAGTGTCTCTTCAACCTGCATCCTGCAGCGGAGACATTTCTGGGTGGGTTGGCAGGCACAGCCCCCTGTTTTCACAGAAGTCCCACAAGCAACTTACAGCTGTGGCATCAGGCCCAGAGCTGTAACGATCACGGGTGACTTGCCCTCTGCTTTTCAACGCAAGTGGGAATGCTGTGATTCTGTTAGGAATCAGGACAGGCAACTGCCGTGCCCCATCTTGGCCGCTGCTTGTCTCATCGCCGTCGCCATGACGCCCGAACACCAAGGCTGTTTCCTTCCACTCTGTGAGAACATCTTCTGTATGACTTCAATAGAGGGATGGATCCAGTTTCCCAGGCTTTAGCTCAGCATCCTCAGAACAATGTTTCAAACACTCAAGAGGTGTAATCCTTCTCTCTGCAGGATGTTGCAAACAGAACTCATTTGGCTGTTTTATTCCTCCCGCTATTACCTGCTTTTGCAAGTAAACAGTCGCAGCATGTAATAGGGGTGGCACTTTTTAAAACAGCCACAGGTTGTTTGCTGTTGTATTATTTATTTACTTGTTTGTTTGTTTGTTTATTACCCACCCCTTCACCCTAAGGTGAAGCCGTTTGAAACAACTTCCAATCACAAAAATATAAAGAAGGTGGGTGCAAAACAATACACACCCCAAGTACCAAAAGCCAGGGTAAAGCTTTCGCCAGAAGCTGTGCAGTGAAAGTGCCAGGCACACCTCTGTAGGGAGGGAGTTTCACAGTTTAGGGGCCACCATAGAGAAGGCCCTGTCCCCAAGTCTCTGGGTGGAGTAACTACCAAGAGTGCCCCTGTCAATCTCAGCCCGCGGTCTTTCGGATATTTGGGGCATGAGTCATTTATGGCTTTAAACACTGATGTGAGCCTGGAAATGAACCAGCAATCAGTGCAGTTGTTTTAAAATGGGTTATATGAGATCTAAATGGAACCCCAGCCAGTATTCTACTCTACAGTATTGGCACATTTGCAAAGCTAAGCAGGGTCCGGTATGGTTTCAAATTGGATGGGGAACCGCGTGTAGAGATTCCTGCATTGCAGAGGGTTCGACTAGATGATCCTTCGGGTACCTTCCAACTCTCCAATTTCTGTGATCTTATAAGTTGCTTCTCCACAAACCAACTGAGGCAAGTGAAGAGAAAGAACTAAGAGCAACCAGGAGATAAAAGATAAAGGACCCATTTGAGAAAATATGGAAAGCCTTAATTGATTATACAATTGTAAAAGGATAATGTCTGCTTCCTGCCCTTGATATAATCTAGACTAAATTACCTTTCGACTTCTCTTTTTATCTTGAAGCCCTGTAGGGAAGAATTTTATAAATAAAACCCCATAAAGAAAATACAAAGGAGAGAGAAAGTATTAAAATTATCACTATATATAGTACTGAGCTGCCTTAAGCCTGTTATGTCAATAATTCACCCTTTGCAAAGAAAAGGCATCTCTGAGGAAAACAGGATAAGCAACATTTTGAAAGAGCCAGAAATCCAATGCAGTAGAATACTCATTTAAAATTAAATCCTGCTTGTGCTACCTGCTATGTTTTTTCCACGCTTGATTTCAAAAGCCTTCCTGAATAAAACATGTTTTCAACCAGGGATGGGCCAAGTGCAGCTCTCTGGCCCTCGGGACACGCTGTGATTGTTTTTGCACAATGGAATGTGCCCTTACAGTCTGATAATGCCTCTTATTTCCTAGAGGGAGGAAGTTCCACAGTACAGGTGCCACAACTATGAAGGCTCTGCTTCGTGTGCTCACGGATGTAACTTTAGCGAAGGAAGGCCCAGTCCCCAACCTGAGGGAACAGGAAATGTGGAGCTCCAGAAAGATCTTGGTCTGCCAGTTACCTTAACTGTGCAAGGTGGCCTCTGTGCGAAAATAACTGGACCTTGTGAAAGGCAACTTCCTATGATCAATGGACTGGGAATCATAGAATCATAGAGTTGGAAGAGACCACAAGGGCCATCAAGTCCAACCCCCTGCCAAGCAGGAAACACCATCAGAGCATTCCTGACATATGGTTGTCAAGCCTCTGCTTAAAGACCTCCAAAGAAGGAGACTCCACCACACTCCTTGGCAGCAAATTCCACTGTTGAACAGCTCTTACTGTCAGGAAGTTCTTCCTAATGTTCAGGAAGAATGTTTAGACCCCCTTATCCCTGCGTCCACTGGATCTGGAAGCTGAAGGAGGATGAGGAATAGTTTTCAAGAAGAGGTCTGAATCAGGCTGCCTCCCACCCAGCGCAGCTCAACCTCCCCTAAGGCGAAAGGAACAGTCTGAGGCCTTTCAGTACCAACACTGACCCTAATGACCCCAAGCCAGGGTGACCCCCCCCTTTCCATTTCCTGAAACTCCACTTCAGAAGTGAGACTCTGGTGGTCATGAAGTCCCTGCTTGCTGTTAAAGCCACGTTGAGCTTTGGGCTGTTACCAGAACAACGCCTGTCTTCAACAGGAGCTGTCCAAAGTCCTGTAAGGCCTATTCCAACCTCCTGAAGCATCCAGCCGCCTCTTGTTTCCTGTGTCGCCCAGCCTGGCTGAAATAGGGCAGCATTAAAGCAGAAGGGAGGGACGCGGGTGGCGCTGTGGGTTAAACCGATCAGAAGGTCAGCGGTTCGAATCCCCGCGACGGGGTGAGCTCCCGTTGCTCGTTCCCTGCTCCTGCCAACTTAGCAGTTCAAGAGCACGTCAAAGTGCAAGGAGATAAATAGGTACCGCTCCAGCGGGAAGGTAAACGGCGTTTCCGTGCGCTGCTCTGGTTCGCCAGAAGCGGCTTAGTCATGCTGGCCACATGACCTGGAAGCTGTACGCCAGCTCCCTCAGCCAATAAAGCGAGATGAGCGGCACAACCCCAGAGTCGGCCACGACTGGACCTAATGGTCAGGGGTCCCTTTACCTTTAAAGCAGAAAGGGGGACCTGTTGGAGTCTTCAACCCCTTCCCACTGGCCCATCTTAGTCCTCCCAGGGGGAGGAGAGTGAGTCTATTTGTGCTCTTTTCCCTGTTTGCAGCGAATATTTTCCCTTGAAGAAAAAGAAACTGTGTTTACTGAGGAGGCCTGGAAATGAGATTGCAAAAAAGGGGAGAGAAACGTGATCAAGGACTAATCACTCGTATTTATGATGGTTCTCTCTGAAAATAGTTGCTTCTAGAATAGCCGAAGAAGTCAATCCAGCTATTCTTCCACTCAGCCCCTTATTGATCGTTTTCTTCTTGTGCGCCAGCAAAACAAGGTCAGCCGCTGGTTTGGGACCCTGAAGCAAATAAATGTTTTGAAGTAAGAACCCAACAGGCTCTCATTGCTCTCATCTCACTGCCTGCCCAGAGCATCACTCAGTGGCTCAGAGATGGGATGTAATGACTTCTGCTCAATGCAAGGGGCAGGTCAGGTTGATTACTGACTGGTCATGTCAGTTGTTGACTGCTGCAAGGAAGCCAGAAACTTGAGTCTGAGTGTCCGCAAAATGCCACCTCCTTTTCTCGAGGTCCCCTTTGCAGCCCCAAGAAAGCAGGTGGCGGCATTTTGGTTTATTTCAGAGGGAGGGGTGGAATTTAGAGGGTGGGGGGTTCAAAGCTCACTGGGAATCTTTGTGGCTCCTTGGAGTTGCTAGTCGCTGTTTTGCTGCCATCAGACTGCTGTTCCGGAACAATGTCATACCAAAATCCTGCTGGGGCATTCTCAGACTAGAGTCAGGGGAGATGTAGATGAGTTTAACTTACTCTGCCCTCAATATTCATTTCTTGACCCCCCCCCCCCAAAAAAATCTGGATGTATTTTTACCCCCTTTTTTGGCATATGAGCCTGTCCCCAACGCGGGTGGCACTGTGGGTTAAACCACAGAGCCTAGGACTTGCTGATCAGAAGGTCGGCGGTTCGAATCCCCGCAATGACAGGGTGAGCTCCCGTTGCTTGGTCCCTGCTCCTACCCACCTAGCAGTTCAAAAGCACACCAGTGCAAGTAGATCAATAGGTACCGCTCCGGCGGGAAGGTAAACGGCGTTTCTGTGTGCTGCTCTGGTTCGCTAGAAGCGGCTCAGTCATGCTGGCCACATGACCCGGAAGCTGAACGCCTGCTCCCTCGGCCAATAAAACAAGATGAGCGCCGCAACCCCAGAGTCGGTCACGACTGGACCTAATGGTCAGGGGCCCCTTTACCTTTACCTGTCCCCAAATTTGGGTCAAACTATGTCCTCAGCCCAAAGATTTGGTCCAACACTAGCAGTGCTTTTCTTCTTGGTCCACATAGAACATAGGTAGCAACCAGACCATTGACTCACCTAGCTGAGAATGGTCTACACCAGCAGCACTCTAGGGGGGTTTCTCTCCCAGACCTCCTTGGAGGTGCCAGGGAATGAACCTGGGACCTTCTGCTTGCAAAGCAGTTGTTCTGCCATTGAGCTACAGCCCTTGCAGTTGTCAGATGGCAGCTGCTCCCAGAAAGCTCCAAACGTTGGGGTCCACCTGGCCTGGTTTAACAGACCAGCAGAAACCAGATATTGTATGGGGTTGATTGGCAGCTGCCTGTTGTGACACTAACCCCTGGAGCACTTCCGCAACTCTTTTTATGTTGACTTTGTTGTTGTTTTTAAAGCGGCAAATGGAAGTTCAAATAAATATCCACGATCCACCAGATTTTAATCCCAGTTGTTCAGTGCACAGCTCAGTTTGCATTACTTGAGTTACCCAAGTATAGTTGCTGTCGAAACATGATCAAATAGTTCTTTATTCTAGTTAGGGGAATGGTTTGCTGTGCCCTTCCTTCTACGATGGTGCTTGCCGTCACAGATACACGCACCACCTATTTTAAAAAAAATGTTTCCCTTACATTTAACCTACTTCTGGGATGCAGCTGCCTTGCGTCGTGGTCTGTATGATACGCATTTCTGCTCTTCGGTATATCAAATCAAAACTCATGTGGGCCAATTGTTTACCTGGCAGTTTCTACATCTGTCACTTAACCTTATCATCAGACTCCAGCGTCTAAATGTCCTTCCTTTTCCCACATTGTTAGTGTGTCTCGCTCGCCTGCCATCCTCCTCTCAGCAGCAAAATTGCCAATCACCAAGCGCTACCTAGATACTGTTTTTTGGTCATTCTCATTCATTTGTCCTCTCCGCTGTGACCCATTTCTGAAGTGGCTAACTCAGCTCGATCTGAGGAGAAGAACTTGATCGGGGCTTTCATCAGAACAAAACAATCCTCTAAGTGGGCTTAGACACAAGCTCTACAGGCCCCGGATTGATCAAAGGATGACACACGTCACGTCGAGACGAATCCGTCGCTGGCTAATGAGGAACTGCTTTCTCCAAAACCCTGGCAGGGAAGTGACCAGCTTTCCTATGATGCTAACTTAACATCAAGTCAGGCTACGTGCCCGTTGAGCCAGGGGTTGCTAGCTCTTTTTGGAACTGGATTTCGGGAGTTAGTGCTGTGGGCGACACCTCCCCTAGTCACTTCTCCACCCCCCCTGCCCCCCAGCATCAGGCACACTGTCCACAAAGAGACAGGAAAAGGTCAGATTCACACTGTACATTTAAAGCTCTGCAATCCCTCTTCTTCTTCTTCTTCGAAATAATTTTTATTTGATTTTACAAGTGCAAAGTAATACAAAATAGATTATCCCTATTTAGAGATTTCTCTGAATCTCAAGATTTCCCCCATCCCTATTGTCCACCTTTTCAACTGCATAGTATTTCATAATCCATATTATAAATCTCCCCATCTCATCCATGTTATTTGCTACATTACAAGTGTTATTAAAAAAATTCTGCTAATGTTTTCATCTGCTTACAGTGGTCTCCTAAATAAATCCGCCCCACCCCTTCTTTATTAAAGTTTTTGTCTTCTTGGTTCCTGAGCTTTCCGGTCATTTTTTTTCCCATTTTGGCGTATTCCAGGCATAGGCAAACTCTGCCCTCCAGATGTTTTGGGACTACAACTCCCATCACCCCTGGCCACTGGTCCTGTTAGCTAGGGATGATGGGAGTTGTAGTACCAAAAACATCTAGAGGGCCGAGTTTGCCTACGCCTGGCGTATTCCAACAACCTGACTTTCAATTCCTCTCTGATTACTGTGGTACCACTTTAAACTAGTTAAGAAAGGTAAAAGGTGTGGGACGCAGAAGGTTAGAAGGCTCAGGGGCCAGGAAGTGGTGGTGGGAGAATGATGAGTGGTCAGGTGAGAGGGAGGTGTCAGAAGCTGAAGAGGTCACGGGGCTTAGTGAGCGGGGAGAGTCTGTGGCAGAGAGAAGTCCAGAATCAGAGGAAGAAGCTGAAGCAGGAGAGGAGGGAGGCCAAGAAGCAGAGTGGAGTCAGGCTGGGGAAGAGTCCTAGGTGTCTCCCTGTACTACTGCAACAAGCTTCCCATTCCCCTCTGGTCTCCCAGAACCAGTAGAGGCATGAAATGGGCAGAGGAGAAATTGATGATGTGCAGACACAGTCTCTGATTGGTAAAATCCCCTGGAGAGGAGGGGACTTAGATGATTACAGGGAGACGGCTATGGGGAGGCCTCAGCCCAGTATACCTCCATCATCCAGCCCGGACACTGAGGTCCAGCTCCGAGGGCCTTCTGGCAGTTCCCTCACTGCGAGAAGGGAACCAGGCAGAGGGTCTTCTCGGTGGTGGCACCCGCCCTGTGGAGCACCCTCCCTTCAGCTGTCAAGGAAATAAGCAACTATCTGACTTTTAGAAGACATCTGAAGACGGCCCTGTTTAGGGAAATTTTAATGTCTGATGTTTTACTGTATTTTTAATATTTTGTTGGAAGCCGCCCAGAATAGCTGGGGAAACCTAACCAGATGGGCAGCGTATAAATATTATTATTATTATTATTATTATTATTATTATTATTATTAATAATAATTTCAGCCTCAGCAACTGATCTGTGAGGCAATACCTACTGGGGATGAACTACTATGCTTATTAGGCCTGATACTCAACCCAGTCTGAGGGGGCCGTGTTTTTGCTATTAAAGAGTTAACTCCATCTTGCACAGTGTGAATTACTGCCAGCTCACTGCTGCCGGAGAACCACAAATGAATGGCACCCTAAGTCCCCGTCCCCCCCATGTGTCCTAGAGTGGGTTACAACATGATAAAGGTTACAAATATAAATAAATGCAAAGCATTCAGAATCAGAAGAATAGGGTGGACCGTGAAACACGTTTAATTATTACATGTCATTTTAATGATTTTTGGTACTATTTTTATGCTGTTGCATTGGACGTATAGTTACACACCTCCTTATTATATTCTAAGAGTTGGTGGTATTTACGTAAATACTTTTATAAATAAATATGGGGCACATTCAGCTGAGTCTTCCTGACAGCAACTGCACGTTGGCACTTTTGAGTCGCCCTTTTACCTCCTTCTTTCTAACCTCCTTGGCCTACATTTCTGAGCTAGGGGTCGGGAGTCGTTCCTCATCCGATTTTGCTGACTCCTTTCCGTGGGCTTATATAACCACCTTAAGCAGCCTCCCTAATCTCAGGAGTTAGCCTCATCATTCCAGCTCCCGAAAGCAAAATCACACTGTTTAACTTAGCAAAGAGAGAGGGAACCCAATTAGGTCAAGAGGCAGTTTTCGGCAAGGAGAGATTGGCCGTTTTTTTGCCAACGGACAGAGTGGGGAGAGTTTGCCACCCGATGGCAAATTTGAAACTTTGGGCCTCCTCCTTTGGAGGGCCAGCGCAACAGCTTCCCGGCCCCCTGACTCAACTGCCTCTTACATAAGGCCGTTCTAGAATATTGGCCGTAAGAAACCACTTACCCGTTTCTCACCTCTTTGTCTCCTTCCGCCTTTTCAAACTCAGGCATGCGAGCCCAGCTGGTCTCATCCTGACGGCAGTGGTGGCGCTGTGCTACACAATTGCTTTGCGGTACGAAGGGTGAGTCTCTTTGGTGCTTGCTGATCGGAATAACCAGAAGCAATTTCGTTTCAGAGAATTGTGTAGAGGGAAGAGATACTCTCATTCTCCCCCCTCTCCCAGTTAACTTACTGTGTGTGTGTGTGTGTGTGTGTGTGTGTGTGTGTGTGTGTGTGTGTTTTCTCCCCTTTGCAATATGAAACCGCTTTGCACTGAGTCAGACTAAGGATCCCACAAGCTCAAAAATGGATTGACCAATTTGCTTACAGCATCCATTCCCCAACTTTCCTCTGAGGAGCTGGAGGGAGCGTATGTAGCTCTCCCCTCCCCCTTTCACCCCCACAACAACCCAGTGAGGTAGCTTAGGCTGGGAGACAGTGACTTGGCCCAAGTCATGGCCAAGCTGGAATTTGAACCTAGTCTGACGCTCCTAAACCAGTGTTTCTCAAGCTTGGGTCTCCTCCAGCTGTTGCTGGACTACAATTCCCATCATCCCTGATCACTAGGGATGATTGGGGTTGCAGTCCAACAACAGCTGAAGACCCAAGTTGGAGAAACACTGCTCTAACCACTACACCACACTGCCTCTGCTCCCAACTGACCATGGAGTCTCTAGGCCGCAGCGGTTCTCAGCCTGTGGGTCCCCAGGTGTCGTTGGACTACAACTCCCATCATCCCTGACCACTGGTCATGCTGGCTAGGAAGGATGGGAGTTGTAGTCCAACAACATCTGGGGACCCACAGGTTGAGAAACACTGGGCTAGGGCCTAAGGCAGGAGTCTTTCTGACCACCTGCTAACCGAAGACCTGGGATCCAGTGGCTCTCCACGTGCTGTTGGACTGCATCTCCCATCAGCCCCAGCCAGAGTTGCCAGTAGCAAAGGGTGATGGGGGTTGTAGTTCAGCGCATTTGGAGGGATACCCCATACCTAGGTAAAACCAAAGGCTTTAAAGGAGAGGTAGCATTTGAGTTTGGGTTGGCCAGGGCAAGGAGAGATGTGAGACTCTGCCGCTGTCCTGAGAAGACCTTCCAGGCATTAGGGGCAGGAAGGGAGTCATTTAGAGAACATTATTATTATTATTATTATTATTATTATTATTACTACCCCACCCATCTGGCCAGGTCTCCCCAGCCACTCTGGGCGGCTCCCAACAGAATATTAAAAACATGATAAAACATCAAACATTAAAAACTTCCCTAAACAGGGCTGCCTTCAGATGTCTTCTAAAAGTCAGATAGTTGTCTATTTCCTTGACATCTGACAGGAGGGCATTCCACAGGGCGGGTGCCACTACCAAGAAGGACCTTTGCCTGGTTCCCTGTAACCTCACTTCTCACAGGGAGGGAACCACCAGAAGGCCTTCGGAGCCTCAATGTCCAGGCTGAACGATGGGAGGGAAACGCTCTTTCAGGTATACTGGGCCGAGGCCATTTAGGGCTTTAAAGGTCAATACCAACACTTTGAATTGTGTTCGGAAATGTACTGGGAGCCAATGTAGGTCTTTCAGGACTGGTGTTATATGGTCTCGGCGGCCACTCCCAGTCACCAGCCTAGCTGCCGCATTCTGCCAGATAGTCAGGCATGGGAGACCTGCGACCTCCTGATGTTAGACTAGAATTCCTTCTGAATCCCAGTTGCTGGAAGCTACAAGAGGGGAGGGACGCAGGTGGCGCTGTGGGTTAAACCACAGAGTCTAGGACTTACCGATCAGAAGGTCGGCGGTTCAAATCCCCGCGACGGGATGAGCTCCCGTTGCTCGGTCCCTGCTCCTGCACACCTAGCAGTTCGGAAGCACGTCAAAGTGCAAGTAGATAAATAGATACCGCTCCGGCGGGAAGGTAAACGGCGTTTCCGTGCGCTGCTCTGGTTTGCCAGAAGCGGCTTAGTCATGCTGGCCACATGACCCGGAAGCTGTACGCCGGCTCCCTCAGCCAATAAAGCGAGATGAGTGCCGCAACCCCAGAGTCGGTCAAGACTGGACCTAATGGTCAGGGGTCCCTTTACCTTTACAAGAGGGGAGAGTGCTGTTGTGCTCAAGTCCTGCGTTCAAATTTCCCACAGGCTTCCGATTGGCCACTGTGAGATCAGGATGCTGAAATGGACAGGCCATTGGCCCGATTCAGCAGGCATTTCTTACAGCTTTTGCTCTGAACCAGCAAAGAACTTTCGGCCAATACCCGACCCGATCAAACGGCTGGCCTCCCAAACCGGCAAGAAACATTTTGTACTCCTCCGGTTGCCATGCATGATTTTCCCTCTCTCAAACCCACACACTCGTTGAAAAAGCGTCTCCTGCTGCATTAATTATACGCTGGCAACTCCCGATATTTCCAGTTTGTTCATTCAAATGTGATCTGAGAAAGGAAGGGGGAGGTCTAACTGACGGAGAAACCCCTAGGTGGTGACTAGAAGTGGAGTTTGATTACCTTTTATTTAGGCGTGAGGAGGAGACAACATCCCATAACCCTGGCCTGGAGGAAGAGGAAATGTGTAGCACCCATTGTACCCTCTCCCACAACGTTCTTGTCAACCACATTCAATTTACCATGAAACTGTGGACTATGGAACTCACTGCCACAGGACACAGCGATGGCCACCAATTCAGATGGCTTTGAAAGAGGGCTGGACAATTTCACGAAAGCTACCAGTTGCTTGGGACGAGGGTGGCGCTGTGAGTCTAGGACTTGCCGATCAGAAGGTCGGCGGTTTGAATCCCCACGACGGGGTGAGCTCCCGTTGCTCGGTCCCTGCTCCTGCCAACCTAGCAGTTCGAAAGCACAAAGTGCAAGGAGATAAATAGGTACCGCTCCGGCGGGAAGGTAAACGGCATTTCCGTGCACTGCTCTGGTTTGCCAGAAGCGGCTTAGTCATGCTGGCCACATGACCCGGAAGCTGTACACCGGCTCCCACGGCCAATAAAGCGAGATGAGCGCTGCAACCCCAGAGTCGGTCACGACTGGACCTAATAGTTAGGGGTCCCTTTACCTTACCAGTTGCTTACTGGCCATGACGGCTGTGCCATGCCGCCACAGTTGGAGGCAGTTAATGCTTCTGAATACCAGTCGCTGGAAGCTGCAGGAGGGGATAACTCCCTTGTTTTCGAATTCTGCTTTCTGGTTTCCCGTGATGGGCATCCAGTTGGCCAATATGAGGACAGGACACCAGGCTATGTAGGCCATTGGCTTCATCCAGCAGGAACTCCTCCTACGTTCTTATTTAAGTTTAGAAACAGAAAGCTGTCTTGTACTAAGTCAGTCCATTGTGCCATATAACTCAATGTTGTCTGCACAGACTGGCAGCAGCTCTCCAGAGACTCAGGTCTTGCTGTGCCCTACCTGGAGATCCCTGGGCCTGAACCTGAGACCTTATTTGTGCAAAGGATGTGCTCTGCTATTGAACCGCATCCCTTCAACAGGAAGCTATAGGAGCCACTAACATTAAATCCGCTCCTATACACTTAGCTCCAGCTTGGGTTCCATCTGTTGGTCATGCTAAGCTGTGACACACAGAACTGACTTACTTAGCAATAGTCAGAGACCAGGCTTGTTGGGGAAAGGGGCAAAGGTCGGGGGCCGAGGGCATGCTACGGACTTGCCCGTTCTGCCACCCCAGCCATTTAACGGTATATTCAGCCTGCATGTATAGGCAAGGCTTTATGGTTCTGTTTTGGCAGTAGGGGCTCATATACATGGCTTCCCCTGGGAACTGCAGTTTACTTCTTACGAAGCTACAACTCCCAGCACCCTCCCCCCTGGTTTTCATCATTTCTTATTGCTTGTTAGCCGCCCTGAGCCCAGCCTTGGCTGGGGAGGGCGGGGTATAAATAAAAATTATTATTATTATTAACAGAAAAAGGAGGGGGTGAATACAAACTAAATAGAATTAATAACAATAGATCCCAGCACCCCTAAACTACAGTTCCCATGATTCTTTGGGGGAAACCATGTGCGCTTTACAGTGGCGTAGCGTGGGTTGTCAGCACCCGGGGCAAGGCAAGTAATTTGCGCCCCTAACCCGTGGATTTGCGCCCCCTAGCCCTAACCCCCAGATGTTGCGCCCGGTGCGGCCGGCCCCCCCTGCACCCCCCACGCTACGCCACTGGCGCTTTAAATGTTTCGGTTTGGCGCAGGAGAAGACGGGGGCAAAGGGGTTGTCTCATGTTAATCAGCTCCTTCTTCTCCTTCTTCTTGTCTCCCTGTCAAACTCGTATGCCGCTCCTGATTCCCTCTGCCAGGCCTTTCACAGAAGAAATCTATCGCCAGAAAGCAGCCAAGAGGAAATAGGCCACAGAAGCCTGAGAAGAATGTCTTGGTTTGGAAGCTGGAAGCTGGCCTGCCGCTGCCGCCACTAGCTAATGGGTGCAAGATAATTTGACGGGGTGTGAAACGTACAGCCTGACTTCTAATCATGCTTTCCACGGACTCTTCAGAAACCTCCTTTCGAGATGGAGTTGGGAGGGAGTGGTTGTGGAAGGAAAGCCCCCCCCCCCAATCCTTCACAAAGCCTCTCACCAGCCCCAGGCGGGGAGGGGGCTTTTGACGAAGACCCCTGCCCCACCCCTGCCTTTCAGCAGCTTCCATTAAGTGTGCCAAGTCTGAATGCCTTGATTATATACCGGAGAGCGTCGAGAAAAGTGGAGCAGGCAGGAGGCCTGATTATTTTATGTAACCACACATCCCCAAAAGATGATTAATGTACATTCCTCTTTGGGGGGCGGGGGGGAGAGAAGCCATAATTGCACAGGCCCGTTGAACGCACACGAGAGCTTTGCCCCTGCTGGCATAGAGGAGATGGCGTTAACCTTTTGGAAAGGGAAGCGGGGTTTGGAGCTGGTTCCCTGCGCGGGAACGCCCAGCGCCGCAATTTCTCACGCCTTCTTCTCATGTCCACGCAAAGGTTTAGAGGTCCTTCTTCTGCTACCCCTCTTCTCGCGGAGCTTTGCAGCCAGAGCATCGCACTCGGAAGCTTGGCAGGTGTTTTTTCGTGGGGCACCCCAGAGCTCGCAGCTGAACCACACAATCAGAACAGTTTTATGGTGTGCCTTTTGCTGGGCTGAACCATTCCATACTGCAGCTGGAGAACTGACAGGTTTTGAGCGAGGAGAGTCAAGCCCCTCTCCCCATAAAAAACAAGCACGTCAGGGGAAAGACTCAGCTAAACATTCTTCCTGATAAGCTAGAATTCCGTGCAGGGAGGTTCTTGCTGTTGTTGTTTTTAAATGTGACAGATTTTAAAGAAGCATTTCTCCCTTCCTGCCGTCTGAAATGGTACTTCCTGCCCAAGCCGCATCACGTGACGCTCCTTCGCGAGTATTTCAGTTCTCTACCTGCCTGTTCTGGTTGTTCACATTTGCACATTACTTAATTAGGACGTGTTGCGCACTCAACTTTTTTGCCCTGTGAGGTCTTTTGATACTTTCAGCAGACTCCTTGCCCTCTCTTTCTGCCCTCGATGTCATTAGCTGACCTGCTCTGACATCACGCAGTTAGAATTTAGGTTCCGAAATACGCGAGCAGCTTTTCCGAGATTAAGCCTCAGAAGTATTATCTTTGGGCTCTTGCGAGTCTCGCTCCAGCCAGACCCAGATCAAATCCCTCTGGGGATGTCAAAGGGGCAGTGGGAGCCACAATATGACGAGTCACATGACATAAGCATCACAAATCTTCTCTGAGCACTTGCCCAAAATACAAAGCCGATTGCCCCTTTGGTTTGGGAAAAGCTGAAATGTTTTTGATGACATTTACCGCGGCTGAGGTCACATTGATGATGGCATGCTTAAACGGGTTTCCCTAGCAGGGCTTTCCTGCAGAGGTGTGTCCCTCCTCTGACTCTGGGCTGCATCAATAGGAGTATAGCATCTAGATCAAGGGAAGTTATAGTGCCACTGTATTCTGCTCTGGTCAGACCTCACCTGGAGTACTGTGTCCAGTTCTGGACACCACAGTTCAAGAAGGACACTGGCAAGCTGGAACATGTCCAGAGGAGGGCAACCAAAATGGTCAAAGGCCTGGAAACGATGCCTTATGAGGAACGGCTAAGGGAGCTGGGCATGTTTAGCCTGGAGAAGAGGAGGTTAAGGGGTGATATGATAGCCATGTTCAAATATATAAAAGGATGTCACATAGAGGAGGGAGAAAGGTTGTTTTCTGCTGCTCCAGAGAAGCAGACACGGAGCAATGGATCCAAACTACAAGAAAGAAGATTCCCCCTAAACATTAGCAAGAACTTCCTGACAGTAAGAGCTGTTTGACAGTGGAATTTGCTGCCAAGGAGTGTGGTGGAGTCTCCTTCTTTGGAGGTCTTTAAGCAGAGGCTTGACAACCATATGTCAGGAGTGCTCTGATGGTGTTTCCTGCTTGGCAGGGGGTTGGACTCGATGGCCCTTGTGGTCTCTTCCAACTCTATGATTCTATGACTCTCAAACACCACTGCCCATATTTTCAGGCCAGGCCGAAAAGATGAGAGAGACTGGAAGCCTTTTGGAGCTCAAGGGATGGAAAAGCTATCAGGTGCCCTTATCAATATGAGGAATCTGGTGCCTTTTTTGCTGTGTGTACAGTTGGTGCTATAAATTCCTTTCCCTTTCTTTTCTCTCCTTACTGGTGTTCATTTATGGCTCTACCACTTTCCATCAGCCTGCCATGAAAATATGTCATCCCACTGCTCTCCCATTGTTTCCAAGATCTCCCAGAAAATCCCCAGTATCGGCTTCTGGGGCTTATCCAAATTCCTTCCACTGCTGCCCTAACCTTCTGTGCCCCATACATTTTAGCTTTCTGAACCAGCTCCAGTCACCCGAACTATACTCACAAAATACCAAAAGGAGACAGGAGCTCAGGAGGCTGCCTTATACAGAGTCAGGCCAGTGGGCCATTTTGCTCAATACTGTTTGCACTGACTGGCAGCAGCTGTCCAGGGTTGCAGGAAAGAGTCTGTTCCAACACTACATGGAGTTGCCAGGAATTGACCTTCTGTCAGATGCTGTATGCAGCGGCACAACAGCCCGCCCTCTCGCTGCGCCATGCCTCTGTTTCCCTTTCCCTCGGGTAAAATCCCCAATGGAGAATGGGTTTTCCTTTTGGGAAAACAGGTTGCAAACAAACTTTATTATAACGGGTGTAAACAAGGAGTTTTGGTTCTTCTTCCACAGACATAACAAACAGTGCTGTTGCTTTTTAGTAAAATGTATACCTGTCATGAGGGACAAGGGTGGCGCTGTGGGTAAAACCTCAGCGCCTAGGACTTGCCGATCGCATGGTCGGCGGTTCGAATCCCCGCGGCGGGGTGCGCTCCCATCGTTCGGTCCCAGCACCTGCCAACCTAGCAGTTAAAAAGCACCTTCGGGTGCACGTAGATAAATAGGGACCGCTTACCAGTGGGAAGGTAAACGGCGTTCCGTGTGCTGCGCTGGCTCGCCAGATGCAGCTTGTCACGCTGGCCACGTGACCCGGAAGTGTCTGCAGACAGCGCTGGCTCCCGGCCTATAGAGTGAGATGAGCGCACAACCCTAGAGTCTGGCAAGACTGGCCCGTACGGGCAGGGGTACCTTTACCTTTACCTTATACCTGTCTTAAGTTATAGTTTGTATGCTATTCAGGCTTAAGGTTACTTCCTTTTACACATCTTCCCTAGATCAGACTTCTGATCAGGAATTGTTGCTAGTTAACTGTTTGCTGGCAAGGGGGAAAAATCACTCAGCAACTCAACCTGCTTAGCAAACAAACTTTTCCGTCACACTGTACCAGTGAGCTCTGGCCCTTCTTCGTGCTATATTAAGCAAGCTATAGCAAGGAAGCCCATGTCAAATTTGGGCTTTATATCTTGATAGCATTACCCTGTCCCCACCCCGCTTTGTCCACAGCAGTTGGACCTCAAGGTGCTAAGTGCTAAATACCCCCGTTTGAAAAAATAAAATACAGAAGTCCAGGGTTATTTGTGTGTGTTCCTTGTTCTGCCAGACGCATCGTATGCTATGTTCCCTATTGCTTTTCGATCAGCCTTGTTCACGACTTCTTTCAAAGGATAGTATATTTAGATATTTCCCCCCCCACACACACACAGCCTCTTCATGTTGGCGAGGGGGCACTAGTCCCCCTAACAACTGAGAAGGCAAAGATGCATTGCATTATTCAGATAACGTATGTCAGGTTTCACCGGTTTGGCTTATAGTTAATGGGTCTAAATTAGCTCTCGCTTGTCGAAGGGCAAATTGAGGGTTTTTTCCAGAAGAAGGCAGCTGCTTCCATGCACTCCAGTTGTCCTTATTTCCTAGGTCCTGCCTGGTAAAATCACTGTCATGGTATGGTTCTGCATTTTTGTGTGAGCTGTTGGCATTTGCAGACCTCAGAGTTCAGCCCCTAGTCTGATATCTTTAGAAATATCTGAGTGAATAATGGTTCTAGTCCTCAACGATATATCCATCTGTCTCCTGCTCTGGCACCCTTAATGGTGTGAGGCAGAGCCCCAAAACCCGCCCTCTCAACACCAGGGTTACTGCAGTTTAGATGGCCCTGGGGTGGCATGTCAAAATTGCACAGATGCTACGATTGAGCCAATTGGGTGCTCCCAGCAGGGGGTTCCTACACCCATCCAACCTCGTTGCTGCTCAGCACCCACCCAAACTCTGTCCCACCAACTTGGCCTGCAGATTTCACATTGCAGAGCCCACCTCCCCCCCCCAACTTTGCTTGACACTAATGTCAACAGCTACTCCTTTATACTCTCCCCTTGCATAATCCATAAATCTGCTAAGCCAGTGATGAAAGGAGGTGTTAAACAACAACAGATTCTGGGTCTGTCCTGTTCTTTGCAGTCAGAGGCTCGGATTTTGCTGGCTGTCTCTTCTTACAAAACGAGAAGTTTAGAATATTGGTTGTGCTTGCAGCGAGTTTTGTTCTGCTTTTTTTTATATTCAAAAACAACAACACAACACCTCTGTTCCCAAGCTGCCGCCTTTGGCTTCTTGGCAGCGTTTGTTGCGGAAGATTAAACGCCCTTTGCTCCCCATTTCTAAAGAAATGTTAATGTCGTCATGGATCGCTCGGGAAATTTCTAAGAATCGGGGCAGATCTGTCTGGCAACATCTCCACACCCACCACAAGGGTTGCAGTCCAGTTGAATCCAGGGAGAAGCACACCGTCTGTCAATCAGCTCATCACATTGACAGCAGGCCTTTACCAAGGTGGTTGCAACCTCCAGCAGTTGCTCTCGGTTCAAGGCAGTTTGCCACCCGAGGCAGAGGTGGCATCTTTTCCCAATTCCACTTACAGAGCCCAACCACACTGGCAAATTCATCTTCCTTCGACGTTGATGATGAGGTAGCTATCTCCACCACACATGAGACAGCTGGCCAGGCTGCGAGAAGCCGTGTGGGAACAGACAGCAATGTATGGTAGGTGCTCAGAAGGAGTATAGGAAGTGCTGTCCCTGGATATCTGCCGCCTGAGGCAGTTGCCTTGCGCTGCCTAATGGTAGGGCCGGCCTTGCTCAGGAATCCACATGCAATTCGTGCCATCTTGGAGGCACGACGACAGGAGTAGGGTCAGCAATTGCTAGGTGGGTGAATCTGGCAATTTCAGGTTCTAACCAGTCTTAAGTTCAGTACTCTGCATTTTCCGAATCAAATTGGGTTGGTTTCAACTGAGCCCTGCTGAAAGTATTGATAGTATTTTATTTTTTTATTAATTCATTTGGTTTTTCAAATTACAGTATTACAATCACATTTTCAACATACAACATAAAGACAAGATTCCATAGAATCTCCTGGACTTCCCTCCTGCCCTTTATGGATCCTATTGTTAATCATTTCCTACTGCATCTTTTATAATAATTCAAATCTTTTACTTCATTGTGTCCACAATTCACCATTAAACTACAAGTGTTATTCCAATCCTACTAACAATGTTACATGTTTACAATGGTTTTTAAGATAAATTATAAATTTTGCCCATTCTTTATTAAAATTTTGGTCTTCCTGATTTCTGATTCTTCCGGTCATTTTTACCAGTTCGGCATAATCCATCAACTTAATCTGCCATTCCTCTCTGGTTGGGACTGAAAGTATTAATAGTATTAAACCTAAGTCAGTCATCAAAGAATCGTAGAGCTGGAAGGGACCCTAAGGATCATCTAGTCCAACCCCCTGCAATGCAGGAATACGCAACTGGCCCACACGGGGATCGAACCTGCAACCTTGGCATTATCCCCATTATGCTCTAACCAACTGAGCTATCCAGGCTGTAGGACTGTTGTCTGTGCCCAGTTCTTTGGCTTCCTGGAGCCATCTGGCCACTACTCCATGCTGGACCAGATGGAGTTTTTCTGTTTGATCCAGCAGGGTCTTCATAAAAAAACCCACCAGAATAATAATAATAATAATAATAATAATAATAATAATAATAATAATATATTATTTATACCCTGCCCATCTGGCAGGGTTTCCCCAGCCACTCTGGGCGGCTTCTAGCAAAATATTAAAATACAAGTTTCTAGGCTTGAACCCTGGCTAAAGATTTCATCCAAGCCTTCCTTCAGCCTAACGCTCTCACAGTTTCACGCATCTTCCATCGCTAGCTTTCCCTTCTCAATTTCAAGCTTCTAATACCGGTGGGGTCATTTCCTTGAGCTTTGTAACCAATCCTTTGGGGACTTCATTGTGTATCACAACGACACTTACGAATGGAGCGTTGATGGAGATCTCTGCGATCCTGCCAGGCCTTCGGTCTCTGCTCTGTTGCTATTTATTCAAGGGATAATTATTTTGGGTCGAGATTAATTGGGGCTGTGTTGGCTGGAGCCGGTTCATACCTGTCTCTGTTAATCACAAGGCAGAACCGCTACTCAACGGCGGAAGCGGCCTCCTCACCCATGCCTTGCTGTTCTGAGAAAATGAGAGTAAATAAAAGCACTCGTGGGGCAAGCGGTGAGAGATTATTATTATCTGGTTGCTTGGTAAACGCTCTCAGAGTGAAAGATGCACAGACTCTAAGCTGGCACCAAGAAGGAGCGTTTTTCAATCTGATCTGAATTCCGCAGCAGGGAGAACCCGCGACCAACTTCGTTTCCTTCCATGCGGATGAGGAAAAGCAACTTCAAATTATCAAAAGAAGAAACAGGAAGGGAAGATGGCGTTTGAGAGGGGAGAAATTCAATTCAGCTCACAGTTAAAGGATATAAACTGACATTAGGCGAGAACTGGAATGCAGACTTCCAAATTTGCACTTCTCAGAATTTTGCGGTGCGGTTTCTGCAGCCAGTGGCAGACCTTGGGCTCTCAATTTTCAGTGGCACCCTGTGCGATGCTAAAATTCGCCTCCCCCCACCTCTCACACTTTGTTCCACCATGTTGTTGTGCAGCTGCATTGGTTGCGCTACCCTAAAACCACCGCTGCTCCCATCAGCATAAGGCCAAGTAATATGTGCAAAAACTCTATATATTGGGGTATCATCTGGCCACAGATTCCCTGCCCTGATGTAAAATACATGCCAATCCACCATTTAAACAGCCTCGAAGATGCTCCCTGCCTTAGTTGTGCTCACAGCTTCCTGAGCCCCACACCTGCTAGATTCACGTGCAGCAAAAGTGTTTGGCTTTCTCCAGTCAGGTGAGCAGTATGCCATCATTTACCAGATAGTGATGGAGAGGTTATCATGTGCCATCTTAAACAAACATCAGGATCCACCTGCAGAGCTTTGTGGGATTAGAAGCAAGGGGGAAAGATTGCAGAGCAAACTGCTTGCAATGGAGTGGAAAGAGGTACATAAGGTGTCAGGGAAGAAGTGTGAACTCTGCACTCTCTCTTCAGAGCGCTGGTCCATTGACTGCAGCATCAGTCAAACAGATGCCTTTGGAAGCCACAAAGCTGGTGTTACAGTGATGGTGGTGGTGGTGATGATAATAATAATACAGTGGATGCTCAGGTTGTGAACGTGATCCGTGCAGGACGCACATTCGCAACCGGCAGTGCCACATCTGCACATACACAGCTTGCGATTCAGCACTTCTTTGTTGTTGTTTAGTCGTTTAGTCGTGTCCAACTCTTTGTGACCCCCTGGACCAGAGCACGCCAGGCACTCTTGTCTTCCACTGCCTCCCACAGCTTGGTCAAATTCATGATAGTAACTTCAAGAACACTGTCCAACCATCTCGTCCTCTGTCGCCCCCTTCTCCTTGCGCCCTCTATCCTTCCCAACATCAGGGTCTTTTCCAGGGAGTCTTCTCTTCTCATGAGGTGGCCAAAGTATTGGAGCCTCAGCTTCAGGATCTGTCCTTCCAGTGAGCACTCAGGGCTGATTTCCTTCAGAATGGATGCGTTTGATCTTCTTGCAGTCCATGGGACTCTCAAGAGTCTCCTCCAGCACCAGAATTCAAAAGCATCCATTCTTCAGCGATCAGCCTTCTTTATGGTCCAGCTCTCACTTCCATACATCACTATTGGGAAAACCATGGCTTTAACTATACAGACCTTTGTTGGCAAGGTGATGTCTCTGCTTTTTAAGATGCTATTTTGCGCTTCTGCGCATGTGCAACCGCCGAAACCATGAAGTAACCTGTTCCGGTACTTCCGGGTTTCGGCGGGTCCGTAACCCAAAAAAACACAACCTGAAGCGTCTGTAACCCGAGGTATGAGTGTAATAATAATAATATTTATTATTTATACTCTATCTGACTGGGTGACTCCCAACAGAATATTAAAAACACGATAAAGCATCAAACATTAAAAACTTCCCTAAACAGGGCTGCCTTCAGATGTCCTATAAAAGTCAGATAGTTGTTTATTTCCTTGACATCTGATGGGAGGGCATTCCACAGGGCGGGCGCCACCACCAAGAAGGCCCTCTGCCTGGTTCCCTGTAGCCTCACTTCTCACATTGAGGGAGTCCGGACTGAAGGATGGGGGTGGAAATTCTCCTTCAGGTATACTGGGCCGAGGCATCCCTTGCTCTTCGTCTCCCTACCAAATGCTCCAAGATATACTGCCACTGCACCTGGAGGCTCCTTCATCACAACAAACCATCATCTATGGTTTGAATGTGGGGAAAGCGCACTATGGTGCCTGGGACTCAGCTGCATACTAGATTTGCTAGTAGGACTGCAAGAAGTTCTGTAAGGAGGACTTTGTGAAATATTGCAAGGAAGACTTTGAGAAGAATTATGAGTCAAGGACAATTAAAATTAATAGAGAAATTAAGAAATGCAGAACAAGAGATAAAGAACGGAAAATCTTCAGAGGTTGTTGACGGAAGTCCAAAACATTGTATAAGATAAGAAGTTATGTTAGATGATTGTTGGAACCTGTGTGTGTGTGTGTGTGTGTGTGTATAGATAGATAGATATAGATATAGATATGAATGAAAGACGTGAGCTGAGCTTGGGGAAGAGGTCACCCATTCAAAAAAGGGGGAACCAAACTAACAATGTAAAAAGATGAAGCCTTGTTGATGTTATTGGAATATGATGCAGAGATGAGCCGGCCGACAGCATGTGGCACGTGATGGCGCTGAGGGCATGGGCTGGTACCCAGCCCTGTGGCTGAGGCTTCACATGGATCCAGATGGCTTTCTTTGAGCCTCTGCTTTTGTTCTGCGTTCCTCAACGCCTTCCACCGAAGCCCAGCCTCTCCCTCCTCTTGGTTACAAAGTGATGCACTGGATGTTCCCAGCCGGGCCTCGGTTCGAATTATCGTCACCTAGTTAGCCATCTGGGACGCCAGTCCTGCAGAACATTGTGTGTTTGAAGATCTCTGAGGGGAGGGAGGGGAGGCGAAAGGCCAGCCGTTCATCTGCCTTTCTGGGGTGAGAAGCATTAACATGTCCTGGCGCTGTACTCAGCGAGACAGCACCATTCTCACACCTCCGGCGGGCTTTAAAAGGGGCCGGGATTAGGAAGAAAATGTCAACGGTAACCGGAGACAGCCCCCCCGCCCTGCACACATTGCCGCGAAATATAGGCCATGGGCAGCAGTTCGGGAGGAAAGACACCCCTACCGTTGAGGGCCGAGCAGAGGCCACCAGCTGTTCCCGTCCTAAATCTTGGCACTGTTCCATGTATACCGCTCCGTGTACACTTGTTCCTGCCAGCCATGATCTGCCACACAGAAAATGTCTCCTTGCTAGGCCTGGTGCTGCTGGCTTGAACAAGGCCATACCTACAGTTTGGCAGAGTGAGGTGGGTGCCTCAGGTAGGGTTGCTGGATCGCACCATCCCTGACTCCAGGGCTGACCTGAAGTTTTTGGATTTGCCTGTCTGCTCCCAGAAGGCATCCTATAAAAGGGAAACTGCAAGCAAAAATGAATGAATTGTGCAGAATTGTAGAAATGTGTATAATAGTAGAAATGTGGTGGGAAATCCATGCAGTTTTTCAAGTGCGTGCTTTGTCGTTATCTTAGTGCAGAAATTAGGCAAACTGATTTAAGGTTGGGAAGATGAGAAAATGACTGGGACTAAAATGGATGGATCCATTCATCGCTCACTGAGATCCGACTGCCAATTCAGTTGACTTCTTTATGCAAAGTGTTGACTTCTCCATTGCCTCGGGCGGCAAAATGTTTTGAACCGGTCCCGGGCTCGTCTGAAGCAATAATAGGGGTAACAACGTTCAGATTTTTGGGCATTGAATTACAAGAGGATCTGTCCTGGAGTGTCAACACAAGGGGGCTTGTGAAGAAGGCGCAGCAGAGACTGTATTTTTTGAGAATACTAAGGAAAAACCATCTTCCGCAGAAACTGCTGCTTGCCTTCTATCACTGTGCCATTGAGAGCGTGCTTACTTATGGCTTATGTGTGTGGTACGGAAGCTGTACTACCCAGGACAGGATGGGGTTGTGCAGGGTTGTTAAGGCAGCAGAGAGCATTGTTGGCTGCCCACTCTCCACCTTAGAGCAGATTTATGCCACAAGGTGCCATAGGAAGGCACTGGACATAGTAAAAGATCCATCGCATCCTGGTCACTGTCTCTTCGAGCTCTTGCCGTCGGGACGGAGATACAGGACGATGAAGACAAGAACGAGCTGTCTTATGAACAGCTTCTTCTCCAGAGCAATCTCGGCCCTGAATGGGAAGCCCGGACTTTGAAAGTCATCTAATCTCCCTTGCTGTATTATACTGTATTGTTTAATTAGTGTTTTTATGGAGCAGTCAAGTAATTTCGTTGTCCCCGAAGGGGGCAATGACAATAAAGATATTATTATTAATAATAATAATAATAATAATAATAATAATAATACAGTGGTACCTCTGGTTACGAATGGGATCCATTCCGGAGGCCCGTTCACAACAGGAAAAGAGCGCAACCCGTAGCAGTGCATCTGCGCATGCGCGGTTTGCAATTCGTCGCTTCTGCGCATGCACATGACGTCATTTTGTGTGCATGCGTGAGCGGTGAAACCCAGAAGTAACTCTTTCCGGTACTTCCGGGTCTCCGCGGGACGTAACCTGAAAGAACGTAACATGAAGCAAACATAACATGAGGTATGACTGTAATAATAATAGGCGGCTTCCAACAAAATATTTAAAATACATTAAAACATCAGTCATTAAAAACTTTCCTAAACAGGGCTGCCTTCAGGGCAATTGAGTAGGATTCGAACTCTACTCCAGCCCAGAATTTCCAATCCACTGCTCCATAGAGCTCTCTTTCCCATCTGTTAGGTTGGGGCAAGGGGCGCTATTCCCCCCACGTGCTTGTTTGTCGTGCCTGGGAGAAAGGGTTTGGATTTCCATGGACCAAAATGAACATATCAGGCAGGAGATAGCGAAGGGCAGGCATTTCCAGGTAGCTCTCAGTTTATGCAGAAAAGCAAACACATTTGAAGTTCAGGCAGGGCCAGACAAACATTGTATTGTGAGAGAGTGAAATGCAAGTAAACACAGCCCATCTGCAAAAGGAGAGTTTGGTGGCAATGTCAGCAAAACAAGAAGGAAGCGAGAAAATAAAAACATGCAAGGTATTGCCACATAGTATTATTATTATTATTATTATTATTATTTTCTAATAAAAGCCTTGTCATGAGGACTAGGAGCGTGAGCATGGAGAGCGTGTCAGAGAAAGATGCGATACAATACGATAATCTTTATTGTCATTCTCATTGAAAAAATCTACAAAAACCAACAAGCCTGCTATCCCAGCTATCCCAGCCTGGTTAGCCCCCTAAAAACTCTGATACCCCATAACTAAATACAATCTACTCCCACAGAGACTACCTTACACTGTGTTTAAAACCAAAATCGCATTTGGATAAAAACTGTTTCTCAGGCGGCTAGTCCTAGTCTTTATAACCCTGGACCTTCTTCCAGAAGGCAGAAGCTGAAAGAGATCATTTCTGGGGTGCGCACTATCCTGTGCTATCTCTGCAGCTTTCTTATGGCACCTGGAAGCATAGATTTGATCCAAGGTGGGAAGAGTGCGCCCAATTATTCTCTCCGCAGTCTTTACAACCCTGGACAGCATTGTTTTTCCCCTGACCGTGCAGCTCCCAAACCCCACACAGAGACCATAAGTTAATACACTATCAACAGTACAATGGTAAAATGCCATCAACAGGTCCTTTGAGAGATTATTTTTCCGGAGGATTCTCAGAAAATATAACCTCTGCTCTTCATCAGGTCTTTACTGTTTTCTCCCCAGGTTTGGTCATCTCTCAGCTCCATTCCTAGAAATCGAAAGACCGAGACCTGTTCCACGCACTTCCCCTCAATAATGAGTGGCTGAATATTCAATTTACATTTCCTAAAGTCCACAATAATCTCTTTTGCTTTCTTTAAGTTAAGATAAGTGCTCTTGCGCTCGGATCCTGCTTGCGACTTCCCACAGGCATCTGGTTGGCCACTGTGAGAACAGGATGCTGGATCAGATTGGCCCTTGGCCTGATCCAGCTGCAGGCTCTTCTTCTGTGTGTGCTGCAGTGAACCAAGGGCTACAATGCTGACTGGTTGGACACAGAAGAACGTTGGTCAGAAGCAGCTGGGGAACCCCCAAGGGAAGAAGGCCCGGAGCCTGGGGACTGGCGGTGGGACGACAATGAGCAGTCAGAGGGAGACGACTGGGAGGAGATGTCAGAAGCTGAGGAGAGGACAGGGCTTCGTGAGCGGGGCGAGTCTGTGGCAGAGAGAAGTGCAGGATCAGAAGCAGAGGCAGCCAAGAAGCAAAAATGAGGCAGACTGCTGTAGAAGCCAGGGTGTCTCCCCCTCCTGCTGCAACAAACTCCCCTCATTTTTTAATATTTAATTTTCCAACAGTATTCTTACACAATTAAAACATTTTTAGTTTTTCATATATCTGGGATTACTTGAATCCCCGGACTTCCCCCACGCCCTGGTTTCCAATATTTATCTATTCTTCCTACTGCATCTAATTACATTTTTCAACTTTATTTTATATAGCCACTTCCGAGCTAGGGCTCCAGCCCCCGCCATAACAGGGAATCCTTGGACGCGTCATTCCTGGGCCAGCCAATTGGCTGAGCCGGGAGGCGTGGCCTCGCTGCATTTAGGTCTGGCGCAGCCGAGGGTCTCCCGCGCTGCAACCAGCCAGGTTTTTTCCCTTCCCGCCCACCCATTAGGTTAGGTTAGGCTCTCTGACGTTGCTATGGGCTTTGGTTGGTAGCCGTCGAGGGGCCTGGTAGGAATTTTTCCATTTGGCAGATTGGCTCCAGCCACTTGGTTTTCGCCTACCTCGTAGCAATCCATCACAACTCCTCAGTATTGGCGGTAAGGCATTGGTAGGGGTCTTGTTCTATTGTTATGCAGATGAAGGGGGGGAAGGAAGCACCATACCTTCCCCCAATCATAAGGGTAGTGCGGTAAAGGATTCCGGGGGGCGTGGCCTTGTCCTAAGCCTATGGAGGTGTGGGCCCATGGCACGCCCCCAAGCAGTAACTCTGGGGGGAGCTCCTAGTTGACGTGCCTCAGCAGGACTCCCCCTACTGGTGGTTAACCCTCACCAGTCTTCAAGCAAGCGGGCTGAAGCCAGTTAGTTTTCAGGACCAATGCCTAAGCTAATACCACTCAATTCCTGTAATCAATAAAGTAGTGGCCTAATTTGACCCATTAACTTGAATTCTTGTGTCTCGTGTCTTTATTTCTGAGGGGGAAGGCGTGAACTCGCCACACAACCATTTTTTTAACCTTTTAAAGCCTTATTACAAGTGTTATAACAATCCTGTTAACGTTTTTTTAAATATCTACAGTGGTATTTCAGATACTCTATACATTTCCCCCACTCTTTACTGAATTTCTTATCGTCTTCACAGTCATTTTTGCCATTTCGGCATAGTCGGCATAGTCGGCATAGTCTTGGTGGTCCATCCTTCCTTAGCTGGGACTTTCACCTCCCCCTGGTCTCCTAGAACCAGAAGAGGAATGAAGCGGGAGGAGCAAAGGCAGGCACACAGGCGTCATCTCAGATCGTTTGAGAAAAACCCAGGAGGCAGTGGTGGCCACCAGCCTTTGAAAGAGGGTTGGCGAAATTCCTGGAGGAGAGGGCTATCGATGTCTGTGAGTCAAGATGGTGATGTCATGCATCCACTCTCAGAGGCAGCATACATCTGGGTACCAGCGGCTGGAGGTGCTGAACTGAAAAACGGCTATTGCACTCATGTGCTGCTTGTTGGCTTATTTTGTAATTTATTGAAACGACTACAGTGGTACTTAATCCATTCCGGAAGTTCATTCCAAAACCAAAGCATTCCAAAACCAAGGCATGCTTTCCCATAGAAAGTAATGCAAAATGGATTAATCCGTTCCAGATTTTTAAAAACAACCCCTGAAACAGCAATTTAACATGAATTTTACTATCTAACAAGACCATTGATCCATAAAATAAAAGCAATAAACAATGTACTACAGTCACACATTCAATCAGCAACTGAAGTGGGTTCCACACCGTCACAAGAAGAGTTTGGATTTGATATCCCGCCTTTCACTCCCTTTAAGGAGTCTCAAAGCGGCTAACATTCTCCTTTCCCTTCCTCCCCCACAACAAACACTCTGTGAGGTGAGTGGGGCTGAGAGACTGTGACTGGCCCAAGGTCACCCAGCAGCTGCATGTGGAGGAGCGGAGACGCGAACCCGGTTACCCAGATTACGTGACTACCGCTCTTAACCACTACACCACACTGGCTCTCAAAAACAAAACAAAAAGAGCCACAAAAACAAAAACGCAAAATTAATAGCAAAACCAGACAGACCTCAGTGGAACACTCAAAAGGGAGCATGTTCAGCTTCCGAAAAAGGTTTGCAAAGCCAAACACTTACTTCTGGGTTTGCAGAGTTTGGGTTCCAAGTTGCTTGAGTACCAAGGCGTTTGAGATAAGGTTACCAGATTTTTTTTAATTAATCCAGGGACACTTTTCAACTTCAATGGATTTTGTATGGGGACTGATTTGTAAATCCGAGGACTGTCTCCGGGAAATGGGGAGGTCTGGTAACCTTAGTTTGAGAACCAAGGTACCACCGTATTTATGTATGCAACGACAGCAGTGCGGCTACTACTGGCCCAGAGATGGAAAGAAGATAAAGTCCTGACCAGAGACGAATGGTTGGTGAAGATGATGGATTATGCCGAAATGGCGAGAATGACCGGGAGAATCAGAAAACAGGGAGAGAAGAACTCTAAGAAGGAATGGGAAAATTTTATAATGCGTTTAAGAGAACACTGCAAGCAGCTAAAAACTTTGGCAGGATTTGAGTAATGCTTGTACTAGACAACTAAGGGGGGAAATGGATTATTTTAAAAAGATAGAGAAAATAAGTAAAGCAGTTGAAAAAAGATTGGTAATTCTGGTTTTGTTTAATGTTTGAATTTAAATTTGCAATGTAAAACTTAATTAAAAAAAATTATTAAAAAAAAAATTATTTATTGCATTTATATCCTACCTTTTCCACCAAGGAGCTCAAGGTGAAGCTTGTGGTTATCCCAGTGGCGTAGCGTGGGGGGTGTAGGGGGGGCCGGCCGCACCGGGCGCAACATCGGGGGGGGGGGCGCTTGCACTCGCAGCTCTCTGCCCCTACCTGGCTCACTCACTCTCTCTCACTGCAGTGCTGGCTGTGCGAATCCGATCCGAGTGGCCGGGTCGCCGCCCACTGTGGAGGGGAGGGTGCCAGGCGTGCGGTGCGGTGAGAGAGCGAGGGACTATCTGGGGGAGGGACAGTGCAGCGGGGGGGGGCGCAAATTACTTGCCTTGCCCCGGGTGCTGACAACCCACGCTACGCCACTGGGTTCTCCCCCTCCTCATTTCATCCCAACACCCCTGTGAGGTAGGTTGAGAGGCAGGGACTGGTTTCCAAGGCCGCCCAGCAAGCCTCATCTCTGAATGGGGATTTGAACCCAGATCCCTCCCGGCTCCTCGTCCTGCGCTCTAACCACAACACCATCACAGGCTTGTCAGAGGAAGCCAGCCGACTGTTTTGAGAACAGATGCAGGCCTTGGGTCTGTTCCAGCTACTTCTCACGCTCCGGAGTTTGCCCTTTTTTTTGCCAAGTTGGCGATAATTTGGCAGGTGTTTCCCCTCGGAAATTCCCAGGTGTGCCGTTTTGATGCCATGCCGTGTTCCAGCGCTGAGATTGCGGGAGTCATTGCCAGTGTCCTTGTCCTCATATTCAGTGCGTCCTCTCCAAGGCCAGTGGTAATGCAGGGAAATCCTTCTGCTACTAAGCTCAGCTGTGGAGAGCTGGGAACATCATTGCCTCGCTGGCTTGAGCCCCTGAAATAGTGGAAGAGCTATGCGCAGAGGAGCCGGTGGGCCGGTTTGAAGCATATCAGACGTACAAGAGGGATTACTGAATGGAACAGGAAATCTCTTTGACAAAACTGAGCGCCGGCAATGTGACCTGACCCAGGAGCTCAACCTCAAAGCTTTTCCTCAGGTCAAATGCAATGAGTCACTCTTCCTACACACATGCGCAGGTTGTGGGTTGAAACTGCCACCGCTGGGTCGGAGAGGAGAGGCTCCGAGCGCTGCTCCCGGGTGTCGCTGAACTACAACTCCCATCTCCCCTGCAAGCATGGCCAATAGGCCCAAGGGTGTTGGGAGCTGTAGCTCAGCAACAACTGGAGGGCTGAAGGCACAAAAGCAACGGGAAACAGGAGAAGGAATTGATCTTTTGGCGTGGCGGCAACCAGACTCCCTGCCTATTGACATCAGGGTCACTTTGGGCTGCCTGGGAAAAAAATTGTTGATTTGGCCAGCCTACTCAGGTAGGTGAAATGGGTGGCGCTGTGGGTTAAACCACAGAGCCTAGGACTTGCTGATCGAAAGGTCGGCGGTTCGAATCCCCGCGGCGGGGTGAGCTCCTGTCGTTCGGTCCCAGCTCCTGCCCACCTAGCAGTTCGAAAGCACGCCAGTGCAAATAGATAAATAGGTACCGCTTTCTAGCGGGAAGGTAAACGACGTTTCCGTGTGCGGCGCTGGTGCTGGCTCGCCAGATGCAGCTTCGTCACGCTGGCCACGTGACCCGGAAGTGTCTGAGGACAGCGCTGGCTCCCGGCCTCTTGAGCGAGATGAGCGCACAACCCTAGAGTAGGTCACGACTAGCCCGTACGGGCAGGGGTACCGTTTTACTCAGGTAGGTGAAATGTTGACATGGGTTTTCATCTCGTTTATATATAGCTAGGGCAGCCCCCGGCACAGAAGAGGATACAATTTTTTGCATAAAATTTGCCTAGGCTACTTTGGCTGCATAGCTGCAACCCTAGAGAGACTCACAGGTGTGTGAGATGTTGTCTCTCCTCCAGGAAACAGAGATTCCTTTCTCTGATCACTTTTTGCTCTGTTCCTCAAGCCCAGGATCCTTCAGCGCCTGCAGATTCAAAGCAGATCACACTCAGCCATCCTGCAGGGGTTAACAAGGGGGAGCCTTGTATGCTCACTTGTCTCATTAAGGAAATTAAACAGCCCGAGGCTATTGATTGTTCTGCACGTGACACTCCCTAGTCCTGGTGCTTTGGCCTGACCCAACCTGTTTGTGGGTGATAAAAATCAATATACCGTAATTTCATGGGGTGGTAAAAAAAACAACACACACAATGACAACCAGAACTCAGGATAATCAAGCGTCAAAGCCTACAGCTGCTCATGAGAACCAGGCAGTGTTCTCCAACCATGTACCCTCTGGGATGCCCTTGACTATAACTTCCATCAGACCCAGCCAACAATGTCACATCTCTGAAGGAGCGTCTCCATCCCCATCGTTCTACCCGGACACTGAGGTCCAGTGCCGAAGAGCTTCTGGCGGTTCCCTCGATGCAAGAAGCCAAGTTACAGGGAACCAGGCAGAGGGCCTTCTTGGCGGTGGCACCCGCCCTGTGGAACGCCCTCCCGTCAGATGTCAAAGAGAACAGCAACTACCAGACTTTTAGAAGACATCTGAAGGCAGCCAGTTTAGGGAAGCTTTTAATGTTTGATGTACAGTGGTACTTTGGGTTAAGTACTTAATTCGTTCCAGAGGTCCATTCTTAACCTGAAACTGTTCTTAACCTGAAGCACCACTTTAGCTAATGGAGCCTCCTGCTGCTGCTGGAGCACGATTTCTGTTCTCAACCTGAAGCAAAGTTCTTAACCCCAGGTACTATTTCTGGGTTAGCGGAGTCTGTAACCTGAAGCGTCTGTAACCCGAGGTACCACTGTATTACGTTTTTTTAATATTTCGTTGGAAGCCGCCCAGAGTGGCTGGGGAGGCCCAGCCGGATGGGCGGGGTATAAATAATAAAATAATAATGATAATGATAATGATGATAATAATAATAATAATAATAATAATACATCAGGCTCATGCGGGCGGTTAAGAATGCCTCTTTTCATAACAGCTGGTTTCTTAATTGAATTTTTTTTATATGCAGGTTTTTTATGGTACGGTTTTATGTACTAATTGGGGATCTGCTGGTGAAGGGGAAGTAATAAATTTAGTAAAATGATTGTTATCATTCTTCAGCGGACAGAGTTAATCACAAGGCAGTGGCATTCCTACCCGCTTCTCAGAAGAACGCAGAGTGCTGTGACTGGAGTCTAAGGAATAGCCTATTCTTGAGAAGGCTCAGTGGACCCATAAGAGCTCAGCAACAGGATCCAAACTAACGTCAGCAGTGTGCAGAGGAGGCAGCCGAGAAATAATAGTTACAAGCCATTTCCCCCCATCTTTCTCTGTCTCAGCAGCAGGGAGAGGAAACAGAATCGGAATCGTAGCAGAAGGGACCACAAATATCATCTAGCCCAGGGGTCAGCAAACTTTTTCAGCAGGGGGCCTGTCCACTGTCCCTCAGACCTTGTGGGGGTCCGGACCATAGTTTGGAAAAAAATAATGAACGAATTCCTATGCCCCACAAATAACCCAGAGATGCATTTTAAATAAAAGGACACATTCTACTCATGTAAAAACACACTGATTCCTGGACCATCCGCAGACTGGCTTTAGAAGGCGATTGGGCCGGATCTGGTCCCCGGGCCTTAGTTTGCCTACCCATGATCTAGCCCAACCCCTTGCGAAATATACTCAGGGTCGAGAGTGGATTTCATGCTCTTTATTCAGCTCATAGTGGGAGGAGGAATGAATGTTCCCCCAAAGTATCTGCTTTATATACATTATTTACACAATGGGCTGCACGTGATTGGCTAATTCCGGAATTCTCCTGTAGGCCAATCAGGTTGTGGATTCACTTCCATCTGGAGCTGGATTGGGTGGCTCCCGCAAACCAATCATACTGCTGCATTGTTCTAGGACCAATCAGACTGCTGCATTTTGGACCCTATTCAACTCAGTACATAACACCTTGCAAGGCTGGAATCTTTTGCCCACCATGAAGCTTGAACCCACATCCCTGAAATTAAGAGTCTAATACTCTGCCAACTGAGTAATCCATCAGTTATAGAGATTCAGAGGAGGAGAGAGGGGGGCTGGGAAGGTGAGTCCTGGTGCAATGGCACTCCTTTGGAATTACTGGAATGAGATTTCGCAGGGTGATCCTGGCCAGGAGCAGGCATGAAACAGAAACATAGGAGACTGCCTTGCATGGAGTCAAACCACCGGCCCATCTAGATCAATAGAAAGTAAAATAGAATGATCTTTTAGATTTTTCTTTGCTTTCTTTTACACCAGTTTTAATGAATGCGTTTTTATTATAAATCACTTAGAGTTGTCTTGGTAAAAAAAAAAAGTGACAAATAGATTTTACAGATACAGTGGTACCTCAGGTTAAGAACTTAATTCGTTCTGGAGGTCCGTTCTTAACCTGAAACTGTTCTTAGCCTGAGGTACCACTTTAGCTAATGGGGCCTCCCGCTGCCGCCGCGCAATTTCTGTTCTCATCCTGAAGCAAAGTTCTTAACCCGAGGTACTATTTCTGGGTTAGCAGAGTCTGTAACCTGAAGTGTATGTAACCCGAGGTACCACTGTACTAATAGTATTAAAAAAAGAAAACCTGTGTTGTGTACACTTATCCAATTTACACTTCTGGTCAAACAGGATTCGTAGGCTTTTTGTACTGCTTCAAAATATTGCAAAACTTGCTTGGCTGCAGGCAACAGTGGGACAAAAAGAGAAATGTGTGTGCCGGGCAAAACCCAGGGCAATGACATCCTTGTCGTACCTCATCCAGCTCACCTACGCAAGTCACCTTCTCCTGTGTCCAGCCACGGGTCAATACCCTGCAGGGAGCCTCTCCAACTGGCTAGATCATTTCATCTCTTTTTCCTCCGACTGAAGTAGCATTGCCATATTTCAAAAAGTGAAAATCCGGACACCAAAGTTGGTTCATATATATGTGTGTGTGTGTGTGTGTTTAACATATCATTTTCGACAGCAATTATACTTTTACATCTTATTCAAATTTTTGACTTCCATCAATCCTGTCTGAAAATTTTCCAACCTAATCTCTCAGTATGCATTTCTTATCTTCCCTATTACATTTCAAACTCATAACCGATATCTCTATCTTTTTCTACTTCGTATATTTCTCCTTATAAAACTTCTTGTAGTCCCACTAGTGTAATTTGTTGATTACAGTTGCTCTTCAAATAATTCATATACTTCTTCCAATCTTCTGTAAATCTCTGATCCCGCAGGTTTCAAATCCTTCCTGTCATTTTGTCCAATTCTGCACCAAAGTTGTTGATCTTTTTCTCTCCTCCATCCACCCCAAATAAATGAGTTTTTGAGCTATTTTTAATGAAATTTGTAAAATCTACACTGTCAACACGGGCTGCCATACGTCCGAATTTTCCCAGACATTTCAGCGATTTCCGCCCAGGCGCTGTTTATGAGGATTGAATACCCGCTATGTCCGTATGGCAACCCTAAACTGAAACATCACCTGGAGCGAAAATAAATTTATGGCAAAAGCTTCCTATGTTTAATTTGTCTTCTCTTGTTAAAGGCACAGGGTGGGAAATAGAGGCGGTGATAATAGTCCAAACTGACAAAATGATTGGCCAAAGAATTTATCGGAATATCCTCCTTCCACCCCCCACCCCCCACTGAATTGCAAACAGAACGCTCATTTCCTTTTCCTTGCTGATCTTTTATGATGTCGACAGCCTGGGCAAGGCAAAGCAATAATAGGGCATCATATGACGGATTGAGCTGTACTAGACAGTCTGTCCCCTACAGATGAGCTGCCTGCAGACATTGCCCATTCCTGATACCAATACGGGGCAATCTGGGAATTGTACCACTGCTAGAGGAACAGGGGTCACCTAACCAGTAGGGTTGCTAGTTTCAGGGCCCAAACCTGAGACCTAGGGGCAGCCTCTGGTGATGACATAGAGCAGAGGCCCCTGGTGATATCACTGGGTGACCTCAGTGATGATACAGGGGCGGGCCCTGGAGACGGAGGTTAATTGGGAGAAGGGAGGGGGAGGAGGGCAGACTCCCCCCCCCCAGTTCAGTGGTGCCCCGCAAGACGAATGCCTCGCAAGACAGAAAACCCGCTAGACGAAAGGGTTTTCCGTTTTTCGATGCGCTTCGCAGGACGAATTTCCCTATGGGCTTGCTTCGCAAGACGAAAATGTCTTGCGAGTCTTGAGATTTTTTTTCGCTCCCCATCCCCTTTTTCTAAGCCGCTAAACCGCTAATAGCCTTTTAGCAGCTAATCCGCTAATCCCTTAAGCCTTTAATAACCGCTAATAGCCACTAATAGCCGCTAAACCGCTAATAGCGCTAATCCGCTAAGCCGCTAATAGGGTTGCTTCGCAAGACGAAAAAAACGCTAGACGAAGAGACTTGCAGAACGAATTAATTTCGTCTTGCGAGGCACCACTGTACAGTGGTTCTGAGCATTCTTCTGAGCGCAGTGCTCGCCTGCCCGCCCGCCTGCTGCTGCCACCACCATGGGAGCCAGATCCGGCCTTTGCCGTGGCCGCGCAGGGCTTGGCTCGACTCGCAAGCGCCATGAAGAGCCTTCTGTATTTCTGCCGCGGCGAGGTGGTGCCAAGGCTCCAAGGAGCTGGGCATCCCCACAGGTGAGGGCAGCGGAGACCGAGGCGGGAGGGAGAAAGGGAGGGAGCCAGGTTTCGTTCCACCCATCAAACCTCTCCCCGGGCTGCTGCTGCGGCAGCGGCAGAGGCAGCAGAGGGGTGCATGCTCTGCCCCTGGTGGGGCTTGGCGGGCGGCTAAACTCTATAATTTAACAGGAAAAGTTGGGGGTCGTCCTATACGCCCAGTCATCTAATACACCGGAATATACGGTATATCATAGAATCATAGAGTTGGAAGAGACGACAAGGGCCATCGAGTCCAACCGCCTGCCAAGCAGGAAACACCATCAGAGCACTCCTGACTTATGGTTGTCAAGCCTCTGCTTAAAGACCTCCAAAGAAGGAGACTCCACCACACTCCTTGGCAGCAAAGTCCACTGTCAAACAGCTCTTACTGTCAGGAAGTTCTTCCTAATGTTTAGGTGGAATCTTCTTTCTTGTAGTTTGGATCCATTGCTCCGTGTCCGCTTCTCTGGAGCAGCAGAAAACAACCTTTCTCCCTCCTCTATGTGACATCCTTTTATATATTTGAACATGGCTATCATATCACCCCTTAACCTCCTCTTCTCCAGGCTAAACATGCCCAGCTCCCTTAGCCGTTCCTCATAAGGCATCGTTTCCAGGCCTTTGACCATTTTGGTTGCCCTCCTCTATATGATGGGGCCCGGCCCTACCATAAGGCAGAGTGCAAGGGCTGCCTTAGGCGGCAGATGCCGAGGAGGTGGGGATCAAAGGCGAGGGCTGAGCTGCGAAAGGACAGAAGGAAAGGATATCAGAAGAGCCCACGCCAAAGGCCCACCTGACCCAGCATCCTGTTCTCACAGAGGCCCCCCAGTGGCTCATGGGAGGCCCACAAGCACCAATCCTAGCCTGTAGTTCTCTTGTGCCATGGAGGACTCAGGATGGCCCTGGTTGTTCCCGTGGTCTTGTGTTTTCCTCCCAGCTGATTTATGCTTATTCAGCCTCCTTACACAATGTCTACCTGCCTTCGCTGCCAAGTCAACAGAGTGGGCCTCACTGAGGAGCGCAAGCGAGGATTTTGTTGCTCTGAGAAGCTGGCTATTTTTAAACCACACCCACACACCCCAAGCTATTAATAGCCCACGTCATTAGCGATAGACGCTAATCAATATCCAATTTGTCTGTTCCCAAAAGAACAGCCGTTCTCCAGATCTCTTGTTGCCAGTTAACCGCATGAACGAAGATTACGGATCGGGCCGGGATGCTTGTGTGAGATGTGTCTGGCTAATAAACCTCCTGTCAGAGTCACTCAGGCAGGAAAAACATTGCGGTCTAGGTAATTAGATTTCATTTCCTTGGTTTCAAGTGCCAATTGGAGAGATGCTTGCCTATCAGTCCCCACCCAACGCCAGGTTTCTGCTTTTGAAGCAAGGCCCTGAGGAGCGAAGGGGTTTGTTGGGACTGGTAGGCTGGAAGGCGGGGAGGTCAACAGTAGGGGGCGCCAGAGCCAACGACAGGTGGAGACATTGAATTATGACTTTGTTGTTGTTGCTGTTGCTGCTGCTGTTGCTATTGTTGTTGCATGGTGATGCACAGGGTGTTAGGGATGAGGTAAAACCTCTGGTGGGGGACACATCGTGCTCCTTCTGCGGTAGTTTGTCCATTCTCGGTCTCCACCGGGTGCATCTTGCCCATTGTGGCGCGGGGCACCGGGGTGCCAAGTTACATATCCACATGACCACTGCTCCTTTTGCATTTTTCTAATCTATGGGTTGTGCTGAAGAAGATTCCAGCGAAACAGTCAGATTATCCAGGATCACTGTCCTACGTTGTTATTCACTTACTACATTGGCACCATGAACGCCTAAAGAAAAGTTTTACCGCTTAGCCCACAGGGTAGCATCTATTGCTTTGTTTCAACCATAGACTTATTATACTTCTACGGACTTTCAAAGGTTGATAGATGTGTGTTCAATTGATTTCAAATATATTTGAGGATTTACAAGAGCACACGTTTTGTTTTTGTTACTAAATCATGTATATTATGCAATAAGAATTACAGTGCTATCTAGTATGCTGGTCTGCGTGTTGCTTGTATTGTTTGTTTTGTTTTATTAAGTTCTGGAGGGTGCCAGGGAAGAGGTGGAGGCTGGGCACGGAGCTCACAGCCCTCGCCCAACTCGCTTAAGCAGCGCCACGCCCCCCAGCCGCTGCCCGCCTCCTCCAGCCCCGCAAAGCTGCCAAAAAGGTCGGCAACTCTAGCAAACGGGGGGGGGGGACAGCCGGAGGGATATTTGCACCATGGTGCTGGATGTACTTTTAAAAATATATAAATCTATATTATTAGTTGAATATAAGAACAACATATAATCAAGTACAAGCAATAAAATACAGTTTCCCATACCCCCCCCAAAAAAACAACCCCAACTACATCCAGGTAATTACATTAGTAATATAATCAAATGAAAAATTATTTCTACAGTTGCTGGTTTAAAAAAATATCATTCCACATGCTCCCATGTGTCTTAGGTGGTTTAAATGCATGTTCTTTCTTTGATGCATATGTAATAAAGGAGGACCACGTTATGTAAAAGTTATGTAGCTTCTCACATTGTTTTCTTTCATGTACCCTTTCTGTTAACTTTTCCATCAAAATTAACTCCCAGACATAAGCCTACCAAACTTCATACAGGTTCACGTTTAATGTCCTCCAGTGTCTACCAACAGCAAGACGTGCTGCAGTTATAAGATGCACAGTTAAGTCTTTGTCTCTAAGATTTTGTGCTTCATCTGCAAATATAGAAAGCAATGCTATTTTGGAATCTAAATTGATTGATTGAGATGTAATTTGTTCCATTTGCCGGATGTACTTAAGATGGCCCTGGTCCCCATCCAGCACTCAGCTCTCACCTGCGGCTCATAGAAGCTGTTGGCATGAGACAGCAACCGCATCCTGCAAACGGCTTCGACTGGTCAGCTAAACCAGGTAGCTGATGGGCCTCAAGCCCTTGGTGAGTTGGGGACTTGTCCTGCATACGAAGACAGGCTCTGGAAGATTGAGTGGACAAGACCAAGAGTGGGTCCAACAGTCAAGAAGGCGGTTTCAGCACGTTCTGTAGAGGGAAGGGAGGGCCACAGGGGGCTTGTCCATCTGGGAAGGTAGCCAGGGCCAGATTGAGGTTTGACGAGGCTCTAAACTACTGAAGGTAATGGGGCCCATTATATGTCCAGCTGTCCTTTGTCAACAACAAATTGTCGCTGTTTTTTATGTTGAATATATGCTATACAGTAATTTATGGACCTAATAGGTATCTTAGGGACGCGGGTGGCGCTGTGGGTTAAACCACAGATCCTAGGACCTTCCGATCAGAAGGTCAGCGGTTTGAATCCCCATGTTGGGGTGAGCTCCCGTTGCTCGGTCCCTGCTCCTGCCAACCTAGCAGTTTGAAAGCACCTCAAAGTGCAAGTAGATAAATAGGCACCGCTCCGGCGGGAAGGTAAACGGCGTTTCCGTGCACTGCTCTGGTTCGCCAGAAGCGGCATAGTCATGCTGGTCACATGACCCAGAAGCTGTACGCCGCAACCCCAGAGTCGGTCACGACTGGACCTAATGGTCAGGGGTCCCTTTACCTTTACCTTTAATAGGTATCTTAAGCCATTTGCACATAACAAAATATCAAAATAATTGTTCAACTGAATTGTTGAATTGGGGGGCAAGAGAGTGGGGCCCTAAGCTATAGCTCAGGGGTCCCCAAACTAAGGCCCGTGGGCCGGATAAGGCCCGAGGGACTCGTTTATCCAGCCCACGGCAACCCCCACCGCCTGTTCTTGCTGGCGCTGCGCTGCGCGGCTGCCCACTTCCGGGTCGGAGGAGCACCGGAAATAGTTTTTGCGCATGCGCGTTATTTCCAGTTCACATCCGGGTCGGAGGAGGCTTGTGCACATGCGCAAAAGCAATTTCCGGTGCTCCTCCGACCCAGATGTGTGCTGGAAATAGCGTGTGCTCATGCATATGGGCACGTCCTCCCCCACCCTCCAGCCCACTGCGCGATCGGCGCTGGAGACACCAGCCCAAGGCGCAGTCAGTTTGCTGACCCCTGCTATAGATTGTTTAGCTTATACGTAAATCCAGCACTGATAGCCCATCTAGGGGAAGGAAAACTCTGAGCCTAAACCTCCATTGCCTTGTGGGTATCTTTGGGAGAAGAACAGGCTAAGGAGTAAACCCTACACAAATATAAGGTGAGGTCCATAAAATGGTTGGGTGGCACCTTGTACGCCTACTTCTGGCAACTCCTGCTGCCCAGCTGGTGCCAAAGGTCTTGCTCTGCTTTTCTTTGAACCAGTGAGGCCAAGAGGCTGGGGGGGTCTTGTTGTCTGGGTAGCCCAAGGCCCCCAGACACGCTGCCCAGGATTGTGCCCCGAGGAAGTCACCTGAGTGATGCTAACGCAGCGTTTTGACTTCACCCCTGGAGGCTGACTCCATTGTCTCTTAGGGCAAACGGATGCCAACAGCAACACAATTATATGCACCTGTTTGCTTGTCTGGCTATTTAAAAGGATAAGTTTTCCTTCTTGTACCCTGGGGCTCAGCGTTGGCTCCGGGGACATGTGGGTCTTCCTGCTTAATTCTCTTGCCTTGTTTATTTTGGCACCTGTGCCACCCAAACCAACTGTTCCCCAGCTCCCACGTGCACTTTACCATGTGCTTTAGTAAATCTGCACTCCCCCCCCCCCCAATTCTCCCCACCCCAATGAACAGAAACGTTTTTGTTTGGTTGGTTTTGCAAACATTTCAGGAGAGAAATAAAAGTTTCTCCGGCCTTAGAAAGCTGAGCAGCAACAATGCAAAACTGTGCCCTTTATCTCCCTGCGGTGGACAAACTAGGTATTGCAGCGCATGGACCAAGCCAAGCTTTTGCCAACCTGGCAATGTCGCGAGTTGTAATCCAAGACGTCTGGAAGCTGCCAGGTTGGAAAAGCCTGTCCTGAATGATATCTCTTCTCAGGATATAGTCCTTGTCATCATCTTTCCTTAGCATGCACCAGATACTGTGGGGATAAATTTCTCAAACCGTACAGACATCATCCTCTCTGCCTTGCCATTTTCTTTCAGCAAGCTGTAAAAAATTATACCTGAAGGAAAGCAGCACTTTACCTTGGGGCTAAAATTAATAATAAATAAAATTGCCATTAACGTAAGCATTCTTTTAAAATGTGTGGAAGTGCATTTTTAGTATTGTTATTATTAATTGCATTTTTATCCCTCTTCCTCCAAAAGAAGTACAACAACCCTGCGAGGCAGGTCAGGCAGAGAAACACTGTCTGGCCTGAGATTGGTGAAGGAGTGGATGATTTGAACTCGGCTCTCTTTGCTGATCAGAAGGTCGGTGGTTCAAATCCCCGCGATGGGGTGACCTCCTATTGCTCAGTCCCTGCTCCTGCCAACCTAGCAGTTCGAAAGCACGTCAAAGTGCAAGTAGATAAATAGGTACCACTGTGGCGGGAAGGTAAATGGCGTTTCCGTGCACTGCTCTGGTTCGCCAGAAGCGGCTTAGTCATGCTGGCCACATGACCTGGAAGCTGTACGCCGGCTCCCTCGGCCAGTAAAGCGAGATGAGCGCCGCAACCCCAGAGTTGTCCACGACTGGACCTAATGGTCAGGGGTCCCTTTACCTTTACCTCCCCACTTCAGCACATTGCCTTGGTTTCTTCCTTACGAAGACATTTTCATGAAATGAGGGAGGGAGGAGGCAGGAAAACACCCCCCAACCTTTCTGTTCACACATACATTTTCAGGTGACTGCTAAGGGGGTGACCTTGGTTTGCGAATGGCCCCATAACAAATAAATCGGCGTGCCCTGAAACTTTCAGCATTGCTTCCTGCAATGTCTCACCAGGGGTAGGCGCTGCTCCTAATTCTAGATTACAAGTGTCAAGGAGAAAATGGATGGAGAGGAGCCTTTCTGAAAGGTAGCCCCGTACAGAGAGGCTTTTAATATCTGATATTTCATTACGCTTTTCTATTTGTTGGAAGCCATCCAGAGTGACTGGGGTAATCCAGTCAGATGGGTAGGGTACTATTTATATTATTATTATTTCTCCCATGCTAGGACCTAGTGGGGTCCTGCAACGGAACCAAAAAGTGGGAGGTTCAGAACAGGCAAAAGAGATTTTCTGCACCTAGCTGACCCCCCACTGGTGCAGAAGATGCAGAGATGGCCATTAACTTAGAAGGCTGATTTATTGTCCAAGGTTGTTCCGAAGGATCAACACTATACCTATGTACAGAAACTGGGTTTGTACTGAGATTGTACTGACACACTGCCCAGTGGTGTTCACAGAAAGGGGGAGGATGTTAGCTTCTGTGTGTTGCCACTGTGCAGTGCTCTGGAGTCACAAGACTCTGTTTTGCATTCCAGAGATTCCAGGCTGTTGGAAGTCTCACGGAAGACAGGAGAAGGATGTGACGTTACTAATTTCCTGCTCCTTTGTTTTTTTCAGTTGCTCTCTGCTTTCACAGAGAGAGCATGCTTGTTTCTTTTCTGTCTGTGTAGCTAGAAAATAAAACCTTGCGATGTAGCTCATAAATCTCATCACTTCTGCTGCTTTGAAACTCTGCTGAATGGGAACGTGCTTGGAGCCTTATCAGAGGCTCAGGTTGTTAATTATCATCGGAGGACTCACCGGAGGAGTCGCTCGGTCGTAGCGGAGATTCTGACAGCGGGGAGCGGAGGAGCTATCAATGGCTACTAGCCACGAGGGCCGTATTGCCTATAGGGTCAGAAGTGGCATATCTCTGGGTGCCGGTTGCTGCGAGTCACGAGTGGGGACGGGGCTATTTGCACTCACATCCTGCTTGCAGCCTTCCCAAAGGTCCCTGGTTGGCTAGAGGATGTTGCCTTTGGCCTGATTCGGCCGCCAGGCTCTCCTGATATTCTTAAACAAAGTGGTGTACGCAGGAGCAGGAATGGTTTGCTCCCAGAGGGAGTTTGAAAGGAGTGTGTTTAAGACATGGGTAGGCAAACTAAGGCCCGGGGGCCGAATCTGGCCCAATCGCCTTCTCAATCCGGCCCGCAGACGGTCCAGGAACCAGCGTGTTTTTACATGAGTAGAATATGTCCTTTTATTTAAAATGCATCTCTGGGTTATTTGTGGGGCATAGGAATTCATTCATATTTTTTCCCCAAAATATATTCCGGGCCCCCACAAGGTCCTTGGGACAGCGGACCGGCCCCTTGCTGAAAAGGTTTGCTGACCCCTGGTTTAAGAGGTGGAACTGGAATTGATTCTAACCAGCAACAATGCTGATTATGACAGCAGTTTCTTCATCCCCGTCCGCCCCACTCATTCCAACACACACACATATCCTAATGCTGATCAAGACTTTTTTTCTCTCCACTCCGTCAAGTGCTTTGGAACAGCACCTCTTATTTTGCAAATGAGAAGGAGAGAGAACAAGTCTTATTTATTACTGCAGAGAGCAAGTGTCAGCCAGCTGGCAGCCAATGAGCGAGTTGATGACTTAGAAGATGCCCTTCTGGAATTTGCCAGCTTTATAACAGCCTCTTAGCTGCTTTTAGACCACCTGTTACCTGCAATTTTAAAAATAAATAAATCCACAGGGACTTGTAGGATGCAGTGCACCCCCTCAAAAAAGAAAAAGACTTCTTTAAAGTTGTTATTCTTTTTTGCATCAGGAATGCAACAGCAGCAATAAAAAGTCAACTTCTACTCCCATTTTCCAGACAGGAAAACTGAGTTCAAGAGATAGTGTTTTGCCCAAAGTCATCCAGGACTAGGGTGAGATTTAAACCCTGAACTCGCAAAGCCATCTAAACCTATCGTTGCAGGTTTACAGCTGTGGTTATCCACTCTGCACATGCTCAAGGGATGCTTTTCACTTGTTCTGGGGCTGCTTCTAAAATTCATGGTTCAAAAAAACCCACACCCTTTGAGCAAACATCCACACTATACATTTAAAGCACCATTGTGCCTCTTTAACCACCATAGAGACTGTAGCTTTTATAGAGTGCTAGGGATTGTATCTCTGTGAGGTCTGCACCCTCAACAAACTACATTTCCCAGGATTCTCCATGTGTGTTTGGCTGTGCACACATGACCGGCATAAAACACACATAAGTCATTCTTTTTCTCAATCTAGATGGAAACTGTTGTTTTTTTAAAGCCACCTAGCTCAGCATCCAGCCCGTGGAAAGACTTCCGTTCCCAGCGGAGGCAAAGCATGGCACATATCGTGGTTAGTGGCCATAGACAGCTTTAACATTCATGTGTTTGTCCAATCCTGTTTTAAAGCCGTCCAAACTGGTGCCCATCCCTGCCTCCAGTGGAAGTGAGTTCCATAGGTTAACTCAACTCTGCATGAAGAAATACTTCGGAATCTGCCAGTGTTCTGATTCCTTGGATGTGCCTCCACAGCCTTCCAGCGGTATGGCAGAGCTTTAAATGTATGGGGTGGATGTTCCAGGGATGTTTTACCCCTTGCAGTTGGGGGGGGGGAGCCCTCCTGGAAGTTCCCCCTGCTGGGGAGGTTTGCCAAGGGTTGCAGCTTTTGAGAAGTCAAGGAAGGAAAATGTAGGTGCCAAGCTTGGAGAGTTTGCAGGCTTGCAAACAGTGCAGGAAAAAATGACGCTGTCTCTCTCCAACTGAAAGACAGCCGAAATTAGGCTGCCCCCCTGTGGATGCTTACTTGGGAGGAAACATCGCTGTCCCCAGCAGGGCTTACTTCTGAGTAAACGCACTCTGCATTAGGCGTAAATGGCATTTGTTCGCTCTTGCGCCTAGGCGTGTTGTGGACCCTCGCCTCTCCCTTCCTCCTTATGTGCGTGCCCCGGTTTGAGACTGGAAGCTCCTCGGGGCGAAGACCCTCCCTGACCCTCTTCTTCTTCCTCCTCCTCCTCCTGCCTGTCTGGCTCTTTCAATTATGTAGCCCGCTCGCTGGCAAGCCACCGACCTCGCTCTCCCATATATCACACGCCCGAGCTCAGGGGGAGAGCCTTTGCTTGGCACGCCGAGCGCTCCAGGTTCAACCCGCAGGGCAGACCCCCGCCTGATACCCTACAGAGCTTCTGCCAGCCCGTGTCTGCTATAGATGGACCCAGTGGTCCGACTCCGCAGAAGCCACCTTCCCATGCTCCCCCTGAGCAAACCTATCTGAAACCCTGGACAGCCGTTGCCAGCCCGTGTCGACAATATTGAGCAGGATGGACCTGGCAGGTCCCTTTCCTATGTTCCCCCGAGCAATCCTATCTGAAACCCCGGGGAGCCTCTGCCAGCCAGTGTCGACAACACTGGTCTCGACCAGCCCAGTGTTCTGACTCAGCAGAAGCCTCCGTCCTCTGCCTCTGCCCAGAGCCGTCCAAAACCGGTCCCGACTTCTCCCTGCGGAGCCGCTTTGCGCACCCGGGCGAAGCCCAGCCCCTCTCTCGGCGCGCCCTCCCTCCTCTCCCCCGAAGGGGCGGGCTGGCCGCGCTCCGCGGCTATATAAGCAGGCGCGGCGCTTGAGTTCACTCCAACTGATCCCAGCCTCTCCGTGCGCTCTTTGCTGGACCTGGGAAGCCGCTGCCAGCCTGCCGTCTCCGCCGCCTCTCGCCTCTCCGCCGCGGCTCCCGCTCCTCGCTTCCCGATGCGCCTGGCCGAGATGATCAAGAAAATGGGTCCCAGCGATTCGGAGCTCAATATCCCGGCCAAGAACTGCTACCGGATGGTCATTCTGGGCTCGTCCAAAGTGGGCAAGACGGCCATCGTCTCCCGCTTCCTCACCGGCCGCTTCGAGGACCAATACACGCCCACCATCGAGGACTTCCACCGCAAGTTCTACAGCATCCGCGGGGAAGTTTACCAACTCGACATCCTCGACACGTCGGGGAACCACCCGTTCCCGGCCATGAGACGCCTCTCCATCCTCACAGGTGAGAGGCAGGAACGGGGAACACGCGCGCCGAAGGGGGCGAGAGGGGTTTGGGGTTGGCTGCAGCAGGCGAAGCGCAAGAGCGCATCTCAGAAAAATCAATACCCCCCATTGTTACTCTTAATCTTAGAATTAGTAATAGCTCTTCTCTCGGTTTGCCGGCTGTTTTCCAAATTCTGCAAATCCTTTAGCTGACGGCATTGCCTTGCGAGCCATCCATCCCCAAAATACGACGCTGCTCATGTTTTGGAAATGGTTTGAGAGTTTGCTACTCCTGGTCTGTAAACTCATGTACCAGGCTCAGCGGATTTGCTGGTGTTTCAAACACCTGTTGGTAGAGGCTGAAGTGCGGAGAGAAAGAGAAAAGAAACTAGCGTGGGAAGCAAAAGCGTCCCTCTTACTCCCTTTTGCAGTCGGAATGGCATTTCAGTGCTGCTGGTGCCCTTTGGAATCAATGTGCATGCAGCCGAAATGCTTACTTGGAAGTAAAAGTCGCAATGCGTTCAGTGGGGCTTACTCCTGGGTAAATGTGCATGAAGATTGCAGCCACCCAAGTGCTTTGCTTTAGTCCTATCATCGCCTCTCATTTAATGAACGGGGCAGTTTGCAAAACCAAAACCCAAAACCTTTGCAATTTTGCAACAACAATATGCGAAACCCTTTGCAACGCCCCAGTTCCTTTAAAATTGAGCAATGCAAGTTTGAGCTCTTAGCTTTTATTATCTGCACAGGTTACATTGCAACTTACTACTGGCTTTTGCAAGCATTGTTATCAACAATGCCAGAGCGATCTTTTGAAAGAGAGCAAAGGAAAGGGGAAGGGAATTCATCTGCCAAAAGGAGAGGTTTTGCTCTCTCGTGTACAATTTGAAAATCCTTGCAGGTTTCCTGCAAGGCTGTAGGTTGGCTTGCCACCTTTCCAGCGAAAGGCACACTTCCAAAATAAAGACACTTGCACAGGTAGATGGAAAAACATAAGGCTTAGAGGGCTTCCAGGCAGAAAGCAGTTCTTCCAAACACCCAACCACTCCCCCTGCTGGCTTGCTTTGGTTTCTCTGGGGCTAGATGTAGTACAGGGAATGCTTTCAAAAACCTACCGAGATCCTAACCTTGTTTCCCATCTTCTTCCTTTTCTGCAGGAGACGTTTTTATTCTGGTGTTCAGCCTGGACAACCGAGACTCCTTCGAAGAGGTGCAACGCCTAAAGCACCAGATCTTGGAGACCAAGTCTTGCCTGAAGAACAAAACCAAGGAGAACATCGATGTTCCCCTGGTCATCTGCGGGAACAAAGGCGACCGCGACTTCTACCGCGAGGTCGGCCCCCGAGAGATCGAGCAGCTGGTCGGGCAGGACCCAAAAAAATGTGCCTACTTCGAGATCTCTGCCAAGAAGAATAGCAGCTTGGATCAGATGTTTCAGGCTCTCTTCACCATGGCCAAACTGCCGAGCGAAATGAGCCCTGACCTCCACCGGAAAGTGTCCATTCAGTACTGTGACCTCTTGCACAAGAAAACTCTCAAAAGCAAAAAGTTTTTGAAGGAAGGATCAGGAGATAGTGCCGGAGACGCCTATGGCATCGTGGCTCCCTTTGCCCGCCGGCCAAGCGTCCACAGCGACCTCATGTATATTCGCGAGAAGACCACCCGGGGAGGGCAGTCGAAGGACAAAGAGCGCTGTGTGATCAGCTAAGCGCCACTCTTGCCTTAAAGACCTTCCCAGCGGAGATGGGAAGCCTCTTGTTTACTACCAAAAAACTCTTGCCAGCGCTTACGGCAGCGGCAGAAGAGGCAGCATGCGCCTTCTCTGCCAAGGGCGGCGCCGCGGCTCCCATGCCAAAGGCCACAATCCCTCCAAGCTCATTTCAGGGGACTCTTTTTCCAACGGCTCCCCGCGATTTCGTTTTTTTAGATTTTGGAGGTGAGCTGCCTTGGGATTTGCCAGCGGGAGTTCCCTGGCCGATAGATGGACTTAAGAACTTGAACGTGGAGAAGAGAGAGACATTTGCAAGAAAGGGAAAGAAAGAAAAACTTTGTGGGAAGGAGAAATGTTTCCCTTCCTGTCTTTCTGCATTGTATTTTGTCTTTAAAGTACTGGGGGGGGGGTTCGAGGGGGGGAGGGGGAAAACAGCCATTATTGAACTGTGAAGTTACTCTCAAGGCTGTCTCTTTGTGATGTTTTCTGTGGAGCAACTCCAGAATTTAACCATTGTTGCTGCTGAAAATAACCTGCCAAAACTCTCTATTGTGCCCCTCAGCCCCAATGTTTGGGACTATGAGGGGCTTGTTTTGGGGAGGGGGGGAGTTGGCTGTTGAAAAGCCGCTCCTTGTTTACATTCGCCTTTCTCTGTCTTGATTTTTTCTCTCTCAGAACGAGAAAATTGCATTCAAGCAAACAGGCACTTTATATGTCGAGCTTTTTCTGGTCCATGGACTTGAACAAAATCGCAGCTCAGTGTTTCTTGCGACGAGCTTTGTTAATATTTTTTTTTCTACAAAAATAAAACTTTTGAAAATAATGAGAAATCGCTTTGTCCGGCTTTTGGTGTTTCCGAAAAGGGAGGTTGCAGCAGGTGGGCTATTTAAACAAGGATGGGGTGGGCGGGGGGGAGCCAGGGTGAGGGGTCGGGGCATCCCCACAATCTCTCCTCTCCAATCCAGAAGTCTGGATTTTTATGCATCCCCCAAGAGTGTAGCTTGGTGGATTTAACGGCATGGGGGGGGGGGCAATGGGAAGCTGATGAATCCAGCATAACATGGGGAGGGGTGGGGGAGCTTTGATGAATTCAGACTTGGGGAATACAAAAGGACCACATCAACAGACAAGACCAGAAACTGTCTTCTGAGTGACATGTGGTCACCACGCTGTGAAAACAAAAGAAGTTTCCTACAAGCAAACAACTACTGTTATGTCACAGTTTCCTCTCACCTTTGGCACAACCCCAAAGTTTCTTTTACGAGGTAGGGTGGGTTCTAAGGCTGCAGGTGAATCTCCGCAACCCAAACAGCCTTCCCAACCCAATTGTCAAACAAGACCGTTTCGCTGAAGAGCGACATCTATTGGCGACTTATGGCAAACCCCCCCCCCATCTGTTAATATCAGTTTTTAGCAGTCCTGTTAATAGGAAACTGGGAGTTTATACTTCTCTAGGAAATGTAAACCCCCCCCCTTCCACTCTCCAATGCCCTGCTGGGTTCTACATCCCCATCTATAGTGTCTTGCACAAAATGGCGGCTGGAAGGTACTACACGTTTTGAGCATTTTGACACTTAAGAGCTACACTTCTGAACATTGAGGATCCATTTAACTATCCTGGCTAATGACCAACCCACTGTCCTCCATAAATCCTTTCACAGATATCTCAAATAGCGATAGACACCGGGCGGCAATCCTAATCACACTTACTTAGAGCGTGTAAGCTCTATTGAACACACAAGGATTTACTTCTGAGTAAACATAGATAAGCTCCATCAGCAAGATGTACCAAATTGGACACTTTTTGTGGGGGGGATGCATCTTAGCTGGATTCATACAACCGATAATGCAGGGATGCTTACACTAAAGTAGACACACTGCAATCCAGGTTTAAGCTATCCATAAAAAGGACGTCAAACATGACAGGGGCAAGTTGGGGGTGGGTGGAATTGGATGGTTTATAAAGGGGAATGCGGGTGGAAAACTCAATGAACAGGAAGCCAGATGGTTGCGTTATTAAAATACATATTCCCTTCTCCCCACACTGCCCCAATTTATGAAACATGATATCAATATATTGGCAAAAGCGATTGAAGTGGAATACCCACACTGGACCATCTGCTGTAGTGTCAATAGTTAAGAATGTTGAACAAGGAATAGGGAGACCTAGGTGCAAATTCTGCCTTGGCCATGCAGAAGAATATCTTGGCCATTTCTCTCTCTCAGCCAACCTACCTCACAGGGTTGTTAGGAGCAGAAAGCAACTGGTCCAGGGATAATAATAATAATTTATTATTTGTACCCCGCCCATCTGGCTGGGTTTCCCCAGCCACTCTGGGCGGCTTCCATAGAAACAAAAAATACAGTAAAATATCACAGATTAAAAACTTCCCTGAACAGGGCTGCCTTAAGATGTCTTCTAAATGTCAGGTAGTTATTTATCGCTTTGACATCTGATGGGAGGGCGTTCCACAGGGCGGGTGCCACTACCAAGAAGGCCCTCTGCCTGATTCCCTGTAGCTTTGCTTCTCGCAATGAGGGAACCGCCAGAAGGCCCTCGGAGCTGGACCTCAGTGTCCGGGCAGAACGATGGGGGTGGAGACGCTCCTTCAGGTATACTGGGCCGAGGCCGTTTAGGGCTTTAAAGGTCAACACCAGCACTTTGAATTGTGCTCGGAAATGTACTGGGAGCCAATGTAGGTCTTTCAAGACCGGTGTTATATGGTCTCGGCGGCCGCCCCCAGTCACCAGTCTAGCTGCCGCAGAGGAGTATAGAGGAGACCCTCTATATTCTTTTTGGCTGCTTGGAGGAATGGGGATGGTAGCTTGTTTTTTGGGGAGCGGGGGAATTGTAATAAGAAAATGCAAGGCTTAGGAAAAAAACACCACCACCACCCCTTCATTGATTGGGACGAGTCAAAGAGTTCATGTCACAGAAAATCTTCCATCTGACGGGATGTTAAACATTAAGAGATGTTTCTGAATGCAGATGCCTCTCGCACATTCTGTTCCCACTCCCTGTTTTATATACGGAAAAAGTCAAAGTGAGCGGGACGGTTTGGTTTGGTCCTCAGCCAGAACAAAAGCCAGCCAGATTTATGAGCCCAATTCTTCTTCACACCTGGTCCAACCCCTTTATACTTTAGTCTACTTTAACCCCAGAGGCCACCTTATACTGAAGTACTTCAGTACTGTCTACACCGCACAGAGGTCCCACGCCACCTAAGTGCGTATAAACACAGAGCCCTTTCTTGTGTGTTTTCTGCTAAGATTTCTAGGCCACCTTTTGGGGGCACAGCAACCCTCACAGATTCCGGAATCAGCACAACATAGGTGGCTGACAAATCTTAAGCCCTTAAGAATAAACAGTACACCTTGTCTCCGAACACCGCCAGTTAACAAAATGCAGGTTACAATAGAGGCACACAATTGTCTGGAGGCCATTGGGAGAACCCTGGTTTAGGGTTGCCAGACCTCCAGGTCTGCTCCAGCCAGGTGGAGAATTTGAATCTCCAGGTGGGGGAGAGTGCCTTTAATTAAACAAAAATTAAGAAGGCTCTTGGTGCAGCTTGCAAGCTTCAGCAGGAGCTGGCTGCAAATGATAGCACAGACACTGGGGGTGGGGTCTGCCTTCCGCCATTCCCAATTAACCTCCGTCTCCAAGGTCCACCTCTTGGTCTCAGGTTTGGGCCCTGAAATCTCACGTTCTGTGATGCTCCTGACCTGACAACTCTAGCGCGGCCAAATGCAGCCTCGCAGGATTCTCCTTCTGACCCTCAGGGCTTTCACTACGAAATGCCACTCCCCAAGCCATGTCCCGCTCCCCAACTCTTCTCTGTGTCCTCTTTTGAGTGTTTCCACTTGGCTTGGAATGGGTCGTTTGCCTGGAGAGGTTAGCTGGAAAGAAAAGCATTGCAGCTGCCAACTTTTGCCTCTGACCAGCGCCCTGCCTGCCACTGCCATGTGGCCTCTGGAAGATTCTCCATGAGGGAAGGTGGCCCTCAGACTGAAAATGGTTTCACACTACTAGGGGGGAGTTTCACTGGCGCACTGAATGCATGGGCATGTCGGGGGACGACGATGGAGGGACTAGGCCAGGGGACTGTGCTGTCAGGAGCTGGAGTCAGGGGCTGGTCAGCAATCAAACACCTGGTATCAGTGAAGGTAACTGTTTTCTCACAGAAATATAGTTCATTCCTTCTCTTTCCAGGGAAGGCGGCTCAGAGATGGGGAGCGTTGGTGAGACAACGATGAATGGTCATAGGGAGAAGAGGAAGGAAGGATGGGAGGAAGAGGTGCCGGAAACTGAAGAGGTAACAGGACTTAGTGAGTGGGGGGAATCTGTGGCAGAGAGCAGTCCAGACTCAGAGGAAGAAGCTGAAGCAGGAAAGGAGGGAGACCAAGAGGCAGAGATGAGTCCAGCTGGTGAAGTATCACAGGTGTCCCCCGACTTTGCTGCCACTACAAGCTCCCCTTCCCCCTGGTCTCCCAGAACCAGAAGAGGCATGAAAAGGGTGGAGCAAAGACAGGCACAGGCACAGTCTCCGCCTGCTTAGAAGCAGCCTTGGAGAGGAGGGGATCTAGACGGCTGTGGGGAGGCAGAGACTTTCAGTCTCAATAAAAATGATTTATTAAAAGAAAGAGAGAGAGGCTTTCACTCTCAGCACTTTATTTCATGGAGCAGAACCTACAGGGCATGAGCTGCTGTGCTCAATAGACAACACGTACCCGGTATCCATCCTGTTTTAGCACCTCAATATCTAGAAATGTGCAAGAATTAGTACTATGATGTCCTGAAAAAAATTAAGACGGGTATATTGAATTAATCCAAGTTGAGAACTGTAGAAAACCATATTCATTACTCAACAGAAAAAATAAATCATCAATGTACCTGTAGTAGAGATGCAGAGTATGGATTATTGTTCAAAATGTGAGACTTTGATTCTTATTAGTTTATGACTCCATGCACATATTAAATGTCTTCGGTTTATGTATTTTGAAACTGTATAGGGTTATAAAAATAGTCAGTATATTATTAGCCAAGCTGTTGCTTTTGTTGTTCTGAGTGTTCTGTTTTGCGGCACAGGATTTTCTTTGCTGTGCTCAATAGGGCTGAGACAGGTCTGTGAAGATCTGTGTTTTTGCTAATAGTTAACTCCGGCTCAGAACTGTGTGATTTTCTGACCGGCTCACCGTGACACTAGCAGACTGGAAGTGGGTCTTTCAGTAAGAATCTACTCCCAGCCCTACCTGGAAATGTCAGGGATTGAATCTGGAACCTTCTGCATGCACAGGCGATGGCGATGCTCCTAGGAACCCAAGAGGAATGGGTTTGGGTTTTATTTTATTTTTGCACCAGGGGAAAGGTTCACATGCAAACGTCCCTTGAAAAGTATTTAACATGGGTGCGCTCCAACACCTCGCCCCCTCTGGCATGTGCCAAGTGTGTCTGCAGAGAGGAGACCCTTAGCATCGCAGGAAGCAATTTAATAACAAGTCTACCGTTCACATCCGGATAATTACACACACACACACCCAACGGCAGCATTAATGCTCCCAGCCTGAAAAGGGAGAAAGAGGGAAATGGGAATTAAACTGCATATTTCCATTTCCTTGTTGGCCTCCCTTCCTGGCATTTACAAGACGCGAGGGGCAAAGATTCTGAAAAGCTCTTTGTATCCATTTTTTCTTCTGCAAAACTAGTTGGGTTTTTTTTTACTTTGTGTGTGTGTGTGTGTGTGTGTGTGAGAGAGAGAGAGAGAGAGAGAGAGAGAGAGAGAGAGAGAGAGAGAGAATAATAGAATTGTAGAGTCATCTAGTTCAACCTCATGCAATGCAGGAAAGGACTTGCTGGAGCATTGAAGTACAGTCCTTCCATTGGAAATAAATAAGGTTCCAGACCTCATGACTCTGAGTAAAGGGGTGAATTAAACAGGGACGTCAGAAGCTTCCTTCCATCACACCAGGCCATTGGCATACCTAGTTCAGCCTTGGCTATAATGGCTGGCAGTGGCTCTCCAGCAAATCATTTTTCCTCAGCCTTGCCTACAGAGGTCAAAAGCTGATGTACGCAGACCAAATCTTCAACCCGAGCTATAGCCCTGTCCGAGGATTCCCTCCTCTGAGGGTAGGTTAAAGGTAAAGGTAAACCATTAGGTCCAGTCGTGGACAACTCTGGGGTTGCGGCGCTCATCTCGCTTTACTGGCCGAGGGAGCCAGCGTACAGCTTCCGGGTCATGTGGCCAGCATGACTAAGCCGCTTCTGGCGAACCAGAGCAGCGCACGGAAATGCCGTTTACCTTCCCGCTGGAGCGGTACCTATTTATCTACTTGCACTTTGAGGTGCTTTCTAACTGCTAGGTGGGCAGGAGCAGGGACCGAGCAACGGGAGCTCACCCCGTCGTGGGGATTTGAACCGCCAACCTTCTGATCGGCAAGTCCTAGGCACTGTGGTTTAACCCACAGCGCCACCCACGTCCCCTGAGGGTAGGTTACACATACACATTTCGGTGAAAATACTATCGAGTGCAGGGAGTGAGGTTCGAAACAGCCGTTTTGGAAGCAGTTAGATGGAAACCTATTTCTGATTGGAAACCTAAGAAGCTGGATCAGGCCAGCACTCCAATGGGTCCATCCAGCACCCTGTTTTCAGATGCCCACGGAAAGCCTGCAAGCAGCCCCTGACGTCAAGTTCTTTAATCTCTCTGCATTTTTCTCCCTGTGCATCAATACTTGGCTCTGAATAAGTCTTCAGGTATGTGCCTTACATCTTGCCCCCGCCTGAATCACCGCCTGAATCAAAAGGGAAGTTTGCAGGTCCTTCAAATGTCAACAGCGGGCAGGGCAATTTTCGTTAAATGTACCAAGGGTGAGCTGTGGGAAGGCAGCCCTCAATGACCCCGTTAGCGGCCTCCTCGAACACACCCTCTGTAATGTACCCGCATTGTCCTCTGCAGCTTGAGTACAAAACAACAATGGGAACTCGCCCCGCGTGACTTTGGGTGGGGGCCAATGTACTGTACTCGCACACCTGAAACGGCACAAACAGCAGCTCCGGCGACGCAACGCCCCCATCTCCCCCCGGCGAGCCGACAATGCCTTTTGCCTCTGTAAATGACAGGTCAGAGGATTCAGACATCAGCCACGGCCCCCTTCCCCTTCCTTGCGGCAGGCTGCCTGTTTTTCAGGACTCTGATTGGACATGAGAACCAGCGCCGGTAGGAATTAATAATCCTGACCCACGCTTGCTGATGCTGAAATTGCAGAGTTCCCATGGATTCAGAGGCAGGGTAGTGTTATTTCAAGTTGGCAAGCAGGAAAGAGATCAGATAGCTCAGGTCGTATTGCCCCACGCACGTCCTGCGTTTCAGAAGCTTTGTCCTGACACTTTTAGCAAAGGCGCCTTGTCCCAATGCCCTACTGCAAATATTACAATTAAGACTAAGTGTGTGCATGGAAAACGACTCCATATTCTCGCCGTCTGCCCCCACCTCCATTTCTGTTCTTCCGTAGTCGTCATAAATGGATGCATTTTTCTAGTGGTGCAGCGGTTAGGGAGCTAGACTAAGGCCTGGAAGACCAGGGTTCAAATCACGCTCCTCACAGCCACAAATCTCTCTGGGGCAGCAGAAGAAGACGTTCTCGTCCTCATTTACGAAACAGCCCTTCGGGGATTTGGAGCATTGTGCTCCCTTTCCTTCTCCTGGCAAAACACTGCAATGCAAAGTTGAGATTCCGGCATCGCAGGGGGTTGGACTAGATGACAGACTAGAGGGCAGTGGCGTAGCGTGGGTTGTCAGCACCCGGGGCAAAGCATGTAATTTGCGCCCCCCCGCTGCACTGTCCCTCCCCCAGATAGTCCCTCGCTCTCTCTCCGCACTGCACCGCACGCCTGGCACCCTCCCCTCCACAGTGGGCGGCGACCCGGCGGCTCGGATCAGATTCGCACAGCCAGCACTGCAGTGAGAGTGAGTGAGTGAGCCAGGTAGGGGCAGAGAGCTGCGAGTGTGAGCGCGCCCCCCCCCAGATGTTGCGCCCGGTGCGGCCGGCCCCCCCCTGCACCCCTCCCACACGCTACGCCACTGCCCTCGGGGTCCCCTTCTACGATTCTGAGAAAACATACGCCAATCGTTCAGTTTGCACCTGTATTGGAATTATTTTTAAATGTTTGGTTGCTTGTGCATTTGCCATATAAATTTAGCAAGTAAGACAGACAGAAAACAGACAAGCAGTATCTCCCGATTGGGGAAAAGGCTACAGACTCTCTACTACATTGGCCACAGCAAGCCAGCGAGGTTTTAGAAGTCAGAATAGTTCTGCAGTGGAATCTCCCATGACTGTCACTGGATTATTGCTGCACCAAATGCGACTATCAGCTTCTTAAACAAACAAACAATTGCACGAGCAAACCGGGAAGAACTACACAAATAATATAATTATTCCATGCAAGGAATCTAGTTACAGGTTGACTTAGCTAAGAGGCAGTGTCTGCAGCACGGTCCCAGATTTATTTTTCAGGGTTTCCCCCCAAAAACAGACATATAAGCAAATTATTAAAAGTATCATTTTTCTAAAGAAGGCTTAACCCACCAAAAAGAATCTATAAACAAATATACACAAATTTGTAAACTGAGGCTGCCTTGTCAAACTGTTTCCTTCCCCAGAAACAGGAGCAGACTTCACCCGCTCTTAAGTCTCCAGGAATACTAAAGGAGTCATGCTTTTGTCATTTTGTCTGTCTCCTGATTTCTCTCCTGCTGCTTCCTGATGCCCTCAGCGAAAGAAAGCAGGTAATTGCCTTCTAGGTGCTGGGTGATGAAGGGCAATACTAACAGCCTGCCCTAGCATCCTCTTGGACCCAGTTTATACATTTCAAACAAGGGCCTCCACCAGGCTACTGGTGGAAAGGTGTTGCTTGCATTAAATGTATGTCCACTGAAGAGGAAAAGCAAACAAAACACCAGCTCCTTGCTTCTGGAAAATCAGCAAGTCAGGGTATCTTTCTCCCTGACATTCTAGTTTTCCATGTGCAGGGTTGTTTATTTTTTTTTTACAGTTTTAGTTATTTTTAAGACTGAGGAGCATACAAAATGTGCAACTCCCACCCGCCTGCAAAATGCAGAAGGCACATTCCCAGTTCTGCTGAAACTGGGCCTCTAAACCAAAACACCAATGTGCACACCAGGACGGTGTGTTACAGCTTATGAGCTGCTGCAAGAAAGTTGTTTTTCCCTTTGCACTGCAGTTCCCTCGGACTGCTTCCAGAACTAGCGGAGTCTCTTTGCAGAGCCTCCCGGGTCTCTTCCTGCCTAATCCTTGGGGATCTCAAACATGCAGAGGCTTTTGTACTTCTGTAGCAATTCGCTCTTGGTCTTGACTTGCTCCCGGAGGCTTTGAAGCTGCAGCTGTTGCTGCTCAGGACTCACGGAGATCCCCTGCATGGTCTGGACCACCTTCCGCACCTCCACGAATTTGGTCCTCAGCTCGTTCAAAACCTGGTGGACGTCTTGGCTGTCTTTATCCATGCTGAAGGGGGAGAGAGAGAGAGAGAGCAGCTAAGATGACATTTGCAAGCCATTTATGGTAGCAGGGCGCCACGGGTTCAGGAATGGGAATTCGACAGGGAATTGGGAGGAAGCAGGCGCCCACGGAAGCATCGTGAGCCACAATGTTCCCGGGACAGCATGCAGAACACAGAGGCCTTTAATTCTCGGAAACGTTCATGACCTTCTTTGTAGCTACTTTAAAAAATGTTTAAAGACCTTTAGAGCCCCAAACGGCCTCGGTCCTGTATACCTGAAGGAGCGTCTCCACCCCCATCGTTCAGCCCGGACACTGAGGTCCAGCTCCGAGGGCCTTCTGGCGGTTCCCTCGTTGCGAGAAGTGAAGGTACAGGGAACCAGGCAGAGGGCCTTCTTGGCGGTGGCACCTGCCCTGTGGAACACCCTCCCACCAGATGTCAAGGAGACAAAATTATCTTGACTTTAAGAGGACAACTGAAGGCAGCCCTGTTTAGGGAAGTTTTTAATGTCTGATGCTGTATTGTTTTTAATATTCGGTTGGAAGCCACCCAGAGTGGCTGGGGAAACCCAGCCAGATGGGCGGGGTATAAATAATAAATTATTATGATTATTTAAGAACATAAGAATACAGTACGAGGACTGCCTGCACGACCAATGGCCCATCTAGTCCAGCATCCAGTTCTCACCTGTAGGGAGCGAGCAAGCAGGAGTGCGAATGTACTCTAGCTTCCTGTGGTTTACAGCAACTGGTTTTCAGAAGCATTCCTTCCTCCAACCATGCAGGCAAAGCACAGCTGTCATGCCTAGTTGCCATTGAGAGCCTTGCCCTCCATTCTTCATCCTCCGGGAGACCAGGGTTCAGATGGATGGCCATCTGTCATGGATGCTTTGGCTGAGATTCCTGCATTGTAGGGGGCTGGACTAGACTCACAGCTGTCCATGGAGGTGCAGGTCAATTTTGTGCCCAGGGCAGCTGTCTACCAGCTCCACCTGGTACGCAGGCTGAGACCCTACCTGCCCACGGACTGTCTTGCCAGAGTGGTGAATGCTCTAGTTATCTCCCGCTTGGACTACTGCAATGCGCTCTACGTGGGGCTACCTTTGAAGGTGACCCGGAAACTGCAACTAATCCAGAATGTGGCAGCTAAATTGGTGACTGGGAGCGGCCGCCGAGACCATATGACACCGGTCCTGAAAGACCTGCATTGGCTCCCAGTATGTTTCCGAGCACAATTCAAAGTGTTGGGGCTGATCTTGAAAGCCCAAAATGGCCTCAGTCCAGTATACCTGAAGGAACGTCTCCACCCCCATTGTTCAGCCCAGACATGGAGGTCCAGCTCCGAGGGTCTTCTGGCGGTTCCCTCATTGCGAGAAGTGAAGGTACAGGGAACCAGGCAGAGAGGGCCTTCTTGGTGGTGGCACCTGCCCTGTGGATCGCCCTCCCACCAGATGTCAAGGAGACAAAACTATCTGACTTTAAGAAGACAACTGAAGGCATCCCTGATAGGGAAGTTTTTAATGTTTGATTGTGTTTTTAATACTCTGTTGGGAGCCGCCCAGAGTGGCTGGGGAAACCCAGCCAGATGGGCAGGGTATAAGTAATAAATTCTTCTTGTTGTTGTTATTATAGAGGGCTCTTGGGGTCCCTTCCCACTTTACAATCCTTACAATTCTATGATTCCAAATCTCTGCTCAGCCACCAGACTCACTGAGTGACCTCGGGCCAGTCACACTCTCTCTGCCTCATAGGGCCATTGTGAGGCTAAAATAGGGAAGAGGTGAACCCTGAACCCCTTTCCGTAACCCCATGGGTCAGTGTGTCTGGCTCTTAACCATAAGGTTGATTCAAACCCACCCAGGGACAGCTGTGAGCAGGATTCCTGAATTGCAGGTTGGATCAGACCAGGCAGAGGCAAACTCGGCCCTTCAGACATTTTGGGACTACAACTCCCATCATCCCTAGTTAACAGGACCATTGGTCAGGGATGATGGGAGTTGTAGTCCCAAAACATCTGGAGGGCCGAGTTTGCCTATGCCTGGAGTAGATGATCCTTGGATTCTCTTCCAACTCTACAATTTTATGATTCTAATATTCACTCTGTGGTGCAAGCCTGGGCTGGGGGTATGGGGGTCCTGGGCTACCCAGGCGAAAGGACCCCGTTCTCGGCCTCGTTGATGCGGTCCGAAGGAAACAAGACGTTTGGCACCAGCTTGGCCGCAGGAGTTGCTGGAAGGAATCATACAAGGCGCCATCCAACTGTCTTAGCGACCCCACTCCAGATTTGTGTAGGGTTTATTCCTTAGGCTTTTCTTCCCCCAAAGATACCCCACAAGGCAGAAGAGATGCCTTGTGATACACAAGATGCATCAGAGCTTCTGCCTTCGATGTAGACAAGATCCATCCATCCCTCTCTTCTCTCTACAGCAGCGGTTCTCAACCTGTGGGTCCCCAGATGTTGCCGGACTACAACTCCCATCATCCCTGAGCTCGGTGGCCTGGCTAGCTGGGGTTGAGGGTGTTGTAGTTCAACAACATCTGGGGACCCACAGGTTGAGAAAGGCTGCTCTATAGCATGTGCAGAAACTGCCTCCTTGACCATTGGTTCCACTCTTGGTTTCACCCAGAGCTCATTGGGCAGAGCATGAGATTCTCAATCTCAGGGCCGTGGGTCTGAGCCCCACATTGGGCAAAAGATTCCTGCATTGCTGGGGTTGGAATAGAGGACCTTTCGTGGTCCCTTCCAACTGCACAAGTCTCTGACTCTATGAGTCTTCACATGCTGGAGGAGTCCTTAATCCCCTCACCTGGTTTAGCCAGCCAGTCAAAGCCATTCTCGGGTTGTGGCCACTGTTATAATATAATAATATAATGACTGACAGCTTCTAGGAGCCACAGGTGGGAGCCAAGTGCAAGGTGGGGAACCAAAGGTGGGCAAACTACCCCAGACGGAGCACGGCGTGTCCCCCACCAGAGGAACGACCTCTCCCCCTAACGCCCCATACACCCCTACAAACAATTACAATACAAACAGCACTGCTCCAGCTCTTTCCTTAAAAGCAGTCCAAAGGCCTGTCGGAATAAGGCAATCTTCACCTGCCCATGGGAAGGAGCCAGCCTACCTTCTTGAGGCAGGGAGTTACAAAGTTGCCTGGGGGAGGCCATCACTGAGAAGGCCCCGTCCCTCAACCCTACCAAGAGTGCCCATGAGGGTGGCAGGAGAAACGGCCTCTCCAGAAAGGGACTCAAGAGCCCGGGGCAGGTTTGTGCAGTCTATTTCGGGTAGCCTGGACCTAAGAGCTTTCTAAGGCCATAACCAGCCCTGATGAATTGTTCCCCGAAAACTGTTCCCCACTGTTCCCCTTCAGCGGTAGACTGCCCCTGTCCCTGGAGGCTCTCCACCCTCGACCCACCCGCCTCCCTCGGGGGCCATTTACCATTTGATGATGTCGTGCACCAGGGGGAGGAAAGAGTAGTCCTCCTGGCCCGGGTGGGCGCCGGGCGCCTGCGGGGGTCCCTGCTGCTGCTGCTGCCCCGGGGGCGGAGGCGCCTGCCCGGCGGGAGACTGGAACTTCTGCTCGGCCGGCGAGGGCTGCTGCTGGGGCGGAGGCGGCGCCTGCTGCTCCCCCGCCGGGGCCGCGGCCTGGGGGGCTCCGGGGGGCGCCGAGGGCTGCTCGTCGGGGCGAGAACCCCCGACAGCCGAGGCTCCTCCAGGCGTCGCCATGGCCTCTGGATGCCTCCTCTGTGCTCGCTTGCTCCTGTTTCCTTATTGATTTGATTGCATGCGTATTTTTTAATTTTTCCTCTCCTCTTTGCTCGCTCGCTCCTGATTCCTTTTTTTATTTAATTAATTGCATGCATATTTTTTTAAAAAAATTCCTTCTCTTCTTTGCTTGCTTGCTCCTGTTTCCTTATTTACTGAATTGCATGCATATATTTAAAAAAAAAATTCTTCCTCTCCTGCTAGCTTGCTCCTGTTTCGTTATTCATTTAATTGCATGCATTATTTAAAAAGAAAAATCCTTTTATTTAGTGCTTGCCCTTAATTTTTTGCACGCTGCTATTTTTAAGCTTTGCACTCGTGCACTCTCTCTCTCTTTCCCTTTCCTCTTCCCCCCTCCCCCACGTTTCCGGGCGTCGCGACAAAAGCACGAAAAGCCTCTCGCCCTTGCAAAACTGGTCTCAGAGTTTGCGCGTCAGCTTGGCTGCTCCTCCTCCTTTGCACATGAGATGCTGCCGCCGCCGCAGCGTTAGCTGCCCGGGAGGTATCTTATCCTGCAGCCCAGTGCAAACTTACCTAGGTGAAAATTGCCATTGGAATCCCCTACATAAACTCATCTTGGGAATGAGGTTTTGCTGGGATGCAAGGTTCTTACGCACGATTAAGCCTACACACACATTTTAATATCATTATTACTGCAAGTTCATTTAACACTGTTTTATTTTTTATTATTATCACTCGTGCGGCTGTGATGCTTTTGAATTATGGTACTGGAGGAGACTCTTGAGAGTCCCATGGACTGCAAGAAGATCCAACCTACCCATTCTGAAGGAAATCAGCCCTGAGTGCTCACTGGAAGGACAGATCCTGAAGCTGAGGCTCCAAGATTTTGGCCACCTCCTGAGAAGAGAAGACTCCCTGGAAAAGACCCTGATATTAGGAAAGATGGAGGGCACAAGGAGAAGGGGACGACAGAGGACGAGATGGTTGGACAGTGTTCTTGAAGCTACAAACATGAGTTTGACCAAACTGCGGGAGGCAGTGGAAGACAGGAGTGCCTGGCGTGCTCTGGTCCATGGGGTTATGAAGAGTCAGACACGACTAAATGACAAAGTGCTGCTGTTCTCCAGCATCACAGAAAACAATCAAATTCAAATTGATTTGCAGCTATGTTTACTCAAAAATAAACCTAAATGGTTGCTATTAATTAAATTTGTATACTGCCCTATACCCTTGGATCTCAGGGTGGTTCACAACATAAAATTGCAATAAAAAACCCACAAAATAAATAATAAAAACAATATTCATTTTTACATTTATAACCTCCAAGGACATATAGTTATCCCCATTTTATCCTCACAACAGCCCTGAGGGGTAGGGTAGGCTGAGAGAGGGGCTGGCCCAAGGTCACCCAGCGAGTTTTTGTAGCTGAGTGGGGATTTGAACCCTGTTCTCGCGGTTGTTAGTCCCAACACACTTAACTGCTGCACTAAACTGGCAAACACAACCTGTGCAAACCTGTTTACAAGTCCTGAAATATTGCTCTAATTGACTGCTCACCAGTCTTGATGTGATCAACTTTTGCTTTCCCTGGCTCCTGGGGTCACGCCGTCCCTGGCTGGCCGTTGTTTCCCCCATAATTCCTGTCTTCTCTTCTCTGCCTCAGTCCCCAATCAGGGTCTGAGAGGAATATATGCCCAATGCCTAAACCATCTGAAATTTAATAAAGTTGTGGCCTAATACCATAACTATGCTGTGTTGTGTCTAATTCAACTGGGCCTGAGTTCCTGGGATCTGCGACTGAGCTTGCAAGTGCATTTTGCTTTGACTTTTTATATACCGGTAAGTAACAATTGCCATGCGAGTTAACAGACTACGAGTCTCAAGTTGCTTCCAGACAAGTTTTTAATTCAGGCATGGAGTTTTACAGGGAGGTTGTACAACGTTTGCTGTTTTACCAAGGATTAAACCACAGAGCCTAGGACTTTGCCAATCAGAAGGTCGGCGGTTCGAATCCCTGCGACGGGGTGAGCTCCCGTTGCTCGGTCCCTGCTCCTGCCAACCTAGCAGTTCGAAAGCACCTCAAAGTGCAAGTAGATAAATAGGTGCCGCTCCGGCGGGACGGTAAACTGCGTTTCTGTGCGCTGCTCTGGTTTGCCAGAAGCGGCTTTGTCATGCTGGCCACATGACCCGAAAGCTGTATGCCGGCTCCCTCTGCCAATAAAGCGAGATGAGCGCCGCAACCCCAGAGTCGGCCACGACTGGACCTAATGGTCAGGGGTCCCTTTACCTTTAGTAATAGTCATTCAGGGAAGGTTATACAACATCATTGTTATTCCACACCTTCCACTGTTTTTTCCTGGTATCTGCCCTGCATTTCCCCCTGTGAAGACAGATGCAAAAAATTACTTTGGCATCTCTGCAATCTCTGTATCCTCCTTTAGTCGACTTTAGACTCGCTTGTCCTCTAGGGTCCAGCATCTTATCAGGTCTCCTGCTGCTAAAGCAAAGAATTTTTCATTGTTAATATTTCTGGTTTTTATCAATGGGGTCCTCCAATTCCTTCGCAGTGAACCTTGCAGTCTCCTCACGTTTCCTTTGAATTCCACCTGCAAAACCGTGGAAAGTCTGGAAGGAGACGATGTCATTGCAAGGATGAAACTGGCGGATGTGAATAATGTAATGACTACAGATGCTTTCGTCATTTTTAAAGATAGAAAGCACATTGCTTTGGGAAGGGGAAACGAATAGGTCAACCACACAATCCCATCGCCCTCCCTCCTTGTCCACTTTGTGATTTAATCCCAGACAGACCCTTGTGATGGCCAATTAATGGCAACTGACCAGCAGCGTCAGGAAATCTGCTCCTCGTTTTGTACAAATAAATATTAACAAGTGCTATTTATACCCTGAAAGGCTACGATGAGTGTTGTGAGTTTGGTGCATTGGGCAGTGAAATGCTAAAAATAGCCAATGTAATCAGCGACAGATTTCCTACGGGTGGAAAAAGAAGCTAGCAGAAGCCGTGGATGAAGACATTGTTGATAAATGGGGGCTTTGATATTAAAGTAAGGGCATCAATTCCACATGAGAAGAACAATTGTTGAAGAAGGAAAAACACTGCTAGTGCTTTTGAATTAATAGCTAATGCTGTTCTAGGCTGCATCAACTGAAGTATAGTATCCATATCAAGGGACCGTCTAACACCAAGTTCTAAAATACCTACCCTGTACGTTTCCGGGCACAATTCAAAGTGTTGGTGCTGACCTTGAAAGCCCTAAATGGCTTCAGCCCAGTATAGCTGAAGGAGCGTCTCCACCCCCATCGTTCTACCCGAACACTGAGGTCCAGCGCCAAGGGCCTTCTGGCGGTTCCCTCACTGCGAGAAGCCAAGTTACAGGGAACCAGGTGGAGGGCCTTCTCAGTGGTGGCGCCCGCCCTGTGGAACACCCTCCCATCAGATGTCAAGGAAATAAACAACTACAGTGGTACCTTGGGTTAAGTACTTAATTCGTTCTGGAGGTCCATTCTTAACCTGAAACTGTTCTTAACCTGAAGCACCACTTTAGCTAATGGGGCCTCCTCCTGCTGCTGTGCCGCCAGAGCATGATTTCTGTTCTTATCCTGAAGCAAAGTTCTTAACCTGAAGCACTATTTCTGGGTTAGTGGAGTGTGTAACCTGAAGCGTATGTAACCTGAAGCGTATGTAACCTGAGGCACCACTGTATCTGACTTTTAGAAAACATCTGAAGGCAGCCCTGTTTAGGGAAGTTGTTAATGTTTGATGTCTTACTGTGGTTTTATATTGGTTGGAATCATAAGAGACAACTCCATAGGGCCAAGGGGGCTTTGCCCCCCCCCCCAATAAAATATTTGAGGAGTCTGGGCCCCCCCAAAGTTGACAGGCATTGCAATGCAAATGGTGTCCGTGCACCGTGTCATGTGATCGATTATTCAGGGCAGGGCTTACTTGCCCCCTCCCCAATATTTTATTTAAGTTGGTACCCCTGTTTGGAAACCGCTCAGAATAGCTGGGGCATCCCATTGCGAGGCGCAACGTATAAATAATAAATTGTTGTTGTTGTTCCTCTTCTTAGATTGTACCGTATTTCATTGTGTTGCAACTTTAGTTCCATGGAGTTCAAGACATAGTATGATGGAAGACAAGTTTGAAGAGGCAGAAAGCCCCTTGAGTTATTATCGGCTGGGGAGCAACGAGGGAAAAGGAACATTGCTTTTTGCGTCCTCTTTGCGGGATTCCCAGTGCCACATGGCTGATCTCTGTGAGAAACAGGATGTTAGACTAGATGGACCTTTGCCCTGAGACAGCATCCGGGCTCTCCTAAAATCTTCACAGGACTCTTCATGCCCATTCAAGAACTTGCCAAAACATATCTCGGCAGTGCCACCAATTTCTTAGTCCCCCCCCCCCTTAACATGTGCCTCCCTCTCGTCTCTGAAATTTATCGTGGCTTTGTTATGCCTTAGCCACAAAGCAATCGTGAGTGTGCTCACATCCACACCTTGCATTTAAAAGCAATATTTTGCCACTTCAACAGGAACAGAGGGTCCTGGGAAACTCTTTGTTCAGAGTTACGATCCCTGGTGCTCTTAACTGTCCCAGAAACTCCAGCGGGTGCAGAATGCTGCAGCGAGGCTCCTAACGGGGTCTCTGCTATGGGAGCATATTCACCCAGTGCTTTTCAAGCTGCACTGGCTCCCGGTGGAGTACAGGGTCAGATTTAAGGTGCTGCTTTTGACCTTTAAAGCCCTTCACGGCCTAGGACCCTCGTACCTACGGGACCGCCTCTCCTGGCATGCCCCACGGAGAGCCTCAAGGTCCATAAATAACAACACCCTAGTGGTCCCAGGCCCTAAGGAAGTTAGATTGGCTTCAACCAGTGCCAGGGCCTTTTCAACTCTGGCTCCGGTCTGGTGGAACGCTCTGCCTCATGAGACCAGGGCCCTGCAGAATTTCTGATTTCTTTCCGCAGGGCCTGTAAGACAGAGTTGTTCCGCCTGGCCTTTGGCTTGGAGCCAATTTGATTCCCTCCCTCCCTCTCTTTCTTTTTTCTTTTCCTTCTCCTCCTGCGATGAGGCTACATTTTAATATTTTAATGTTCCATTATTTTAATGTTGTATTTTACTTTTGTTTTTAAGTTGTAATCATTCATCTTGTTTTTATTATTGCTTGTAAGCTGCTCTGAGCCCAGCCTTGGCTGGGGAGGGCAGGGTATAAATAAAAAATTATTATTATTATTATTATTATTATTATTAACAAATGACAGCTCCCAGAATTCTTAGCAGGAAGCCATGACTGTTCGAAGCAGAGGTTTAAAGCAGAGGTTTTGGGTCCACGGCTCCCTTAACCAACTACCTTCTTTCTGCAGCGCCCTTGTGGGGCTCAGGAGCCCAGTTGTGTCACCCCTTGCCTGCAGAGCTGGCAGCCCCCACCTCTTTTTGAACCCCCTCCCTTGTAAAGTGTTCCCTCAGCCTCCTCTCCTCTCTCCTTGAGAGTCCTCTGGGCAGCCACAGCTGCTCCCCCTCTGAGCTGCCCCCTTCCGCCCCAAAGAGAGATGCCTCCTCACATTGCCCCACAAGGGCCTGGGAAGCACCCTCTGGCCAGCGCCAGTGGCACCATTTGCCAGCAGAGCTTGTAGCCAGGGCTGCTGCAACAAACATGTTAAATAGTGGGAAAGATGGATGAAGGACACAGAAAACTTCTGAGCCACAGACAGTGAGGAAAAGAGCTCTCTTCCGATTGCCTATCAAATCAGTGAAAGCGTTTGCCTCAAGGTAGCATTTGAAATGAGCGAGATAAGACTGCCGGGACGCGGTTGCTGGCGAATACGGAGGTAGAGGCAGTAGCGACGCCATGTTTTCCCAGTGTGGGTTGAATGGTGAGGGATGGTCGCTAGCCTTGGCAATATCTCAGCTCTTGAGTGTTCAGCTCAGCAGTTCCGCTCCAGCTGTGTCTTGTTTCATCCGATCCCACCTTCATCGCCAGTGTTAAATGGTGGGAAAGATGGCTGAAGGACACAGCTCTGTTAGATTCACAGCTCTTTATTACAGCAGTTAGAACTGCTCCTGGAGTCTGACACACTGCAGCCTAGTGGCTGCATTATATAATACTAAGTAACTTGTAACAGTAACAACTTCCAACTAACCAACCAATCAGTGAGCAACAGTTCTCAGTCCTTCATTTGCATACTGGTGGCCCTGAGTGAGAACTGCAGTTCATCTTAATACATAACAAAACAGCTGTGCAAGCCCTTGGGAGGCAAAGACACAAGAGGGCATCAGAGGAGGCAGAGAAGGAAAGAAGGCAGCGGCCAGTGTAGCCTGTGGCACCCCTGACCATCCTTCAAGGCACCCCAGGGTGTCACAGCACACTGGTTTAATACCACTGCTTTAAAGGAGTAGTGTGAATGTAGCCCAAGTCTCTCCCCCTCCTCTGGATGTTTGCTGGGTTAAGACCTCATTTTCAGCTCGTAATTGCCATCTCTGGCTTGCTTGCTCCCATGGGTAGGCAACCTAAGGCCCGGGGCCCGGATCCGGCCCAATCGCCTTCTCAATCTGGCCCGCGGACGGTCTGGGAATCAGCATGTTTTTACATGAGTAGAATGTGTCCTTTTATTTAAAATGCACCTCTGGGTTATTTGTGGGGCCTGCATGGTGTTTTTACATGAGTAGAATGTGTCCTTTTATTTAAAATGCACCTCTGGGTTATTTGTGGGGCCTGCATGGTGTTTTTACATGAGTAGAATGTGTCCTTTTATTTAAAATGCATCTCTGGGTTATTTGTGGGGCATAGGCATTTGTTCACCCCCCCCCCAAAAAAAATCTAGTCCAGCCCCCCACAAGGTCTGAGGGACGGTGGACGGGCCCACGGCTGAAAAAGTTTGCTGACTCCTGCTGTAGCCTCTGTGCAGGTGCTGGTCATGGTCAGGTGAGGAGAGAAGAGGAGGACTGAAGACTGGCCGATCAGGAACAAGGAAAAATCAACACAGACTGGGACACAGTCCTTCCTGTTATTTGCAGCTCACTGGTTCCCAAAAGCAAACAGACTTGTTGTGAAGTCTCCGCCTGAATGTATATCATTCAGCAGCACATTACCAACGTCCAAAGTTTTGAGACTTCTGCTTTATTTAGTAGATTGGTCCCTCAGAGGATAAGGAACAACAAGCAGAACTTTCTGGGTGTAACCTGGACACAGGTGCCAAATGGGCCTTAAGGGACAGACAATAGGTGCACATTGTCCAGAAAATGTTCAATTTGCCACCAGGCCTGATATCCAGTCAGTAGCTGGCCGTCTGGTGGGTGCTGGGAGACTTGGGGCCAGCTAAATTTCCCACCATTAATCGTCTTTTAAAAAGTTTGAGGAAAAAGCAGTTGTGGGAGCACTGTCCGGAATAGCCTGCCATTTTCCTCTTGAAAATCTCCTGTTGCCAGGCTGTTATTTGCCCCTGAAGGCAGGAGGAGGGAGAGCGGGAAGGGAGGAGAGAGAAAGAATTTTCTCTTTTTCTCTCTCTCTACCCCTGCCTCACACACATACTGTACAGTGGTACCTTGGTTCCCAAACGGCTTATTTGTCGAACGCCGCAAACCTGGAAGTAAGTGTTCTGGTTTGCGAACGTTTTTCGGAAGCCAAACGCCCAACACGGCTTCCGCTTGAAGCTCCTGCAGCCAATCATAAGCCGCACCTTGGTTTTTGAATGGTTTCGGGAGTCGAACAGACTCCCGGAATGGATTAAGTTCAAGAACCAAGGTAGAAGAAGAAGAAGAAGAGTTTGGATTTGATATCCCGCTTTATCGCTACCCGAAGGAGTCTCAAAGCGGCTAACCATCACCTTTCCCTTCCTTCCCCACAACAAACACTCTGTGAGGTGAGTGAGGCTGAGAGACTTCAGAGAAGTGTGACTAGCCCAAGGTCACCCAGCAGCTGCATGTGGAGGAGAGGGAATCGAACCCGGTTCACCAGATTACGAGTCCACTGCTCTTAACCACTACACCAAACTGGCTCTACCACTGTAGACAGAGAAGGGGGGGGGGGGTGGCAGGAAGGGTTAAGACGCAAATGGACCCACCCATTTGACTTTGGCCCCGCCCACACTGACATGTGGCCCTTAAATCAGTGTAGGGGATGCTGAGCTACGGGGAACAAAGGACTGACTCTGTGCTAAAAGGCAGCTGCCCACCTTCCTAATCTGGGAACTGGCAATGGGCATAGGCCTTTCCCCACACCTGAGGGGAGCAGGGCAGGCTGTATGGGGCGTTAATTCACACTTCACTGCCATACTCCACAAGGGATGTGTTACGGCAAAATCTGGGTGCGAGGCTGCTCTGCCACCCAGCTCGTTGGACTAAGTCCGCGGGTCCCTGCGGAGGAAAATGAGCTCAGCCGGAGACAGGAGCAAACTGCAGAAGATCCAAGTTTATTGCGCAACAGGTTCAAGGCGAGATTGAACAGCGAGAAAGGGGTGACATGAACTTTTGAAACTTCCCTCCATGTCCCAGAATACATCCCAGTTACATCATGAATACATAAGAAGAGGTTGGGTTACACAGATTACATCATGAATACATTAAGAAGAGGTTGGGTTACACAGGATAAACATATGGAGGAGGGAGGGGGGAATATGCAGAGCTGGAGATATGCGCAGATAAGCACATCCTGAGTACCGGTGATGAGAAGACAATGGTCCATGTATGCATAGTCTGCCACCTGGCATTGCCCAGAGGAAAGGCTTGGCAGAGTGATTTGACAGGATTAGGGTCTTGACACCTTGCTTGAGGGATTATGGAGGACAGGGAAGGTGTCATGGAGTCCTAGAGAAATTGAGCAAATTGGCACGTTGATTTTCTATGAATTTTATAGATTTTAGTCCCTTTTGACATTGACAATTGGAAATAAATGGATATATTGTAGCGAAGAAGGAGGTGAAGAAGACATGCCCCCCCTTTCTGTATCAGTTGTGAGGATCTGCCAATGTTCGATTTTCTCGGTTTCTCACTTCTCGGTTTCTCATCCTGAAATTCCATTCTCCGCATTTTGCTTTACTTTTAATCCTCATGAAAATCCACCAGCATTTCGCTGCAAATAAACAAATTCTAAAGGGATATTTTCGCAAAGCAATCTCCCCTCACACAATGCGTTCTTCCGTGCGCTGCTCTGGTTCGCCAGAAGCGGCTTAGTCATGCTGGCCGCATGACCCGGAATCTGTACGCTGGCTCCCTCGGCCAATAAAGCAAGATGAGCGCCGCAACCCCAGAGTCGGCCACGGCTGGACCTAACGGTCGGGGTCCCTTTACCTTTAAAGCTCCCTAATTAGCTCTAACTGCATTAAGGAGAAAACTGCACCCACCCAAGAGAGGAGGGGTGGGGCTGGGACATCAAGGTGAGCTCCCATTGCTCGGTCCCTGATCCTGCCAACCTAGCAGTTCAAAAGCACACCAAAGTGCAAGTAGATAAATAGGTACCACTTCGGCGGGAAGCTAAACGGCGTTTCTGTGTGCTGCTCTGGTTCACCAGAAGCGGCTTAGTCATGCTGGCCACATGACCCGGAAGCTGTACTCAGCCAATAAAGCGAGATGAGCGCCGCAACCCCAGAGTCGGTCACGACTGGACCTAATGGTCAGGGGTCCATTTACCTTTTACTAGGAGTTCGAAATGTGGTGATGAGGGCCGGACTTTGACTGGACTCCGGCCCCTGTAGCATACTTAACCATACTGCTAAACCTGACGTCATCACCAACATCATTAATTCAATTTATATACCACTCTTTATCAAAAGCTCACAGTGACACTCTCCTTGATGAGGCATCTATTTCTTATGATTCAGAAAGAGACGTAACAGGAGACATTTTGACCCCATAAGCTTCCCTAGGCAGGCAACCTAGAAGGGAAGGGGGTGGGCCTGCTAATTACGGCAGTTAAGCAAACCTGAGTTTTTGTTTTGTGTTTTTTCAATGGGGAAATATACCACAAAGCAGCTGTTCTCTTCCAGCAGCTGGGAGCAGCACAATAGAGGAAGAGGCTGTTGTGTTGCCTGTTCAGGAGACATGTTGGAACTCTTTTTATTTTGAAACTGGGTCAGAAAGATAAGGTGTGAGTTTGTGTGCTCGTGTGGCGGAGAGAGAGAGAAAGAGAGTTTTCTTTTCAAGTGCCTAGGACAAAGCAATCTCAAAAACACACTGCATTTGATGAGAAACCTTTTCAAACGCAGATAGAAGGAGGGCAGAGAACATCCTTTGCTTGGTTATTCACCATCCCTGAGAGCTTTCAACCGTTGCTCGTCTCTAATTGACCCAATTGCTGAAAAATGTCAGCATCGATCCACAAGCCAAAGATACATCAGGCAACTCGCAGACAGCGCACGTCAAACTCCTCCTTGTGCTATACAAGAGGGGGGGGTATTAATGTTTGGGCAGTTGGATAGATAGATAAAATTAAACCCCCGTTGAAAAGTTCTGGAGGCACCTCATTGCCACAAAGAAGACCTAATAGGAGCTTACTGGGAGAGATTTTGCCCTTGGGTACAAGTGTAGCTAAATAGAACCTCCATGTTCAGCAACAGTATACCACAGGATGCCAGTTGCTGTGGAGCAACAGCAGGGAAAGGACTCTTGCTGCCATGCCCTGGATAACCACTGCGGCACTCAAGATATTGGACTTGACAGACCCTTGGTCTGTTCCATCAGGGCTCTTCTTACGACGGGGCCTTCTCGGTTGTGGCACCCTGGAATAGCCTTCCCTTGGGCCTATACAGCTCAGAAGCAGGTGACTGGAGAGACCGCCTCATCTCTCCACAGCAAAGCTCAATCAGTAGTACATGAAACCCTTAATCTCAGGGTCTTGGGTTCAAGCCCCACATTGGGCAAAAAGATTCCTGTGTTGCTGGGGGGTTGGACTAGATGACCCTTATGACCCAAGTCTACAATTCTATGATTCTTCTATATCTAGTGGCTCACTGCATCCTGCCAAGAATATTCTTCTTAGGGTCTCCCACAGTAACTCAGAGCAGGTCTTTTTGTGGAAGCATAGGTCACAATGGATGCATAATTCAAAGAAGGCCCTTCAAAGGCTAAATGAGTCATTTACGGCTAAATGGAAACTCCATTGTTGGAGGCAGTCTACCTCCAAATAACATACACAGGAGTTAAACAACCAGCCCTTCCCTTACTGGAGCTTTTTTGCGTCCCTGTGTGAAATGAGTTGCTAGGCTAGACAGGTCATTCATCTTGCCCAGTGGGAAACTTCTAGTTCCTTTATGTCTTTAATCCGCAGGGCCAGCTAGCAATTTCTCGATGGTGCAGAGTGGTGTAAATGTGTTTGAGCTACTTAAAAAGCTGAGATGCTCCATTGCCCATGTTACAAAGTTCTTTTTTTTTCCCCCTCCAGTGGGGGATTAATAATTAGCTGCTAATAAAAGAAAACATGTTTTGGAACAGAGAAGTTCAAGCATGCCTAGAAAGAGCTCCCCTAGCCTTGCCCTGTATCCTCGAAAAAACAGTTTCTTGGAATATGACCCTTGGCTTTCAAAGGACCTTGCTCAGATGTCTTTGGCCTGCTGGAGGGAAGCCATTGCCTTCAGCTTCAGAAAGAATCGCTAGCTGGTCACTGCTGGAGATGGCGAGCTGCCAATCTGGGTTTGATCTTCGAGCAAAGCACCATCTCAGTTTGTGTGAATGTAGTGTCGGATTTACATATAAGCTAAACAAGCTATAGCTTAGGGCCCCAAAAAATTAAGGCGGGAAAAAACCCTGGATGTGCATTTCCAAAATATAAGATAAAAACAAATAAAATAAAACCTACATACAGCAACAGTGTTTTGTGTTGTGTAGGCTCCTGTGATGTAAGTCATGGGCCCCGCCTGCTAGCCTGCTCCCTAAAATATCACTGGTTTGCTCATTTCTATATATAGGGCGCCTACATTCTGCATGGACTGGTTGTAACAATTACTTCGATAAAATACATATTTTGTTATGTGCAAATGGCTTTAGATACTTATCAGGTCCATAAATTACCATATAGCATATATTCAGCACAAAAAACAGCGATCATTTGTTGTTGACAAAGGACAGCTGGACATAGAAAGGGGCCCATTAGCGTCAGTAGCTTAGGGCCTCATCAAACCTAAATCCGGTCCTGTGTGAATGATTGGTTGATGCTCCTTTAATGATAGGGTAGCCATACATCTGGGAAATCCTTTTTTGGGGGGTGGGGGCTACATGCCTACACGCCTCTTTCCTCAACTCGGGCCGGCAGCAGCTCAGACTGTCGTCTTTTTTGCTCTTCAAGATATGGCAACCCTACTTAATGATCAGTAAGTGCCTAATTATAGGAGGGGGTTGTTAGAAGATTCACCGCCTAACCCCAGTCCCGTTTCCCCCTTCTCTCTCTTCTTCCTCCCCCACCTTATTCTGTATAATGTCTCACATCAAACGTGAAAAAGGACCTTAAAGGTAAAGGGACCCCTGACCATTAGGTCCAGTCGTGGCCGACTCTGGGGTTGCGGCGCTCATCTCGCTTTACTGGCCAAGGGAGCCGGCATACAGCTTCCAGGTCATGTGGCCAGCATGACTAAGCCGCTTCTGGCGAACCAAAGCAGTGCATGGAAATGCCGTTGACCTTCCCGCCGGAGCGATACCTATTTATCTACTTGCACTTTGACGTGCTTTCTAACTGCTAGGTTGGCAGGAGCAGGGACCGAGCAACGGGAGCTCACCCCATCGCGGGGATTCGAACCACCAACCTTCTGATCGGCAAGTCCTAAGCTCTGTGGTTTACACCACAGCGCCACCCGCGTCCCTAAAAGGACCTTACCAACTTGAAAAAAGACGGTGCATATTTTTGGTGAACATGAAAATCATTTTTAAAAATATAATAATAAAAAAAGATTCGCCGCCTAGCTCCACAACTCTCACACAATTTTCTGAATAGGGTCTGGGTTTGGTTCACCAGAAGTTTGAAGAAGACGATACGCTGTTCCGGAACTCCACCACTCCGAAATCCATAATTTGACCTGGAATCTATTGTCATGAAGGGTGCCGGCATATTAATATTATAAAGGAATAATATCCAGCTCAGCAAAAAATGGGAAAGAAGAGAGAGGGAGGAAGGAAATCAGAAAGTTCACTCCCTCCCCCCCCCCCCCCCAATCCTGCAGCTCTGGGAGAAAAGATTGTGGTGGTCAAATGGTACCTTTTTAATGATAAACACAGATCATACCAAAGCCAGGAACATTTGCTGTTCCATGCTCAGCCGGATTATACAAGGGCACTGGCTGGCCCGTACCAGAGTCTCTCAGGAGCTGCCAAGGTAATTGGCGGTGCTTAATTGTTCCTTCTGGATAATGAGCCTTTGGCTTGCTCATAGGCAGCTGGCAGAAGAACCACTTAAAGTTACTATTTTTGGGGCGCAGGCTCCAGGTTAGGAAAAAGGTGACCAAAGGCAGCCCTCATTAAAGGAAACGAAAACATGAAAACAGCCAATTGCTTCTTCTGAAGCACAGAAGAAGTCTTTTTCCCAGTCGACCGCCCCACGTCAGGAAAATCTCCTCTCCTCCCTTCCCATTTTCTTCTTCTTCCAAATGTTGTATGTGAGCCAATTTAAAACAAAGGCAAAATTCTCACATGGGCTGAGCTCCCACCAGCTGCTTAGGATGTAAGGTTGCCAGGTCAAGAGTATCCCAAATTCTGAGATTTCAGGGCTCAGACCTGAGACCTAGAGGTGGTCCTTGGTGATGTCATGTCGGGGAGGGCCCACTGATGTCACAGGGTGGTCCCTGGTCATGTCATGGGGCAGACCCTGGAAATGGAGGTTAATTGGGAGCAGAGGAAGGAAAAACCCCACCCAGAGTGTCTATGCTATAATTTGCAGCCAGCTCCTGCCAGGCTGAAGCTTGCAAGCTGCATGCATAGTCGTGGTCCTTCTTCTTCTTCTTCTTCTTCTTCTTCTTCTTCTTCTTCTTCTTCTTCGCCACCTGCAGATTCAAGCCCTCTCCCTGCCACCAGGAAGTGGAAACCTGTATTATTTATTGTATTAAACTAGATTATTAACTCCAGTTATAAACCGGAACTCTGTATTATTTATTGGAGAAGCAACTTTTGTATAACAGTAAGCTCTTGTGAAACGGTTTTATTAATGGAGAAGCACGTTTTGAAACACACAAAGCTCCTGAAAACATAACAAGATAAAACTTCTTTGGAACGAATCTCATTGCAGTCATTTATAAACTATTGCCTAAGTGAGACCTCGGCTTACTGTAAGTAAAGCATTTAAACTTACTTGAGGTTGTTGTCTATTCACTCCAACAGGGGTAGAGTACAACTGAAAGCGCTTAATACCAGGACATTTAAAGGTCTAACGATATATATTTCCCATAATTTGCTGGGGGGTATTTTGTCCAAGAGTGAGTCAAGCCCAGCATTTTTTAATTCAGGCTGTCAGCTGTTTTTCTTTTGTAGTTTCCCCCACATATGGGATTTCAGGATTAACTGGTATTCCCCAGTTATTTCCCAACGGATGCACGTAAACTTCAGACTGTCCCCTTGCCCAGGATACCAGCTACCTCCCTGCTGGCTTAGCAACCCATCTTGTTCCAGAACATTTGTATCTGAATGCATGGTATGTTGGGTATTTATTCAGCTGTTTTTGTTGTTGACCGAAGGAAAGCCGGTGAGAAGTGGCCTTTATAGCAGCTCTGGGAGATGAGTTAGCCAAGGTTCCTGCTCGGAAGGGAGTATGTTCCTTTTTTCTTGAGTCTTGCATGGCCCCAGGAATGTGAAAAACTTGGTACGTCAAGTCAATCCAGCATCGCAGGCCAGAGGCTCGGATGACGTCGTTCTTGGCTTGGCTTTTCAAACCCAGAGACAGGGACCTCTGTGAGTCTGGGACACAGTTTCCCACTGTCAACTAACCAGGGGCACAAACAAAGGGGATAAAAACAGACCGAGAGGAGGTGTCCTATTTTGATGCTGCCGATTTTAGAAACGAAGCAAGGCAGGGAATGGGAACATTTAAGGAAAGAAAGGCAGGCCGCAGCCCTCAGAATTTCCCCAGTGGTGCCGTAGCCGCAGCACACATCTAAAGCCCTTGGTACCCCCTGAAGAATCCAGGGAACTGCAGCTCACCCCTCACAAAGCTTCAATTCTCAGCACCCTTAAAAAGCTCCCTGGGAACTGGGAGGTCAGCATTCAAATCCCCACTCAGATTGCTGAGTGACCTTGGGCTAATTGCTCACTCTCAGCCAAACCTACCTCACAGGGCTACCTCACTACTACTACTACTACTACTACTACTACTACTACTACTACTAATATTTATACCCCACCCATCTGGCTGGGTTTTCCTAGCCACTCTGGGTGGATCCCAACAGAATTAATGATGATGATAAACAGATGTCTGGCTCTGTCGATTCCAATTTGTCTATCGCCTAAGGAAAAAATAAATAAACCAAGACTGCTTTCCCCCTTGGGAGTATTTCTAAAATTCATTTGCAAATTGGATCCATCGGTGAATTAAGATTTATGCAACCCAGCCTGCCTTTATGCTTCTGCTGAGATAGGCAGAAATGGCAAAATTTCTCCCAGTTGCATAGCAATTCTCAAGGAAGTGAGAGTAGGTGTTCCTCTTCCTCACCTCTTGAAGTCATGCGCACCCATTTCAAAAGCCTCTCATGCGCCCAGATATTGATCCCCTTCCCACGCTGTTCCGGAAGATCTTGTTCTGTTCTCTCCCTCTGGGATCTGTGGGCTGCGTTTAACCCATCCTCTTCCTTCTTCCTTCCGCTCAACATGATTCCCGAGTCGTCCTCGCTTCAGATTTAGCTGCATCATTTTTCATCACTCGCCACAGAGGGCTCTCATCTTTGGTCCCCCATAGGTTGCCCGTGGATCCTAGTTGCCAGAGGGCTGTCAGAGTCCTCCATCCAATGGGCTGCCCAGTCCAGTTAAAAGTTTCAGAACCGTCACGAGGGAGAGACGGGGTTCTGCCAGATTGAGCAGGTGCCTATTCAGACAATGAAAGCGCTACGATACCACTTTCTAACAGTCACGGCTTCCCCCATAGAATTCTGGGAGCTGTCACCTGTGAAGGGTGCTGGGAGTTGTTAGGAGAGAGATCCCTATTCCTTTCACAGAGCCCGTGGGGTCCCAGGCACACACGCACCGCCTGAGTCCCTTTGGACAAGAGACGACACAGCAGAGACTGTTGTGCTTTAAGAAATATGGTTTATTCGCCTATTTACACCTTCAGTCTGCATGGAGAAGAAGAAGAAGAAGAGTTTGGATTTGATATCCCGCTTTATCACTACCCGAAGGAGTCTCAAAGCAGCTAACATTCTCCTTTCCCTTCCTCCCCCACAACAAACACTCTGTGAGGTGAGTGAGGCTGAGAGACTTCAGAGAAGTGTGACTGGCCCAAGGTCACCCAGCAGCTGCATGTGGAAGAGCGGGGAATCGAACCAGGTTCACCAGATTACGAGTCCACCGCTCTTAACCACTACACCACACTGTAAGGTCTGGAGGGAGTCCAGACCTTACAGCATGGCCCACAGCAGTACAGGAAAACTTCTCCTTCTCCAAGATGGATCTCGGCCCTTCTTCCTTATTCTCTCTCCCAGAAAACCCTGCTTCAAAGCTACCTTTTCCTGTCCCCTCAATCACACACCCCATCACCTTTGATCTCACCCCGTAAGCTAACAGATGCCTCTCCTCAGTGGCCCATCCTTGTTCCCTTAATAGCGCAACTGGGCCAGGCTCGTTTGCATAAGCCAGCCCAGGAATTTTCTGAATCCCCTGCCTGGCAAAGAAGAAGAAGAAGAGGAGGAGGAGGAGGAGGAGTTTGGATTTGATATCCCGCTTTATCACTACCCTAAGGAGTCTCAAAAGGGACGCAGGTGGCGCTGTGGGTTAAACCACAGAGCCTAGGACTTGCCGATCAGAAGGTCGGCGGTTCGAATCCCCGCAATGGGGCGAGCTCCCGTTGCTCAGTCCCTGCTCCTGCCAACCTAGCAGTTCAAAAGCACGTCGAAGTGCAAGTCGATAAATAAGTACCGCTCCGGCGGGAAGGTAAACGGCGTTTCCATGCACTGCTCTGGTTTCGCCAGAAGTGGCTTAGTCATGTTGGCCACATGACCCAGAAGCTGTATGCCAGCTCCCTCAGCCAATAAAGCGAGATGAGCACCGCAACCCCAGAGTCGGTCATGACTGGACCTAATGATCAGGGGTCCCTTTACCTTTAAGGAGTCTCAAAGCGGCTAACATTCTCCTTTCCCTTCCTCCCCCACAACAAACACTCTGTGAGGTGAGTGAGGCTGAGAGACTTCAGAGAAGTGTGACTAGCCCAAGGTCACCCAGCAGCTGCATGTGGAGGAGCGGAGACACGAACCCGGTTCACCAGATTACGAGTCTACCGTTCTTAACCACTACACCACAGTGACCCTGCATTTCAATGCACATCCCCATTAACCAAAACCCCCAACGCTTATAACTTTTACCCAAATCTATAACGCCATGCTCCCGAAGTCGCAGCCATCGCAGGCCAATTTGGGCACATGGCTCAGCACACCGTTTGCTTTGCCCACAGGGCTCTGCTGGCGTTGCAAAGCTCTCTGGGCTCACGTGCAGAGCGCCGCTCTGCCAGGGGATGCAGTGCCGCGTGTTGTGATGGTGCAAATGTGCGCGCTGGTAGGGGATCGGCCTTAATCGCCGGGAAGCGATCCTGAGCATGCATCCTATGCTGGAGGCAAGGAGGGTGGGCGTCAGCGAGGAGCCAGACGGAGAACATTTCCATCCCACCGAGGACTTCCAGTCCCTTTCCGCAACGCTGGCAGATGTGTCTGTGCGTGTCCCCCCTTGTGAAAATGGAGGGGAGGCTGCTGGTACGATCCCATTAAGCAGCCATTAGCCAATGTTCTCTTGGCGACGGTGATTAAAGCCCATTGGGGAATTTGTATTTTCGCTGTGAATATCAGCTCCTTTGGCTCATGCATGGCTGAAGAATTGGGGAGGGGGGCAGCGGCTCAGGAACTCTGTTTAAGGAAGACAGCGGCAGAAGGGCCCAATCCTCCTTGCAGCTGCCTGGCATTTTTATCCCTGTATATATTGCTCCTTAATGGTAGTTCTCAGTGTTCTCTGGCGATGAGCTTTGCAACGAGGCAAAACGTAGCTCCAGGATTAGCGTTGTTGTTGGTTTCAAACTGGAAGCAAAAATATATATATATATATATAGTGGAAAGTGGAGGGTTCCCCTCTGCAAGAGAGTCTTCTTTCTCTTCTGCAGCCAGGAGAGCATTTCAGGTGAGCCCGATGGTGATGGGGTTCGAAGGAAACGAAAGCAAGACGTTTGGTACCAGCTGGGCTGCAGGAGTTGCTAGAAGGATCATAGAATCATAGAATCATAGAGTTGGAAGAGACCACAAGGGCCATCGAGTCCAACCCCCTGCCAAGCAGGAAACACCATCAGAGCACTCCTGACATATGGTTGTCAAGCCTCTGCTTAGAGACCTCCAAAGAAGGAGACTCCACCACACTCCTTGGCAGCAAATTCCACTGTTGAACAGCTCTTACCGTCAGGAAGTTCTTCCTAATGTTTAGGTGGAATCTTCTTTCTTGTAGTTTGGGTCCATTGCTCCGTGTCTGCTTCTCTGGAGCAGCAGAGAACAACCTTTCTCCCTCCTCTATATGACATCCTTTTATATATTTGAACAGGGCTATCATATCACCCCTTAACCTCCTCTTCTCCAGGCTAAACATGCCCAGCTCCCTTAGCCATTCCTCATAAGGCATCGTTTCCAGGCCTTTGACCATTTTGGTTGCCCTCCTCTGGACACGTTCCAGTTTGTCAGTGTCCTTGAACTGCGGTGCCCAGAACTGGACACAGTACTCCAGGTGAGGTCTGACCAGAGCAGAATACAGTGGCACTATTACTTCCCTTGATCTAGATGCTATACTCCTATTGATGCAGCCCAGAATTGCATTGGCTTTTTTCTCCTAACTCCATACCCTCCAACATTTCTCCAATGAAAACAGGGACGTCCTAAGGAAAAGTGGGACATTCCGGGATCAAATCAGAAACCGGGATGGCTTCTGTAAATTCGGGACTGTCCCTGGGAAATAGGGACACTTGGAGGGCCTGCTGGTTTAGCCCCCCCCCCCCCCATAAAATCACTGCACTGCCAGCATACTGCCCCAAATCTCCCGCAATTTTCGGTGTCAAGGGAGCTGCCAATGGACTTTTTTTCAAGCTCAACTATTTTGCGGAAACTAGCCATTAGGGAAACATCGTGGAAATGGGATAAACTGCCACCCAAATGCTTATTGGCACAAAAATGGAAGCAAGAAGAATTACCGATGAAAGAAGAATGGCAAATGAAATTAATGGACTATGCAGAATTAGATAAATTAACAGGAAGGATTCAAAACCTGCGGGACCAGAGATTCTGAGAAGACTGGAGTAAAAATTCGAACTATTTAAAAAGCAATTGTAATAAACAGATTACGCTAGTAGGACTGGCAAGAAGTTCTGTAAGGAGGACTGTGTGAAATACTGCGAGGAAGACTATGAAGAGAATTATTAGTTAATGATAATTAAAAGTAATAGAGAAATTAAGAAATGCAGAATAAGTGATAAAGAACAGAAAATCGTCAAAGGTTGTTGTCTAAAATAATGTATAAGATAAGAAGTTATGGTAAGAAGTTATGTTGGAAATGATATGTTAAAAAAACTAATAAAAATGTGTGTGTTTATACACACACACACACACACACACACACCCCTATAAACCTGTCACACAAATGCAGCCAAGGTAAACACACTCTCTCACAGCCTTTTTGCAAGAACTACACATTCTCTACGCATCCCACACACCCCAGGATATCAGTTCAGAGCTTCATCACAGAATGTCCCTCTAATGCCATTAGCTTGATTTGGTGGAAACAGAAGAGCTTTCTCCGTAAGCACTCGGGGTACTCAGGATTCCAGGCAAGTGATAAGGCAAGTGATAAGTGTATGTTCCATTCTGAGCCCACCCAAAGCCCACAGAGGCACTGAAGAGGTACATGAAGTACGGCGGAAACAGAGAAGGCCTGAATGCCAAACAGAATCCACCTCACTGAGATTGGGAGGCTGGGAGAGAGACGGGTCAGGTGGGTGTAAAAGGCCATGGCAGTACAAGTGGATGTGCAGGAAGGCACAATGGAAAACCAAGATACAGACTCACAGATGCGTTGATTCCAGAATTTTGCAGTGGGTGCAGTTTGGCACTCTGAGAACGCCAAGTTCAGGTTGCAAAATTCATAGAATTATAGAATTGCAGAGTTGGAAGGGACCTCGAAGGTCATCTAGTCCAACCCCCTGCAATGGAGGAATCTCAACTCAAGCATCCATGACAGATGGCCAGCCAACCTCTGCTTAAAAACCTCCAAGGAAGGAGAGTCCACAACCTCCTAGGGAGACCATTCCACCGTTGAACAGCTCTTACTGTCAGAAAGTTCTTCCTGATGTTAGAAAGAAGAATGGAGGATGAAGTTGATGGACTACGCAGAATTAGATAAATTAACCGGAAGGATTCGAAACCTGTGGGATCAGAGATTCTTAGAAGACTGGAGTAAATATATGAACTATTTGAAAAGCAATTGTGATGAACAGATTAAGCTAGTAGGACTGCAAGAAGTTTTGTAAGGTGGATTAATTGAAATACTGCAAGAAAGACTATGAAGAGAATTATCAGTTAAGGACAATGAAATGTAATATAGAAATTAAGAAATGCAGAATAAGTGATTTGTTGTTTAGTCGCTTAGTCATGTCCGACTCTTCGTGACCCCATGAACCAGAGCACGCCAGGCATTCCTGTCTTCCAGTGCCTCCCGCAGTTTGGTCAGACTCATGTTTGTCACTTCGAGAACACTATCCAACCATCTTGTCCTCTGTCGTCCCCTTCTCCTTGTGCCCTCCATCTTTCCCAACATCAGGGTCTTAGAATAAGTGATAAAGAACGGAAAATCATTAGAGGTGTTGACGGAAGTCTAAAATATTGTATAAGATGAGAAGATATGTTGTATGACTGTTTGAACGATATGTTTAAAAAAATCAATAAAAATGTATAAAAAAAGAAAAGAAAGTTCTTCCTGATGTTTAGTCGGAATCTCCTTTCTTGTAACTTCAAGCCACTGGTTTGAGTCCTACCCTCCAGAGCAGGAGAAAACAAGTCTGCTCCATCTTCCATGGGACAGCCTTTGAGATATTGGGAGGTGGCTGTCAAATAGCCTCTTTTCCACGCTAAACATACCCAACTCTTTCAACTGTTCCTCATTTGGCTTGGTTTCCAGACCTTGATCACCCTGGTTGCCCTCCTCTGCGCATGTTCCAGCTTGTCAACATCCTTCTTAAATTGTGGCGCTCAGAACTGGACACAGTGCTCCAGGTGTGGTCTGACCAAGGCAGAACAGAGCGGTACTATGGCTTCCCTTGATCCTGATGCTATGCTGCTGTTGATGCAGCCTAAAATAGCTGCCAATCATCTAGAAGAGTTATTTAACTGCACATTATCAAAATTTATCTATCTACCATACTTTCCCATCTATAAGACGCCCCCCATATATAATACGCCCATTTGGGGGAACTCAAATTTAAGAAAATGGGGGGAGATGGCACAGAGTTGTTGAGCTTCTTTGGGGGGGGGGGTTATGCAGGGTTGCTGACCTTTTTTTAGGGGGGATTGGCAGAAATCACTCACCCGCACGCATCCAAAAATCTGCCTCTTGTCTGTCCCCTCACGGCAAAAGCTGCCAATCGCCTGCCTAATTGCCGCAGCATCAGCCAATCAACACCAGCCATTGATGCAGCAACCAATAACATGCCCAATAGCCGCTGACAGCCACGGCAGCAACCAATCAAACGTCCACCCTATGCACTATCCATGTACAGTGATACCTCGGGTTACAGAGGCTTCAGGTTACAGACTGCGCTAACCCAGAAATAGAACCTCGGGTTAAGAACTTTGCTTCAGGATGAGAACAGAAATCGTGCTCCAGCAGCGCGCCAGCAGCGGGAGGCCCCATTAGCTAAAGTGGTGCTTCAGGTTAAGAACAGTTTCAGGTTAGGAACGGACCTCCAGAAGGAGGTCTTAACCCGAGGTACCACTGTATAAGACGACCCCCACTTTTTGGCATAATTTGTGAAGAAAAAAACCTAGTCTTATACACTGAAAAGTACGGTATCTATCCATGTATCTATCTATCATCTATCTATCTATCTATCTATCTATCTATCTATCTATCTATCATCTATCTATCTATCTATCTATCTATCTATCATCTATATCTATCCATCCACAACAGTGAGCTCTTCTTCCTGTCTCTCCCAGTGAGGCAGCCTGATGGAAAAAAATATGCTTTACTGACAAACCTAAAGACAGGGAAGAATCGGAGATGACATCATGCGTACTGCACCATCCCCCAAAGGCACCTCCATCGAGCACTCGAGGGCACATTGTCACCATGCAAGGTGTACACTCCTCGACTCGTTCCCCAGATGTTGGAGGTGTTCCCTGCTTCCACCACAGTCCTCATTTGCCCCAGCAGACAGGCTGTTGCTCTGGCACAGGTGCCAAAAATGTAAATGCGACTTTCCCCAAAGGAGGTTTTCTTCATCAGATCGCCATCTGGCCTGCAGAAGAGGCCTGGAGCTGGGCTCGGCAGTCTCGCGGCGTCCCCACATGCACTCTGGGCCATTGGGAAAGGATACAACTGGGGTGGGAACCTTGCTCAGCCCAAAGTCCGCATTCCTGGGGAGGGCAGCCTTCAGGGGTGGGGAGAACATGCCAGCTGTGGACAGGGCCAGACAAACACTAAGCTTGTTTTTGTTCAGCAGGGTAGTTTCTGCACATGATCGCTGCTTCTGTCCTTCGTCCAGGCAAGCAAGAAGCAGCATTATCAGAAGGCAGGGGCATATTCCAGCTGGGCAAAGACACTTCCAGAGAGGGCAAAGCAAGTTTATGAGAGGTGTGGGCAGGGAGGGTGAGGTGGGTTGGGTTCTGAGGGCCAGAGAGAGCCTTGGAGGGCCACATTCAGGGCCAGGAACTCAGGTTCCCCACCTGTTAGTGGGACAGCACAGGAAGTCATTTCCAGAATATCCACTCGCTCCGTTTTAGCAAAGTACATGCATGCATCCCTATGGCACAATGCATCAGTGGTAGGGCTGGGCGATATATCAATATATCGTCTAAAATCAATTTCAAGTCCATCTCGTGATATTGATTTCATCGTTGCTGACCTGGCGATATATTGTGAATCATGGTGTGTGTGTGTGTGTGTGTGTGTGTGTGTGTGTGTGTGTTATACAAAAATCACAATGCAGGAAAAACCCTGAAGCCAGCCAGCACCTCTACATCGTTCCATCCTTATTTCAGACATCATGATTTATTGGTATATCGTGATGTTTAGCTGGGAATATATCACGATGTCTGTTGTCTTTGTCCATGGAGTTTTCTTGGCAGGGATACTGAAGTGGCTTGCCGGTTCCTCCTCCAGGTGGATCACGTTTGGTCAAAAATCTCCACTATGACCTGTTCATCTTGGGTGCCCTGCTCGGCATAGTTCATAGCTTCTCTGAGTTCTTCAAGCCCCTTCGCCACGGCAAGGCAGTGATCCATGAAGGGGATCACTGATTGTGAAGCTGAGGCTCCAATACTTTGGCCACCTCATGAGAAGAGAAGACTCCCTGGAAAAGACCCTGATGTTGGGAAAGATGGAGGGCACAAGGAGAAGGGGACGGCAGAGGACGAGATGGTTGGATAGTGTCTTCGAAGCTACAAACATGAGTCTGACTAAACTGCGGGAGGCAGTGGAAGACAGGAGTGCCTGGTGTGCTCTGGTCCATGGGGTCACGAAGAATCGGACACAACTAAACGACTAAACAACAACAACAATATCACAATGTTGAAAGCCAGATATTGCCCAGCCCTAATCAGCGGGTTGAAGGCTGATTGCTACATCCGACTGCCTTTCGTGCATGAATGTTGATCCCCTTTGATCTGCACTCACAAAGGTTGCCAACCGCCTATAACTGAAACCAATATTGTTTTTAACAGGTGAGTTTTCATCTCATATAAAAAAAATATCAAAGCGCTTAGTGCAGGGTGCTGTGATGAAGACATGCTCCCTGCTTCTCATTCCTTATATTTTTTCCACCACACGGCTAGGGTGCAACAGGCTTCTTCAATCTGGTGCCTTCCAGAAGTTTCAAACTAAAAAAGAGAAAAGTTTCAGACTGGCAGCTCCCAGATGGGGGAAGCCCAGTGCCAGATTTACGTATAAGCTAAACAAGCTATAGCTTAGGGCCCCACTCTTTATATGTCCAGCTGTCCTTTGTCAACAACAAATTGTCACTGTTTTTTTGTCTTGAATATATGCTAAATGGTAATTTATGGACCTAATAGGTATCTAAAGCCATTTGCACATGTGGCCATGCAACCAGTCCGTGCAGAATGTAGGCACCCTATATATAGAAAGGAGCAAACCAGGGATATTTTAGGGAGCAGGCTAGCAGGAGGGGCCCATTATTTACATCATAGGAGCCTACACAACACAAAACACTGTATGTAGGTTTTATTTTATTTGTTTTTTATCTTATATTTTGGAAATGTACATCCAGTGGTTTTTTTTCCTTTAAATTTTTTGGGGGCCCCCAAGAGAGTGGGGCCCTCAGCTATAGCTTGTTTAGCTTATATGTAAATCCGGCACTGGGTTCTCTTCCTCCCCACTTCTCACAACAACCCTGTGAAGTAGGTTACACTAAGAGGTTGTGATTGGCCCAAAGTCTTCCAGGGAGCTTCATGACCGAGTGGAGATTTGAACCCCGTTCTCCTAGGGCAATCATTGTTGCATGCCACCCCAACCTCCAAGCAGTGCAAGATCCCACCGGTTCCAGGTGCTTGCCCAGGGTTTGTGTTTCCTTTGCAACAAGGTACAGCGTTGACTGGTGTCTTTGTGATATAATGTTCATTTACACATATATACAACCTGAGCCTACGATGGAGGGGTTCACAGCAGTCGCGCCCCCAGGGGGTCCCTTGGATTCAAACAGAAATCAAGCATTGCTCTGTCTCTCTGGCTTCCCAGCCTACTCCTTCCAGCTTCTACCTTCTAGAAGCTCACTTAACTCAAACCTCTCAACTCTGCCTTTGTTTTTCCAACAACTGGAGAGTTGAGCGAGGGGCCCCAGCCAGTTGGTATCTGGCACAAAGCCACTTCCTTTGTTATCTTAATGGCTCAGAATACTATTTTTTTGCACATACGTTTGCGGTGAATTTTTATTTTTATTTTGTCTCCCCTCCCACTTCTTTCCCCTTGGCAGCAGCTTTAAATTGAAGCGTGGCTGCTGTGAAAATAGCAGAGGGAAGAAACAGGGATGCTAATTGCTTCGGTTGGAGTGGAAGGGGAGAGGAAATGGGCTTTGCTCTTAAGTACCAAGGTACCTTGATGGAGAGAGAGAGAGGAGGTAGGCAGGCAGGCAGCAACGGCCTTTTCTTGAGGGAGATGCTTTTGTGCACCAATGTTTCCCAAACAACACGGGTATTATCAAAATTGCCAAATGCTTCTTTTAGCTCCTCTGACGGAATTGCAGATTTATTTTTTGTTATGGCCCTCTGCGATTGTTGCTGGGCGACGAAACAAAACGCAAAATGGTTTATTTCGATGTCGCCTGGCGGTTTTCAAAGGCGGCATGGAGACGAGGAGTGGGGGTGGGGTGCCTTTATGAACCTGGGGCCGGGAGGGGAGAAAGAACCGCATTTCCATGTTTAAAAGCAACCAGGTTTCCAAAAGGCAAGAGTCGAGAAAGAACCACATTTGCATGTTTAAAAGCAACCAGGTTTCCAAAAGGCAAGAGTCGAGAAAGAACCACATTTGCATGTTTAAAAGCAACCAGGTTTCCAAAAGGCGAGAGTTGTTTACAGTGGTGCCAACTGTCAGGTACGGCTGCCGTATCCAGAGCATCCCAGACCCTTGAGCTCTCGGCTATGAAGTTCACTGGGTGAGAGAGTTTGGATTTGATATCCCGCTTTATCACTACCCGAAGGAGTCTCAAAGCGGCTCACATTCTCCTTTCCCTTCCTCCCCCACAACAAACACTCTGTGAGGTGAGTGGGGCTGAGAGACTTCAGAGAAGTGTGACTAGCCCAAGGTCTCCCAGCAGCTGCATGTGGAGGAGCGGAGACGCGAACCCGGTTCACCAGATTACGAGTCTACCGCTCTTAACCACTACACCACGCTGGCTCTCACTGGGTGTTATCTCAAAAGCCAGTTGCTGCCTCTTGGTCTAACCTTCCTCACGGGGCTGTTGTGAGGAAGAGGAGGAGAAGGAGAACCATTAGACCACCTCGAGCTCATTGGAGAAAAAGGTGGGGGTGCAAATAAAAGGAATAAAATAAACAATAAGAATAATGCAGCCAACCAGCCTTGGTTGGTCCACATAGCAGTGGTCAGCAAACTTTTTCAGCAGGGGGCCGGTCCACTGTCCCTCAGACCTTGAGGGGGACCAAACTATATTTGTGGGGGGATGAACAAATTCCTATGCCCCACAAATAACCCAGAGATGCATTTTAAATAAAAGGACACATTCTACTCATGTAAAAACACACTGATTCCCGGACCATCCGCAGGCCAGATTTCTAAGGCGACTGGGCCAGATCTGGCCCCCAGGCCTTAGTTTGCCTACCCATGACATAGGATCTGCCTCGTTAGCAAGAGATCCCATAATCTACTGAACTGCCTTCACCCCCCCTTCTTTCCGCATTTTCTTGGCTTCACTAAGAAAATAACTTAATCCCAGCTTTACGGTCCATCTCATATCGTTACCCTTATCATTAAAACTCTCTCTTCTGTCCAGAATATCTATTCAGCTGCCTGGAAACTCATCCCTGGGCTGCCTCCCTCCCTCTAGATCCGACTCAGTTTGCCTTTAAAGGTGAACCTACTTAATTCACATTGGTCATAGACAAAATAAGAACTGAAACACAACCATCCTTTGAAATTTGCACATCTCGGAATTCTCCAATTCTCTACTTCAGTCAAGGAAATGTGCACAAAATTATATATACCATAGGAAAATGTGCTAAGAAATGCATATATATATAGATGCATAGCTGTGCATAGAAATGCATTGAAAATGTGCATTACACACACACATATGAAAATAACATTCAAAAGTACTTTATATTAGGGAAAATGGCATTGCAAAAATACGCATGGACCAGGCAAAACCACATCTAAAAATGTGATTACTTGGCTTGGTGTCCTGAGTTCCTACCGACCCTCACCATACATTGAAATCACTACTATACCAGTTGAAGCCATCATGGTTTCCCCCCAAAGAATCATGGGAAGTGTAGTTTTGTCCATGGTGCTGAAAGTGTCCCCCATCCCCCTCACAGAGCTACAGTTCCCAGAGTGGCTTCACAGTCAATCCTTCTTCCCAGGGAATTCTGGGAACCAGAGCTCTGTGAGGAGAAGGGGGGGCTCCTAACAACTCCCTTAAACTACATTTCCCAGAATTCTGTGGGGGAAGCCACACCTGTTTAAAGTGATATAGCTGTGCTTTAAGTGTACAGTGGTACCTCCGGTTGCAAACAGGATCCGTTCCGGAGCCCCGTTCGCATCCAGAAGCGAACGCAACCTGCGTCCGTGGGTCACAATTTGACGCTTCTGTGCATGCGCGTGACGTCATTTTGACCGTCTGTGCATGCATGAGCGGTGAAACCCGGAAGTAACACGCTCTGTTACTTCCGGGTTGCCGCAGCGCGCAACCCGAAAATACTTATCCCGAAGCTACTTCAACCCGAGGTATGACGGCACAGTGGTACCTCTGCTTGTGAATGGGATCCGTTCCAGAGGCCTGTTCACAACCTGAAAGGAACACAACCCGCGTCTGCGCATGTGTGGGTCGCGATCCGCCGCTTCTGCGCATGCGCATGACATCATTTTGCGCGTCTGTGTACGCACAAGCGGCAAAACCCGGAAGCAACCCTTTCCAGTACTTCCAGGTTGCCGCGGGACGTAACCTGAAAGAACGTAACATGAAGCAGATGTAACATGAGGTATGACTGTACTAGCGTAAATTATTTTTTTATTTAAATAGTCCCATTTAAAAAGAAGAAAAGATAGAGCCCTGCATTTGGTGGCTTTCTGATACAGTCATACTTCGGGTTAAAGTTGCTTCAGGTTGAGTGTTTTCAGGTTGCGCTCCGTGGTGACCCGGAAGTACAGTGGTACCTCGAGTTACATACGCTTCAGGTTACAGACTCCGCTAACCCAGAAATAGTACCTCAGGTTAAGAACTTTGCTTCAGGATGAGAACAGAGATCGTGCTCCGGCGGCGCAGCGGCACCAGGAGCCCCCATTAGCTAAAGTGGTGCTTCTGGTCACCACAGTTCAAGAAGGACACTGACAAACTGGAACGTGTCCAGAGGAGGGCAATGGTCAAAGGCCTGGAAACGATGCCTTCTGAGGAACGGCTAAGGGAGCTGGGCATGTTTAGCCTGGAGAAGAGGAGGTTAAGGGGTGATAGGATAGCCATGTTCAAATATATAAAAGGATGTCACATAGAGGAGGGAGAAAGGTTGTTTTCTGCTGCTCCAGAGAAGCGGACACGGAGCAATGGATCCAAACCACAAGAAAGAAGATTCCACCTAAACATTAGGAAGAACTTCCTGACAGTAAGAGCCTTTCGACAGTGGAATTTGCTGCCAAGGAGTGTGGTGGAGTCTCCTTCTTTGGAGGTCTTTAAGCAGAGGCTTGACAACCATATGTCAGGAGTGCTCTGATGGTGTTTCCTGCATGGCAGGGGGTTGGACTCGATGGCCCTTGTGGTCTCTTCCAACTCTATGATTCTATAATTCTAGGTTAAGAATAGTTTCAGGTTAAGAACGGACCTCCAGAATGAATTAAATATTTAACCCGAGGTACCACTGTAATAAGTTTACTCGCACTCAGTTCACAATATGATCCTGAAGTCAGGCTTAAGCTTGTAGCTACAGAAGAGAGTCTGGGTCTATCCCGTATGCGGATTCAGCCCAGGCGCTGCTGCGGGACACAACCTGAAAACGCTGAACCTGAAGCAAACATAACATGAGGTATGACTGTATGGTGCAAATGTGGCCCTAGACTCTGCTCATGTGAAGGGCACTCAAGAGTAAAAATATCTGACAGAACTTCCCATTAAGCATGGAGGGTGGCACAGCCTGCCTTCGCCTCCTTCCCTGGCATTCTTAGCACTTAACACGTACATCATTTTCCAATCTGCCGGCCAAACGGGTACCACGAGCTGGGCAGCTGGCAGTCTCCAAAAGGTGGATTTGCTGGGAGGAAAACTTCACCCCGGCCATTAGCAAAGTGTTTCCGACAGGTGAGTCAGTCAGACACTGGGGCACACTTCTTAATGAGTTCGTTTCTGGCGTCAGCTTTTAAGGGAAAAGGTTATGTAAGACGGAAAGAAGAAAGGGGCTTATCTGTCCTCCCCACACTTTGTTGCTCAAAATAGCAGCAGGTCATCCCCAGGGATGCTTCCAATTTTGGATTTGGCAGTCCCGTGATACGAAAGGTTTCCATGCCTGCCAAGGCAGGATTTAACCCGTCGAGCCAAAAACTGTTTTTTGCGCGTGGAATTCCCCCAGCGCTTCATGGACTTATTAGTAAAGAGTGCCTCTGAGAATGTGCAGCGGGCCTTTTCCTGCGGGCTATATGACTGCTGCCAGGTTCATCATATGCCAGCGGCTTTCAGAGGCAGAGAGTTTAGCTCATGGGTAGGCAAACTAAGGCCCGGGGGCTGGATCCGACCCAATCGCCTTCTAAATCTGGCCCGTGGATAGTCTGGGAATCAACGTGTTTTTACATGAGTAGAATATGTCCTTTTATTTAAAATGCATTTCTGGGTTATTTGTGGGGCCTGCCTGGTGTTTTTACATAGGTAGCATGTGTCTTTTTATTTAAAATGCATCTCTGGGATATTTGTGGGGTATAGGGATTCGTTCATCCCCGCCCAAAAAAAGTATAGTCCGGCCCCCCACAAGGTCTGAGGGACAGTGGACTGGCCCTCTGCTGAAAAAGTTTGCTGACCCCTGGTATAGCTTCTTAAAAGAAACACAGGTTCCTACTGTGGAGAACAAGCTGCTTCTTTTAAAAACTCAGATATGGATCAGGCTTCCCACATGTAAAGTCATTCGAATAAGTATGAGACAAATCTCCAGTCTTCTTTGTTGACGAATTGATCCTGTCTGCCAAGCTGCCTGCTTGCCTCTTAACCTGTTGTACAAGACTGCCACATCCCTTTATGAAACTGACCCTCTCAAGATATCCCTGGACTTCCCATAGTTTGTGGAGCACAGGAAATATAAGAACCTAAGAAGAAGAGGGGACGTGGGTGGCGCTGTGGGTTAAACCACAGAGCCTAGGGCTTGCCGATCAGAAGGTCGGAGGTTCAAATCCCCGTGACGGGGTGAGCTCCCGTTGCTCGGTCCTTGCTCCTGCCAACCTAGCAGTTCGAAAGCACGTCAAAGTGCAAGTAGATATATAGGTACCGCTCCGGCAGGAAGGTAAACGGCGTTTTTGTGTGCTGCTCTGGTTCGCAGAAGCGGCTTAGTCATGCTGGCAACATGATCCGGAAGCTGCACGCCGGCTTCCTCGGCCAATAAAGCAAGATGAGTGCCGCAACCCCAGAATCAGCCAAGACTGGACCTAATGGTCAGGGGTCCCTTTACCTTTGCCTTACTCATAAGATGATGATGATGATAGGAACTGTCTGGGAAACAGAGGGTGCTTTTGTATTAGAGTTTCTGAGTCTTGGGAAGTTTAGGGGGTCTGCTAGGGAAAAAATCAGTCTGCTTTGATCTTGGACAATGAAAAGGAAGCTGGAATCTAGCCTAGCTTTCCCCAGCAATTTGTGTGCAGGTCGGACCTAGGAGTGCTGGGTGCACTGGCTCAGAATAATTAAAACTGCACTTGTTTGTTAAGGCCTGCAGGAAGCTTTGAGATGTTCAAGCAAAATCCAGGGTGCCCCACAAAGACAGAGCTGGAACTATTCTTCTTTTCTGCACTTCAAGGGCTTCCCTTGAGAGCCAGTGTGGTGTAGTGGTTAAGAGCGGTAGTCTCGTAATCTGGGGAACCGGGTTCGCGTCTCCGCTCCTCCACATGCAGCTGCTGGGTGACCTTGGGCCAGTCACACTTCTCTGAAGTCTCTCAGCCCCACTCACCTCACAGAGTGTTTATTGTGGGGGAGGAAGGGAAAGGAGATGGTTAGCCGCTTTGAGACTCCTGAAGGGGAGTGATAAAGCGGGATATCAAATCCAAACTCTTCTTCTTCTTCTTCCTAACAGCCAACAAGAGCAGCCGAAGCAGCCCCCAGGTACTCCATGCCACCCAGATGAAGTCATCGCAGGCAGACCAGGTTGGCCAGAGCCCACAAAACGCCACCCTCACCTGCTGTGTTTGGATAGCAGAATGGGGACAAGGTGTGCTGGAGGAGCTTCCACTTCCCTGGCCAAAACAGAACAAAATGTGACTTTTTGAAACTGGGAGTTTGGCCAGTAAACATACTGTTACATGCTACCCTAATCTCCGCGAGGCGGGAGACTCCAGGGATTCCTGGTGCTGGCATGAAGCTCAATGGAGGCTGATGTCTTTAGAATCATAGAATTGTAGAGGGACCGCAAGGGTCATCTTGTCCAACCCCTACAATGCAGGAATCTTTGGCCCAATGTTGCATTCTGTGTCCGACTGACCCTGGAAACTGTTGAGAATTCCGTTCCACCTTAAGGAACAGGCATGGGATTGTTACGTGTCACATGTCTGTTTACATTCCAGCACAGTATGCTAGGAACTTCCGTAGTGTGTATAGCTTTTGCTTTTAGCTGTTCCCTCTGAGACGACATGAGAGAGAGACGACATGTTTCTTTGTCCTGATTTATGATTAATAAATCTATAGTTGTAGTATGCTTCCACAAGCCTCACGCCTATTCTGTGTGCGCAGTTCGATCTGCTGATAGTGTGCCCTGGCTGAGTAAGCCCTGGTCGCTGATTTCCGTCAGAGCAGAGGTGATGGTCTTTGCATTGGGCTGCTGGAAGGAGACGACTCAGCCAGGGCTAGCCAGCTGGCCTCCCGGCCCTCTGCATGTCGACAGAAACTTCTACATGCAGGGCAGCTGCTCTAGCACTGGGCTATGGCCCTTCCCCAAGCAAATGGAGCTGCCTTTTTCCAAGTCAGACCAGTGCTCCATTCTAGCTCAGTACTGCCTACCAGGCATGGTCAAAGTTGGCCCTTCAGCTGTTTTGGGACTACAACTCCCATCATCCCCAGCTATCAGGACCAGTGGTCAGGGATGATGGGAACTGTAGTACCAAAACAGCAGGAGGGCCAACTTTGGCCATGCCTGGTACACTGACTGGCAGCCAGGAGTCTTCCCCACACCTACCTGGAGATGTTGGAGGACCTTCTCCATGCAAGGCAGCTGCACTGCCACTCAGCTACAGCCCTTTCACTGTTGATATGATGTCATCAACATGCTCAGCATTGCCCAATCCCCAGCAGCCTGCTTGATTGGCAGCCGCTAGCGGGAAAGGCAGTGAAACTCTGAGTGCGGTGATGTCACTGGGCAGCTGCCAGAAAGGTTAAACAGAGAGAGAGAGATGGAAAGAGATTGTCAGGTGTTTGTCTGCTGTGGGGATGACCACACTTGCGCCATCACATGTTGCCTGAGCTTAATAATTCAAGGTTTATTTATTACCATAACGGTTGATTACTGTTTACTGTAGATGGGGTGAATGAGGTTGTTGGATGAACACGGGACCAGAGTCGTCTCAGGACTGGGCTTTCCGCCCTGAGACACAAGGCAGTGGACCGCGAGAGACCGTGCAAAGGTCGAGAGCGAGGCAGGCCGTGGTAGCACAAGTCAGGAGCACCCTTAAAACGGTCCCTGGCGCTTATCCCTGCTTCACCCCAATGAACTCTGGGACCCAGGACACTTTTTGCAAGAACTTCCAACTCCTGCCAAATGTAACCACAGGTTTTCAAGGAGGTGCGGAGTGCTTTTGTGTTTGTTTTTTCTTAACATTGAATTAAGAAATTCATTTATTTACCAGCTCCATCTGGTACGCAGGCTGAGACCCTATCTGCCCACAGGCTATCTCACCAGAGTGGTGCATGCTCTAGTTATCTCCCACTTGGACTACTGCAATGCGCTCTATGTGGGGCTAACTTTGAAGGTGACCAGGAAACTACAAGTAATCCAGAATGTGGCAGCTAGACTGGTGACTGGGAGCAGCTGCCGAGACTACGTAACACCGGTCCTGAAAGACCTTCATTGGCTCCCAGTACATTTTCGAGCACAATTCAAAGTGTTGGTGCTGACCTTTAAAGCCCTAAATGGCCTTTGCCCAGAATACCTGAAGGAGCGTCTCCACCCCCATCGTTCAGCCTGGACACTGAGGTCCAGCGCCCAGGGCCTTCTGGCGGTTCCCTCCCTGCAAGAAGCCAAGTTACAGGGAACCAGGCAGAGGGCCTTCTCGGTAGTGGCACCTGCCCTGTGGAACGCCCTCCCACCAGATGTCAAAGAGAAAAACAACTACCAGACTTTTAGAAGAGATCTAAAGGCAGCCCTGTTTAGGGAAGTATTTAACGTTTGACGGACTATTGTATTTTAATATTTTGTTGGAAGCCACCCAGAGTGGCTGGTGAAACCCAACCAGATGGGTGGGGTATAAATAATAAGTTGCTGTTGTTGTTGTTATCCTTACTTGCTATATATTTTAGAAAAATCATTTTTCTGTATTGTTACGGTAAAATCTGGGTGCGAGGCTGCTCTGCCACCCAGCTCGTCGGACTAAGTCCGCGGGTCCCTGCGGAGGAAAATGAGCTCAGCCGGAGACAGGAGCAAACTGCAGAAGATCCATGTTTATTGCGCAACAGGTTCAAGGCGAGATTGAACAGCGAGAAAGGGGTGACATGAACTTTTGAAACTTCCCTCCATGTCCCAGAATACAGTGCAAAATACATCCCAGTTACATCATGAATACATTAAGAAGAGGTTGGGTTACACAGATTACATCATGAATATATTAAGAAGAGTTTGGGTTACACAGGATTAACATATGGAGGAGGGAGGGGGGGATATGCAGAGCTGGAGATATGTGTAGATAAGCACATCCTGAGTACCGGTGATGAGAAGACAATGGTCCATGTATGCATGGTCTGCCACCTGGCATTGCCCAGAGGAAAGGCTTGGCAGAGTGATTTGACAGGATTAGGGTCTTGACACCTTGCTTGAGGGATTATGGAGGACAGGGAAGGTGTCATGGAGTCCTAGAGAAATTGAGCAAATTGGCACGTTGATTTTCTATGAATTTCATAGATTTTAGTGCCTTTTGTCATTGACAATTGGAAATAAATGGATATATTGTAGCGAAGAAGGAGGTGAAGAAGACATGCCCCCCCCTCCGTATCAGTATACATCCAGACACCGCTTAAGATACCTTCACCAGATTTGGCACAAATTGGGCAGGCTTTTGCCGAGGTTTGAGGGGCAAAATGGCGGACCTGGCCTTCCACAAATGAACTGATTTAGAAGCCTCTTCAGTTTCTTCCATCAAATTTGTCACAACGGCTCCTGAGATCAAGACGTATGCTTTGTCTGTGTTTAGATACCTGCCGTGACCTCCGGAATATAGCAGTTTCTCAGCCTGTAAGAATCCCACAAGTGGAACATGAGTCCAACATAAGAAAAGCCCACTAGATCAGGCCAAGGGCCCACCTAGTCCAGCATCCTGTTCTCGCAGTGGCCAACCAGATGCCTGTGAGAAACCCACAAGCAGAATTCGAACACAAGAGCACTCTGTGGGAAGAAAAGAACTGTGTGAACACATGGTCCGTCCTGTACCTGCCAAACTAGCCTTGAGGCCTGGAGGACACTATTCTATTGCCAATGCCGAAGTCATCTTCTGTATGGGGAATGGGAGGAAGGTGGGTTCGGGTACCATCTTGCAGGCCGCAAATTGCCTTGGGCCGGCCCTACCGTTGGACAGTGTTAGAGGGGGCACTATGGCCGTGTTTGCATGCCCCGCCCTCCACTTCCATGTGTTGATTGGCCGTAGGTGTGTGTGCGTTTCAAGCCTACCCATGTGGGAGCCTTACACATGCAGGCATTCTCTCCACGCGACGCGACACCCCGCGATTGATTTTCGCCCGGGGCATCAAAATAGCTGGAGCTGACCTAATCCTGCAAGCTGTGACCTGGAGCTAGGAAACCTCTCTCTTTCTCTCTCTACACACACACAATGTGTCGAAGTTTATCCTTTCCAATTTGGGCCCAATTGTTCCCACGTCTCCCATGCTTGCACACCTTTAAGTAGATTTTCCCAAAGAGACCGTCACAGCGAGGGATCTGAGCACCAGGAAGCCAAATAACAATACAAGCCAATATGATTTCCCGTGCCTTTTGGACAAACACTCCTCTATAAAAAGGGTTTTCAAGCTGTCTCGTTCCCTCCTCCAGCACCACCCCACCTTGCGGAGCCTGTTCACGTGGCTCTCGTTTCAGCCCGGCCAATTCTTCATTATCAATCCAACCGGCTTTGTAAATACACAGAGAATATCTCGATTGTTCCCGTATTAGAGACTGCGGAGCCCTGGCAGTGATGAGAAATTACAGGGGCAAGGGCGAAGCTATGCTGAAAGAAAATTGCTGTCTAAATAAAGGCCACGGATGCGCTCTTGTTTTCAAACATTGTGGGTAAACCTTCCGCCTGCTAGCTGATAAACTGGAACGGCTGTGCTGGCCTTTTTGAACGGGAGGGAGTGTGTGTGTGTGGGTTTGTGTGTGTTATTTTCAGGCATGTGATCGGAGGGGAACATTTAATCTTGTTCTCCAACAAATCCTTTTCACACCTGCAATAGGAGAACTGGAAATGACATCTGTATGCAGTGCTTTTTTCGGGGGGGGGGGGACGCAGGGGTACGCATACCCCTAAACATTTTGTGACTCTAACGGGAGAAGAAATTAAAATTTTAGTTTCTTCTCTAGCACGGTGAATTGTCAGTTCGGTTGCTACCCCCGATGGCGGCTTCATTTTCTTTCCCCTTATTTCCTGAGTCTCAGACGGAAGCGAGAGTACCCCTAAACATTTTTTTATAGGAAAAAAGGCACTGCTTATAGAAAAGCACTTTTTTATATAAAAAAAGCCCCAGCCAGCACAACCCAAAAAAGACTGGCCAGGCTCCCCAGGCAATCCAATCAAGTAACCTACCAGACAGGAGAAAAACAACATTCAAATTTCTGTTTTAGACCGCCTTTTCTGTGATGTAGGTTTGATGTATCTGAGGGATGGTCTTAGGTTACACTCTTTCTGTGATGTATGTATGATGTTTCTGGGGGTGGTCTTGATCTACAGGGTGGCAATTTCAAAAGTCTTTATAAGGCCTTGCACAGCATTTTTCTGGGTCCCTCCTCCTCTCCTGCGTGAGGGGAGCACCCTGTTGCAACAGTTCAATAAAGATCAAGCTTACTAGCTGCTTTGCTTCTCAATATTCTCTGGTTGGCCTCTGTTATTCTCTCTTGGATACCCCATAAGGGAAAAGGGCAGGTTTTTGTTTACAAGAGGCTGATGAGAATTGGAGTTCAACAACAACGGGACCACCAGTATTCCCCATCAGTTGTAGAAATCTGTGGGACGAGTAAGTACCTTTGATTTCGGTAGGTCTACTCTAAGCAATTCAAACCAGTGGCTCGTCGTACCAACAGGTGTTGCCAGCCAAGAGAAGGGGAAGGCAAGACGGAGCTTTTCATAGTAATTTTGGACAAGAGTGTAGGAAATTTACCAGACGTTGTACGCTATCTCTCCCTCGCTCCTACCCTTGTGGCTTTTGGAAGCCAGAGACAAAAGTTTCCCAGGAAGTTCTAGCAGGGGGTTCACAACAATGAATGGTGAGTTAAGCATTAATTACACGCTGAAGAAATTACAGTCATCCACCAGCTGATAAGGGTTTGCAAATATTTGGGCAAATGAAAGGCTGAGGAGTAGATATTACATAACCAAATAAAAGGAAGGTAGCGGTTCTCAGTTTATTTGTGTTCGAACAATTCAGAGATATCGGAACTCAGCGTGAGAAAAGCCTTGCCGTATCAGAGCAAGGTCAAAAGCCTTTCTTTCTCCCCAGAGCCATTCAGGTGCTTTTCGAGAGAAACGGAGAAGAGTAGAAAGGTGGCTTGTATATTTAGATTTCCTTTGTCTGTTACCGTTCCATTGAAAAAATGCCCAAGGTAGTTTGCAACCATAAAATCCGCAACAGAAAATAACCAATCCACATAACACAGTGTTATAAGAATTTTAAGGTCTCAAATATAGAATAAATATTCATAAATGCACACATATCTAAATATATGAACCACGTGTCTGAAACAGTATGGGAGATCGATCCTGAAGCCTTTTTGACTCTCCCAATGACCTCAAATGTTCCTCTGCAGTAAGGGAGGAAAATGAGGAAAACCTTCCTTCCTATTGTCTTTTTGCTTGCCCATGACCCCTCCTCGTTTCAGAGATTGTGGAATCTGCAGCACAAGAGAAAGTACAGAACATGAAGTTAGCTGTCTGCGTGTTTAAGAAATGGGATGATCTTAGAGGAAAGTTTTTCTCTGTTATTCTCTGTTGTCCATTGTAAAGGCCTTTGGCTATATATAATAAAATTGACCAGACAGAGGTTTGCTCCATTAAAAAAAAAAGGTTTTATATAAATTTGAAGCTGCCCAGAGTAGCTGGGGCAACCCAGCCAGATGAGTGGGGTATTACTGATTATTATTATGGAATAGGATGTCCCTATTTCCATTGGAGAAATATTGGATTTGTTATGTGGGCCCACCTGTGCGAGACGATGAACGTCCTTAAGTGGGGCTCATTTCGTCTAGCCAAGGCTGGAGCTTGTATGGAAGAATTTTGCTTTACGGGGCTCAGAATCGTCTGGTGGGAGGCTCTGGCCAAAGGAGTGATCTGTTTTCCCGGAGCTTATCTGGCCTGTTTTCTTGGCTGACCAGGCCAGCTGCTGCTCTCATCGGAAGGAGCTGATAGAGACGAGTTGTGACCATTATGTGCCGGTCAAAATGACTTTGGGGAGATTGCAGCCCATTGCAAAATCAGCTCAGGGCCAGCCAGATGTGGTTCTCTAAGCGCAAACAAGGGAAGGGGCAGTTAAAGGGAAAGATCCAGGACTAGGCTACAGGAGCAGGATCAGTGCTGGATTTACATATAAATAAATAAGCTATAGCTTAGGGCCCCATTCTTTTGGGGGCGCCCAAAAAAACTAAAGGAAAAAAACTGGATGTACATTTCCAAAATATAAGATAAAAAGACCATTACTTTGATAAAATACATATTTTGTTATGTGCAAATGGCTTTCGATACCTATTAGGTCCATAAATTACCGTATAGCATATATTCAACAGAAAAAACAGTGACAATTTGTTGTTGACAAAGGACAGCTGGACATATAAAGGGCCCCATTACCTTCAGTAGCTTAGGGCCTCATCAAACCTAAATCCGGTCCTGGCAAGGATAAATACCATTTAAGGACAGTGTCAATAGCAAGTTTAGGGGGCTAGGGCCAAGCAGGAGGCAGAGCTTGACGCAGAATGAGAAAGTAGCTAGAGGAGAGGAAGTGTGGTGTAGTGGTTAGTGTGTCGGACGAGGTTCTGGGAGACCCAGGTTCGAATCCCCACACAGCCAGTGCACTGGCTTTGCTTGGAAGCTAATCACTGCCCCTCACCTACCTCACAAGGTTGTTGTAGGGATTAAATGAGGAGGGGAAGAACCACGTGCAGAATCCCAGCCAGGCAACTAAGGAAGATTTGGAGCAGAAGTGGCAAAGGGTGTGGTTCGGGGAGAGTTTTGAGGGCCGGACTGAGAAGTCTGGAGGGCCACATTCAAGCTTGTGGAACCTGGTTTTAGAGCCACCAGACAAGTTTTTAAAAAATAAAAATAAAAAAATCAAGGTTATAGAGAAAGAGGGGAGAGGGGGAGCAATTTGTTTTCCTTTAAAGGCATAGCTATGCAATTTTCACTTTCCAAATCAACATGTGGACCGAAACTCAGCCATCCTTTGAAATTCATACTTCTCTGAATTCTGCAGCGCAGTTTTCCAGCCAAGGAAGTCTGCAAAAATGCACGTCGTGTGTAAAATCAGCATACAAATGCATATATTGGTGAAAAGGGCATGCAAAATGCATTATGTCAGGGGAAATTGCTGGACCCTGTTCGCATCCAGAGATACCACTGTATTATTATTATTATTATTATTATTATTATTATTATTATTATTATTATTATTTATTAGGATTGAAGTTGCTGAGCATTCTCCCGGATTTTACCCCAGGACATATCCTGCCGTGGGGGCCAGATTAAATCGACCGGTGGGCTGGATTAGGCCCCCAAAATGAACTTTGGACATGCCTGCCCTACAACCTGGTCTGCAGTCCCTAAAACAGTTGGATGGTGACTTGTACTCCTCCTTCCGGCAACATCCGCAGCCCAGCTGGCCCCAAATGTCTTGCTCTGCTTTCCTTTGGACCCCATCAGCGAGGGGGGGGTCTTGTCTCTGGGCAGCCTAGGACCTCCATACCCCCTGCCCAGACTTGTGCCCCGGAGTGCTGCAAACCCAGCAGTTTGACTTTACCCCAGAGGTGCACTCCATTGTCTGTCAAAACAGACAGGTGCCAGCAACAACAATGCCACTCAAAGCAACATGCCACTCAAAACAACATGCATTCTTCTTTCCTTCCTCAATTAAACCCCCCAAACATGTGAGGTAGGTTAGTCTGCCAGGCAGCAACTGCACCCTGGGTCATGCAGCAAGCTTTGTGGCGAAGTGGGAACCTGAACTCGGATCTCCCCAGCACTCTAACCACTACACCGCACTGCCTTGTCTCCCCACTGGCTACTTTCTGCCTCTTCTTCCAGCAGTCTCTCCCTCGTGTCTTCCCATCTGCTTCTCAGGGGCAATATGACTCCATCCTCTCCTTATCGGCCGCTGTGTTTTGCAACCCTGAAAAAAGACTGAACATCGATTGCCCATGACCCCTCGTCATTTGAGAGATTGTGGAATCTGCAGCACAAGAGAAAGTACAGAACATGAAGTTTGCTGTGTGTGTGTTTAAGAAACGGGAGATTAAATGTAATTGCAGTGGGTAAATTTGCTTAGCACTCAGAAGCAATTGCTGCCATTGTTTCGCTCTAACCTTTGGGCCACGCTGCCTCTGGGCTCCACTTTTTACCTGCAGAGGGAGAGGGATGGTTTGAAAGAAAGTTTTCGGCGTACTGCTGGCTTCTTCCCTGAGCACATTAATCCTGCCCTGAAGCCCAGGACGTTCTAACAGGTCACAAAACAAAACATTTTCAGAACAGGTAAAACTTCACACCTGACAAAGCTTGAATCCGGTTCAGACTGACCCAAAATTACTGTGTCTCATTGATGGCATCACCTGAGTTTCCCTTTTGGAGATGCCAAGGGGGGGAGAACAGAATGTTACGCCCCTGAATTATTATATTCGCGGAAGGGATTTAGCTTAGTGGTAGAACACCTGCTGTTTCATGCAGAAGGTGCCAGGATCAGTCCCTGGCATCTCTTGGTAGGGCTGAGATAGACCCCTGCCTAAAAGCCTGGAAAGCTGCTGCCAGCCTGCGCAGGTAATACTGAACTAAATGGACCCAGTGGTCTGAACCAGAACCAGGCATCTTCCTGTGTTCATATGATTGCATAGAAGCAAGGCAGGAATCTCAGCTAAAGGATCCATGATAGATGGCCATCCTCTCCAACATACAGCGGTACCTTGGTTCTCAAACTTAAGTCCGTTCCAAAACCAAAGCGTTCCAAAACTCAAGGCGCGCTTTCCCGAAGAAAGTACAGTCATACCTCGGGTTACAGACGCTTCAGGTTGCGTTTTTTCAGGTTACGGACGTGCCGAAACCCGGAAGTACCGGAACGGGTTACTTCCGGGTTTCGGCGGTCGCGCATGCGCAGAAGCGCTAAATTGCGCTTTGTGCATGTGCAGAGGCACTGAAATGCAAACCGTTCGTTCACAGACGCGCTGCTCCCGCACAGATCACGTTCGCAACCCGAGCGTCCACTGTACTGTAAAACAGATTACAATGGTACCTCAGGTTAAGTGTTTAATTCGTTCCGGAGGTCCATACTTAACCTGAAACTGTTCTTAACCTGAAGCACCACTTTAGCTAATGGGGCCTCCTGCTGCTGCCGCGCCACCGGAGCACAATTTCTGTTCTCATCCTGAAGCAAAGTTCTTAACCCAAGGTATTATTTCTGGGTTAGCAGAGTCTGTAACCTGAAGCGTATGTAACCCGAGGTACCACTGTACTGGCCCCAACTTGGTGGAACGCTCTGTCACAAGAGACCAGGGCCCTGCAGGACTTGACATCTTTCCGCAGGGCCTGCAAGACAGAGCTGTTCCACCTGGCCTTTGGTTTGGACTCAGTCTGACCCTTATGTTTCCCTCCCCTTAGGGTTTTGATCTATGGGCTACTTTTAAAATGAGGCTGCATTTTAAACTGCATTTTAACCTGTATTTTAAATTGGTCCCTCCCCATTATGTTTTTACTGTAATTTTTACTGTTGTTAGCCGCCCTGAGCCTGGCGGAATACATAGGCGGAATACAGCAGTTGGAAACACTGTCCGTGTGGGAATCGGCAAGATGTATCCATGTCAAGAATTTCCTTGTTTTGCATTCAGATTTTCACTTCTTGAAATAGGGCAACTCTATTACTTCCAGAAAGTTCTTCCTGAAGTTGAGTCAGAAACTCATTTCTTGTCATTTGAAGCCATCGGTTCGAGTCCGACCGCAGAGCAGCAGGAAAAAAAGCTCGCTCCATTTCCCATGCGACAGCCCTCCAGATATTGGAAGGTGGCCATTATATGACTTCTCAGTCTTCTCTTATCCAGGCTATAAATTCTTTGGAAGCTGCTGGCTGCCTGGTTGGGGACCAAATGGAGAAGTTAGAAATGCCATAAATGAATAATCAATAATAAGCAGAAAACATGTAATTCTTCTTCTTTTGTTTGGGGTGTTTTCCTGAACATAAAAGTTTGTCCCAGCTGATGAATTTTCATCAGCTGAAGGCAAAGGAAAAGAAGAGAAGAGAGATTAGCCTGAGGCGTTCAACTTTTGGAGGCACCTCAGGCACGAAGCAATTTGGTCCATTTTTCTCTGTAAGAGGATAAAAAACCCTAGCATTTATTATTTGACTTGGGGCCAAGCTGCTTCCATTGATGTAAACCCAGAATCATTCCACCTGTTTTTATTTTATCTTATGGGCGTCAGGATGTTTTGGATTGTTAAAAGAATTCTAAGGTCTCAAATATAAAATGAATGTTCCTAAGTGCCTAAGGTAAACACAAATACATAAGTATATAAACCACATGTCTGAAATAGTACAGAGAGCAATCCTGAAAATATCTTGGCTCTCCTAAAGACTACAGATGTTTCCTCTGCCCAAGGAAATACTTTGGGGAAACCTTTCCCAATGTAGTTCTTTCACTTACAAATCCTACAAATCCTGCCTTTTGTGTATGAATCGGGTAGGCCTGTGACCTGGATTCAAGAACTAAAGTATTTACTACTGTATTCTGCTCTGGTCAGACCTCACCTGGAGTACTGTGTCCAGTTCTGGGCACCACAGTTCAAGAAGGACACTGACAAACTGGAACGTGTCCAGAGGAGGGCAACCAAAATGGTCAAAGGCCTGGAAACGATGCCTTATGAGGAACGGCTAAGGAAGCTGGGCATGTTTAGCCTGGAGAAGAGGAGGTTAAGGGGTGATATGATAGCCATGTTCAAATATATAAAAGGGTGTCACCTAGAGGAGGGAGAAAGGTTGTTTTCTGCTGCTCCAGAGAAGTGGACACGGAGCAATGGATCCAAACGACAAGAAAGAAGATTCCACCCAAACATTAGGAAGAACTTCCTGACAGTAAGAGCTGTTTGACAGTGGAATTTGCTGCCAAGGAGTGTGGTGGAGTCTCCTTCTTTGGAGGTCTTTAAGCAGAGGCTTGACAACCATATGTCAGGAGTGCTCTGATGGTGTTTCCTGCTTGGCAGGGGGTTGGACTCGATGGCCCTTGTGGTCTCTTCCAACTCTATGATTCTATGATTCTATTCTATGATTCTACTATCTCAAAAGACTGGCCCAGACTCACCAGATAATGCAATCAGTTACCATTATCATATACCTTGGCAGACAGGAGAGAAGCCACTCTCTCAAATTTCTGTTGTAGACAGCCTCTTTCTGTGACATGTGTATGATGCCTTTTGGCTGGCCTTTGGCTAAGGGGTTGGGCAATTTCAGAAGTCTTTAAGCAGGGGTCAGCAAACTTTTTCAGCGGGGGGCCGGTCCACTGTCCCTCAACCCATGTGGGGGGCCGGAATATATGGGGGGGGGGGAATGAACGAATTCCTATGCCCCACAAATAACCCAGATGCATTTTAAATAAAAGCACACATTCTACTCATGTAAAAAACACCAGGCAGACCCCACAAATAACCCAGAGATGTATTTTAAATAAAAGGACACATTCTACTCGTGTAAAAAACTCTGATTCCTGCACTGTTCATGGTCCGGATTTAGAAGGCGATTGGGCTGGATCCGGCCCCCGGGCCTTAGTTTGCCTACCCATGCTTTAAACGTTCTTGCACACCTTCATTCTGGGTCCTCACCTCCTTGCAAGTGGTGGTGGGGGGGGTTCTGTTGCAACAGAAAAATAAAGATCTTGTCTCCACTCCATTTTCTCTGACTGATTGTGAATTTAGGGGGACGGAATCCCTGGATGGAAAGTTGGTTTGTAAAAGCCAACCCCGAATTTTTCTATAACGAGATGTTGTTGGTCCAGGGGGCTGTCTGAACCTTAGAAACAAAGTGAGTCCCTTGTCAGTCTCAGGCTGCCCTGCTATGCCAGGCTGGGGAGTTGAAACGCAGGTGGATGTGATGGGGAAACTAACCTGGGCGAACAGAGAAATGAAAAATGGATAATTGACAGATTCGTGCCTATTGGTCCTGCGCAACAGTTGGAACGCTGCAGATTTAGTTGTAACAGACCTGGGCCGATTTGATGTTTTCATCCATGGAAACCAGCCCGTCCTTTGTCCTGGAACCAGTTTGCATAACCCATGTTCCTTCCTTCTGGGAAAAGAAAGAGAATGCAACTACAGGTTAATTGGCAGGACCTATTAAGTCTAACTCTCTCTGGTTTTGCCCAGCTTTCGTTAAGTGTTTTCCCGCACTCTTCCTTTGGGCGATAGGAAGAAAATGCCAATTGCCGACTCGTTAATTAAGGAGGCAGCTTTTCTTCCAGGAGGTGTGTGTGTGTGTGTTTTCCCCAATAGTGGTTTTTCACTTCTTTTGCAGGAGTAAGAGAGAAAGATCAAGATTAATCCAGCCTGTGATGAAGCAAGATCCAGCACCCAGCCGGAGGATTCTTGCCTGGACCGGCTCTGGTGAGCTGGCGCAGGAGGGCTGGTGCTTGCTGAGTGCCCAAGAAGCTGAGACGACGCATCCTTGTTTTGATCCCTCGTCATCACATCTGGCAAAACTCGTCTTTGAGAAGCTTCTCTGTTTGAGCTTGCAGATCCAATATGGGTAGCAGCTGGGCCTCAGGGAGTATCCTAAGGTGGCAATAATAATAATTTTATTATTTGTACCCTGCCCATCTGACTGGGTCTGAAATGGCTGGCTGTCCTCTTTTTCAAGGGCGTAAGTCCAGTGTAAAGGAACCCTGAGAAAAGCCCTGATGCTAGAAAAAAGACCACTTTTTGTGTACAGAACAGTAGCAGCCAGGATCTTAATTGCAAGAAACTGGAAAAGTGACAAAACACCTACGATAAATGAGTGGCAGGTCCAAATGATAGAATATCTACAGAATATTCCCAATATCTATTTTTTCTTTTTCCCCTTCCCCTCATCCCCCCCTTCTTTTTCCTTTTCCTTTTTCCTTTTTCGTGTGTCTCCTTTCTTGGTCTTTCTCTTTTTGATATGTTAAGAAAGAGTTAAAGAGATAAAAGTGTAATATGAAAACTTCAGTAAGTTAAAAGCGCTTTTGTGTAATTTTTCTATTAAGATTTATATATTGTTAAAATTGGTTAATTGTAATGAATTGATGCAGCAACTACCGTGGTTTTCTTCCCTTTGTTATTGTTAAATTCTAAATTTTTGGGATTATTCCATTCCAAAAAAAAGAGAGAAAAGCCCTGATGCTATCATCATCATCATCATCATCCTTATCATCTTTTCTCCAAGGAGCTCATAGTGGCAAACACAGTTCTGTCTCTCTCCATTGTATCCTCAGAGCAGCCCTGCAACTGAGGGGCGATTTGAACTCTGGCCTCCGAGGTTCTAGTCCGATGCTCTAACCACTGCACCACACTGACTCTCAGTAGTGAGCCATCGCCATTGAGCACCTGGACAAAGGATTGGGAAGTCACCTTGTGGAGCAGAAAAGGCTGCTTATGTACACAACGGCAGCTGCCAGAATGCTTTTAGCCCAGAGATGGAACGATGATAAAGTCCCTACCAAAGAAGAACGACAGACCAAACTGATGGACTGTGCAGAGATGGCGAAATGACTGTTAGGTCCAGTCGTGGATGACTCTGGGGTTGCGGTGCTCATCTTGCTTTATTGGCCGAGGGAGCCGGCGTACAGCTTCTGGGTCATGTGGCCAGCATGTCTAAGCTGCTTCTGGCGAACCAGAGCAGCGCACGGAAACGCCGTTTACCTTCCCGCCAGAGCGGTACCTATTTATCTACTTGCACTTGACATGCTTTCGAACTGCTAGGTTGGCAGGAGCAGGGACTGAGCAACGGGAGCTCACCCCGTCACGGGGATTTGAACCGCCGACCTTCTGATCGGCAAGTCCTAGGCTCTGTGGTTTAACCCACAGTGCCACCCGCGTCCCCTAGGAAGGATATTAATAAGCACTATATCCTCTCCTGCCTCCCTGAACATTCCCACACTTGGGACCCCTTCCAACGTGACAATTCTATGATTCCGTGATTTTTACGTTCCTATGTACTACAGGAAAAGTATGGTGTGTTTCTAAAACAACAGAGCCATTCTTTCTAATTTTGCATTTAAATCAGCAAATGCAAATGCCATGCCAAATCTGTGTCCTCTTTTTTGACAATGCAGAAGTAGCCTTCCTGGAATAACCTTAACAAAAAGCCACAAAGACTGGGGAAAGAAGGAGTTGATTTATGCAGAGTCCATTGGAGCACATCTTGCCTGGGATCACTTGCTCTGATTGATTGCAGCTCTCCAGGGCTCCAGGTATTTACAACCTGCTAACTTAAACCCTTGTTGACCTGGAAATGCCAGGAACTGAACCTCAGACCAGTGCATGCTCAACCGCTGAGATACGGATCCTTCTCCATTTTGACAAATGCTCTGCTTGGACTTTGAATGGGGAAGAAAGCAGGAAACCCAAGAGGCATGGCTCGGATAGGAAGGCTGGAGCACAGAAAGCGACGGGAGGGCTGCTAGATCTCATGGACTTCAGAGAATGAGAAGAGATGGCTGCATCAGGCCAGGGGCCTATCTGGTCCAGCAGCCTGCTCTCACAGTGGCCAAACTCTGGGAAACCAGCAAGCAACATTTGAGGGCAAGAGCTCTCTCTTCTCCTGTGGTCTTCACCAACTGGTATTCAGAAACATCACCATGGATTTGCCTAATCCTCTTCCAAAGCCATCCAGGTTGGTGGCCATCACTTCCTCAAGTGGGAGAGAGTTCCACAGGTTAACCATGTACCACGTGATTAAGGACTTCCTTCTGCCTGTCCAGAATTGCCCAACACTCAGCTTCCTTGGACTAAAGAAGGCTGATCACCGAAGAATTGATGATTTTGAATTATGGTGCTGGAGGAGATTCTTGAGAGTCCCATGGACTGCAAGAAGATCAAACCTCTCCATTCTTAAGGAAATCAGCCCTGAGTGCTCACTAGAAGGACAGATCGTGAAGCTGAGGCTCCAAGACTTTGGCCACCTCATGAGAAGAGAAGACTCCCTAGAAAAGACCCTGATGTTGGGAAAGATGGAGGGCACAAGGAGAAGGGGACAACAGAGGACGAGATGGTGGGACAGTGTTATCGAAGCTACCAGCATGAGTTTGACCAAACTGCGGGAGGCAGTGGAAGACAGGAGTGCCTGGCGTGCTCTGGTCCAGGGGGTCACGAAGAGGCGGACACAACTAAATGACTAAACAACAACAACAACAGCTTCGTTGGACGTCCATGAGATTTGGTGTTATTACACAAGGGAAGCGGGGACTTTTCTCTATCTGCTTAACAGCTGAATGGAGCTTCCATGTTAAGAGGCAGTCTACCTCTGAATACCAGATGGTGGGAACAAACGAGAAGGGGCGGCATCGCTACATTCACAGCCTGCTTGTGGGTTTTCCCAGAAGGTTCTAGCTAGCCATTTCTTACATACAAGCAGCCTTTGTGCTTGGTTCTGAAATCTGCCTGGCTAGAGAACTCTCTCGAAGGGGTGAAGACGGAGAATCAGCCTGACCAAGAGGCGCAGAAAGGACTTGGGGAGGGTCTTCTCTCTTCCCTTCTGCCCTAGATTTGGTCTCCAAGGCACTCAGGCCACCCCAATTAAGGCCAAATATTTTCCTCTCCTCTTTTCTGGAAACGACGGTGCGTCAGGGTGTTATTTCATACATTCACACAGTGACCTACTTCTGCAAGAAGCATAGCGGTGACACAGCCTTACGATGACAGCGACTCTGTCGGGCCGAGAAAACTCAGCCCAATCAACGCTGAGAGCTTCTCCCCTCTCCATCGATCCACACCAAATCCAGAGATGCGGCTTCGTCCTCCTCGCTACCACCCAATTTTCTATCAATTTCAGCTTAAATGGATGAAAATGATGTGAAATATGGGCATTTGCTGTTTGTTTGGTTTTTTAAAAAGGCACAGCTGACTCAAGCTCTTAATGTGATGAGCAAAAAAATATATAGGAGTTTTCAGCTTCCCTCCACCCCTTTGGCCTTCTGAAGGAGGAAGGAAAAGCAGCTACATCTTCCATTTAGCCTCCTCGCTTTACAGATTGACAGGTTTCACCGCTTTAACTGAAGCCTGTCAGTTCTTGGGCAGAAAGGACTTGGCTGAAGCTTCCCCAAAGAAAATTGCAGCAGGAGGGAGAGTGTGCTTTTTGTCCAGGTAAAAGCAAAATTAAATAGTTCTTCTCACGCGTGAGACTCCTGGAGGAGAATGAAAAGAGAAGGCCGTGTTTTCGTTCGAAAAAGGCTGCTCCAGATTTCTCCAGAAAAGAATAGCGAATATTTATTATTCTTATTATTTCCCACAAAGCGCTCCCTGCTGTCTCGGCCTGCAGGTGTCCTGGGCTTTTTGTGTAGTACAATAAAATCATATAAACCCTGAACCAAAGCCGTTGTGAGTGTTTATAATGGGAGAAAGAAGGCATGAAGGGTAAGGACATTAAAGAGGGAACGCGAGGTGGATCCTCTGCAAAACAACCAGATAACAAAAACAGCTTTCTAATGGCTTTTTGAAAAGCGAAGAGGGAAAGATAAAGGGGGTTATGTGTAGAGGGAAGGTGAATGTCATATTGCGGTCTGGGCTGAGGGTGACAATCCCACTGTGCATTTAAAGCATTACAATACCATTTTAAACAGCCATGGCTTCCCCCAAAGAATTATGAGAGCTGTATCTTGTTAAGAGTGCTGAGAGTTGTTTGGAGACCCCTATTCTCCTCGCAGAGTTACCTGGTAAGAGGGATGGATTATTAAAGCACTCTGAGAAATATAGTTTTTTTTCTTTCCATATTCAGTTTTTTCAGCGAAATTGCTTCTATATGTTAGGGTTGCCATATTTCAAAAAATAAAAACCAGAACACCTCAAAAGTTGTTGAGCCAAAAAAAAAAAAGTGATTTTTCGATTTACTAGCCCAAGATCCAGGACAAAGTGCCGCCTTTTGGAAATTTCCCCCAGATGTCAATTCCACCGTTGAAATCCCTGTTATGCCCAGGAAAATCTAGATGTATGGCAGCTCTACTATAGGTGAAAGCCTTTCCAGCTTTCCAGTTTTCCTTTCCAGCAGGTTTTTATATTTCTCTCAAACTCTATATAAGTTTTTCCTAATTACACAGTTCAAAAACTTTTTATGTATTTTAGCTTTACCATACCACAAACATGCATGCCAGCCAAATTTGATACCATACCCCTCCAAGTCTAATAACTGAGTGTTCTCCGGCATTATCCAATCCTTTAACCAACACAGACATGCTGCCTCGTAATATAAATGAGTCATCTCAAAAGCTGCTCCACTTCAGGGGTGGCATAACCTTTGGCCCATTGTCCCTGGCCACTGGTCATGCTGGTTGTCACTGATGGAAGTTGGAGACCAACAACAGCTAGTGTCCCCCCACCCCAGGTGAAGGCAATGCTGAGGCAGCAGGTTCTCACTTAATCCCCATCTGCACCACACCACTAAAGCAGCATAGTACCGCTTTCGACAGTCATGGCTTCCTCCCTAAATAATCCTGGGAACTGTAGTTTGTTAAAGGTGCTGAGAGTTGCGAGGAGGCCCCTGTTCCCCTCACAGAGCTACAGTTCTCAGGGTGGCTTAAAAACCAATCCGTCTTTCCCAGGTAACTCTGGGAGGGGGACAGGGGTCTCCTAACAACTCTCTGCACCCTTAACAAACTACAGCTCCCAGAATTCCGTGGGGAAGCGGCAATTCCCAGAGTTCTCTGTGAAGAGGAATGGTTGCATCACTCTGTGAATTGTGGCTCTGGGAGGGGAAGAGAGGCTTGCTGTCAAACTCTCAGCACCCTGAACAGCTGCCAGGATCCTTTGCTGGAAGCCATGATTGTTTAAAGTGGTATCATCATCACCCCTCTTTTGACATGACTTTTTGAAGTCATCTGAAGGCAGCCCTGTATTGGGAAGTTTTTAATGTCTGGTGTTTAGTTGTGTTTTTATATTAGGTGGGAAGCTGTCCAGAGTGGCAGGGGCAGCCCATTCAGATGGATGGGGTATAGTAAATATCATCATCACCATCACAATCATGGCCTGAATGTGGCCCAGGATCCCGGCAGCTGCAGCTCAGGGCCCAGCCTCAGCATTTACCATTGACTTGAGATATTGCATGCTCCAACTGTCCTGACCAGCGCCGGCCCTACCATTAAACAGCATGAGGCAGTGGCCTCAGGCAGCAGATGCTGGGGGACAGAGGCCAGGAGTAGTAGGAAGTGTGGGAGAACATGGCTGCACATAGGAGCCAACTCCTAGAGGCTGAGAGGTCTTCAGCTCCCCCAATAAAATATTTGAGTGGCCTGGGAACACCTCCAATTCGATGGGCATTGCCATTCCAATGGTGTGTTTGTGCCGTGCCATGTGATCGATTATGCAGGGTGGGGCTTGCCTACCCACGCAGCAATATTTTGTTCAGGATGGTACTCCGGTAGCTGCGTGGGCCATGCGGTCTGTCCTGCAACCGCCTCCTTCCTTCAGGCACAGCAGAAAATGCTGTCCCAAGTTATAGAAGATTCAGTTGCCTTCTGTAGGTGGGCACCTCTGCAAAGCCCTTGGAGTTATCAGCTGGACAGCACACTGAGCAATGCCTGGGTCACAGTGGAGGCTGGTCTCAGCTTTGCCCCTTGTGGGAGAGAAAACTAGAACCAATTGCCTCTGCCTGGCTTTGGCTCTCTAGCGCCACCTACTGTCAGGCTCCCTTCTGCCCTAGCAGCTCCAATGGGCACCAGGCACCATTGCATAATTTTTGAAACAGTGACTAGGGCCATGCATAATGCCAGAGGGAGGTCTTTGATAGGGATTCCCCTTTCCTCCTGCTTCCCTTATGTATCTTATTTGTTGGCACCGATTGTGATGGACTCTGGCCATTTTTTATCAGCCTGGGATTTTACAGTCTCTTGCCACGGACCACAGCTGAACGGGGAGTGATCTTTGGCCCTGTGGGGCAGGTGATCACGGGATTACATTTATACCTGCCCTAGATTTATATCTCACCGTTACACAACCTGCAAGTCCCTTAGCTTCGGAAAGACCCTTAGCTCCAGATTTGGAAACTGGGTGTTTGTTTATCCACCTCCCAGTTAGGGGAAGGGGAGAAATTCGATTCAGGCAACTTGACCTAATTCTCCTTTTCCAGGACAATACAAGAAATGAAACACAGGCACCTGTTGAAATTTGCACTTCTTCGTATTTTGCACTCCTGTTCTCCAACTGTGTCCAAAAATGTATATACTGTAGAGACATATACTGGTGAAAAGAACATACAAAGATGCATTATATTAAGGGAAACGGCTTTGCAGAAATGTGTATCTTAGGAAATGTTTCTCATTCGCCTTCAGAATTTCACTGGCACAGCTGTGAGATATGGCAGCGTGTGGTTCTTTTCTGCCGAAGCATAATATCACTCAGAATTAAAATAGGGAGATTCACAAAAAGGACTTAAGGGGGAGGGGGGACGTGTCATAAGTGGAAGGTTTACAGGCCAATTCTTTTCTCAGTTTTGACAGAGTGCAGACCCAACAGCAGTTATCTCTCTCCAGACACCCCACAGATGGAATGGCAGCCTTGTGTACATGATGGCTTAGCAGGTTTGCTGTTCCCGTTCGCTCTGATTGATAACCCCAATCGAGTGTCCAGGACATAGTGTTATCATTCTCTGCTTATCAGGCATTGTGTGCGTTTCACAAGAGCTATAGGAACTGAGAATTGCCATTGATGCATTGCACGTTATGCTGAGGGAGCCATATTCAACGCGGGTGGCGCTGTGGTCTAAACCACTGAGCCTCTTGGGCTCGCCAATCGGAAGGTCGGAGGTTCGAATCCCCACAACAGGGTGAGCTCCTGTTGCTCTGTCCCAGCTCCTGCCAACCTAGCAGTTCGAAAGCATGCCAGTGCAAGTAGATAAATAGGTACCAATGTGGCAGGAAGGTAAACAGCATTTCCATGCGCTCTGGGTTTCTGTTACGGTGTTCCGTTCCGCCAGAAGTGGTTTAGTCCTGCTGGCCACATGACCCGGATGAACTGTCTGCAGACAAACACTGGCTCCCTCGGCCTAAAAGCGAGATGAGCACCGCTACCCCAGAGTCGCCTTTGACTGGACTTAACCATACAGGGGTCCTTTAACTTTTTGCCTTTACCTTACCTATTCAAGTGTGTGCAGCTCCCGCTTACCAAATGCAATGCCTTCCCTGAAAATCATTTCTTAGGCAAGTTTTCACATAGCGAATGCATGATTTCCATCAATTCCTATGGGAACATTTCTAATCTGGGGTTTCTCCCATCTCTCCTCCTCTCTTATTTGTCCAATTTTGCTCCTTCCCTGCATGGTTTCTACCTGAAAATAGCTGCCGCCGACCAGCAAGGAAGTAAGGAAGTGGGCAAACTTCGGCTGTTTGGATATCTGAATCTGTGGAGTGTATAGTGAAGTTTGGGCATAATTCTTACTTTTGGATAAGTGAATTTTCACATAGCAAGAGGCTGGATGGTGGTACATGCATGTATGCTTCCTATCAGGCTGATTTCACTGGAGCTGTCAGAAACATCCCTACTTTACATCCTTGCTTAGCAGTGGGAAGATTTCGGGCTTGTGGGTTCGACTTTGTTTTTTACCGGAACCCTAAGACCCACTGTCCAGGGCCAAGTGAAAAAAAGTGGCTGAACTGGGTGGACGTATATAAAGAATTAAGGAACATAATACAATATAAGAACATAAGAAGAAACTAGGAGTTGGTAGCTTTATGCACATGTGGTGGGACTGTGCAAAGTTAAGAGAATTCTGGGATATATTATACAATGAACTCAAAAGGATTATCGTTTCAAAAAAAAAAACCTGAAGCCTTTTTGTTAGGCATTATGTCCATTGATATACCAAAACAAAAACAAAAAAACACAGAACCCTCTTTATGTACACAACCACAGCGGTGAGGATTTTAATAGCAAAAAACTGGAAAGGTGATCTAATCCCCACAAAAACTGACTGGCAAGCAAAGATGATAGAATATTCAGAACTTGCAAGGATGACTGGGAGAATAAGAGGAAATTCTAACCAGAAATTTGGTAAAGATTGGACAATGTTCAGAGGATATCTTAAAAAGTACTGTAATAACACAAATCTCCTGACAGGCTTGGTTTTTGCAAGTCGCAGCTGGAGTCAGGGCCCTCGGTCTGCAGAGGCTGAACTCCATTGCTGCAGTGAAGGAGATCTCTGCCTTGTTGCTCTCGAACCCTTGGAGATGTTACGTTTCGTTGATAATCCTCGCCCAGCCAAACATGGTGAAGCCTTATTCCTAGAAGCTGCAGCCTTTGGGAAAGATGGTTCACTGACATAAAAATGTGGGTGGATGGTCCAGTCTCCGGTGGCCTTCAGGTGTCTATGGGGTCGATAAGGGCTGTATCCCGGGGGCAGAGACAGTCCCTTCCCATACCAAGGTCTCCTTGTCCCCTTCCAGGCTGAAGTTCAGCGGCTCCTCCAATGTGGCGCTGGTCCAGGGAGGGTTCTGCTTCCAGCTTCCCCCTTGGCAGGTGATATCCCTCCTGTTGTGGCCTTTGACATACTCTTCCCCTAAGAGAACAGATTGCTCTCACCTTTCCTCCTCTTCAAACACTGCAGGTTCCCCTTTGGCCCGTAAAAATACCTGCTCGGGGAGTCCGTGTCTGAGCAGAAAGCTTCTGCGCACTGTTATCGCTCTCCCCAGCCGAGTCCTTATCTTTGTTTCTGCTGCATTCAAAACATGCGTGAGAAATTACACCACAACAACACAATGAGGAGCTGAGCTGTGGACTTTGCTGAGCAGGCTCTGGCCTTGCCTCCGTTTTCCAAGGGAAGAGCTGTGAAATTAGGTCACTCCAATAATAACATTTATCAAGAGGAGACCATGGAGAAGCGGCCATTCTTTGAGTGAGACCATTCCTTTATCCGGCTCCTCAATGTGTACACAGACGACCTGCCACACTCCTGGGTTTTAGGCAGGAGTGTCTCCTGGAAAGGCTGTGAATTGAACTGGGGTTTTCTACGTTTTCTTTCATGGCAGCTTGACACATTTTAGAGGCTGCACATTTTATAATGCCATTATGCCTTCCCCTGCTAGAGCGTGCACAGTGGGACATTGTTATATGTATGTTTCCGAGCACAATTCAAAGTGTTGGTGCTGACTTTTAAAGCCCTAAACGGCCTTGGTCCAGTAGACCTGAAGGAGCGTCTCCACCCCCATCGTTCTGCCCAGATGCTGAGGTCCAGCTCCGAGGGCCTTCTGGCGGTTCCCTCATTGCGAGAAGCAAAGCTACAGGGAACCAGGCAGAGGGCCTTCTTCGTAGTGGCGCCCGCCCTGTGGAACGCCCTCCCATCAGATGTCAAAGCGATAAATAACTACCTGACATTTAGAAGACATCTTAAGGCAGCCCTGTTCAGGGAAGTTTTTAATCTGTGATATTTTACTGTATTTTTTGTTTCTATGGAAGCCGCCCAGAGTGGCTGGGGAAACCCAGCCAGATGGGCGGGGTACAAATAATAAATTATTATTATTATTATTATTATTATTATTATTATTATTATTATTTATTAAATTTTCTGTTTTACAATTTAGAATACTCATTTAAACATACTTGCATTATCAATGACTTCCCTTCTTCTCTTTCCATGGTTCATTTTGCATATCATAAATCCCTGCATGTTTTACATAAACTAAACCATTCAGTATTCCATTATTATATCCATCATAACTTATTTACACTGTTAAATTTATCTCAATGCTGCCAGCGTTTTCAAGTGTACACAATTCCACCCCCCCCATATATTCAATAAACATTTTCCAATCTTTTTTAAACGTATGTTCTTCTTGTTCTCTTATTCTATATGTTAAGTCTGCAAAGCTGCGCATATTCCATCAGCTTAAGTTGCCATTCTTCTTTAGTTGGTTTTCCATTTTGGGGCCAACAAAACAAAGGCCACAGTAGTGGCATACATAAATAACTTTTGTTGACACCTGGGAATTTCTGTCTGAATTATCCCCAACAAAAATGACCCCATTTTGGGAGAGTAGGGGAATTTCTTTTTGTTGAATGGTTTCTTTAAATATTAAGGTTCATTATTGTTTCACAAGATGTGTATCTCTTTAAAGGCCAGAGTAAATATCATGACCTAATTTTACAGCTGTGAAGCAGTACAGCAGGTGCTGTTAAGTTGTGTTAATTAAGCTGTGTCAGCAATTGGGTACAGTATATAAAGAGCAGCGTGTAGGTCTCTCAGTACCCTGGTGAATGGGTCGGGTCATACTTACAGATTTAATGTAAGAGGAGTGTTAAGTTGTGGGTGAACATATCAGACGACACAGCGATTCTTCATATTTTTTAAAAAATATTTTTTTGTTTTTACACAAATATCTCTCTTAACATATTTTCAGTTTTAGGACTTCCCTCAACTTCTCTGACAATCATCCGTATTTAAAATTTTGTCTACGCATTCCTCAAATTTAATATCACCTTTTTTTGTCTTAATGTCTTAATAATCTTATTTGCATTTTTGCAATATTCCTTATTTTTTACAAAGCTTCTTTAAAACCCACTAGCGTTGTTTGCTCGTCACATACACTCTTCAAATACTCCGAAAATTTTTCCCAGTCCTCAATGAACTTGTGGTCTCATTGGTATCTAATTTTCCCAGTTAATTTATCCAGTTCTGCATAGTCCGTTAGCTTCATTCTCCATTCCTCCAGAGTCGGTAATTCTTCCTGCTTCCATTTTTGGGCTATTAATATTCTCGCTGCTGTTATCGCGTACTGAAAGAGTTTACAGTCCTTTTTGTTAATTTCATTTCTCGTTATTCCTAGAAGGAAAGTTTCTGGTTTTTTTACAAAACTATATTTTAACATCTTCTTTACCTCATTATATATCGTCTCCCAGAACCCCTTCACTTTTTTGCATTCCCACCACATATGAATAAAAGTTCCTTCTTTCTCTTTACATTTCCAACACTTATTACTAGTTTTAAACATTTTTGCTAGTTTAACCGGTGTAATGTACCATCTGTATACCATTTTCATAACATTTTCCTCTAACGTAGTGCATGCTGTAAACTTCAAGTTATCATTCCATATTTTCACCCAGTCTTCAAAATATATATTGTACCCAAAATCCCTAGCCCAATGAATCATTACCGACTTGACTTCCTCATCCACCGTATGCCATTCCAATAACATTTTGTACATTTTTGAAATTGTCTTACAAACATTATTTACTATTTCCGTTTGAAATCTTGAGTCTTTTTCTATATAACCCTTCTCTTTCACATCTTTTTTAAACATGCCATTTATCTGGTAATAATGTAACCATCAAATACATATTCTTTTACTTGTTCATATGGCTTCAATCTCCATTTTTCTCCCTCTTTAACCACTAACTCTCCATAAGTAATCCAATTACTTCTCATATTGATTTTCTTAACACACATAACCTCTAGTGGGGACAACCAGTGTGGGACACCTGATTCCAACAGGTTTTTATATATCTCCCATACTTCAATTAGCGATTTCCAGAAGAGGTGGTTTTCAAAGGTTTTATGACCCTTCTTCTTCTCCAACCATAAATACGCATGCCACCCAAATCTGTTATCAAATCCTTCTAAATCCAACAGTTTTGTATTCTTTAGTTTTATCCATTCTTTTATCCAACAGAGACACGAGGCCTCATAGTATAATTTCAGATCTGGCAGCGATTCTTCGGCAGCGATTCTTCAAACAGCTCTTGTTTATTCACAGGCCAGGACAGAACTGAAACTGAAGGGCTCAGTCAGCCTGCTTATATAGCGCTCCAGTACCATGTTACTGTAACAACTTTCTAAAACTATCCAATCACTGAACGTCACTTTCGATCCTTCATTTGCATAACTATCTACAGTATCCCCTTGCTGGCCCAGGGTGAGAACTTCAGTACATAACAAGGAGTTTTTGTTTTTGTAATTAAAGCCAAGCAAAATATATTTTTGCGTTTCTTCATTGTTTCCTGAACGTGGGGTCTCCCCAGCACATTTTCTGCAGTGCAATTAATCTGCTAAATACGCAACACATTGAAACATTTTTTTTCAATTCATTACAGATTATTTCCCAGCACTCTTTTTACCCTTTTACAGGTCTACCATGCAATGGGATATTTTTAACTGGGCACCCCTAAAAGGCAAAATCAAGGTCTGGAACAGAGACCAGAAGAGTGGGCCTTTCCCTAAATAGGGACTGTTGGAGCATACAAAAGCTGGTTTTGACCATGTTGCCATCAGAGCAATAAATTCCCTTTTCCCTCTGGGGTTGCCACTTGAGTGAAATATTTACAAGGATGCGTTGGTTACCTTTCCCCCAGAGCAAACAGCAATAAATCAGAGGTTGGGAAGTTTTGCAGAAAAAGTCAACAACGGCGTTGGGCTACCAGCTTCCAGTTCAGAGCTCCAGGGGGGTTAAAAGTATGCAAACCCTTCCGTCACATTCTCTCCCCCTGCATCAGGTATTCTGGTAAATCAAGAGGTAGGATTTCTCCTCTCTTGGAAAAGCCGAAAATCCGGAAAGTCCCCTCGCTGTCCCCACTGCTAAACGCGCAAGCCACCGTCGTGTGCTGTGATCTTGTTGTTGCACAATAACTCACCTGGGGCTATTCTACGTAGAAAGTGTATTCGAGAGCAGCTTCTTTATGGTGGTTTCACGGTTGTGCCCTTTCATTATACTCATGTCAGATTTCTATACCCAAGGCTTTTCAGAAGACCCCAAAGATTCCCCACCCCCCCAATTGACCCGCCAGACATGGTGCTTATTAGCTGACGGATCGTCTGATTGAATTACTCTTTCTGGCTCTGTTTATTTATTTATTTTTCAAAAGTGGCGTGTTGCTAAATCCTAGTTTTATGTTTTACCATTTTGTATACACTACAAGTTTTATGGCAAGCTGCTTTGGATGGGCACTTTGCATAGAAAAGCAGCCTAAAAGCATTTTAAATAAAATAATATAAATAAAATAATATAAAATATTTGGGTAAAGCCATGATTTTTTTTACGTGATTATGATACTGCTGTAAATGTATGGGGACAGATGGGGACTAGGCCAGACGATCATATGGGGCAGATCTCAGTCAAAACCGCAGACCTTCCAACAAGACGTGGCCCAAATTCCAGACATCACCTTCTGCATCTGAAATCCCATGCAAGTCACGTGACCAGTGCAAGATTGTGGAGCCAAAAGAAGTAATTTTCCCTGTAATTTTTCCTTGGTTCTCAAACTTAATCCGTTCCGAAGTCCGTTCCAAAACCAAAGCGTTCCAAAACCAAGGCACAATTTACCATAGAAAGTAATGCAAAATGGATCAATCCACTCCAGTCTTTTAAAAACAACCCCTAAAACAGCAATATAACATGAATTTTGCTATCTAACAAACTATTGATCCATAAAATGAAAGCAATAAACAATGTACTACAGTCACACAATCAATCAACCAGTAGCTGAACTGGGTTCCACACAGTCACAAAAACTCAAAAAAAGCCGCAAAAACAAAAATGCAAAATAAATAGCAAAAACAGACAGACTCGGCGTAACACTCAAAACGGAACTGTGGCACTCAAACGGGAAGCGTAACACTCAAAATAGAGCATGTTCAGCTTCCGAAAAACGTTCACAAACCGGAACACTTACTTCTGGGTTTTGCAGTGTTTGGGTTCCAAGTTGTTTGAGAAACAAGGCGTTTGAAAACCATGGTTCCACTGTAATCCTCAGTCTGGTCTCTGACATCACCACACAAGATTACAGACCCAGAGGGGAAAAAGCTTTTTTGGGCACAGCACCCAAAATGTGTGTTTCAGAGTGCTGTGCAAGATCGTGGATCCCCCCCCCAAAAGCTGGGGGGCAGGATCTTGGCCCAATATCATGTGAGAGGAAGGCACCCCAAATTTTTGTCTTTCACTTGTGGGGCAAAATTGGATGTCCCAATTTATCCGGGACAGTTGACAGGGATGTAAGCAAATGTCAAAATACTTGGTGTTCACCCAAGAGTAAATCTGGTTGAGTTTACATGGTCTTTGTTTACAAAGCAATCTGGTGCTTAATTTCGAAAACGAGGCATGGCACCTCTCCAGGCCCCAGACCTGATTCCTGGCAGACCTGGCAGTCTAGGTTGCATCATCTACACATTTGTTTAAAAGAATTATAGCCAACTTGATGACCCAAAGAGACTCTCAAACAGGGGTTGCAAAACTTCCCCACAAATCGCACTAGCAACTGAAACATAAATTATGGTCCCAGGCACACCATATGTTCAAACCAGATTTAACGCATGTTTAAAGCACATGGCTTACTCCAAAGAATCCTGGGAACTCTAGTTTGCTAAGGCTGCTGGGAAATTGTAGCTCTGAGGGGGGTAAGCTACCATTCCCAGGATTTTTTTGAGCGGGGGAGCTATGGGTTTTAAATGTGGTTCCAATACATGGGGTGTATGTAACTCTCATGTTTGTCTGTTGGGATGGGAGAGAGAAATTTGGTCAGATCAGCTTTCCGGGTGAACATCCCTAATTCTTATCCAGATAGCAAATGAAGATCATTACCCTAAAAGATAAGTAAAAGTGTGATTATTATTTTTTTGTGAGACGAAAAGTTCTATTCCCAGCTTCATTTGTCATTACCAATACACCACGTTTAGAAACCTGTGAAAATAGATTTATTCCAGGGTCCAAAAATGCAAGAGGGAAGAAGCTTTAAGAATCTGCATGGCGTGGACAAGGGACAAGGCCCTAGAGAATCTCTGGGATGTTGGAGGAGATGTCTTTATAAACTCAAAGCCAGAGATGGAGAGCCTGTAGCCCTCTAGATACTGATGGACTTCAAGTCCCACCATCCCTGGTCTTTCAACACGCATGAGGGGAGGGGCTGATGGGAGCTGATCTATAGATTCCCCATTCTTGATCTAAACTTAAGGTTGTTGAGTTTGTTTAATACACCAGGCCTTTGATCTTAAGCACATCTTAAGCCTGTAGAAATCCCAGTGGTGATTCTTAGGCAGACAAATCCACTTGCTAAATACCTTGTTTTCACCCAGCTGTTATAAGCACCATAGCATCCATCTGTCTTGGCAGACAATGGAAGAGTGCATTTCTGGGGATGAAGTCAAACTGCTGGAGAGTTACAACACCTGCTGTGGCTGTAGAGACTGATATGGGAGATGCAGTGTAGGTGGGTTCCCATGAGGCAAGACACGGTGATAACAGCAAGAGCCTTTATTGAACTAACAGAACTTGACACCAGGGGCAAAGCAGCTGCTTATATACATTTCTGAAGGCCCGGGCCACTCCCACTCCCAACGTGATTGGCTGTCTAAACTTCCAAGCTGCGAATCATGACTCAGTTTAAGGGCCAATGGCAGAGGCCCAAATCCTGAAATGTTCTGTGATTGGATATTGTTAAGTTGTGGGCGAACATATCAGACAACACAGCGATTCTTCAGATAGCTCTTGTTTATTCACAGGCCAGAACAGAACTGAACTGAAGGGTTCAGCCAACCTGCTTATATAGAGCTCAACTAAAAAGCAACAGCAACAATTTTCTGCGACTATCCAATCACTGAACGTCACTTTCAATTCCTTATTTGCATATGCGGACCTGAGTGAAAACTATCTACAGTATTCCCCTGCTGGCCCAGGGTGAGAACTTCAGTACATAACAGATCATGTATCTGTGCACACGTGGGTTGTGATTCGGTGTTTCTGTGCATGCGCAAAGTGCCATTTAGCGCTTCTGCGCATGCGCAACCGCCAAAACACGGAAGTAACCCGTTCCGGTACTTCTGGATTTCGGCAGATCCGTAACCCCAAAAAATGCAACCTGAAGCATCTGTAACCCGAGGTATGACTGTACTGAATACATAACAGGAGAGACATGTTTTGTTGCAGCTGGGGCAGATGAAGACAACCAGGTGCGCTGCTGCAGATGCACCGTGGCATTTCTTCTGTCTGCAGTCCTCATTTCTGCTCGGGTCGCTGCTGTGGATGCACAACCTGACTGTATGTCTCCAGGCACTGCGATCGCCTGCAAGGAATTCCCAGATGGCGGGGTTGATGTCGCCAGCCTTCCTACCACGTTTCCAGGCATCTTTGTAACGCAGAGTTGATCTGCCAGCGGGGCCTGATGCCTGAAGCCAACTCCCCATAGAGCACGTCATTTGGGGACTCTGCCATCTTCCATTCTCTGGACATGACCAAGCCAGAGTAGTCATCACTGAGACAGGAGTGCGAGCGTGCTGGGAATGTGGGCTTGGGTGAACACATCATTGCCTGACACACTGTCCTGCCATGTGACGCCCAAACTCCAAATAAACATGAGAACCATTCCCAGAGAAAAATCTGGTTACCTGTCTTGCAGGTGGCATCTTCTCCCTAAAGCATAGCCTGCTCACAAGTTTGCCCCCGGAGCTCCTGATCTCATCTCATTTTCCCCAGGCTTATCTTAATTGACGTGAAGGAGCTCCTTCGGTGTACATTTATTTCCTTTACAGCTCAGCTCTTGCAAAGGTTATCTGCCTTATCTTAATTGCTGCGGGTAATACATTTGCTTAGCGAAAATTAATGATGAAATAAATACACTCTGACGAGAATGAAAGCACAATTCAAAAGGCTTTTTGTTTTAAAAACTCCCCAATAGGGAGTCATTGTGGGTTTAAGGCCCAAGGAGGTTGCGCTGGCAGCCTGCCCCAGATTTTTGCAGCCTAACTGTACCTTCAGGAGATTTGAACCCAGAGACCTCAGGAACCAGAAGCCAGCAAAGTGAAAGGTTAATTCTTGGAACATGGCATCTTCTTTGTATTGCTTTGCTTGCGGATTCAATGATTAACTGAAGAGGGCGGATGACGTGGAAAGTCCTTTTCGGACCGATTACTTCAGTGCCTTTACTGAGCGTGTTCTTATCGGTGGATCAGTGCAAGGCTGCCTGTCTCTGTGGGCATCAGGGAATGGGTTGCCAACAGGGATGGAGTCACACTCAATAGTCAGCTGTTGCCCCATATGCTCCAATTGTCCCAACCAGTGGAGGCCAATTCCCATTGAGACTGGTTGGGTGGGTTGGACATGGGGAAAAGCTAAGGGATTTTGGGAAATGATATATATTGAAACGAAGATGGTGATGTTAAAACTGTTCATTCCCCAAAACCTGAGGCTTTACTTCTAGGGATGCTCTCCGATGTCCTTGAGGTCTACAAAGAAGATGGCGCTTTGCATGCCTCTGCACCCGAGACACGCAGCCTCAGCTCTTCAATGTCTCTTGAAGTTGAGTAGGTGTATCTCATGGTGCATATTGTCTGCAGCACTCATACATGCAGACATCTTGTAAAACAACCAGAACCATGCATTGCGTAAAGAAACAATCAAACCCATGCTTGCCAAGGATAAGGACAGTCAAAAAAACAGAAGCCAGAATTTGGCTGCATGACAAATTGTCGTATCAGCAAAGTTTGGCAGATTATGTTAGCTGCGGGGGGCAAACCTCACTGGAGAGTTGTTTGATCAGAGAGGGTTAACTAAGAGAAGACATCTATCAGGATTCCTCAACCTCAGCCCTCCAGATGTTTTGAGACTACAATTCCCATCATCCCTGACCACTGGTCCTGCTAGCTAGGGAGCATGGGAGTTGTAGGCCAAAAACATCTGGAGGGCCGAGGTTGAGGAAGCCTGATCTACATTATCAGATTATCCTCCACCAGGGCCAGGGCCTTCTCAGTGATGGCTCCGACCTGGTGGAATGCTCTGTCCCATGAGAGCAGGGCCCTGCAGGATTTAACTTCCTTCTGCAGGGCCTGTAAGACAGAGCTATCAATTTGAACTTAGCCTGATCTTTTATTCCCCTTCCTTCCTTCCCTCCCCCTCCCCTTTTTATGAAGATTACCCGCTCTAGGATCTCACAACTGCTTCTCCCCTGGTCTCCTCACAGGCCCAAATAGAACTAATTTAGCCAACTAGCCCTGGTGATCATCTAATGTTTATTGGATGGATTTCCCCCCTAAATTGATTTTTGAATTCTGAATTTATTGTTATTCATGTTTTATACTATATTTTATGCTGTCTTTTTGTTGCATCAATTGTTTTAAATTTGTTGTCAGCCGTCCTGAGCCCAGTTTCCTAAACCGGGAAGGGCAGGGTATAAATAAAAAAATATTATTAAACCAAATTGCATAAGAGATATTTGCAAAACATCAGAAATAAAGGTTCAAGCACAAAGTTGGCTTGTAAGTAAAGCTTCTGTGGCTTTTTATCATTATTGTTTACTGTTCTTTCATTTTATGAGTGTATATTTATATATACAAAACATAGCTAAATCTGAAACAGGGGGATCTATTGTTCCTCTCTAGCTTTTAAATGAAGGAGCTTGGCTCACATGCTCAGCACTGTGAGAAGATCTTTGCGTCAGATGTCATTGGACTCCAACTCCCATTATTGCTGACTGTTGACTATGTGAGCTGGGGCTGATGGGAGTTGGAGTCTAACGACATCTGAGAGGTACCTGATTTGGGGAAGGCAGTGTTAAGAGTGTACATTATTCTATTTGTAAAAGTCTGTGTTTAAATTTCATTTTGCAAACTATCTCTCTTGCAAAGCACAACTCAAATGTAAAAGCTCTCTTGGGGGTTGCAAAATTGGATCTAGCTATACCAAGTTTCCCACAGCCTGGAGACTGCTGGTCCCCACCAGAAATTGGGAAGAAATTCATTTCTGTTCATATTGATAGGCAAACCTCTTTCTAATTTGCACTAGCTGGAGCAGCATGCAAACTAAAGCTAGCCTTCAGAATCTGCACTTCTCTGAATTCTCTGAAGGAATGTGTACGAAAATGCATATATTAAGGAAAGGTTTGCAATAAAACGAAGATAATAGTGAAGATAATGTACAAGAATGCATTACATTAAAGAATATTGCTTTGGGAACTTGCATGAAAGGGGTTTGTATACTGGACAATGTTTGCATGAAAAGGCTGCAGGATGCTCATGACGACTTGTTTTTAATAAATTCTCAAAAGGATTTAGAAATGTGGGGATCTGAACTTAACAAGTAGAAAACTGAGAAATCAAAACTGAAAGATTTGCCCATCTCAATCTGCCATCCTTACACACCACCCCTCCCTAAACTTAGAAAAACCCCAATGCTTTAGCCTGCCAAAATACAGTTGGCAATGCCATCATAAGAACATGCAGGCCAGTGGCCCATCTAGGGCAGCATTCTGTCCTCAGAGGGACCAAGCAGATGCCTGTGGGAAACGAGCAAGCAGAATCTGAGCACAAGAGGAAGTCTTCCCTCCTGTGGTTTCCAGCAACTGGTATTGAGAAGCATTTATTGTCTCGAACCATGGAGACAAAGCATAGCCATTATGAGTCTATCCACTCCTCTTTTCAAGATCTAGCGGCCTTCACTGTGCCTTGTGGGAGTGAGTTCCATAGCTTAACTATGTGCTGTGTGGAAATGTCCTTTCTTTTATCCATCAAGAAGAAGAAGAAGAAGAAGAAGAAGAAGAAGAAGAAGAAGAAGAAGAAGAAGAAGAAGAAGAAGAAGAAGAAGAAATTATTTATACCCCACCTATCTGGCTGGGTTCCCCCTGCCACTCTGGGTGCCTCCCAGCAGAACTAAAAGCACAATAAAACATCAGACTTTAAAAACTTCCATAAACAGGGCTGCCTTCAGATATCTTCTAAAATTCAGATAGTTGCTGATTGCCTTGACATCTGATGGGAGGGCGTTCCACAGGGCGGGCGCCACTACCGAGAAGGCCCTCTGCCTGGTTCCCTCTAGCTTCACTTCTCACAGTGAGGGAACCGCCAGAAGGCCCTTGGAGGTGGACCTCAGTGTCTGGGCTGGATGATGGGTGTGGAGACGCTCCTTCAGGTATACTGGGCCAAGGCCGTTTAGGGCTTTAAAGGTCAGCACCAGCACTTTGAAGAGAGCCAGTGTGGTGTAGTGGTTAAGAGCAGTGGACTCGTAATCTGGTGAACCAGGTTCGCGTCTCCGCTCCTCCACATGCAGCTGCTGGGTGCCCTTCTCTGAAGTCTCTCAGCCTCACTCACCTCACAGAGTGTTTGTTGTGGGGGAGGAAGGGAAAGGTGATTGTTGCTTTTTTTTAGATGCTGATGGGAGAATAAAGTTTAAATGGACTAAGGTAAATAAGTGAATAAGCAGTAAGCAGTAAGCAGTGAAAGATGGAAAGAATTTGCTGATCTGATTAATAACTAGAATACAAAAAGGGAGGTGGGAGGAGGCCGAGGAAATAAGTTATTGAAAGATGGAATTTGAAAAATGGAAATTTTTTCTTTTTGAATGTTTTTGTTTTTTTGTTCTCTTTTTGTGTTGGTGGGGTGCAGGGAGGGTGTTTTTATGTATTTTTGGGTTTTTGCTTTTCCCCCCTTTTTCCCTTTTCTATTTTGTGGTATTTTTTTCCCCCCCGCAACTTTGTCTTTGTACTTGTGGAAAATCCAATAAATATTATTTTTTTAAAAAAGAAGATAAAGCGGGATATCAAATCCAAACTCTTCTTCAAATCCAAACTCTTCTGCTTGGAAACGTACTGGGAGCCAATGTAGGCCTTTCAGGACCGGTGTCTTATAGTCTCTCCCAACATTCAGCTTCATTGAATGTCTGTGAGTTCTAGTGAGGGAGTAACAACTTTCTCTATGCCATGCATAATTTTATAAACTCTTCACATGTCGTTTCTTCCTTGCCTTTTCTCTGAACTCAAAAGTCCTTAACACTATGACCTCTTCTCAGATGAGAGTCCCTTCATCTCCTTTATGTTTATGGTTGCCTTTTTTCCTGAACCTTTTCCAACTTCGCAATACGTTGTTTGAAGTGAGGCAACCAGAACTGGACATGGTGTCCAAAACATCAGGACACATTGCATCCAAAACTTAAGGAGAGAGCATTACGGAATAGGGCAAAAATAAACAAAATGGATGCTCTTAGTTGTATATTTGATAGTTTCCCCTTATCCACCCCATCGGCCCTGGTGTTTATAAGAACAAAACGCCACTGAGACATAACCAAGCTCAATTAAATGTCCGTCCAGCTCCCTGGCTCTGGCTAAAGGGTGAAAACAACCCCGTCTTTCAGACAGCCCTAGAACTCTGCCAATTTAATTCAGCAGCCGAGGATTTGAAAATCCAAGGGCACCGTTTCCCCAGCAAAGGGACAAAGCTGACCAAACTCTCCTTGACGTCAAAGCACTCCAAAGTTTCCCTACTTGAAATTTGGTTGGCTGCAGGCTGCGGATGCGTGGAAAAAATAAAAATAAAAGGAGTTTGTGTGTGTCTTTGGGGGTAAGGAAGGACAAGAGGGCTTACAAACCTCTGGGTGCATCTACTGTCTGGAGCAGGGAAAGGGAAAATACCAGGGCCATAAATCACAGGAGCCTTTGCGAATTTCCTTTGCACAGATGTGCAAAGGAAGAAGAGTCTTCTTTTCCCCCAAGAGCTGTCTGCAATACAGGTGTCCTTTATAGAGTAAGCCTATGCTCACCTCTTCAGAAGGAAGTCCCATTGAGTTCAGTAGCAGCTGCATAAGTTTTATGCGTAAGATTGCAGCCATTGTGATTTTAGACACAGCAACACAATCATGAATGAAGCACAGATTCAAGCAATCACCCTCTAGGTTTTTGGGTTTTTTGTATGCTGGGAATGGTGTGACCACATGGAAAGAAAGATGGGCCCCTGTGCTTTTGATATCTCTGCCGTAGAAGGGAGATTTGTGGGTTTAAAACCAAAGCAGCTAATCCTGTGTTTGAGGATTATTGTGTACATTGTGATGGCCTGGGACTAGGGCTTGGACTCAGAACCAAAGGAGACTCAGTCTGCACCAGATCCTTTGCCTCAGGCATCATCTGAACCAAGTCTGAGGCCTAATCCTGAAGAGTCCCAGTCTGCACAGGTTCCCCTGCAACAAACACCAGCTGGGCCGAGTCAGGGGCCTGAGCCTGCCCTGGCTCCAGAGGCGGGGATGACCTCTTTGCCTTCAGCTGGGCCATCACTTACAGCTGCTCCCCTGGGACAGGGGAGGCTGAGGCGGCCCCTGGGTCTAGTAACCCACCGATGTCTCCCGAGCTGCAGAGACTCAGGTCTGAGAGAAGGAGAGACCTAAGTACTTGCAGGAGGAGGGCTTGCCTTCGGGCGAAACAGGGAGGTGAGTCATCGGGGGATCAGGACTGGCCGTTACCCCAACAAAGATAAAAGGTTGTCGGACCCCGCCCCAGGTTGCTGTATGCTAGATCCTGCCTGAGATCCTGTACCTGTCCTTTAATATAATAGAATATCTGTCAAGCGGGAAGGATAAACAAGCAATGTTAATATTTGTGGATGCAGAGAAGGCCTTTGATAACATTTCTTGGGAATTTATGTTAAAGAACTTAGAATATATGGATACGGGTCAAGCTTTTTTGAACGGTATAAAGGCAATATATTCAGATCAGAGGGCGAAACTGATTGTGAATAATGTTATAACAGAAAATATTGCCATAACTAAGGGTACAAGACAAGGGTGCCCCTTGTCTCCGTTATTGTTCATTTCGGTCCTTGAAGTGTTTTTAAGAACAATAAGAGATAATGGAAATGTAAAAGGTGTGACAATAGGATCTAATGAATATTATGGATGAATATTCATGTAATGACTATATTCATTACAATAGGATGTAATGAATATAACTGCGTTTCACGGGTTACCCCCCAGCCCAGTAAACACATAAATGAACTGAGCATAAGGGCAAATGGCGAGGCTGTGGCAGAAAGGGTCAGTGCTGGAGGGGTGCACACATGCCAGTGGGTGGAGCGCGGAGGGTGAAGGAGCCCACCACGGAACCCCAGCCCTTGCCACACCGCCTGAGTGACCCTGCACTGCACTGGAGACAAGCAGGGATGTGCTGCACCACCTGCCCACCGCCATAGGGATCTCGGCCACCCAACGTGGCACTTGGCAGGTGCAAACCAGGCACCCCAACGCCAGTTCCCCCGTTCAACCCATCAGGGTACTCCTCTCCACAAATGTTGGTTCCTCGAATGCCAGGAGAGGAGCTCTGGACTGGGGCATGCATTGTATGCCTGCGTGGGGGGGGGGATGCCTGCTTCACGCCCTGAAAAATCCCTGCCCTGGGCCACGGCCCCTCCGACAGCCCCCACGCTATGCCCCTGCTAGAAGGGCATCCACAAAAAGGAGGAGGGCACTAGAAAGTTTAAAAAGGTAACGGTAAAGGACCCCTGACTGTTAAGTCCAGTCACGGACAATTCTGGTGTTGCGGCGCTCATCTCGCTTTATTGGCCGAGGGAGCCGGCGTACAGCTTCCGGGTCATGTGGCCAGCATGACTAAGCCGCTTCTGGCGAACCAGAGCAGCGCACGGAAATGCCATTTACCTTCCCGCCGGAGCGGTACCTATTTATCTACTTGCACTTGACGTGCTTTTGAACTGCTAGGCTGGCAGGAGCAGGGACAGAGCAACGGGAGCTCACCCAGTCATGGGGATTTGAACCGCCGACCTTCCAATCGGCAAGCCCTAGGCTAACTAGAAAGTTAGGGAAGATTAAAGGGCAATAGCAAATCATAGGTGGGTGGCTGAAGGAAGTGTTAGATCTGAAAGTAGCTTTCTTGAAAGTAGCTTTGAGAACTCAAAGTCCCCCTCACCTGGAACAGATGAATTTGTCAATTTTGGTTTTTAATTTTAAGTCCAGTTCTCCACATTTATGCATCAATCTGCAATTAAAAGAAGTCCTCGTGAAAATTTGTCAGCATTTCTCTTCATGCACAATGCTTGCATGCGGTTTTGCCTAACACACACACATACAAGCAAATTTCCTTAATAGAATGCATGCTCGCGCCTTGTTTTCACCTAATCTGTGCATTAGGTGCACTTTCCCTTAAAATATGCTTTTGTGCACACATGATTTCAACGTAGAACTGCACCTCGAAATTCAGAGAAGAGCAAAATTTTGAAGGAGAGCTGTATTTCCATTCTTGCATTGTATTGGAAAGTGCAAAATAGGTAACTTCTCACTAAAATTTGAACTGAAACCAAATTTCTCCCCCTTCCCTACTTCTTATTTGCTTTGGTCTCTCTCCTTGGCCCTTGGATGCTACTCTGATCCCCTTAGAGAACCAGATCTTCAGGCCTCCGATTGGTGGAATGCTACCACCCCCATGTGGGTTAGAAGGGATCAGAACCACTTTCTGCTCCAGAACTCTTGTTCTGCAGGACTTGACTACATGGTGACACTATATATACATGTAGCACCACCTACCGGAGGGATATGGGATTCCTTTCAGGCACGAAGAAGATGCAAGGCCTTTTTTCTTTGTTCTTGCAAGCTAATGAATAGGTGGAAGCAAGCGAGACCTGCAACTAAATGTTGCAGCACACCCTCACCTCCTAGCAGGAGTGCTCCTATTCAGAGTTATGTTATGAAAATCTGACCTTTCTTCCCAATGGAGCCTAGGCCAGCAAACGACATTCGATGAAACAGTAAAAATAAAACCATCTTACAAACAATTCCAGTACAGATGCAGACTGGGAAAGATCTCCACTTAAAAGGGTTTGTTGGAGGAGCTCCCTCCATCCAGTCATACCCATCTCCAGGATACTCCGTTCCATTCCTCCTCCACCACATTTTCTATTTTTCTTTATCAATAGAGTGGGGATTACTGAGCATCCTTAGCCCTCATTGGACTGTTTTGGGGGCTTTAAGGAGGTTTTGTTTCGTTAAGTTTTGTACTTCTGCGAACCTCAGTCACCAGTCTACTTGCCACATGCTGAATTAGTTGCAGTTTCCGGGTCACCTTCAAAGGCAGCCCCACGTAGAGCGCATTGCAGTAGCCCAAGCGGGAGATAACCAGAGCATGCACCACTCTGGCGAGACAGTCTGTGGGCAGGTAGGGTCTCAGCCTGCGTACCAGATGGAGCTGGTAGACAGCTGCCCTGGACACAGAATTGACCTGCACCTCCATGGACAGCTCTGAGTCCAGAATGACTTCCAAGCTGTGCACCTGGTCTTTCAGGGGCACAGTTACCCCATTCAGGACCAAGGAGTCCCGAAACCCGCCCACACCCTGTCCCCCAAAAACAGTACTTCTGTCTTGTCAGGATTCAACCCAGGGGCGTAGGAAGGGGGGTGGAGGCGGACTGCCCCTGGTGCCCTCACGGAGGTGGGTGACATTGGGCGCATAGCTCGCCCGCAACTCCCAAGCCTACCCGGAGTAAGGGGGGGAGCTACGCCGCTTTGCCGGCAGCATTCCCCCCTTCCCCCTTTGTTTTGGCAGCTTGGGGGAGACTTGGGAGTCGTGGGTGGGTGGCGAGCTGAATGTCCGGCATGGGTGGCTCGCTCCGCCCCTGGCTGCAGGGCATGCGCACCACTCCGAGCACCCGAGCGGCTATCCCGTGCCTGGGAGGGCACCCTCCGCGCCACACCCTCCTCGGGAGCGCGCCCGCCCTGGGCAACGCAGGCATATACTCACCCATCCTCCACACATTCGCTGTTGGCACTCACCCCTTCAATTCTCTGTCACGAGGATTGAGCATACAGTGGTACCTCAGGTTACATACGCTTCAGGTTACATACGCTTCAGGTTACATACGCTTCAGGTTACACACTCCCCTAACCAGTGGCGTAGCGTGGGTTGTCAGCACCCGGGGCAAGGCAAGTAATTTGCACCCCCTAACCCGTGGATTTGCGCCCCCTAACCCTAACCCCCAGATGTTGCGCCCGGTGCGGCCAGCCCCCCCTGCACCCCCCACGCTACGCCACTGCCCCTAACCTAGAATTAGTGCTTCAGGTTAAGAACTTTGCCTCAGGATGAGAACAGAAATTGGGCTCTGGCAGCGTGGCAGCAGCAGGAGGCACCATTAGCTAAAGTGGTGCTTCAGGTTAAGAACAGTTTCAGGTTAAGAACGGATCTCCAGAACAAATTAAGTGTTTAACCTGAGGTACCACTGTACCGGTTCATACATACCCAGTCATTGCTTGGCGAATCTTTTTGACTCTTTGCGTGTGAATGAGTCATCACCTATCAAAGATCATCACGGTGGATATAATCGGGTTATACATTCAGCTGTGAGTCAACAAACGCATGATGCGTTTATGAACTGTCAGCAGAGGAACTGCCTCACCAACAGTAGAACTGAAGAAGAGCCTTCTGGATCAGGCCCAATGGCCCATCTGCTTCGGGATCCTGGTCTCGCAGTGGGGGGTGTCCAAAAGCAAGGCCTGAATACCACAGCTCTCTCCTCTCCTCATGCTTCCAGCAAAAGGTACTAGCTCTGAGAAAATAACTCGAGTACAGCGGCCACTCATTGGCTTCTTACAAATGGACTAGGTAGCAGTTCAACACAGGTTAAAAAAAAGGTAAAGGAGCCCTGGACAGTTAAGTCCAGTCAAAGGCGACTCTGGGGTTGGAGCGCTCATCTCGCTTCAGGCCGAGGAAGCTGGCGTTTGTCCACAGACAGCTTTCTGGGTTATGTGGCCAGCAGGACTAAAACGCTTCTGGCGCAACAGAACACTCTGACAGAAACCAGAGTGCACAGAAATGCTGTTTGCCTTCCTGCCATAGTGATACCTATTTATCTACTCACACTGGTGTGCTTTTGAACTGCTAGGTTGGCAGGAGCTGGGACAGAGCAATGAGAGCTCACCCCATGGCAGGGATTTGAACCGCCGACCTTCCAATTGGCAAACCCACGAGACTCAGTGGTTTAGATCACAGCACCACCTGTGTCCCTTTAGCAGTTCAGCATGGTCCTTTGCCAACAAACATGAGCTGCTGCCGTTATACCAACAAGGGACCTTATTCAAACTTTCCCCTCCCTTAAGCTGTACTTTCTATAGTAAAACGTGTTGGTTTTGGGATTCCAAAGCTCGATAAGAAGAATTATGCGGAGTGGGTACTCTACGCAGAGGCTCTTCTGCGAAAAGAAGGTCTGTTTACAGTTATTGCAGACAACCCCCCAAGAACGCTCAAAACATTCTTGGAAGCAATGTACAGTGGTGCCTCGCAAGACGAAAAGAATCTGTTCCGCGAGTCTCTTCGTCTAGCGGTTTTTTCGTCTTGCGAAGCAACCCTATTAGCGGATTAGCGCTATTAGCGGTTTAGCAGCTATTAGCGGCTATTAAAGGCTTAAGGGATTAGCGGATTAGCTGCTAAAAGGCTATTAGCAGCTTAGTGCCTTAGAAAAAGGGGGTGGGGAGCGGGAAAAAATCGCAAGAATGGCAAGACATTTTCGTCTTGCAAAGCAAGCCCATAGAGAAATTCGTCCTGCGAAGCGCATTGAAAAACGGAAAACCCTTTCGTCTAGTGGGTTTTCCGTCTTGCGAGGCATTCGTCTTGCGGGGCACCACTGTACCGTTTGCCTGACAGTGTGTAACTCGGAAAACAAGTGCTTTGGGGATTTGTGCCTTAAAAAAAAATCCATAGAAGCTGGAAGACTTCTCAGAAAAATACTCATGCAAACGGTGAGAAAGTAAATGATGTCTTTGCACATATTGCCCTCTGGTGGCTGAATTTGAGATCTGGGGAAAAGCCGAATGGGAATTTGCCCTGTGTGACGTACAGTGGTACCTCAGGTTAAGTACTTAATTCATTCTGGAGGTCCATTCTTAACCTGAAACTGTTCTTAACCTGAAGCACCACTTTAGCTAATGGAGCCTCCTGCTGCCGCCAGAGCACGATTTCTGTTCTCATCGTGAAGCAAAGTTCTTAATCCGAGGTACTATTTCTGGGTTAGCGGAGTCTGTAACTTGAAGTGTATGTAACCTGAAGCGTATGTAACCCGAGGTGCCACTGTATTTTATTTTATCTGTCCTGAATTTCTCAACATTCAGCTAATTCAGATGCCCACAACTCCTAGTCTCATAAGAAATGCATTTCTGTTTCTGCTTTCTCCAAGCCATGCAAAATTCTTTAAACTTCTATCCTGCTGTCTCTTCTCCAGAGTCTAAGGGGAGCCCCTTCACCCTAGCTCCATAGAAGTGAATGGTCACGTTTGTTCATTCATATATGTGGAGGGAGAGAAAAGTGTAAGAAGTACCTGGAGTACTGTGTCCAGTTCTGGGCACCACAGTTCAAGAAGGACACTGACAAACTGGAACATGTCCAGAGGAGGGCAACCAAAATGGTCAAAGGCCTGGAAACGATGCCTTATGAGGAACGGCTAAGGGAGCTGGGCATGTTTAGCCTGGAGAAGAGGAGGTTAAGGGGTGATATGATAGGCATGTTCAAATATATAAAAGGATGTCACATAGAGGAGGGAGAAAGGTTGTTTTCTGCTGCTCCAGAGAAGCGGACACAGAGCAATGGATCCAAACTACAAGAAAGAAGATTCCACCTAAACATTAGGAAGAACTTCCTGACAGTAAGAGCTGTTCGACAGTGGAATTTGCTGCCAGGGAGTGTGGTGGAGTCTCCTTCTTTGGAGGTCTTTAAGCAGAGGCTTGACAACCATATGTCAGGAGTGCTCTGATGGTGTTTCCTGCTTGGCAGGGGGTTGGACTCGATGGCCCTTGTGGTCTCTTCCAACTCTATGATTCTATGATTCTATGAAGGCGTTGCTTTCTGCTCCACCCTGTATTTGTGTATTTCTGTACTGCTGCAATTCGCCTCCTGCCCGAAGAATTATTCGTCTCGCTGTCTGCTGTGCTGAAATTACATTATGCCTTAAACAATGTCATCATTATGCCATCAATTCTGCAAATTCCTTTCTTGCTGCATTATTTTGTCTGTTTTATATTGTATACAGCCAAACTTCGGTTCCTGAACTCCTCCGTTTTGGAATGTTTCGGCTCCCGAACGCTGAAAACCCGGAAGTAACTGCTCCAGTTTTCAAACAATTTTTGGAAGCCGAACAGCTTCCTTGCTGCATTTTTCATTCCCCTCCCCCCATTGACTTTGCAGCTATCCCATTGATCCTCAGTTTTCAAACTTTCAGAAGCCGAACAGTCTTCCGGAATGGATTAAGTTCGAAAACCAAGGCAAGGTTCCACTGTATTGAAATCTACAGATGAAGGGTGGCATACAAATTTAATAAATAATGAAATAATAATTCAACCCCGTCGGGATGCGGGTGGCGCTGTGGGTTAAACCACAGAGCCTAGGACTTGCCGATCAGAAGGTGGGCGGTTTGAATCACCATGACGGGGTGAGCTCCCGTTGCTCGGTCCCTGCTCTTGCCAACCTAACAGTTCAAAAGCACGTCCAAGTGCAAGTAGATAAATAGGTACCACTCCGGCGGGAAGGTAAACGGCGTTTCCGTGCGCTGCTCTGGTTCGCCAGAAGCAGCTTAGTCATGCTGGCCACATGACCCGGAAGCTGTACACCGGCACCCTCGGCCAGTAAAGCGAGATGAGCATCACAACCCCAGAGTCGGTCACGACTGGACCTAATGGTCAGGGTTACCTTTACCTTTACCTTTAATTCCACCCCATTCATTTCAGTGCAAAGGAAACACAATGCAAACATGTGTGTATGTGACCAGCTACATAGCATCTGCAAACCGAAAGCAACAGCCGCAGCATATTTGCTGGATCGATTTCTGTTGCGGATAAGAGGCGAATAAGTGAACGTTGGCAATTTCTGCTCCCATTTCTATTAACCGCCAGAATTCCCCAACGTCCCTAGGGGAAAAAATGGGTGAAAATTAGAAAAACGGGGTGTGAGAATTGGGAAGCGGGTCCTGTCCTCCTAACCCTTAAAAGATTGTCCAGATTGGACTGGGAGCCCTGGAATTCTGCTGTCCTACTAGTTTGACTGTCCCTTCGTGAAGATCTATCAGGGATGGAGACTCTAAAACCAGGGGGAGGGGGCAAACAGGGCCCCCTGGACTTCTCTATCTATCCCGTGGGACTCTCCCCAAACCATACCCCCCTCTCTGCAGGTCATATCCCTCCCCAGCTCCACCCCACACCCTCATTGAGAGTTTCTGCCTGGCTGGAATGTGTCCTTGACTCAGATGATGGCTCTTAGCCACCTGGGTGTGCAGAGAGTTGTGTGAGTGTAGGCAGGAACAGGCTTACCATACAAGGGTAACGTTCATATTTATTGCTCTGCCACCGCTAGCATGTGGCCCTTGAAAGGGTGGTCAGAAGGGAATGTGGCCCTCAGCCAGAAAACGGTTCCCCGTCCCCGCCTGAGAGGAAAGATGGAAAACAATGCAGGACTTGTCAGGGAACTGCCATCGGAGCTGGAGGCGGAGAGAAGGCTCCAGAGGGATGGCGGAGAGGGTCCCAGTAGGGAGAGAGGCAGCCCATCCGCTGGGGAAGGAAATCAGCATAACACCAGTGGAGAAGGGGGGCAGAGGAGGCTCCAGGACTCTTCGCCGGAGACCAGCGGAGAGAGTACAAGTACTCCGCTGCCCACACCCTCCCTGCGCAGAAGACTTCCGCGCAGGGAGACTAGGAGGAGACTGGGCGTCAAACAGCTTTTATGCTGGAAGAGGTTCAAGAAACGCCCACTGACGGATTCTGCCAGCGACTGAGGCAGCCACGAAACTTGAGGCTGTCCAGACAGAAAGGGTTCAACCAGGTAACATAGCCAGGAGTGGCGGCAACTTACACACGAGCAACCCCTAGAACCATTACAGGACTCTTGGATCGTCTGGATGGAAAACAGAGGAATGTGTGTTTTGTAGAAATTAGCCTACTGTAGAAAGGGTAGATTTCCATTCATTTGCCAGCTGACAACTGTTGGGGTAGCTTTAAATTTCAGAATCGTGGGTTTGAGCCCCACACTGGACAGAAGATTTCTGCATTGCATGGGGTTGGACTAGATGACCTTCAGGGTCCCTTCCAACTCTACAACTATATGGTTCTATGATTTGCCTCCACCTGTTCCCCAAAAGACGCCCAGAAGAGGACATTTTCCTAGCTTGAATCAGCACTGCAGAAATCCAAACCGATTCTAATTCTGTCAGTTTTATTTCTCAACATGACTGTTTAGGAAAGCTGCTGAATTTGGGGGTTTTGAACCGGGAGAATGGAAACAAGAGGACAGCGTCGAAGCGCGGAATTGAAAACTTGAAAGGGCTGCCTTTAAAATACATTGACGAGTCAATGTTTCCTTCCTTTCTCGTTTTGTGAAAGACTCAAAACAGATTTCAAAAGCAGAACTTGCAAAATATTGCAGATTCATTAAACCAAATTAATTCTGACCATTTGACAAATTTCAGCTTGAGGGGGAATCCTTTTGGCTTTCGTCCTCCGGGAACAATAAAGTTTTCTTCCTTGTGTGCTGTCACAAGCTTTTTAGCTGCCGTGTGTTGGGAGGGAATGAGAGTGTCTCATGACGGAAGACCTCTGTCCAGTGTCACTTGACTGAGACACTAGTCAAAGAGCTACATATACTGCAAACGTTCCAGAAAGTTCCTTCCAAGGCGAAACTCAGACCTTGCTCCTATGGGCAGCGAGTGCGAAATGGTCCACCTGCTCATGGGCTGCCATATCTGCTTCAGGATATGGACCTCACATTGCAGTGTTCTCCTGCCCCAAAAAATAAAATAAAAATTCCTCTGTATAGAAAGCCAGCAGGCTAGAATACTTCTCCCTGGCATACTATTCTTCCACCTGGAGGGATATTTGGTGGGGTATGAAGTCCATTCAGTCTTGTGAGTCTATCTGCGAAAAATAACGTGGTTGACCTCCTCTCTTGCTGTTTGTGAGAACTGAGGCCTCCTGGCCCAACCTGAGATTCCACAGGCCGCCTTACGTTAGAAGGGCAGTTGCTTTGGCTTACACTGAGAGCCCAAAGGAGAACTTGGCTAGAACCAGGTCTCAGCTCAGAAACCTGAGTTTGTCGACTAGCCGCCATCTTGAACCATCAAACGCTACGACAGAGAGGAGTAAGGGTAGGGAAACTGTGGCCCTCCAGATGTTGACGGACTCCAACTCTCATCATCCCCAGCTAGCACAACCGAGGATGATGGGAAATGGAGTCCAACAATGTTTGGACGGTGACTGGTTCCCCAACCCAGGCTTTCCCCCTTGCAAGTGAGCTACCACAGTTCGCACACACACACACATTTTGGATTTTGAAGTGGCTCCCAGACCGGCCTGCCCCTCAGCTCATTTCAACGTCCTCCCGAAGCAGACTAAATTTCAGTCCTGGAAACGGAGGCATTGTCTGAGATGGCGGCCATCTTTACGGAAGCCAGATATAAAGCTAAACAGTGCTTGGTGGGTGGTGAACACCCCTGGCTGGGCCTTCCTTTTGGACTAGGCCAAGCCAGACCCAGGAAGGGTGCTTGGCAAAGGTCCTTTGGTGGCCCAGCTTTGTGATGGCTCTCGCAGCATGGCCAAGCTCCTTTTTCTTGGGAAGCCTGCCCTCGTCTCTGGCTCCATAGCTGAAACCAAAGACATGTTTTTTCCTGCTTCTCCCCACGGGGCCAAGATGTGGTTTTCGGGCCTGCACCACGGATTCTGGCCCCTCGCCGGGCACGTCGAGGAGACTCTCCCAACGAGCTCTACAATGCCCGCTTGCTATCCAAGATGGCCTTCCAGTCGTCGGTCCACGAGTGCAGCCTCCGACGAAGAGGAGGCAGCTGGAGGTGCTTGTTGTGGCAGGCCGTGAAGAGGACGTGCTCCCAGCTTGGATTCTTCTCAGCTCCTGGAAGGCAAAGAAAAGAAGGCAACTCAGGACCTTTTTCAACTGAATAATGCCTGTCTGTGGGTTTTGGGTTTTTTGAAAAAATCTGTCACCTCGCTGCTCTATGGAATCTAATAGTGGGGAACATAAAGGGAAGAGAAGAAGAAGAGGAGTTTGGATTTGATATCCCGCTTTATCACTACCTGAAGGAGTCTCAAAGCAGCTAACATTCTCCTTTCCCTTCCTCCCCCACAACAAACACTCTGTGAGGTGAGTGGGGCTGAGAGACTTCAAAGAAGTGTGACTGGCCCAAGGTCACCCAGCAGCTGCCTGTGGAGGAGCGGGGAATCGAACCCGGTTCACCAGATTATGAGACTACCGCTCTTAACCACTACACCATGCTGTTTATAGCCCTCATGGGTGTAAAGATTGGCTGGCGAAGTCTCAAAAACCACTAACAGAGGTCTGCGCTCCAGTCTGCAGGGCTTGTATAGGTTTCAGGTTTTGTTTCTGTCCTCGAAGCAGAATTTTGAATTTCTGCAGGGTAGACATAGATAGCCCTGTGTGTGCTATATGCCTGTAAACCCCAAAGTCTGTAGTAAGTGACTTTGCTTATTTACTATGGTAGAAACTGGCAGGGAGCCATATAGTGTACTAGCCAACAGATACCTGCAGCTGGGAGCAATGTGATCTAAACATGCCTGCTTGGATGTAAGTCCCGTTGCGTTTAATGTGGCTTAATCCCAGGTAAGTGGCTGTAGCCTCAGGAGTGGCTGGATTATGTTTGTTGTGACAAACAGAAGAATTGCCTAAAAGCAAAAAACTGATATTTTCACAGCTCCTTCACGTCCCTGCCTGCCAATAACCTCTGAGCTCCTCTGTGTCCCTCCATCCCTGCTCCATTTAAACTCCTGCTGTTGTTTAAAACCATCATTTGAAATCCTGCTTCTCTTTCACTCCCCCTCCACCCTTGCCCTGACTTCATGCGAATCCAGGATTGCGATGCAGTCCTAAAATGGGAGTTGCGTGATGACAGCCTTACTTTTTATGTCTATAGGAAGATACAAACTGAAGCTCAATCCAGATAAGGCTGAGACACTGTTAGTGGGTGGTTCCCTAGACCGGATGGATGGGAGGTTGCCTGCTCTTGGTGGAGTTACACTCCTTCTGAATGAGGGGGTACGTAGCTTGGATCTATAGCTCTCGATCTATTGCTGTTGCTTGAGGCTCAGGTGGCCTCGGTGGCACAGAGTGCCTTCCATCAGCTTGGGCTGGTGGTCCGGCTGTGCCCTTATCTGGACAGGGATAGCCTAACTACTGTTGTCCAAGCTCTGGTATACAAATTCAAATAAATAAGCACAGTATGTGTCAATGTTGAAGGGCTGTTGGGGCCTTCACTGCCTTGCACTTCCACCCACCCACCAGCCCCTGATGCCCTTGGGACAACCCCTTCACCTATTATATCAGGCCTGTCGTCGATCAGCAGGTCGCCAGAGACCACCGTCTTATCTCGGGTGAGGACGATCTGTTCCAGAAACTCTTGGCCCAAGTGCTTCTCCACCCAGGCGTACTGGAAAGTGGAAAAGGAAACAGTGGAAGAAAAGGGTTTGTGGGCAGAGGGTGTGAGGAGGATGGAACTGGCACTGGCGTGACCAGCAAACCACAATGACAAAAAAAACCCCCAAAAAAACCCCATTATGGGGAAGCAGGGAGAGGGAAGTGGAGCTTAACTTTGAGCCAAGACTTGGGAGATTCCATATGGGCTGGGTGCCTGCACAAAATTTGACTGCAGTCTTGCACTTGGTTCAATTATGGAACCAGCTCCCCACTGCTTAGAGGCTGATCCAGGAGTCTGCCTTTTAATTGGCTTTTCATATCAGTCTTTCGTGGAGAGTTTTACTTTATTTGTCACTTTAATGCCCTCTCCTGGTCTCATCCTGGCTCCCCGGAGTTCCACTGCAAATTTGATCACTTTATTTTCGTTCTTGATTTCACTTACTTCTCAGCAATATTCTATACCGCTTAAAATACGGACCCTCTCTAAGCAGTTTATATAAAACGTATTATAAAATTGCAGTGGTTAATATTAGGCAGGGGTCTTCGTTGTCTTGTTTTTGACACCGGCTAGAAACTGTTTTTTGTTCCGGTGAGCACCTCCAGACATAAAATTAATTGTTGTTTTTAAAACTGTTGATGTTGCCTATATTTTGATCATTCTCTTATGCCTCCTGTTTTTCAAAGTCTGCTTTTACCACTAGTTTTAATGAATATTTAATGCCAGGAAAACCCAGGAAATGTATTGGCAATTTCCAGCCAGGGAAAGCCTGGCTAAACAGATGGGTTTTCAGAAGGCGGTCAAAACACACGGCTTAGTTCCTGCCTCTCCAGACTGCACGTAGGAGGGTGTTCCCGTTGGAAAGATTCTGAATTTCGTCACTGTCCTCTGCTCTGGGAATCCTTTCACTTGAAAGGCTGGCTACGAATTGTCTAAATGAAGAAATAGTAATAAAAATAATATACCCGTTACCTTTTCGTATGGGCAATACCGATACTTCTTGATGGGACTGGTGCATATGAACACATCGGTCCTACCATGACAGAAAAGAGAGAAGGTGAAGGAGGGAAGGAAAGAGACAGTGGAGAAGAAGAAAAAATAATCCACATTTGCATTTATTCAACCTGTATGGATTCTGGCCTTCCTGCAAAAAAAATTATATCTCAGGTGTGCTCTGCATAGATATAAGCAAAGGCTGCCTCAGATGGAGTTGGACCACTTACCGTATTTTTTGCTCTATAAGACTCACTTTTTCCCTCCTAAAAAGTAAGGAGAAATGTGTGTGCGTCTTATGGAGTGAATGCAGGCTGCGCAGCTATCCCAGAAGCCAGAACAGCAAGAGGGATCGCTGCTTTCACTGAGCAGCGATCCCTCTTGCTGTTCTGGCTTCTGAGATTCAGAATATTTTTTTTTCTTGTTTTCCTCCTCCAAAAACTAGTTGCGTCTTGTGGTCTGGTGCGTCTTATACAGCGAAAAATACGGTAGTCCAGGGGTCGGAAAACTAAGGCCCAGAGGCCTGATGCGGCCCCCCAGGCTCGTAAATCCGGTCCGCGGACCCTGCCGCCCGCCTGGTCAGTCCCCACACACTGCGGATGCCTTACCGTGCGGGGACTGACTTTCGCGATGCTGGCACGGCTTCTGGGAGGGCAGCGATGCTGGCGCAGCTTTAGATCAGTGGCGTAGCGTGGGGGGTGCAGGGGGGGCCGGTCGCACCGGGCGCAACATCTGGGGGTTAGGGTGCGCAAATCCACGGGTTAGGGGGCGCAAATTACTTGCCTTGCCCCGGCGCTGACATCCCACGCTACGCCACTGCTTCAGATTGGCTGCAGGAAGCTCCTGTAGCCAACCCGAAGCTGTGGGCAGATCTGGGCAGGAGGCGACGCTGGCACAGCTTCAGATTGGCTGCAGGAAGTTCCTGTAGCCAGTCTGAAGCTGCGCTGCCCACAGCTGAGGTAAACGTCCACGGCACGGCCATGGACGGAGAGGCCGGCGGGCGAGTGACGGGTCTGGGCTGCGCCATGGGCATCGTGACGGGCGCATCGCGGGGCTTCAGCAACCTGAAAATACTTAACTTGAAGCTACTTCAACCTGTAGCAGGAAACCTCCCCCCCCATCATTCAGTTTGTACAGACTTCAAACACTCACACTCACACACTACATACGCTACACTTCTGTTATAAATTCATAGAAAATCAACCATACATCAGATTTGCACTGTTCCACTTTTATTTTACTCCATGAAGGAAGGACTACAAAATGGGGAAGGTTTTATACAGGCCACCATAATCCCTTGAGCAAAGCAGCACATCCACAGGAGCCCTGCCCAGTTGCTATGCCAACCCTGATGGTCCTAGACAGAAGACCATCAACTACACAACAGACTGCATACACGAGTGGATTCAACACGGACTATAACAAAAGAACAGTGATTGGATTTCCCCTCAGGGGGCAGGAAACTGCGACTACCTTTTGTCTTCAGAAAATGACTCATGGGGGGGGGGGAGAGGGGAACCAGCCAGGTGACAGGACACTCAGGTTACCACCACAACTCCTCCCTCAACCCCTCCTTTCTGTAATGTATGCATGACGTTTCTGGGGGTGGGCTTGACCTAGAGGAGGGGAATTTCAAAAGTTTTTATAGGGTCTTGCACACCATTTTTCTGTGTCTTTCCTCTCTCCTGCGAGTGAGGGGAACACCCTGCTGCAACAGTACAATAAAGGCCAAGCCTACAGGCTGCTGATTTGCTCCAATTTACTCTGGTTGGTGTCTTTACTTTTTGTCCAAGGGAGCCCTCGGATTTTTCCGGTAACAAACCCGAGGTATGACTGTAATGAAAAGAAAGGAAGAAGCCCGGCTGGTGGAAGAGCAGGGGTGTGCCTGCAGTGGGGAAGCTTCTCTCTTGAAAATTCCGCCAAACATACTCACTCTTTTAACTCGGCCATCTGCTTGACGGCTTCCACGGCCCCTGGGAGCGGATCCAGTTCCAGGAAAAAGTTCTTTGACTCCCAAATGCCAATCGCCTTTTCCTGCAAAGAGGTTTGGAGCGAGAATTTTGGGGAGGGGAGAACATTAGCCTGTTAAGTCTGCTGCCCTCTTGGCTGCTCTCCTGCACAAGAGAATCCATGAGAGCAGCTTGAGCAGCAACATTTGAATAAGGGCTGCATACAGAGCACATTTAAAACACCTGACTTTCCTCAAAGAATTCTGGGGGTTGTAGTTTACCCCCTCGCCAGCCTGCCCAGCCCTCCCTGCTTATCCGATCAGTTAAACCAATAGCAGCAAGAGGGAATAGAATCGCTCTGCCCAGGCCCAGGTCAGAGTTAGCTACTCGCTGCTCGGTGGAGCTTGCAACCTCGTGGACTTTGAACACGCTCGGACTTTTGTCATTAATAAAAGCACAAAGGTGGGGTTGTGCAGCAGGCCTGAAACTTGGGTTCAATTCCAAGGCACTTACTTACCTGCCAGCCACATTTCCACTCTATGCAACAGGTGGATAACAGTAGCCTACCTTATAGGGCTGTTGTAAGCATTAATAATAATAATAAAAAGCCTTGGAGGTGACTTTGCCTATTTAAAAGTGCTTGTTATTATCGGCTACTCTAAACAAATGTGTATTTATTTATTCCTATGTGGGTCTACCCTTAAAGAAGACTTAGAAATTTCAACTGGTCCAAAATGCAGCAGCCAGATTTCTGTCTGGGATTCCTATTCATATAACCCGTTTCAAAACTGTGTTCAAGTTGGCTTTCAGGCCCAGTTCAAGGAGACAGTGGCAGACTTTGGATTCTCAAATTTCAGCAGTGCTCTGTGTGGCACTAAAATTTGGCGGCCCCCCCCCCCCTTGCCTCTTACACAGCATTGTTGTAGAGCCGGCACCCAGCGCTGCCAAACCAGTCACACTACACTAAAACTGCCTCATGTCGTTGTTTAAAGCCCTAAATGAGTTGGGCCCCAAATATATGAAGACTGCCTCGTTCCCCACAGACCCTCCTGTGTATTAGGATCTTGGTAGTTCCATCCATCGCCTGTAGAAACTCAGGATGGCAGCAGTGGCCCAGAAGAGGGCATGCTGCTTTGTGGCAGCTTTTGGGATGTGGAATTCCCTGTCCACATAGATGTGTCTGGCACCTTCGTTGTATCGTTTCCTTGGTGCGCTGAAAACACACTTGACCTAACCTAGGCTTTGACACACGAGATAAATATCTGTACACATTCCAGGCTATTCTGTACCCAGTGAGCTGCCAATACACATGACGTGGCCACAATCCGTACCCATCCTGTCATTTATTTGTGAAATACTGTGTTTTGATGAATTTCCCCAGCAAACCAGCTTCAATCCAAATTGAGAAAAAGAACAACCTAGCTGTGTGGTAAGCCTGTGGTAAGCGATATTTTCAGGATCCATCCTTTTTTTTCCTTTTTGGAAATGTTGTACAGAATGTTAATGTTTTGTGTTTCTTCCTTCCTCCTCCTTAAGGCATCATGTTTTTAATGGCATTACCCCGGTATGTTTTACATGTAAGTTGCTCGGAGACCTTTTAGGTAACAAGCGATTAATAAGTTTCAAAACCACAACAGTATTCCTACCACTATACAGTGGTACCTCTGGTTAAGAACTTAATTCGTTCCGGAGGTCCGTTCTTAACCTGAAACTGTTCTTAACCTGAGGTACCACTTTAGCTAATGGGGCCTCCCGCTGCCCAATTTCTGTTCTCATCCTGAAGCAAAGTTCTTAACCCGAGGTACTAGTTCTGGGTTAGCGGAGTCTGTAACCTGAAGCGTCCGTAACCTGAGGTACCACTGTAATTTGTTTCAATATAAAATATAAAATAGTGGTTTTATTGGAACCTTGCTGTGAATGGTAGATAACAAATCCAACAAACAACAACATCAAATTTCATTTGTTTTGTTCCAGCTGCATTTCCCTTTCTGCTTCTCTCTGGTCTCCCTTCTGTTTAATTATATACTGCAAGCCCCTTGGGGTGGAGATTTGTATTTTTGTACTTTGCAAGGCACCATGGCTAGTGTTGATGCTAATAACGAGTAATTTCCTTCATTTTACTCCAGCTGCAATTCCCTTTCCGTTCCTTGCGTCTAGTTATATATGGTAAGCCCCTCGGGGCAGAGATCTGTCCTCTTGTGATCTGCAAGCTGCCTTTACTGACATTATGCTGATGACAACAACAACAACAACAACAAGAAGGCCACTGACTCACACTCAGCTCCGATTCCAGCTGCCCATACTGCTCCGAGACCCAGAACCCCATGCGGTCCTCCAAGGAGATGTAGGGCTTCTCCGGATACTTGGCTCTGAACTTCTTCAGGAAGCCCCCCTCGAAATCCGCCAGCACCCCGTCCATGTCCACCAAGACCCGCAGGCGCCGGCGGCGGCCGGGGGCGCAGCGCGAAGAGGCGCTGCGTCTGCTGCAGTGCGCAAAACAGCCGGCGCCCGAGGCCAGGAAAGGAGCGCAGCAGCCGCGCAGGGCTGGCCGCGGGTGCAAGAAGAAGCTGCTCATGGCTAGCATGGAGAAGGGGGGCGGGGTCTCTCTCTTAAAAAACCGGGGAAGGGCGCCGGATCAAGGCTTCCTCGTCGCTGTGCTCCCAAATCCCCAGCCTCCTTTTCTGCGTTTGCTGCATCACGCCAGGTTTTCTGTCTCTCTGCGGCGCACGGATTTGGGGACCCCACGAGGTCCGCCAAACCCGCAGATAATTGCTATTATTGGTGCAATTATTGCCGCTGCAGCACAGAGTCCTGCCGCTCCCTTCTTGCTTCCTCGCCCCGATTTGCAGCCAAAGAGGAGCCCCGGGAGAGGAGATGGAGAGGGCGGCGAGGCGAGGCGAGGGCACCCGGGCCGGCTGCGCAAAAGCAGCGGCAGGGTGGCGCTCAAGGAAATGCAGGTGGGCACGGGTCAGGGTGCGCTGCGCTCGTCCCGCGCAAGATCCGCACGGGCTTCCTTCTCCTCGCCCCCTTTGCGACGGAGAAGGGCGCTCCGTGGGGCGCCGCCGCGTCCTCGAGGTGCTTCCGCAGCGCTGGGGGTGGCCGGGCGCGGCTTGGCGCTCCGGTGCGCGCGCCTCTGGGTTGCCGCGGGAGCCGCTCTCTCGCCCTCCTCCCGAGGCGCCGGCAGAGCAGCCCAACCCGGCAGTGCTCCGGTTCTCCTTCCCATCGCCCGCGGGAGGAGCTGCGGGTGGGGAGGGGGTTGGTGCTTGCGCTCCCGGCAGCTCCAAGCGCCGCCTCGCAGCAGCGGCATGTTTCCAGCGCCGGCCGGGAAGCGCGCGCCACCAGATCCTCGCATGGGATCGCCTGTGTTCCCCCCCTCCGGGGTCTCTCCCCAGCAGTGCCGGATTTACGTATAAGCTAAACAAGCTATAGCTTAGGGCCCCCCTCTCTTGGGGGCTCCAAAAAATATACTTCTTAATTGTATTTCACTATTAATATACTTCTTAATTGTATTTCAGTTCAACAAATACTTTGATAAAATACATACTTTGTTATGTGCAAATGGCTTTGGATAGCTATTAGGTTCACAAATTACCATAGAGCATATATTCAACACAAAAAACAGCGACAATTTGTTGTTGACAAAGGACAGCTGGACATATAATGGGCCCCATTACCTTCAGTAGTTTAGGGCCTCATCAAACCTAAATCCAGCCCTGGCAAGGATAAGTAAAGGTAAAGGTAAAGGTACCCCTGCCCGTACAGGCCAGTCTTGACAGACTCTAGGGTTGTGCGCCCATCTCACTCAAGAGGCCGGGGGCCAGCGCTGTCCGCAGACACTTCCAGGTCACGTGGCCAGCATGACATCGCTGCTCTGGCGAGCCAGAGCCGCACATGGAAATGCCGTTTACCTTCCCGCTAGTAAGCGGTCCCTATTTATCTACTTGCACCTGGGGGTGCTTTCGAACTGCTAGGTTGGCAGGCGCTGGGACCGAACGATGGGAGCGCACCCCGCCACGGGGATTCGAACCACCAACCATGCGATCGGCAAGTCCTAGGCGCTGAGGTTTTACCCAAGCGCCACCCGCGTCCCAAGGATAAATACTGTACCTTTAAAGACAGTGTCAATAGCAAGCAACCTAAATCTGGCCCTGCCCCACCACCTCCCTCCTTGCGCTGGAAGTAAACCCAGGGGTAGGAAACACCTCCTCAATTGGGCCGCTTCGCCCACTGCAAAAAAAGACAGCCGAGCAAGGTCAGCTGCGCAGCGCAGCCTGATCCCATACCCTCCAACATTTATCCAATGACAATAGGGACGTCCATTCTATTAGTACCCTGCCCATCTGACTCGGTTGCCCCAGTCACTCTGGGTGGCTTCCAGCATGAATAAAACATAATAAAGCAATAATCATTTTTAAACTTCCCTATACAGGGCTGTCTTCAGATGTCTTCTAAAGGTAGTATAGCTACTTATCTCCTTGGCTCAGGAGTTGCATAACTCCATCCCCTCCAACATCACTCCTATGAAAATAGGGACGTCCTAAAGAAAAGTGGGACATTCCGGGATCAGATCAGAAACTGGGATGGCTTCTGTAAATCTGGGGCTGTCCGCAGAAAACAGGGACATTTGGAGGGCATGTGATCCTGCACGTGTTTACATGGAAGGAAGTTTTGTTTTGTTCAGCGGGGCTTTCAGGGTGCATGAGGACTACGGGCAGGCTCAGCTCTGGAATAATCAGGTTCTGACGCCAAGGTTCAACATGGTGTATACAGTTAGAAGAAGTGGGCCTCTGAGTGTGTGCAGAATGCCTTTCCAGCAAAGGTTGATGAGTGCACAAGCAGTTCCAACATTGAGGTGACGGAGCTGAGCTCCTATGAGCTCTGGGCGAAATAAAGCCCTTATTATTATTTAAAAATTATTTATCACCCTAAGGTCCCATGGTGAAAGTCCAAGCAACCTAACTAAAGGTGCTCATATTCCTTGGTTGCCCCTGCTCCAGCTTTGTTGAAACTTAGTGGAAACTCCTGGAAGCATAAAACAATATTTTGTGATTGTTATACTTTGCAGAGACTGCCGTATTTTATTGTGCAATAGCAACTACAGGCAGAACTAGCCAAATCTTTAAAATAATAATGATAACAGTTGTGAAAGCCAGGGGTTATTTTTCAGCAGGAACTTACTGGAACTCAGTTCCGGCACCTCTTAGGTGGATGCCATTGCCATTATAAGAGAACAAAGGAAGCTTTCATGGTGAGTTCCAGCACCTCTTTTTCAAGAAAGATGAAAGCCATTCTTTCACAAAACATCTCCTAGATCATAATTATCTCACTTATTCTGTACTGTAGCCCAGAACTCGATCCTCACTGCTTCTTGAGCAAATCCCATTTCCTCCTCAACGTTTCTGGAAGCATAACAGACTGCAGATTGAAGTAGGCCTCATTCACATCACCTGTTTATAATACGTGGGTTACAATACACTATTTTTGTTTACTCAGAACAGCTATTCACCATATGAACATATATGGTTTTCTGGAGCATAAGACATGAGATGATGAAGGTGAGAAGAGGTCACTGGCAAAAGAACCTTTGCCAAAAAAACCACCCTGAACTTGAAGTGCTGTTCCATTATTAGGTACAGACTGGGTATACATCAGCCCCTGATGTCCACACTGGGAATATCAAGTGAAGGATGAGCTCATCTCTTCTTAGGATTTCCTGGTATCATGCTGCTCACAGCACAACAACTGATTTCTCTCTCTCAAATGGGATCTCTTAACATTGGCGCCTGAAATGCATTTCTCAAAAACAAATGTCATTTTTAGAAGGTTCCAAAAGCAGCATTGAAAGAGCTGGTTCTGAGCTGAGGTGGATTGCTTTGTGTCTCCCAAATAATTACTGCCCTATGGGCAAGGAAATTAGAATCCTCAGTAGAAAGTTGGCACACAAAAGTGCCATGCTCAGCAGAAAACAGGAACTCTGTGTACTCTTTGTGGATTTGAGTCTGCTTTATCTAAAGCAGGCTTCCTCAACCTCGGCCCTCCAGATGTTTTTGGCCTACAACTCTCATAATCCCTAGCTAGCAGGACCAGTGGTCAGGGATGATGGGAATTGTAGTCTCAAAACATCTGGAGGGCTGAGGTTGAGGAAGCCTGATCTAAAGTATCTGATTAAGTACTGTATTTTTTGCTCTATAAGACTCACTTTTTCCCTCCTAAAAAGTAAGGGGAAATGTGTGTGCGTCTTATGGAGTGAATGCAGGCTGCGCAGCTATCCCAGAAGCCAGAACAGCAAGAGGGATTGCTGCTTTCACTGCGTAGCGATCCCTCTTGCTGTTCTGGCTTCTGAGATTCAGAATATTTTTTTTCTTGTTTCCCTCCTTCAAAAACTAGGTGCGTCTTGTGGTCTGGTGCGTCTTGTAGAGCGAAAAATACGGTAGATTCTCCAGTCCATGGAAATTTGTGCCATTAGGCACCTCCTGCCCCTGAGCTGTTTCTCTGCAAGCCAGTCATCATGAGAACTACTATTTAATAAAGCTTCCCTGAGTTTGCTTTCTTCCTCTTCCCTCTCTATCCATTTTCCCTTTGGTAATGTGGATTATTATTATTATTATTATTTAGATTGTAAGGCTGTAGGCAGGGACTGTCTTGTTTATAACTGGTTTTATGCAATTGGCTGTGCTTTTTTTGGCCCAAGAGTAGGGTACAAATGCACCTAAATAAATAAATTAAAATGTGTTGATCTTTAAAGTACCACAAGGATCTTTTGTTCTTTTTGCTTATGCAACTGTGCTGCGCACCTCCAAAGAGCAACAAAAGGATGATGATACGATGATGTGATAGTGAAGTGATAAGCAGGGAAGTGATAAGCAGCCATAACCGGAAGATGCGATGTGCTTCTGAGTGGCGTGAAGTACTCTGTGTGACATCACACAGCGTCTGACGTCACTCTGACCCTTAGCAACCAGACTGGGTTGTCGCTGCACTCTTACTATGTTTTTGTCTGCCAGACAGGGTAGAAAGCTGCAAAGGGCATTGCAGCCACCTAAATGTCTTATCTGGGAGGGAGATAAGGCAGTTTACTACGGCCTGTGTGCTTCTCCATGACGACAATTTGAAAGCAGACAAGGGGGGTTGCGGCGCCAGGCTAAAGAAGCCACCCTTCCCCGGTCCAAAACGCGCAGCTACCGAGTCGACAGCGCGAGTGACAGTTGGCGGCTGCCTCTGTTTACACCGGGGAAGGCCGCTTCCGGGTTGAGGGCCTGGAGCGGCGGTTCCCATGGCAACGCCCTTGCTTAGGCCCGCGCGCGCGCGCCGGCGCCGGCAATGACGCCCGGGGAGCTCCGCCCCCGCGGCCCTCCGAAGCGGCGTCTGATTGGCCCTGCGCGGGCGGAGACGCCGCCTCAGGAGGGAGAAGAGGCGACTTCCTCTCCTCCTCCCGCCCCCTCCCCCTCCTTCCCCGGCGCGGGGCCCGCTCCGTCTCCCCCGCCTCGCTGCTCTCCCGCCGCGGCCTCCCGCGAGCCGCCAAGATGGCGTCCGCCTTGGAGCAGTTCGTCAACAGCGTCAGGCAGCTCTCGGCCCAAGGTGACCGCCGGGGACCCGGGCTGAGGGGGCGAGGCCGGGGGGCTGGCGGGGTGGCAAGCGCGGGGACCCGCCGGGCGGCTCCGGCTCTCCTCGGCCTCCAGCCGCGCACGTGAATGGTGGCCAGAGCGAAAGCGGCCTGGTGGGAGGAGGAGGCGGCGGCGGTGGCCGTGGAGGGGGACGTGGGTTCGAATCCCGCCCCTGGGTGGTGGTGGGTGTCGGGGGAAGAAGCCCCCTGGCTGCCTTCTCGGGAGGGAAACAGGCGCGGCTCCCCCTTTTCGCGTGTCCCCCGCGGGGCGTTTTTGGATTAACCCCTTTAACGTGTGCCTCGTGCAAGGGATTTTTTTTTTGGGGGGGGGTACAGATCCGACGCATGTTGTAAAGGCGGTGGGGGAAGAGGTTTAGGGATGGTTAGCGCTGGAACTAGTGGACAACCAGTGAGCCTAAGAAGATGAGAAGAGCCCTTGTGGATCAGGCCAGTGGCCCATCTCGCCCCGCATCTTACTTTCGCAGTGAATGAACATTTGCCTGCAGGGAAACCAGGACCTGAGCACAAGAGCATTTTCCAGCAACTGATATTCAGAAGCATTGCTGCCTCCAACTGTGGAGGCAAAGCTTAGCCACCAAGATGAGTAGCCTTGTACTCCGTGAATTTGTATATTCTGTCTTTCAAAGCCATGCAGGTTGGTGGTCGTCATTGCCAATGTGGGAGCGAGTTACAGTTCAACTATGTGCTGGTTGAAGATCTTCCTTTTATCCGACATAAATCTTCCAACATTGGTGAATGGTGGAATTATAGAATTGCAGAGTTGGGAGAGACCCTGAGGGTCATCCAGTCCAACCCCCTGCAATGCAGTAATCTCAACAAAAGCATCCATGACAGATGGCCATCCAGCCTCTGTTTAAAAACCCCCAAGGAAGGAGGGCCCACCACCTCTCGCAGGAGTCTGTTCCACTTCCAAACAGCTCTTAGCGTCAGAATGTTCTTTCTGATGTTTAGTCGGAATCTGCTTTCTTGTATCTTAATGCCACTCGTTCAGTTCCTATGCTCTGGAGCAAGAGAAAACAAGCTTGCTCCATCTTGTTATGTGGCTGCCGAGACCACATAACACTGGTCTTGAAAGACCTACATTGTCTCCCAGTACGTTTCCGAGCACAATTCAAAGGGTTGGTGTTGACCTTTAAAACCCTAAACGGCCTCGGCCCAGTATACCTGAAGGAGCTTCTCCACCCCCATCGTTCTGCCCAGACACTGGGGTCCAGCTCCAAGGGCCTTTTAGCGGTTCCCTCACTGAGAGAAGTGAGGTCACAGGGAACCAGACAGAGGGGCTTCTCAGAGCGCCTGCCCTGTGGAACGCCCTCCTACCAGATGTCAAAGAAATAAACAACTATCTGACTTTTGGAAGACATCTGAAGGCAGCCCTGTTCAGGGAAGTTTTTAATATGTGACATTTTAATGTATTTTAATCTTTGTTGGAAGCCGCCCAGAGTGGGCGGGGTACAAATAATAAATTATTATTATTATTATTATTATTATTATTATTATTATTATTATTATTTATTATCTTCCATGTCCCAACCCTTTAGATATTGGAAGCTGCCTTTCATATCTCCTCTCAGTCTCCTCTTACCTAGGCTAAACACACCCAACTCCCTCCATTGTTCCTCACAACAGATAAAAGCAAGGACTTCTTACGCAGCACTTAGTTAAAACTATGGAAATCGGTTCCCACAGGAGGCCGTGGTGGCCACCAACTCTCCTATGAGAAAAGGTTGCAGCATTTGGGACTTTTTAGTTCAAATAAAAGACAAGAGGTGACATAGTAGTTTATCAAGAAAGCAGGAAGAGAGAGGTGTTTCTCTCTCAATGCTAGAACTTGTGAACATTAATAAAATGTATGTTAAAAAAGAAGAACAACTTGTGAACATCTAACGAAGCTGAAGATTCAGGACAGATAAAAGAAGGTCCTCCTTCACACAGTGCAGCTAAACTGGAATTTGCTTCTGCAGGAGGCAGTGATGGCCCCCAGCCTGGATGACTTTAAAAGAGGATGAAACACATTCATTGAGGACAAGGCTATCAGTGGCTACTAGCCACAATGGCTGTGTTGTACCACCACTGTCACATGTCATACTTCTGAATACCAGTTGCTGAGAATTGCAGCTCGGAAGAGTGCTATTGCATTCATGTCCATCTTGCAGGCTTCCCACAGACATCAGGTCAGCCACTGTGAGAACAAGATGCTGGACTAGATGGGCCATTGGCCTGATCCACCCGATTCGCCTTATGTTCTTATGTTGTTCTCATGTCCTGCTGGTGGGTTTTGCGGAGGCTCACCAGCCCATGTTGCTGGCCACTGTATGATGCTGGGCTAGATGCGCCTTTGGTGCGATCTGCTTGGTATTATGTTCTTATGATGCTACCGTTATAACCCATGATGATAATGCAGTCTTCAAACAAGCTTACCAATGTTACTGCCTGCAAAACATTTTTGCCAGCTTGCTGGAATCACTAAAAAGGGATGGAGTGCACTGTCTGTTCTGCAGCAGCCTGCTGTGTTTCTATGCTGGCTACTTGGTGTATATCTTGGGTGCAGAAGAGCAATGGAACCCTGCACCCTTCCTTCGTCAACCACCTTATTCATCTGCATGGAATTCCTTTTTGGATATGGTTATCAAGCTAATGCTTAAATACAAGACTGTGATAATGTGTGCAGCCCTGAGCTCCTTGGGGGTTAAGAGGGATATAAATGCTAAAACTAGGTAAATAGTAATAATAATATATTTATACCCCGCCCTTCTGGCTGGGTTTCCCCAGCCACTCTGGGCGGCTTCCAACAAAATATTAAAATACAGTAGTCTGTTGAGCATTAAAAGCTTCCCTAAACATGGAGAAGTTTCCTTTTAGTGCCTTGCAGCAGGTGGCTGTGACACCTGCTACTACTATTACTACTAACAGTAATTACTACTAATACTACTACTAATTATTATTGTTGTTTTTTCCCTATGCTTTTAGCTATTCATATTTTCACCTATATGTCACCTTGAGTCCCTGCTGGGGGGAAAAAGTGGGGTGTCAATAAATGGATTTAAATAAATAACTACCATTGTTATTGGGGCTTTGAAGAATAACAGTAAAAAGGACAGATTCCTAGCCAACAAGGAGCTTAGTCTACTTTTTGACAGTAGAAAAGGAAACTGTGACGCTCCCTTGCTATTTTCGCTATTATTTTTTACTGCTTTTGTTTTGCTATGTTATTATAAAATTATTTTTGTATAGTTTGCTTGAAATGTATTCCTGTTTTCTGTGTTGTTAAGCCACTTTGAGCATATTTTTGTAGTAAAGGTAAAGGGACCCCTGACCATTAGGTCCAGTCGTGACCAACTCTGGGGTTGCGGCGCTCATCTCACTTTATTGGCTGGGGGAGCCGGTGTACAGCTTCCGGGTCATGTGGCCAGCATGACTAAGCTGCTTCTGGTGAACCAGAGCAGCGCACCGAAACGCCGTTTACCTTCCTGCCAGAGTAGTACCTATTTATCTACTTGCACTTTGACGTGCTTTTGAACTGCTAGGTTGGCAGGAGCAGGGACCGAGCAACGGGAGCTCACCCCATTGCGGGGATTCAAACCGCCAACCTTCTGATCGGCAAGTCCTAGGCTTTGTGGTTTAACCCACAGCACCACCCACGTCCCTTTTTGTAGGAAAGCAGCATACAAATAAAATGAAGGAAGGAATGGAATAGATGCTACCAAAACAAGCCAGCCCTACCTCAGCACAGCTCTGTTCTTGCTCACTCTTCAAAACATATTGCTGCATCTGCTCAGCATTTGTTAAGTCAGGGTTTTCCAGAGATAAGATGGGCAGTGCTAAATGCATAGGAACAAAGGCTCAATGTCTATAGGGGATTTTCAGGGTTAATCAGGGAACAGAAGTGAACAATCCTGCAAGTGCCAGCATGTTGGGGAGGATAATGAGGAGGGGTGAGAAGTGTTGGGGAGCACATCTTTCAAACGTTTTGTGTGCTATGTTTTACTGGTGTGGTTGTTTTTAAACAGCAGTACAGAGCAGGGAACCTGCAGCCCTCCAGATGTTGATGGAATCTCAACTCACATCAGCCCCTTCCCAGCATGCCCAGTGGTCAGGGATGATGGGAATTGTAGCCAGAAGCATTTGGAAGGCCAGAAATTAGCCATCACTGGTCTAAATAATGGTTCATCTTTCAGAGAGGAAGGAGTATATGTCTTACAAAAAAGATACCATTTATGCTGCCATTCTGTTCTCTGATTCGTACCCAAACCTTGCATTCAGAGGTTATGGGGCGTCTTGTGCATGTGATTCTTGTGTTCTGCTGATGAGGGCTTCGTAGTGTTGATCTAACTGGTAAAGCTTATGTGTGAATGAGGAACACGAGTGTCTTATGCATACTGTAGAAGTTCAGCTTCATCTGCCCAATATTGTTTAAACTCATGTTATACTCTGCATGCACATAATTTTAAAAAATCTTGCCAGTCTCTGAAATATGCATTGTGTTTAATGATAACTTCTATGCACTTTGCAAAGCAGTTGGAAAAATGTGTCCTAGTGAAGAGATGGTAATTGGGGGGGGGGGTCAGACCCGTTTGAATTCATGACTTAGCATGTGGTTGAAAGCATTAGAATAGCTTCACAGTGTTCTGTAGAACCTAATGTACGTTTCTTAATCTTTAGCACAGCTATATGTCTTGCAGGAACCCAACCCCACGCCAGCTACCACTTAAAGATTCTGCATGCAGTAACATGTATCTTGTTTGGGACTGTTAACTGGAACAAAAGGAAGCTTTAAGGTTGTCTATGTTCTTTAAAAAATAACTAGCACTGATGCTTTCTAATTTTGTTCCTAGTCACTTTTGACTGAGCCAAAGTAATATTTCATATTTGTGGTCATTAGTTTTGAATTTGGAGCACAGCTTTGTGTACCTACAATAGATGAGCTCAAAGCTGTAAAAAAAAAATTGTACTAGGAATCCAGGTGTGAAAGCATTTGCAGTTTTCTTGGAGGATTCACATTTTCTTTATTTAAATATATAAGCAACATTGTACAGTACATTTATTTTATTTTTTTGCATTGTGGAGGGGTAAATGTCAGGCTTGAGAGATCTATTTTTTTCCTCTAGATCCCTGAGATCCACTTACTAGAGCCAGATTTTTGCATAGTGCTGTAGCTGAGTGCATAGACCTCCACTTGAATACATGCATACCCCAATAATTTGTTTTTGTTACCAGCTGTCAACCTTGTCACATAAAAATCCCCTCCTCATCCCCCACTCCAACTTTCCTTCATTTCAGAAGCCAGTGACAAAGGCTTTCAGTTGTTGTCATTGTTAAAATGGCTGGCAGTCAGAAACCCTTGCTGGGCTGCTGCACATCGCCCATATATCTAATGCTAAATCTAAAACTACTTTTGCCCAGCCTGCTCTATATAAATGCTTCACCTAAGGTTTGAGGAAAGACTTGTGCTATTTTTTCACTAGCTGCCCTAGGATTTCAGCTGTGGTGCTGTCCATGGTATTTCATGTATCTCGGGATTTTCAGCCTCTTCCCTCAAATTCCAGCTGTTTTAATCTGAAAATTAAACCCTCTACAAAAGTGAAGCATAATTCAGATTATATTAGAATCTACTTAAACTCCCACAAACTGATGCTCTTGCTTATTTAAAGCTTGGAGACTAGGGATAGCTAATATGATGCTCTCCAGATCTTGTTGGACTCCAAACCCCATCAGTCCCAGCCAGCACACCATCTGGAAGGCACCAGGTTGGCTGTCCCTGTTGCATTCTCATCCTGCGCTTAACTTTGGGTGCTTCCAACTTGCTGGACAATTTAAAAATACAGTTTGCCGAAGTTCGTTAGCAACAGACCCTTCACGGAAATGGTTGGATGTAAGAACAGGCCAGTTTGATTGACCTCTTTCCCACAGCGCCCAACCACAGCTCTCTTCTGATATTCTGTGGTAGACAATTTCTGAACATGGATGCTCCCTTCAGCTGTTGTAGCCAGTGGCGATTGATGAACCTCCACATCTCTGTGGATTCGTCTAATCCAGCCTTTCTCAACCTTGGGTCCCCAGATGTTTTTGGCCTACAACTCCCATCATCCCTGACCACTGGTCCTGTGAGCTAGGGATCATGGGAGCTGTAGGCCAAAAACATCTGGGGACCCAAGGCTGAGAACCACTGGACTCTAATCCTTGTTTCCCAAGCTGCCTTCCAGCTAGTGGTGATTGCCACACCTTATGACAGTGGATTTTCAAGCGCCGTGTGAACTGAAGGTGGGGAGATGGACTGTAGCACACCGTTCTCTTGCACTTTCTCACCCGGAGCTCTGAGCTCAAGTTCTGTATGGCGTTGTGATGGGTGTTGTCGCTGGTGTTGAGTAGGAGGGGCACTAATTTAGTTTTGGCTGTGGGCAGTGGTTCACATGGTGCCTGCAGAATAATAGCAAAGGAGGCAATCCGTTTTATCTGCAGCACCTGTTAAAACACCCCTCTCTCTGTAGAAGGCACCCATTGCCTTCCATTATTCCATTGTATTCCATCATAGAATTGTAGAGTTAGAATGTATCTCTCTTCTTCCGTAAGAGGCTTTTCACCACTCCGAATATACTTATGAAGAGCCAATCGGTGCAAACAGGTTCAGCTCAAAATATAGCTAAGGTTCATTTGCAGCACACACACTCCCTTCTCTTCTCTGCCCCTTTTTTCATTTCTTCCTAGACCGTAACAGCAGCGCTTCAAAGATAGGTGTGTCCTTCCCCTCTAGTATAGCTCACAGAGGAGAAAGGAAATATGTGAAGCATTGTCTTCTCACTCGTTGCCCAAGATAATGATGCTGATCATATTTCCATGGCACATGCTTTTCATGCAGAAGGTCCCTGACTTCCCCAGGTAGGACTGGGCAGGGCTTCTCTCTGAAATCTTGGAGAGATGCTGCCAGTCAGTGTCAGAAGTACTGACCAAGGTGAGCCAAAGGTCTGACTTGGTGCAAGGGAGCCTCCTGTGTCCTTGCACTTGGTGCAAACTCAGAGGGTACATAAAGGTGCAACAGGGAGCCTTTGCTTTATATACCGTATTTTTTGCTCTATAAGACTCACTTTTTCCCTCCTAAAAAGTAAGGGGAAATGTGTGTGCGTCTTATGGAGCGAATGCAGGCTGCACAGCTATCCCAGAAGCCAGAACAGCAAGAGGGATAGTTGCTTTCGTTGCGCAGTGATCCCTCTTGCTGTTCTGGCTTCTGGGATTCAGAATATTTTTTTTCTTGTTTTCCTTCTCCAAAAACTAGGTGCGTCTTATGGTCTGGTGTGTCTTATAGAACGAAAAATACGGTACTTTTACTGAGCTGAAATGTAACAGCCCCTTTTTCTTGTTCCAGGGCAAATGACTCAGCTTTGTGAACTGATCAACAAAAGTGGAGAGCTGCTAGCAAAAAACCTCTCTCACCTGGATACAGTGCTCGGTGCCCTGGATGTTCAAGAACACTCCTTAGGGGTTCTTGCAGTCTTGTAAGTTACTTTCCTTCATTTGAAATTTTTGAAGCGAAGGTTTGAAAGGGTGTACGGACTTGCTGTATGCGAGTTTTTATATTTCTATTCACGAAGCTTGCATATTACTATGTTTCCAATGCAAGAAATGTTCGAATGTGCAGATTGAAGCAGTGGTTCATTGCCTTTGGAGCAGTCCCGTTCTGCATTCTGGCAGCTTTAAAGAGCCCTGCCCATTTTCACGTGAAAGCTCCTGTTAAAACGTGGCTTCTGTCTTCGTTTTCAGGTTCGTGAAGTTTTCCATGCCCAGTGTCCCTGACTTCGAAACGTTATTCTCGCAAGTCCAGCTTTTTATCAGCACTTGTAACGGGGAACATATTCGATACGCAACAGACACTTGTGAGTTACTTTGGCAGCCTTGCATCTTGCCACGTTTGACGTGTTCCCTTTGTGGGGCTGCTCACTCTTTCTTTTTCTTGTTTCGTTGTCTCTAGTTGCTGGCCTGTGTCACCAGTTAACCAATGCCCTTGTGGAGCGGAAGCAGGTAAACAAGCCCAAACATGCTCCAGATTCTCTTTCGGGTGCTGGGATAGTACATGTCTTCTGGCCAACTAAAATTTTGCCTTTCCTCATGCACTAATTCTGAACCTTTGCTGTTGGTATGTCTCTGTTCACTTCTTTGGAGTATGTTGCACAATATAACTTTGCTATTTTTAGACTAGAGGAGGTATTTTTATTCTGACCCTGGGACCAGCAGTATGTTTCCCAGCCCTTACAATGCCTGGGATACAGCAGAACCACTTTGCCGTGTTAGATCACTGGGCCTGGTGGATCACTGGCATCATAAAAGGAGGCCTTGCAGATCGCATTCCAACCTGTTGAGTGTCATCTGGCACCAGTAGAGAGAGGGGCCTTCTTCATGGTAGTGCCTAGCCTCTGGGGTGCCCTGCTCCTTGGTTTTTTTTTGGGGGGGGGGAGACACTGATGATTTGGTGCCTCTGCCATTTAGTAAAAACTTTGTTTTATTTATTTATTGCTGTTTTTTTTCAAAAATGAAAATAACGTGTCTTACAAAAAATGAACATTAAAACAGAATTAATTGGTATTTGTATAAATTGTATAATTGGGGTAATATTGGGGTAATATTGGAAAACCAATATAAATTATTGTGGAGGGGACCAAGTATCGAACAGCCTAAAATACATACATACATCCCACTCTGCTAAAATTAACATCCAATACTTGGGTGAATGAGAGTGTTTTTCCCTGCCACCTAAAAACTGCTAGTGATGGCACCAGGTGTGCCTCCCTGGGAAGAGTGTTTCATAAAAGTGGGGCCACCACTGAAAAGACTCATTCTCGGGCCCTCCCTGATAATTCACACTGCTTCCTTCTGCTCTTTTATCAGTGATGCTTGTTTCTCTGTTTTAAACGATGTGAACCTTTGTTTTCCGTTTGCTGCAAGATTTCTTTTGAATGTAAGCGGTAGAGAAATGTTATTTATTAGATTAAAGTCAGTTGTTGGTGGCTTTTCTTTAATAAGTGCTGCCGCTAGGGTCCCTTGCGGAGGCTTCCCTAACGGAGACCTGTTACCTTTCTGACA